>NC_064882.1:29983553-30608553 GCF_929443795.1 Astur gentilis | reverse complement strand
TGTATTGGGACTCAGGTTATCAGAGTTAGAGATGATATGGGTCAAGCTAAAGCGTCTACCAGAATTGACATTCCTGGAGTCTCTGTGGGCAGATCAGGAAAATCGAAAGAAGTTGGCCAAGCATCAGAAAAGGACCTATCTAGTCAACATCATTAACAATCATGATTTTATCACTGGGTTCCCAGTTTTAATCAGAAAGATATAAGAAAATAAGCAAACTTGAGGGAAAAAAATCCTTTATTCCACTATTCGCACAGCTGTAAACTTTCCAATTCATTCTCTTAAAGCAAGTTCCAAATGAAGAACAACTCATTAATTGCTTCCCAAGATATAATTCACAAGTACAGTTTCCAGGAGAGGGCTCCAAAGCAACACTAGTACTCCAGGGAAACTGCCCGGATGTCACAGTCCCACTCTGAGAAACAGTTAATTAGTGATTAATTAAAGGGCTCATGCCCTTCTGAACCCTGCCTAAAAATTTGAGTGTGTCCTACACTGAAATGGAAAAATGAAAGCTATGAGCTAACATGGGGTGTTAATGTTTTCACTTAGAACTATATAACTAAAATAGAAATATGAAAAAAAATGGACAAAATTATAATAAACCCTCATTAGTTTTTTGGGGGGAGGGGGAAGTATAACATACATATATAAACAATATGAATATATCAACAATATAAATATATAGATAATATTAAAAGTAATTACATACTACAGAATAAGAAAACAATTATCCCCCATATATTTTCCTAAGCCATACATTTCTGGGCAAACAGAAGCTGTCTGGTTCTTCTAGGGGAGTAGCAAATAACTAGACTGTAGTCTACACTCCTCAACAACTGGAAGGAGGGAACACAGAGGAATTCAGATACACATATGATATATTTGAATAGTTTTTAACTAATGACCAAACCAAAATAATGGTTGAGACAAGCCTTTAAATGAAACGTATCTTTAAATGTTTTAAAAACTTAAAAGAGATATAGCTTTAATTAAGATGTACTTTTAAACTTTTTAAAGTATGCCGTCTTTTCCCAGTGATTCTGCTACTATTGAGTTTAAGATCGTTTCAGGGGTAGGTAGTGCACAGCCTGAATTTACACTTAGGATATACAGTCTCAGCCAAACAAATAAGATTTAAATTCAAAAGTTTTTTTAAGCATTGAGTGTTTTGATTCCGTTTCATTTAGGTCCAGCACAGAATCAGATTCAAGCTGAACAAGGATTTAGGTTTGAAACCAGGATCTAGGGTTTGGCCCTGTCTCCAATTAATTGTGTAAAGCTGGCTCAGGGATTTTTAAAAGTCTCTGCTGAACATTGTGAAAGATGGATGAGGTGAAATTCCCAGGCACAAAAAATAGAGAGGTGTAATATGTTACTGTATAATGTACTAAACTCAAAGACACAGCTTATTCCACTCAGACACAGCCAAAAGAGCCACTGATGCCAAAAATCCTAAGGAAATATAAGGTTAGTTTTGAAATTTTTGGTTCACTTCCAAATATTTTCCATCTTCAGGCACACAGCTAGCCAGAGCCTATAAAAAGTGTGGAAACCTAAACACTAAGGCTGCCATGCTGACCTCCCGTTTGTAACACCCTTCATGTGATGGGAAAGGTTTCCCCACGCAGTCCCTCCAGCCTCTGGAGCTGCAGGGTCTGTTGCTGGACCTCACATTGACATCGTTAGGAAATTGTACAGACAGAGCAGCTTGCAGAAGCAGGCCACAGGACTTGCTAGTAAAGCAAACTGGGACACAAACCGTGCACGCCTGTCATACACTCGTCCGTGAGCAACTGCTCAGAGGTGCAAATTTATGTCAGCTGATGCCTGAAGCAAGAGGAAGGTAGAGCTCGGGACCTGGACTCGTGCCCTTCAGGAACAGTATTTCTCTGCCTCTCTGAGGAGTGTTCTTGCCCGTACACTTCTCCAATTTTGAGGAAAGCACCATTTATATAGAGAGAGGCTTCATGACAGCCTCACCCAGCTTTCAGGTGGTACATTTCAAGTGAGTTAATGTACTTTGGAGTTTGAAAATCCCTTGTAGCAACAAATATAACAGATGCCCTCCAAGACCTATTGTGAAGCATGTGCATTTTATTAATGCTTATATCATGATTTACAGTGCAATACAAAATGCTGTGTTACCGGATGGGCGATCTGCTAGTCAAAGTGGTGAATTTCAAAGAAAAGACACAGAGGTTACCATGACAAAATCTATGTCTTTTGAAACGTATTTCCTCACTCTCAAGCTTCACTAGTACAGTCTAAGAAACCTAAAGCACGTCTCCGGGCAAACAGCTATTTCTTTTCAGATACTTTCAGACTTAAAACCTGACTCATTATAAAACGGCTTTGGATCATTTCAGTTCGTCTGGTGAACCGCCTATGAGGGCTGAGTCAATCCATCTGAACCCTTCTGCTCATTCCAACTGCTGTTTAACATTTTGATCTGACAGTTTAATGCTGTTCCATGACAAAATATATGTTCCCACTGAAAACAAACATTTTTCATATTAGCAATAGAGACAACTTCAAGGGATGAGGTTATCATGAGGCAATTACACCCCAGAGGGATTACAGGCACTTATATCATGATAACCTTATCTTCAGTGTGCCTTATTAAGTAATTACAAGACTGCCACAGCCAAGTATAAATACCCATAAGCTTCTCAGCTATGGGTTTATCACTAAATAAAGGTAAATATTTATGTGAGCCTGCCAACCTCCACCACTTGTGCTAAAGTGTCTAAACAAACCTCAGCTTTCCATTTAAATGATGACAAACATTTTATGTTGAACTTGTTTTGCTCTAACAGGATGTTTGCCAGTAGTGTGGGACTTGCACTGAAGACTGAGCTCTTTCTCAAGATTCTCAGAACCTTTTACATTGGAAGAGATCCCTACAGGCTCACTCACTGCACTATGAATCCCTGCCGAAGTCCTCTGGAGTGCATAGGCCTATGCTGATAAAGTTTATATTAAGAATGGCTCTGACTCAGGAAATCATTGCTCATAATTTTGCTTCCAGTGCTGTTTTCAATATCTGCACTATCAGTTACTCTATAACAAACCATGTCTTCTCATTCCACCATGTAGTTTGGCAGAACTGTGCAACAGGTTCTCCTGGAAAAGTAGAAATAATCATTTTGTGAGCATGCATATTCAAATTTCAAAACCGTTGAACTTTTTCATGTTCACAGACCTTTTCTCTTCACTTTCCATTAAAATGTTAGTGACTAAATTTACTGGCAAAAATAAATTTTAAGCTTCAGTGATCCAATACTCACCAAAAATAAATTAGCAATGATATGTGATAAATCCAGCCTGCAGTGGTTGATTTTACGACTGTAATTAAACAGGAAAATAAAATCCTAAATCATCCCCAGCACTGATTTTTTAATGTGTCCAGACATGTAGTTATATTTCTTTTGATTAAAAATGCTTCTTTCTTTATATTATGCTAACAATAGCAATAATAGGTAATAGTAATAAACCATAGTAAGAACAATGTCATTAGGCTACTCCAGTTCAGTCGTGAAATTCAGATGCAACATATTTCCAAACTGCTTACAGAAAGAGATAAATGTCATAAGCAAGTCATGAGTACTGGGAATAGTAAATCAATCTGAGAATGGCTGGCACTGAGAGCAGACTATGTAAAGAGCTGTTTGTGGCAAAAGTTTCCCATGTTCACTGATATACATAAAGCAGCAGATTTTACAGACTGTACAATGAGAAGCAGATTAGGAGCAGAATTCCTTTAGCTATCCCACAGGCGGGAGTGGGGAGAAGAGAAAACTATTCTCATAAATGAGGAACATGGCAAAGGAAAAATAGTCCATGTTCTCTTACAGACCATAAGAAGGGCAAAAGAGTCAGAAAGCAGATATTTTGTTACATGGAGAAGGGCCTCAAAACTGTGGGTTTATGGCTTCAGTGTTTTATAATATATCAGTAGATGTTAACATAATTAACAGTGTGACCCTAGAAAAAAAAACGTAGTAAGTGGTGGGAATTTGCCCCAAAAGCAGTGAATATTTAACCTGATTGAAATTTAAATCAAGGTAAAATGATTTGACTTCTTTTGGTTTCCTGTCAACAAATCACTGCCTTCTGGGCATGTGACATACATGAACTTTTCAAGTAATTCAACATGTTGATAGGTTTCCCACATGCAGTAGTCATTTGAGATAAAATATAACCATTTTATCACCTTGAAGCATAGATCCTACTTGCTAAAATGGACACAAGTTTTAACTTACCACCTATTCTGTGCCCAAATGTTGACTTTTTTTTAAGAAGATATGCTTATTCCATTCTTAAAGACAGATCTGGTTAGGAGAGGGATATTTATGCATTGTATTTAATTTTCATAAATCCACAAATCCACAGTGCCTAGAACTGATCAACATATCCTCTTCTAATTGCTTACAGACTGACAGCTACCACTGTATTAATCACTCAACTTGCTCAGTACAACAACGCAATTTACAGGTCTGTGGTCCCCTGTGTCCTCTTGTTTTCCTTTCTGAAAATAACTCAGAGTGTAACAGCAATAATTTTGTCCAGGTTTTTTTTTTTCCAATTTCTTGACTAGACTTCCCTGCAATGAAATCTCAGAAATAATTGACTCCTTTGCCTATGTGTTCAACATCACATAAGGAGTGTAATAAAGCTTTCCTTGCCTGAAAACCAAAATGTTTTCCTATTAATTCTTTTAATGGATAATTCTGTTAGATTTAGACCTAGATTCCTAAACCTGGGTCATAACCTGATGGTCTTCATATCCTCTCCATGCATACAATAACTATGTTTTCCTATTGATACCATTCTGGAAAGCTAAATTAGACAGCTTAACTCCCTTGAGAGAGCAGGCAGTAACTTTGCACACCTATAATAGTCAAAATTTAATTTAAATTCAGCAGAGGGGGGGAAAAAAAGAAAAGATTGGCAGAGCAAAAGGACTTCTATCACAGATAGAATGAAAAATGTGATTTGAGTAGCCCTGACCTGCAAGTTACCAAAAGGGAGCATTTACTTTGTCCTATGCTGCAGAGATGTCTCTCATATTTTCAGAAGATGGTTTGGTCCAGTCTATTCTTCTCAAAGACTTTGCTTTTGGGAGCGCTGCCCATCATAACCAGAGAGCATGAAATGGATGTCAGCAGTATCAGCAGCGTGAGCAAGCCCTCCCCTTCTCCCAGTCGGTATCATGATGCTTGTTCCCATCCTGTTACTACTCCCTCAGTGTCATCTTGCTGGAGCATTTTTCTTCAGAGTCAGCTGCCCAGGCTGGCTCCCTGTGCAGCTGCACAGACAGTGGCACTGGTGCAAGGGAACAGTGGTGCACAGGTAAGAATAAGCAGCCAGGCCCCAGGCTGGAAAAGATGGAAGAGAAGGAGAGCAAGTGGTCTTGCTACAATGAGTCAAACCACAGCACGCAGAGCCCAAGACAAAGCTAGTCTGCAGAAACATCACCAGTATTTCCTGGGGAGGCAAAGACGCAGCACAT
The DNA here is from genome assembly GCF_929443795.1 of Astur gentilis. Taxonomy (NCBI): domain Eukaryota; kingdom Metazoa; phylum Chordata; class Aves; order Accipitriformes; family Accipitridae; genus Astur; species Astur gentilis. The sequence goes on along the minus strand of NC_064882.1, from coordinate 30,603,038 downwards.
GAGATGGAGGGTTTGAAAGAAGTGATATGCCATCCCATTATGGTCTCTAATGTGAACAGTGCAGCTTTTCCTATCCATCTGCTTTCCTTCGTACTATAATGTATAGTGGAGATAAAGGGGTCTGTGCCACTGATTCGTCTTTGAAAGAGAGGCCTATCTATGGACTAGAGTACGCCCATGATGGTTTTTATACATTTCCTGGTGGGTCATACTTAACAAATTAGCATGGTGTAACCAATCTTACACTGTCTGTGTGCACTTTGAAATAGTACTGAAATTGTGTTTCGTAACTGAGTTAGAGTTTAAAATAGTAAAGTGGAGTTGGTGGGAGTTGGGTATGCTATCCTCTAGGCACTATTGAATAACATATTCTATGTTGTGGTGAGAAAACGATGAAGAGGAATGATCAGTTCTTCAAGCCTCAAGCTACACAGTAGCACAGGCAGTTTTTGCTGCTTTGCTACACTATAGGCTGTGACTGTGCCACAAGAGAATGAGTGTTTTGATTTACATTCTGAGAAATTTTTGTTCTCTGAACTGTATAAAGAGATGCAAAAAAATGGAGAGTGAGTGATTTTTCAATATTGATGCTATTTTATATTGATCATTAGGGTGATTACACAGGAAATTTAGGTAACAAGTTATAAAGCTGTTCTGTGTAATTTTACCAGTATTTCTTTGCATGAACTGCTCCACAGGTCAAACTGATCTGAACTCTCTCATTTCCCCCCATTCCCATTAGTTAGCTCTCTCCTCCTTACCCTCAAGTACCATACATATTCAGTATAGCCTCTATGCCCAGCTCACACTGAGTAGCTCATTCATTATCTGCGTCTTTTTCCCTGAGTGTACATTCAATAATAACATCAGTCATTCTACAAATAGCACGCCCAACTACTCTGTAACTCCCCTCTTTCATAGCAGGCCCTTGTCTTAGTCTTCTTTCCATCTGGGAGAAGGGAGGGAGACAGCACCTCTTTTTTTATTCTTCATAATTTTCACAGCTTGCACAAATAGCTGGTGTTCTTGAAGACTTACTTAGAAATTGGCAAAATAAGCAATAAGAGCTGCTTATTCCTCCTTGAAGTAAGTTCTGGCTAAAGAGGAAAAACTGGTGGGACCAAACCCACTTCTTTTATTGACCTCAGCTCATGTATTTTGGATTTCAAGTAATTTTCCCTCTGAGAGAGGCTGGCAAAGAATAGTGACAGGCAAGGCAGTTTTATGTTAACTAAACTGTCTAAGGGGAAAAAAAAGGTAAGGATGAGAAAGCCAACATACTACTTTAGAGTATTAAGGATTTTTTTCTGAAGAATCCTACTTGTATAATAATGATAAGCTATTAATTTACTGAAACTCTTTCCTACTGTCTAGAAAATTTGCCCAGTTTCATCCTTTAAAGAACATATAATTAATAGAAATCACACTAGCATCAGAGATTTGTACTGTTGCTCCCAAGTATCACAAGCTAAAATCTTATCTATCTGAATCTTTAATTTTGTGAAGAACTGTACCATACAGCTTGGGCGTGACAATTAAAGACCTGAAATGGAACAGTGTGGGGTAAGAACCCCAAATCACCACACCTGAAAGAGTTGGTAACAAAATTATTGCTTTGTTTCATTATTTGGTTATCACAGCTGTGGTTTCTGTTGGCCGGTTGTCACTGATGTCAAGAAACTACTGAGTAATAAGGTTCAATCTAGTGGGCCATAACCTTTGTTGGCCCAACCCTTCTGTGTCTGCAGTAGACCTGTGGCAAAGAACAATAGCTGCAAGTCTATGTGTCTTGAGTAAAAGCTGCATGATTTTGCATGTTATGGATTTGGCATCCTTGTGGGTCTAATTTGGCTGTTAGTTCATAGCCTGAATAGGCAGCATCCACACAGGTGTGGCCCTATGAAATTTTCTAAGTCAGTGAGAAACACTCTTCCTGCTCTCTAGAAAAGGCAATAGTTCTTTTCTGATGGCTTTTAGAAGCAATGAATGATCACTCCTTATGTTGGTTCAGTTAACTCTTGCTAGTAAAGAAAGTAAAAGTTTTGCCCAGCTATTTGAGGGACCACTCTCCAGCTGCTTATATGAGGGAAGAGTAGTGCCATCCACTTGCTTGGATGGCCTTATGACTAGTACTTGCAAACTCTTCAGGATGGTAATGCAACTCGGATTATATTCTTGCTCTATGTATGTAATTATTTTCCCCACAGAGCCTGAAGTAGTATTAGAAGGGCAATTAACCAGGTTGGGGCTTTCTTGTAGTAACTGTAGTGAAAAAACTCTCCAATAAATAGCAAAATGCAATTGAACTGACAAAAAAAGGAGTAGCAAACTGCATAGCTACCTAGCTGACAATGTCCATTTAATCAGTAAAACTCCTAATGTATATTTTAAGAAACCAGCATTAAAGTAGGACAATTTATTTTGGAAGATGCATGATAAACACATTAAAGTTTCAGCACGGTGCCTTTCACAATTCACTCAAATATAGATTTTTTTCTGTGTTAGCTGCATATTTAGTTCTTTAAAGAACATCCAGTTTCAATGTGTTTCTGGTTTTACATTCACTAGGGACCTGTGTGAGGATCTGGAGTACATACATGAAACATTCAGGACCAAATGGACCAAAAAGATTACAACACTAAGGATGACACCTAAATGAAACATTTATGCTGCAATGATGTAATCTAGTAATTGTCACACACAGAGACACAAAAAGTTGATTTAAAAATGGAAATGACATCTAGTCTCACAGAATCTCTTTGAAAATGAAGGTTGTTGAACAATTTCAGAATAGTTATTAGCTAATAATGTGTGCAGAGGCATCACAAGGTATTTTATGCATTTAGACATCTATTTTGATTTCTAACGCAGCTGCTTATGTTGGTAACTATTCATCAGTGTGAATAAACTGTTTTCAACCTGTCTCTTCAAATTTTGCTCATTACAGTCTAAAAGCTAACGCATTCACTCAAAGGGAGCATTTTGTATAAAATTTATAACAAATTAGTGATTTTGCAAACATTACCAGATGCTTGCCTCCAGAGCATACATATGCTGGTTACCTGCAAAATAAACAATAGCTCTCAATTTCAACAGTGTGCTATTTCAAGACAGTTCACTGTTCAGTATCACTGAAGGACAGATTTAAACATGTACAATACACATACTGAGGCTAGATTTTTAGGAAGACTAATATCTAAAGTCATGAGCTTTTTTTGACAGTCAGACTGCCTTGTTTGAGCTTGAAACAGATACTAGGTCATCTGAAGTTTGAGCTTTGAAAGGGCTTGCTAAGAAGTTTGGAAAATCAGGAGATGAACCCAAGAAGTGTGGTAATATTGTACTTCCACACCAGGGTAAAAGGAATGGTGGTTGCTGCAGGGTTCTGTGCCTGATTTTAATTTAACATTAATTTTTAAAACATTATGGATGTGACTTTCAATTTGTGTATTAATTTATCAGGCTTCTTTAATTTAAGCCAGTAAAGGCTAGCTAAGCTGACAATCTCTTTTGACTGGAACCCATCTTTACAGATCTGGTTTTGTTGCATCATGTACTTGAAGGCATCATTCACTTTTACAGAAAACCATGTTTAGTCAAGAGCAGCAGCTTTCAATGTTCAGTACTATGGGTCCAAATGATCTTAAACCACTTCACAGAGCAACAGTGATGTTTTTTGTCATCTGACAGATGGATCATAAACTAAAGTGGAAGATGTAAACCTGACTACGTATTTTGGTATCTACAGAGTGTACTAGTCTGGAGGTAATCCTTTTATGCAAGGAGGAGAGATTCAGTTCCATTTTTTCCAGAAGACTGTCAGAGACACTACTGGATTCAGTATCACAGCTTTTATTATGGGGGTTTTCTGCTTTGAATTTGCCAGAAATTTAGCCACTCTGCCAGGTGGTTGAGAAATACCTTTACAAAACAAGATGACACGTATTAGTCATTCAAAACATAATATCTAAGATTAGACCAGAGAGAAGTAAAAAAACTTTCATGTATCTGCTGGAGGTAGAACAGCCTATCTACCCAAGGCCAAAAGAGCCAGAATTTCATTCTGTCGACTGTGGGAAGCATTAATGTTCGTTGCCAACTCTTTTGTTCTTTGTTTCATACTGAGCCTGGATACTTTAACATATTTCATCCCCTCTGGCCAAAAATTGTTTAATTATAATGTTTTATCATATCACCTTATAGTGCCTATGGAAAGCGAGTTGATTACTAAGTGATGATTCTCATTAGAGCAGTCATTGTTATCAATATCACTCTCTCTTTTCAGAAATAAAGAAACCTTTTTAATCTCAGTAGATGACCAGATAAAAAAGGCATAGAAGGACAGTACTCACATGTATTCTTCACCAAAAAAAAAAAAAAAAAAAAAAAAGAAGACGAAAAGAATTCTATAGATTGCCCATGACAGTCAGATCAAACCATGCAGTTGTTTTGAGTACTGGATCTGTTAGTACAAGCACCAGATCTGTTGGTACAAACACTAACACAGACAACACTTAATTTATTTTTCTGTGTATGCTAAACCAATACTGTATTTGTACTCTCAAAAAGTAAACAGTACATTAAAAGCAGCCTTCATATTTTTCATGTGTTTGTGGATCTTTTAAAAGTACATGTGAAAGCAATACTTTGTAAACTCTGTTACAGCAGGAGGAATATGCCAATTAAATCCCCTTTCTCTCATAAAAAAATGTTGAAACAATTCCTTCATGTTCTACCGTTGGGTTAGCAACTTCACACTCATGCAATGTTGTTCAAGCCTTTTCATGCCTCACCTAGCAGTAGTAATTCAATTCAATGACTCTGTTGTACTCCACATTGCAGAATGTCAGAATGTGTTTCATGCAATGTCAGTCATGTGCTAATTTGACAAATTATTTCAGATTCAAATAGTGAGAATCCCTTTGAGGATATTTAAACCCAAAGCACAAAATACACATTTGCTTCCCAAAACTCATGTTTTTTAACCCTAGAACTAGAATGAACAATGTCAATTTTACTACAGATGTCAATCAAGTTATGCGGGGATTCTTGACCTCCATTTCAGGAGGAAAATATACCTACAGCACATATACCATATGCTAAAACTTCAGAGGGCATTACTGATTTTAGGACACTTACAACTCTAAGCTTTAAAGAAATGTTCTCGCCATACTAAAATGTATGGTGTTTGAAAACACAGTCCCTATCTCCCTGTAAAAGTTACATGAACTTAAGATTTTTAATTTTTTTTAATGTGATCCAAAACTCAGTGAAGTTAAATATAGCATTTCTATTTCTGAATAGAATATGAATAATCTGATAACAGGAAAGCAGCTTTTTTCTGTTACTCATTGCTAACTTACCATGCTTGATTATGAAGGAAGCAACAAAATTTTGCACTCTGCAATGATCTCCAACTTATCTTTCATCAGTTATTGCTAGCATAAATCTTTAAGTAAATTCAGAAAAAAGCCTCAGAATTCCAAAAAATGTTACATATCTTAAGCCATAGATGTTTTACCAAGGCAATTAAAACTTTTTATAATAATTTCCTTTCCTGAAGAAATAGATATATCTGAAATAATAGAGACAGAGTGGATAGAAAATGGAACCTACTTGCCAATGGACAAAACAAAGTTATAAAATTGCTGGATTTGTATTAGCTGCAAGTTAAGAAATTCCTTGACGAAGCAAGAGAAGGAGGGTATATTCTGATAACATAGTAGCTTTTATTCTTCCACAAGCCACATATTCCCCACGACAGACCCCTTTTTTCCTTACATAGCCTCTGCAGAGGCTATGTATGTTTTGGGGTTTTTTTTCCTCCACTTCAGATTTTCCACATCTTGGGATGAAGCAGAAGGCTCACATTGGATGCACCCCTTCTACTACTATAGTGTTATAAACCTTCACAGAGAAAAGTCTAGAGCTGAAAGGTCATAACTCTAACTCCTATTTCAAGAATGTAATCATTTATAGGAGCTGCAGAAAGGTAATTTTCATAATAATAAATACCGTTTAACATGCTTATAGCACCATGAATCACCTTTCAATCTTCAGCATTATGAGCAACAACTGTACAGCAAATAGCATTACCTCTCTCAGAGCCATTGATTCCATCTACAGCATTTATATCATCCAACAGCCTGACCCTGAAACACGTGTCATGGGATTTATATCAGATGTTAACATGTAGGAAGTTTCACTGCATAATCAAAAATTGAGACCTGTAAAACTAACCTTAAACACCATTGACAGATCTGTTGTCCATTCAGTTCACTCTCACCTCATGAAGCTAAGTACAATCACACATATTTAAAAGATCTTGTAAAGATGATAAACACCACACAAGTGTTAAAAAGCCCACTAGGGAGCCATCAATTTGAAGAAGGGAACTCAAGAAAAAAGCATGCATGTATATGTATAAAACAATCTCAGCTAGAGGGAGCATATGATATATATCTAGCATAATCTCCCCAGATTTGTAAAAAAACCCCACACACCAGACTGAAAGGAAGTTGTTTTTCTCTAGAAGATAGCACAGCTGGAGATGTATAGTCATGGAAGGTCTATTATTTGTGGATGGAATATATTCCACAATGGGAAATACTTGCTCTTCCACTAATATTTACATCTGATTAAATGTTAAAAATTTCTCTGTGGAGGAAATCCTTGTCCTCTTTTTAATTTTTATTTTCTAAAAATAACTCTTTTCAAGGTTAGTTTCAAAAATAATAATACAAAAAACTTTACTTTGAGAGAAGTTTTTGAAATGTCCTTTTCTGCTCATCACTACCCATCATATTTTTTAGGGTCATGTTGTGTCACATCTGACATAACTCAATGTGACATTATAGTTCATAACCCAATACATTCCACTGAGTGATACTGTCCAATGAGCTTGTGCTAGAACTGTAGAGAGCAGTGCACCAAAAAAAGCAAATCTGGTAATGAACAAAACATTCAGAAGTCCTCAGATGGTTGCTGCAAGGTTCCCTGTGAGGACTTGGTCTTCATTTCTTGCCTGAAGGAACAGGCAAGGAAAGTAGAAATTTAATATATTTAGAATCACAAAAAGGCCAGATAGCCAACGTTCATTTGGTCAGCAGTAGGGGTAAAACTTTCATAGCAGGACCCAGAGCTTTTCTTACATTTCTTCATTATTTGTTGAAAACATCAATGTAGTTTGTTCTTTTATGAAAAACAATTTGCTACTCTATAGCCATGGATCATCCAAGGCCTACCCCATGACTCTGCTGTCTTCTCTGTGGTCGATTAACTGCAAAGATCCTACAAGCCTTTCTACCTCCAGGACTTTCTGTAAAAGATGGTCGGATTTCCACGTGCAGGTAACTGCCCCTATGGCTTGTAGTTTATAACTAGGCAAAATGTCATTGAACCGACCCCACAGTTGCCTCACATGGTCCCACTTTATTACCTGGGATTCCAGATTTATACAGCTTGCAGACAGGCAGCAGTGGGAAGTAGTGGGAAGCACACCATGCTTTCTATGATCCACCAGCCTAGACACAGAGACACTTATCCTTAAAAAAAGTTAACATTTGGAACATCTCCAAAAGGAGTAAAAGAACAACAAGATGACCGATCATTCCAGTTAAACCTCAGGGAACAAGGAAGGTTTAAGTAAACATTTCAGTAACAGGGACTTTTTGGTTGCCCACCTTTATTCTTGAGAGTAATGCCAAGCAAAAAGTCCAATTCATTAAGGACCAGAGTTACAAGCATACAGTGTTCATAGCTGGGTAAGGTTTTTGAAGTAATGCAGGTGCAGCATCCAGCAGCTCCCACTGCATCACCTAAACCCAAAGGTTATTTCAGTATCTGCTGAGGTAGACATTTCTGCCCAGGTAACCACTAATCTTGTTGTCTAATAAATAACAAGGTATTTCTTAGTTTTCCTAAAGCCATACTAAGCCTGTCCCATTGTAGTACCCTCAGTCATGTATCATCTGTTCTGACCAAAAGCTCAGCAGAAAGCATAACAATTTTCTGTGAGTTAACAGTTTTCAGTTCCTCAAAGATGTTGATGTATGTATTGTTATAAAAAACCCAAACAAACCAAAACAACAAAAAACTAAACCAAATCAAAATACTGTTTTCATTGCCTGGATATTTCTTTGATTTTACATTCTTCATCTAACTGAGGCATGCACAGTTCTAAGGACTGAAACTTCAGAGTTTGATAAGGTAGGGAAAAGGACATTTGGGGCTTGGATCCTGCTTTGGTTCTTCAGATTCCTAGGAATCAAAAGATCCCGGTAAGAAAAGTAGTTAAGCTTGAGTTAGTTTCCCTGCATAAGGTGCCTATAATAAAAACAATGTTTCTAGGTAGTTTCAGACCATGACAATGTAAACCAAAATGCATTTACATCAACTTCTACTTTTTAGAATTACTGTTATGAGCAATTTGAACATGATATGAAAAGATATCAGGTCTTCATCAAATATAAACAAATGTGTATATCACTAGTCATAAACAAATATATTCATTAAAAATAATTTTAAGCACACTATATAAACAAATATTTATGCTGAGCAGGTAGAAATGTTTCACTAGTTTCACATAAAAACAATAGTTTTGAAGAAATTTTTATGCTGAAAAAGTAATTTTTAGGTATGTTCAACAGTGCATAAATGCACTTGGAAAAACATGAATTTATATATCTTTGGGTTTGGAGAAAGAACAAGTATTCACATGGTCTCCTCAAGTACTGGAATTTATCTGTAAGAAGCTTGCCAGAATAATAGTACAAGGAGTTGCTGATTTTTTAATGCCGTTGTACAGCATAGCTAGTGAAATATTCAGTGAATCAAACTGCCCATGGATAATTCAAAGCTAACATCTTCCGGATAACAAATCCCTCATCCAAAACATCTCTTCTGTTTTAATGGGTCATTTTTTTATTAATTTGAAAAATAACCAGGGTGACTTTCTTAAAAGTAAATATCTCTAAGTAGGTTCAAAGAAGTGTATTATAGCACAGACCTTATGGACTTTTTTTCTGAATTCCTCTTCACCGTTAAAGCAGACCCAAATTGCAATAACTGGAAAAACAGTGACACAGTAAACAAACCAAGAAAGAAACAGATCCATTGCAGTCAAACAAGACTGCATAGACAGAAAAAGTAAATGTTTGCATAGTATCATACAGCAAGGCTGTGTCCTGGCCTACATTTAGGCCTGTTTCTAAGCCTGATGATTGCCAGTTTAAGAAAGGAAGAATACCCTTACAATGACTGGAGTTTAGACTAGTAGCCCAAAGGCAACTTAAACACTAGGGGCAGACCTAAACTTAAAGTCTAAATCAAGATCCATGTGTCCCAAATGATGTTTGCTTTGATCTGATATTATGGCTGTGATCCATTTCTTCCTGCAACCTAGATACTAAATTTCTTTATTTTAGGCAAAGTAAGTGGAAGTGAAGGGGTGTCGTGGTTTAACCCCAGCCAACAACTAAGCACCACACAGCTGAGCACTCACTTCCCCCCCCCCCCCCCCCACCCAGTGGGATGGGGGAGAAAATTGAGAAAAGATGTAAAACTTGTGAGTTGAGGTAAGAATGGTTTAATAGAACAGAACAGAAGAAACGAATAATGATAGTGATAACACTAATAAAATGACAATAGTAATAATAAAAAGATTGGAATATACAAGTGATGCACAATGCAATTGCTCACCACCTAACACCCGATGCCCAGTTAGTCCCTGGGTGGCGATCCCCCCACTCCCACTCCCCCCAGCTTAAATACTAGATGTGACATCACATGGTATGGAATACCCCTTTGGCCAGTTTGGGTCAGGTGCCCTGGCTGTGTCCTGTGCCAACTTCTTGTGCTCCTCCAGCCTTCTTGCTGGCTGGGCATCAGAAGCTGAAAAATCCTTGACTTTAGACTAAGGATTGCTTAGCAACAACTGAAAACATCAGTGTGTTATCAACATTCTTCTCATACCTAACTCAAAAACATAGCACCGTACCAGCTACTAGGAAGACAATTAACTCTACCCCAGCTGAAACCAGGACAAGGGGTGAAACCTCTTCCTTTAGAAGTGCTGTGTTTCCATGTGGCTGAGCTGTTAAATTTTCATATGGAGTGTAAACATCATTCTGCTCCAGTCATAGCCTGCATGGGAAAAAGAAAAATCACTGGATTACTTTGCTAGAATTTGTTCTTTTTGCACTATTGGATTAAAATAAGGAGACAGGTAGGTGTCAGATTTTCCCACATAAAATTCCCCAGACTGGAAGACTTAACAAGAAATACAGTGTAAGGACCTTTTCTTCCTGTCACTGGCTTAGGGATATGTTGGGATGCTCAAAGAAGAAATGGGTTTCATCTGCATGGCCATTTAAGCACACCCCCCACTCTTTTACTGACCTCACTTAAAACAGCTGGTAAAGTCCCATGGGCCCAAGGGCCAGTGCTGCCTGGTGAGATAATCAGAATGTTCCTTATACCTCCTCATGAACAATTGTAACTTGGCTAAAAACAGAGAGAGAGAAAACCAGGAAACGGTGAGTGTTGAGTTTCTATGCCTGTTGTGTTGAAATAAACGGGAATTCTGCCCCTGGATTCAGTGTCTAAATTTTCACCCAAAACATCTATGAAAATGACAAAATAAAGTCCAATACATAGTACTGCATGTGAGTGAAGAAGGTAAACTTCAATCGCTAGAAGTTTTGCTCCTCATTCACATTGAAGGCAACTGTGCACTTTCCACAAATAACTCTGAAACCTCATGTTACTTGTGGAGAAAAAGGAAGCAACTTCCCTGTTTTTTCATGACCTTCTGAGGTTTCCAGTTTATATAATTCTTTATTTTATCCAAATATTCATGTGAGTAAAGAATGCAATGAGGTTTCTCACTCTTTCATATTAGGGAGCAAGACTTTTAAAATCAAAGGTGGCATACCAGTGTAAAGATGCTGCAAAGAAATACAGAATCAGTAATGTATTCTAACAAGGGGTGAAAAATAAGCATACAAAGCATTGCAAGCAATAGGGCCATGAAGAAAGAGCATTCCAAGCAGATGTAGGATCATTAGGTTAAATATCACCAGCTACATAGCACCAATTTGGCAGCCTAAATCATATAGGATTTTTTGGGTTTACATCCATTTTTAAAAATATAGGAAAAATATCTATAAAATAATCACAAGTCTATACTCCTTTTTTTCTCCTGGATGTCTGCAGTTATATATCACTTCTAACATTGGCCTCGTTTCTAAAGTGTTTGCAGTTCTTATTAACTTCAGCCATAATTGCCATTACTCAACTTGGTAGTGTTTGTTGATGATCTTCAAACAGATCTCTATGCCAAAAAAAAGGTGCAACTAAAGAGAGTTTTGAATAAAGGAACAAATAAATAGCATATACATGACGAAGGACAGGTGAGACGTTCTGCGCAATACCATGCCTGGCTAACAACACAGTCTGACTGCAACACCATCTCCTTGAAACCAAAATGGTCCTTAGCTGTTTCAGTTACAAGCACCTTTGAAAATCTGCCCTGTGAGAAAGCTGTGAATGGCCACCCTGTGAGAATCACACCTAAGGGAGGAACGAGCACAGTGCCAGCCTTTTGTCCTAGCTAATAGACATAAGCTAGCAATGAGGGTTTCCACAATTAAGTCTTCCATCATAATTGTCTAGCACAGAAGGATAACTGTGATACCCTTCACCACAAATTTTTTTCTATGGCCATTGGCAGGAGCAAGAGCTTATTTGTAGTCTGACATGGGAGTAATCTCTCCTCCAGGTAAGAGTCCTAGTGTTGTCTTTCATCTTTGCCTTGACAAGCTTAATAGTTGCCTCCTCTCCAAGGCCAGTAACCACTTCCTGATATGTTGTCAAACTTCCACCAGAGTAGGGAAAACACTCTGCAAGTCTCCTCAATTCTCAGTAGTCCTGTGCTTTCCTCAAATTAATCTGTTGTATGGACAGTATTTAATATAAACAATTCCTACTCCAGAAAATATTCATCTGCTGAATGGTTGAATTCCTGAAAGGATATCTCCAAAATTTATCTGCTGATATCCTAGTTCCTTCCTATTTAAGAAATGTCCTGAAGTCAGAAGATGTGAACAAAAATAAAGTAAAAATATGGACATAGACATGGATTTAGGTTGCAGTCTCTGATCAGGCAATTTCGTATGGTTTTAGGTTTTATAAACCAAAAATATTTCTAGATTCCAGGGCTTGTATGAAGAACAGAATAACAGGCTACAACACTAACTCACAAAAGGAAGATAATTATCCTATAGTGTGGCAGTGCACCTATAATAAGCAGTGCACCTTCCCATTATGGACCATCTGCATAGTAACCTGTCTCTATATTTATGTAAGAAGTTTGCTATACTGTGGTAGTTTCCCATCTTGGGGAAGAAGGAGATTGAAATATTTCATGCCTTAGAAAGATGGCTGCTTTCTTGAATCCCATGATTGTGCTGGAAATCTCATTTTACCAGACACATTGTCAGTTCCATCCTGCCACTGGAAAACATGTGAAGTAAAATTTCTTTCTAGGGGTAGCTGTTTTGTCCAGACCTTATCAGGTCTTTTTTTTTTAAGGATAGGAGCAAATTTTTTTTCTTATTTAGGAGAAAAAATTAGTAGAAGTTATAATCAGATAAAAATTGAGTAATCATCATTTGAATAACACATTTGACATCGCTTCTGACCTGTGGTGTTTTTAATCAGGTGGCTATTATTCAGAAATCTGAACAAAAATTAAGCTGATTTCTTCAAGCATCATCCGTCGTACCCTGACATCTTTCCCCTGTGCCTTGACACTGAATGAATAGGTATTTACAGTGCCACTTAACAGTGTGCTTGATAAAACTCTCACCTCATGTCTTTGCTATTAAGAGTAAAACTTAAATCCAACCTTTGTATTTGCATATGGAACAATTATTGACAACTCCTTTTAAAAATAAATGGAGGTTTTAAATATTAGGGGGAAAAAAAATCATAAAGATTGCTCATTGAGCTCAGAAATTCAGACATCTAGCAAACAGAAACATAACCATGCTCTATCATTTCAGCTCCGCCTGGAAAGACAATCAAACATTTTTTTAAACCTAAAAATATATTTTGAATCATTTTTTAATTAAATCCATTTTATTAAAATTTTGTTGGACAGCAGAATATCACTGGGCAAAATGGTTTTTTTCTGCTTGCTGTGTGCACTTACTAGAAGCCATAAAACAGAAATGTGCAGAAGGTGTAGCGCTGAAGGTTACAATGTAGTAAACCATTAGCATAGAATAGATTTCCAAAAACTCTTTTCAGTTCATATAAAAGAGTGACATCTATTTCCACCTTTCATTCAACTGAACTCTTTTTAAGAATAAAAATAATGCTTCAAATGAACTAAATTTTACAGTACAGCATCTGCAGAAGCTAAAATTTAGATATATTACAACTGCAATGTGAAGGTAGTTTTCTAGCATTTATTAAGGAAGCAATTTGTGAGCATGAAGCTGAAATTGCGATTACAAAGAATTAATGTTTTCTGTTTGAGTTTACTGGAACAGATCGATGGTGGCAATGTCATCCCCTGTCATTCCCACGTCTCCAGAATGCCGTTTACTGTACCATTGCTTTCCTACTGAGAAGCAAACACTGAAATGTCATGTAAGTTTTACATTGAAAAATCATCAAAGTTGTACACTGACGCTGAAAGTTACTCTTCTGAGCTTTGTATGAACAGTAGCCTTTTACTATCATTCATCATGCCCCTTCACTGCGGACCTATTGATCAGGCAGATGTATAAGAGAATAAAGAGAAGTGTAAGCCATTTCCAGTTACAGGTAAATTGATTCATTAAATCTGTCAAAGAACAAAATATTGAAAGGCATGACAAGGTTCTGCAGTCACCGTTCAGCCCAGACAAGAATGTTATTTATATTATATATTGTACCCCTTCAATTTGCTAAACTGTTTATTTGACATTAAAATATAATGTAAGGAAGATTAAAAAGGCCAAATTCTGACATCCTCACTCAAAATGAATAAAGATTTTTCTGGAGGCAGTGAGGTAATCCACAGCACAAAATTAACAGGCATAGGAAAGCAGTACATTAATGTGGAGCATGATAACAAACTGCAAATATTTTACATTCATAATCACTGCAGAGTGAAAGAAATTATTAACTTTGATAAAATGGTGTGTGTGTGTGTATTCTATAATCAAAGAGTGTATAATTAGAAATAATGACAATAAATTAGAAAATATCATGAAGAAACTGCTGACAATCATATTAATTATCATATAGGAAATTCTTCAAACTGAGTACTTATTACTTAGCAATTTCCATTTATATTGGATAACAAAAAGATTACAGCAGTAAACCTACAATTCTGCTACTGGCAGTGAATTGGAGTCACTAACTTAACGTACAGGTATCTTCTAACACCCTTTCCTTAAAGGACATTTGAGGGAGGAATGAGGTATCAAAAGAGTTACCACATTGAATTATCTTTTCATCATGTCTCTCACTGAATAATTTATCATCTAACTGTATTTACAAAGAAAAAAACCCCAACAACTTGGAAACTTCCTTGCTGCTAAAGCAGGCTGAATTCTTCAGCTATGTCTAAAATCATGTGATTTTTGTCAGTGTAACTAACAGCGTGAGAAAGACCTACAGGTTATACGGGATGGGAGAATAAAACATGATAGTGGAAGAAATTACTTTTAGTTACTTTTTACTGGTCCTTATAGTGGAAAACAATTGAAAAACAATCTAAGTTATGAATATAGATCATGTTTTTGCTTCATAGGAGGTACAGGATGCACTGCAGTAGAATCCCTTACTCAGCCACAGAATTAATGTTATGTGTTGTGAGATCAGACAACCTATATAGGAAATATCTACTTAAAAAAAGATAGAGGGGCAGCGTGGCTTTCCGGCTTTCCGGCTTTCCAGGCCTAGCCTGAAAATTCAGTCTAGTAGATCTCTAAATCAACAATAGTTACTATATAAAAAAAATCATTCTCAAATTATATGGCCAACAGGGTGGGTAATGCAGAGGATGCAGGGAAATCTGTAGTCAAAATAGTCACTGGATCTTTTGCCCTCAAGCTCCCTCCTGCCGCTAGAAGGGCCACTTCAACTTCCCCGCAGTGCAGTTACTCCTTTCAAGTACTTTGGAAGATGAAGAAAAACTGCAGGTGGTCATTTTCTTCTCTCTTCTAATACTTTTCTTGCTTTCACAAGAAAATCTAAGAGATATTAAGCGAAACTTGAAAAGCTTTGAATTCAAATTATTCTAACTTCATCAGCTCTGAGTGTTTTGTGAAAACACAGGCTAAAGTTCCACTGGTTTGGATCCCAAAACACAGGTTTATGGCTCACCAGGACCAAACAGTAGGTGTAGTCATGACTGCAGCTAAAAACTACAGACCCAGTGAAACAGTTGAATCCCTTCTTAGAGCAAAGAGATGTTCAAGATGTGCAAACCAGTGAAGTGAAAACTGGTCCTTCTGGGGTTTGGACAGAAGATTTGGGTAAAAGTAGACACACATGTTACATCTGTGCTGCTGACTGTGATTCAGGGTACTGCCAAGACATCTTCAAATTAGCTAGCTGAGATACCAGAAGCAGGCTTGCTGAGGCAACACGGACTTTAAAACCAGATGCCTAGCCCACATGAGAAGCAGAATAAATTAGCCCACGCAGAGTTCTTTGCTGCTTTGGCAAAACCGTTTCTTGTATCTTTAAGCTATGCTACAGTCTGCAGAGCAGACATGCCCACAGGCAAAACATAAATGACTCAATATTAAACCTTGAAGGTTAGAGTCAGAAGTACATCTGAGAAAATAGGGAGGGTGGTATTCTGGGTAAACACGCTGATGATGTCTAACAGTCAATGTGCAGGTGGGCATCAGGTGATCCTTTTTGCCAAGCCTTCAACCTTGGCCAAATACATTCACTTCTGCACTTTATTTTTAAAGGAGGATGATTGCTTACCTATATATCCCATAAAAGTTTGAGAAAAATTAATGCAACATTTTTATGTCACACCAAACCTGAAGCAAGTCACCAAGTCTGTAGTAGGTGACTGGTAAGGGATGCACAGGGAAGAGCAAAAGAACAGGACAAGTTCCCAGGGCTTTCTCCCAGTGAACTGCAGACCCAAGGTGGATGCCAAACAATGTTTCTTCCATAAAATTTTAGTTCACTTTTTGAACGCATACAAACTTATTAATATATGTCCTGTCCTGCAGTGAAGTCAGTGTGAAAGAGTACCTTTTTTTTTATAATTTTGATTTGCCTCAAACAGCTTTTTAGTGATTTCATTCGCTCTCCCTAGTTCTTACAGTGTAGGCCACAAGGAGCTGTCCTTCCCTACACATTTTCTCCATGCCACTTTGATTTTATACATCTATTAAATTCTCCATTGGGCATTTCTTTTTCATTCTAAAATAGGACATTCAGGCAATCTAAATAAAGCCCAAGTCTGCTCAGTTGTTCCTTCTTATTGTTCCTATTTTCCTTGTTCAGACTTTTTCAATTCTCACACCTACATTTTTGAAATGTGGGATGAAAACTGTGCATAGTATGGAAGATGTGCACATTCTGATCCATGGACTCAGTGAAATTACAATGTTTCCAGTTCTGGGGTTTTGTCGTTTTTGTAATTATTACCAAATTTGCATTATGATCAGTATTTTTCATTGTGCTAGTTTTTCACAGAACTATTATAAATCCAAGATTTAACTCCTGAATTGTGACAATTGGTTCTGAGCCTATTATTGTGTATGCAGATTTGAGAATTTTTTCTGTCACTTTACATTTACATTTATTCATCATTTTTATTCCATTTTATGACTCATTCAAAATTGTATGATTCTTCTGCAATTTCTTATGATAGCTCAAATTATTACCCTGATAACCTGATATTGCTGACAAACATTTTTACCTCATTGTTCATTCACTTTTCCAGATGTTGAAGAACGCATACCCAGCACAGATTCCTGTGGGACTTCATTCTCTCCTCTATGAAAACTGCCCTTTTATTTCTACCCTTCATTTCCTACCTTTTAAACAGCTGTTTTTTTAACTTGTGACTATATTCTCTTAACCCATAGCAGACTACTTTCTTTAAGAGCAAAAGCTCTTAAATATCCTCACTAAAAGGTAAGGGACATGGCCAAAGGTGGGTTTGGGTTTTTTAAAATTAAAGTATATTTATCAGCCCAAGGTACATCTGAAACATATTATTAATATTATAACTATGATGATGTAAGCAATCAGATAACAGGAATGTTAATAAGGTAGTCATTTCGTCCAGTGTAGTATCAAGGAGTCAAAGAAACCATCAATAACGGCAAGGATGTTAGAAGACACAAACATCTAGCAATCTCAACCATTGAGGGGAGTGTTAAGACACTTAACCAAAGTGACTTCTTTCAGGCAATAAAAAAGTCATGAATGGCTTTTGACTATGATCATGAAATGAAAGGTGCTTAGAATAAATGAAAGCATTTAAAGTTTAGAACATCACTAAGATTACGATCGCTAGAGTAACGTTTCCATTCCTGAGCTCCACAGAACACAGTAGAAAGCTCCTGGGGACAACGTACAGATATCCCACACCTGGAGACAGTGTACAGTTCTCAGATAACAGCAAAAATTTATAAACAGTCAGAAGACAATTTCAAAAGTTTATTTACTTATTGAATATTCACAAAAAGAATGCAGATTTAATTACATATTATTACACACTGTGTAGCCTTATGTTGTAATATGGTTACACATAAACTGACCGCAGACTAATGATATGTAGCTAGCAAAGTAATACACAGGCATCTTATGACTGTCTATCACTCAGTTTCCATTAGAAGGATATGGTAACTTAATCTTTCATTATTCTCATATAAAAGTTTACAGGAGACATAAACTATTCAGCTCTGCTTCCAGATCATTCTCATCCCAGTGTGGTGTTGAGATGTAAGGACCAACTTCTTTATATCTAGAGATTGTTCAAATATCATTGAACAACAAGACAAAAGATATAAATCTTCACTTTTCTGTGAGTTAGAAAATGTGGATTTCTGCTATATGTTACACATTGGAGGGGAAATATATCTGTACAAATAAATCTGACAGATTTCTTGTGTGCACTTGACAAAAACTCCTGCAGTCTGATTATCAGCCAATACACTCCAATCAAGTTCTTGCAAAATTGAACTTGTGTATACATATACCTTTAGCACTTATCTGACAGGCAGATGCTCTGGCCCTAAACTGAGAAAACTGATTTCACCTTTCTAAATTCTCTGTTACATTTGGCTGTATCTGAATTCACTTCATGATGAGTGAATTTCAGTTCACCAAAAGCGAGAGCAAAAAGATTATATTCTTGCCTTGCTTTGTCTTGCCTTGCCTTGCCTTCCCTCTCTTACTCATACACAGTTTTGAAAAGTCCTGTTTCATTATGAAAATTTGGACAGAAATGGATCCTTTGAAAAGAATGTTAAGAATAAATCTTACATTATCAAGGGCAGCTGTCTCTTGTTTGTCTGTGAAAGTAATCTTCCTTCATATCCTGATATCTCAGACATAAGGAAATGATTCACCTTTGACACAAGAGAAAAATGTGTTTAGTTCTAAGGCTGCATTTTTTTTTAATACTGGGATACATGATTGAATTATATGCACTGGTATTCACATAGCCATATGGGTCAAATAATAAAAGTAATTTTGTAGATTAACATAACAAATATTTATATATCTCATTGCTTTTGAAAGTGTAAGTTTCACAAGCATGTATTCTGTTTTATTTCAAATTCATGAAGTTCTCTTTCCCTCTCTCTCAGGAGCTAAAATAAAAAAACAACCAAATATTCTAATAAAAAAACTTGTCAGAGAAGTGGATTGATATGTATTTTCTGGAAAATAATACTGTTTAAAGATGAAATCAAAGCAAAGTCCTCTGTCAGTCCAAAGACAGTGTGCTGTCTTTGATACTATCCACTCCCATAATCATAATTCTAAGACAGTGAACTGAATTTGATCTCTAGCAAGTCACTAAGCTTTTGTGTTTGATATAAGAAAACTAAAAATTAATTAAAATATTTCACTAAATTTGTCTGTACAATAGTTCAGTTTTCCAAACTCTTGATATCAATTAATTTAGAGAGATTTAGATATGAATTTAATGCCACTTCAGGGACCATCCAAGACAGATGTGAAAAAATCCAGTAAACAATGATTTTAAGGAAAATATTGAAAAATACATTTGTGGATTCAATTTCAGTAAAGACAGAGAAACTTACCCTAAGCACTTGGAGTAAAAACAGTTGTAAACTGATTGTACATTCCAAACCAATCCCAGAATGCTTGATAATTTAAAAAGAGCAATAAATCTAAATGTTAGAGTTGATTCAATGAATTCTTTCTTTATTCATCTTCCATTCCATGTGAAGAACATCTCGGGACTACTATGTCCACTTTAGCAAAGCAGTCCACCATAAGCTCACATGAAATTTTTAGCTGGAGAAAAAATGTATTTAACTGAATGTTGATGATATTTTACTGGCATTTCGTAAGCATTAGCCATAAGTCACCAACTAGAGCAGAGCAAAATGTAACTAACAAGATGGTCAGAAAAACATTAACCTCAGGGACATTTTCATGAGGAGTGTGTATTCACAGTGTTATATAGCCAGTCATGGTACAGCAAGAAGCTCCTGGCAGCTGAGCATTTGCAGTCTCATTCTGGCTACCATCAAGATGGTAGATTTTTTCTTTCACAAACAGGAGAAAGAAAATAAGCATTTCTCCAGTTTCTAAATATAGGGTGGTTGTGTATTTTTCCTAGCTGATGCTCCTGAACCATTCAGATATAAAGAAGAATATTTCCATTCCCCCTTTTTGGCTCTCCATTTGCATTAAAACTCTTACGACTTCTACATTCAAGGTGTGATTTCATTTGCGTTGCTTTGTATATCTAGATCTAGATTTTGAAAATTATAATGTTGCCTTTTCCAAAAGAATTACTGTTTGGGAAACGGTATTCTTTCCCCTTTCTTCAGCTGTGTAAGTGGTACGAGTTGCATGAACAGAAACTCAGTACCTGTGGACTTAATTATTATGGTCCTAATTCACCACACTCCATCAGTGATTACACTGTTACTGGTTGTATTCATGTACATACAATTCCGTATTTTACTGCTGCTGGCAATGGTAATGCCAATGGCATGCGAGGCCAGGTAAGGTGAGAAAAAAGGCAAAGGGAAAGGGGAAGGGAAAGGGGAAGGGAAAGGGGAAAGGAAAGGGGAAGGGGAAGGGGAAGGGGAAGGGGAAGGGGAAGAAGAAGGGGAAGAAGAAGGGGAAGAAGAAGGGGAAGGGAAGGGAAGGGAAGGGAAGGGAAGGGAAGGGAAGGGACCTGATTACAGAATCATTAGAATTAAAAATATGTTGGGTCCCAAAGCAATGTGAAAACTACTTCCTAATCACTGTTATTTAATTTAGCTGATGGTCTTTTCACTGATCACGAAGTATTTTGTAGAATTCTTGTTTTAAAAGCTTCACATAAGCATGTCATCATTCCTGATGATAATCTAATCATATATCTAAACACACGAAAAACATTGTTCTTAATCAGAACACTGCCAAATCTTATCTTTATTTTCATTAAGTACTTTTAGAATACAATAGTCAGCATAGGGACAGGGCAGGGGTCCTTTCATTTCTTTTTCCTAAAACTATATTTTGTTTTGAGAAAGTCATTAATCTGGAGAAATAATTTAAAAAATAGAAAAAGACTAGCATTTATTGAATGTAGTTGTGATAAAGCTTAGAGAATGGGACTGAAAAGTTTGATTTAGCTTTTTATTATTGCCATAGAGCAGAGTAGGCTGGAAAAAAAAGAATTATTTTCCATGCCAAATAAATCTCTCCATACTAAACTGCTATTTAGGTTTTGGGAGACTTTTTCCCTCCAGTCACACTCTTATTTGAATGACTTCACCCTCTCCATAGACGATTAGAGCCTGGAATAAATTAGGATCCAGCTTCATATCATTCCTTGTCAGAATATTCAGCCTCACTGGCCATCTTTTAGGCAGAGAGCTCACCCAGTTCAAAAGTATTCAATGATATAAGCATGTGTAAGACACTACATCTTCCCTAGCACGGTACTAACTAATGATCGCACTGTTCCCTTTTGATGTCTATGTGGAGGGTCTTCTGGAGTCATTCAATAAGCAAGGCCTCTCAAAAGGCATTCAACTTCAACTGTGCATGCCCTAATTTATTGCAGAATCAAGGCAATTGATATCAAAGTTTCTACTTTCCAAATAATAGCACAAATTTCTTTGTTAATGAATAGTTTCCAACTAAGAGCACAAATTTCTTTGTTATTCTTTATGCCTCCATTTCATAAGATCATGACCTTTAGGAGCACAGGGATGCTACAGCTCCTTGCCCCCCAGCCATCAGATCCTACTCTCTTTCAGGGGAGCCCTCATTTGCCAGCAGCTCACATGCCAATTCGTATCAGCATGCCCAACTTCACTGTGCATTCCCTGAGCTTTTCAGCATCATCAGCCTAGATGTGCCCTACCACTAGCAAGGAAAGAGAGAAAAAGAAAGAAAGAAAAGGCAGCATATGAATACCATGAGACCAGAATTTTTATAATGAAACTAAGGGGTGTTCACACAAAGCATAATTAAAGTGAATCTCATTGCCACAGGATTTTATGGATACCTGAAGAAAGAAAAAAATACAAAAGCAATTACAGAAATCCATGGAGGAATGCCCTATTGAAAGTCTACCCAGTAAATACAAGGCTGTTAGTTCACTAACTCTGTTAGCCACAGATTGCCAGAACCTACATTAGAAGAAACACTGTACATTCCATTTCACCACTGTAGTATTTGCCCTGTTCTTAACCTGTTTCTTCAAGTATACCCCACCGACCATTGTCAGAGACAGGATATCACCTAGACAGATATGACAAATTCCTTTTTGTGGCCGCTGAGGCCTCAAATAATGGAAACAAAACCATATTTTTACTAGCTATTCATTGCAGGACTACTGAATGGAGAACAATCATTTGTCAGCTTGATTATCTTCATGAGAGCAATGCAATGGTATTAGGGATATATCGAAGTATAAAAAGCCCCTTAGAATGCATAATACAGGAGAATATGCTATAGCTGTATTATCATTTGATCTGAAGACTAAAGAAAACAGTTTTCTTCTCTTTGCTTCAAATGCCAAAAGAGTTTCAGAATTGTATTTCATTTTGTCAGGCTTGTATGGAAATGTTGAGGAATGTCTCCGTAACCTACAGATGAAAGGATCCTAAAATCTTTTCCAGCTATTAGAATAATCTTTTGGATGTAAAGTAAGGATTTCTCAGCTGCAGCTTTGGATTCCTTATGCATGAAAAAATATGGGGATGGTAGAGAAACATTTTCAGGGTTTAGTATGTCATTAACAAGCTTTTTTATTAGAAATTAACCCCCCCCCCAAAGTATAATATTGAAGGCACTGAAATGTATGTGGTTATTTTTTCATAGAACGAAAACATTACAAAAAAGTGTTGATGTCATATACTTATGATTTGTCATAAGTACAACTAACTACTGAATTAAGGATATGTAATGTCAAAGGAGAAAGCTATAAGGAATTTCCATTCAATATTACATATTGTCACCCATATATCTGACTTCATGTTTGGATTTTAGCAAACAAAATTATTTTTATCTGATTCAGCCACTTTCTCTGCAAACAAGTGTGACTTTTCAAGAAATCATAAATATTACAGAAGGGTCAAAACTTGTCAAAAAGTTGAATATGGAATATTTAAGGTATATTGTGCCATGAATGATTTAAAGAGGTATGTGTGTATGTTTCAGCAGCTTAGTGATAGAAATGTTCTCTCAATACCTTAAAACTTGTGACATTTATTATCTTCACTGCCATCACAAATTCAGCAGTGGAATATATATAATAAATACACATACATACATATGTTCCTTGTATAAATAGATTGATGAGACTGCAGAAACATACTAAATATTCTGTTGAGGTTAAACTTCTAATTAAAGTTATTTTCCTTCTATCTGAAAATAGTTTCGCGGATCTTTTCACTACATGTTTATTGTTAGAAACAAAAATGCATTAGATATTTAAACTGACAATACTATGGTTTTAAATTCTGAATTGACTTTACAACAACAGAGTTGTGAAACTGAAGTCAAAGGATAATCATCCTAAGGCAATGAATTCTGTATAGTTAATAGACCACAATTTGGAGCTTTTATCAGATTTTTTTTCTTCCACAAACATTAACTTGCAAGTTTCACAACAAGAATCTTGTATTCGGTGGCTCTGTTGACAGCCTGGCTATAGAAGCAAAAGGCAGGTGAGAAGGATGTGTATATTCCTACACACATTGAATTGATCAGGTTCAGACTTAGTGACCTGAGCACACAGAAAGATGTGCCTGCTTGAATTTTGGAGAAAGCTGAGCAGACTGGAGCAGAGACAAGCACACCCACACCAGCACTATCTCTTTGGAGTCATGCTGCAGATGGCCATGATACTGCTCAGTATTTCCAGGCCACCTGCCTGGGAATGAACAAGTGCTAGAATGAAACTACAACCTGGCTTACTGCCTCGGCAGCTACCGTTTTATTATTGAACCTGTTGCAACAAATGCTTTTTACCCCAAGTCCAACACCAGAAAGGGTGAGTGTGTCACACAAAGGTGATATGGATATTAACACAGTCTAAAAGTCTGCTTAGTAATTCTGCTGTATGAATCTTTATTGACATCTTTATTCAGAAATAGATGAATATTTGAATTGCTGGAGGCTGCCTATTCCAGCCAAGGTGACCTTCGAGGAACTTGCTGCAAAGGCCAACTTCACCCAAACTCTGTTACACAGTGGTGGTTACAGTCTGAGTGCCACACAGGTGCAGTACGAAACAAACACAAGGCTTCCCACCTCCTCTGTCATGAGCAGATCCCCAGAAAATACCGCTCACAGGTAATTTAGACTGGTTGTGTGGATGTGGTGTTTCCACGGAAGGAGAAACATTGAAGTAGAGCCAAGGTTCATGGGAACAGTTCCTCTGTAGTTTAGAAGCAGTAAGGGTTCACAAGAAGGTAGCAAGGGCAAGGTAAAATACAAACACAACTGTTTTGTTTTCTGTACAACACAACTGTTGTACCTGGAGTCAAGTAGTTCTCTGAAAGCAACAAGAGACCACCATTTCACTTTACCTTCACATGCTACAACTCCAAACCAGGATGAGAGCAGCCATTCCAGACAGTAGAGTTATTTTTTTAATACACAGTTTACTATATAGCAACAGCTTATTATGTTTCGTAAATGAAGGATGTGCTGAGCAGCCGTAAGAAAAGCTGACTGATTATGTGACCTGGGCTGCTGCACTTTGGTTCAGGTCAGCCATTCTGGGAGGAAGGACGATTGCTTCTACCTGAGAGCCTGGGAGATGCTGAATTTGAGAATGGGCCAGACAGATTTGCTAAGCAGGGTGAACGAAAGGACACAGGTTAGAGTTTATTGGTAGTAGACTTGCTTGCAGTAAAGCCGCAGCTAAGCCTCAGTGCAGGAAGAGAGAGGGACACATTCTTAGACACCCTGAGCAGACTATTTAAGCTTTATACCTTCAGAAGCCAAAGGTGTCTACTGGAAAGCCAGACTGGAAGTAAAGGGATTCTCTTCCAAGGGTACAATGGACAAGATAAAGGTCTGTTTACAATGGTTCTTATTTTATATATTTGAACCAGAAAGTTTGAGTTTCTTGCTGCTTAAGAGGTTTTTGTAGTCTGCTTTCGTATTTTTTATTATTTTAGCTAATAAAATCTAGCTTTAGGAATTAGAAGCCTTTTGAGTCTATTCATCCTTGCTTGCTTGTAGGAGAAAGCTACAGTGATGCTACTTTTCTGAAGCTGCAGGAAGACATATTGACAAAACCGTGTTAAGACTTAAAGACTGCAGTTTCAGGTCTTCTGCAAGATGCAGAGTCTGACTTCTGGCATTTCATATTGTAAGAGACTGAAAGAGTTAATATCTCAAACATCGTGCTGGGGCAAGTTCTGCTTAACAACAAACTCTGCCTAGCAAGGAACCGCAGGGGAAAAGAAGCTGATCAGCACCCATCAGCAACAGGAGGGCAAGGGCATGCTGGAGGGTGCGCAGCTCCGTGTTCTGATGAGTTGAGCAGGGCAATTCACCACGCTGTTTTGATATGCTGAGCAGGACAGTTCACCATGAGTGACAAAAGACCATGTCTGCAGGGAAGGGGAATTTACTCCCCAAAGGACACCCAAGCCCAAAGGCTCACAAACTGATCATTACACCTAATTAGCCTAATGAGTTTGAGCGCCCGCCCAAAGGAGGGACAAGGATGGTAAAAGGGCACCAGCTGAAGCCCCGGGTGCGCAAGCCCGCTGGAACCGGACCCCTCGGCTGACTGGACCAACGCTGGACCCAGGACCAGTGAAATCTTTTTCTCTTCCCTTTTCTCTCTCTGTCTTCTTCTCTCTTTCCTTTTCTGCAATTCCTACACCTCATCCCTTTAAGTCATAAAACTGTTGACCAAGTCTGGGACTAAGAGTGGATCCAGCCACCGCATGGCTCCTCTCTGAGGAGGAGTCTGGAAAGCAAGGGGGTCCACTCTGAACCTCATGACTCGACGGGAGGGATCTCCTTATTCCTTGAATTGATGTATATGGTTACCACGGGTTACACGGGTCACTGAGGTAGTTCCACGCCAATTCCTGTTGTGAGAAACCACACCACCTACTATTTTGCCTCCCAAATTCAGTTTGCTTCTGTCATGAATAAAATGTTTAACTGATCGTTTGGTGTCCTTTCACCTTAATTGGGCCTGAGGGAATTCTGAATTCAACACTACTCCCTGGTCTGTCCAGTCCAGGTCATGACACATATCCACACTTCCTTTCACAACTCTATGCTGCAAAGACCAGAGTGCCTTCAGTATCCTCCCCCCAGACCTGCCAGCCCAGTCATCATAGTGGCAACCCCACAGGCGACCCTGCAGGTAAGGAATGATAGGTAGGCACACCTGGTGTCAAGGTCACAGATCAAAGCAGACTTGTATAGGTATAGCAGATATGTTTTTCTAGGTGCCTGGCTTTTTTTTTTCTTTTCTTGAATTACTTCATTGGTTTCACATTGCTTATGCCTCAGTCAGCACGTCTCGTTAGGACATAACAGGCCATGCGTTTGATATGAAAGGTAAAACGAAAAACAATTAGCTGCACCAGATTTAGTTGCCACCCTAAATGGACTTCAAGATGACACCAGTAAATAAGAAACTTCTTTGGGAACTGGTAGACTATTGCCAGAGGCTGTGTTCCCAGACTGTCTGTAATGGGTCTGTCTCTAGTGACTATGCTGTCAAAGTGCTTAGAATGAGCTTTGGTACAAAATTAAATTAATGATTTGTAGAAAACATTTTCTTTTATGAAAGAGACAAAGGGACCCTTCTTTTGACACTTTCTGTCAGACCATTTAAGATCATGCTACTTGACAATAAAATCTTCTGTCCATTTTACAGGAGCATCTTCCCTGGAGCTCACTTCTGTCAGTATACACTGATCAACACGAGGTCAGATGGAAGCAGTCTCTGCCCCTTACCAGAACAGTTAATGCTGTGGTTCACAAGGTTCATTTAACACTAGATTCCCAAATCACCCTCAGCTTAGAGCAAAGGACTCTTATATTATTTGCAATGTAAATTATCAGGGAACATGTAACTTGAATGACATAATGGAAATTTTTCACTCTGTGGGTTTGGTGTAGTCTCTTGGGCAACTTGGAGTAATCGGTGCAACATTGTTAGTTTTTGTCTGAGTTTCCTTTGCTCAAAAGCCTTCAAAATGAAATATTATCAAGTGTCAGATTTTTGCCATTGGCTCTTGCTATTGATTATTTCAGTGTATTCTCATTTGCTTACTAATGAAAAATGGCAAGTGGAAGAAATTGGGTTTAGGTTACATAAAAAATGTCAATCTTCTAGTATGAATATATGGTAGAAAGCTTACTAAGGCATGCACAGGCTACAGTTTTGGCGTGGACAAAGAGCACAAAGATAGGGAAAAAAAAAGAAATCTTTTCGTCTATGTACAGATGAACGGCTGCTGTCCAGATTTCAAGATAGAAAGTGGGCTAGTGACTTCTATTCCAAACAAATGCAAATTAAAACTATCTGAAACTATCATAGTGTTCATAAAAAGGGAATAATTTGCAGACACTTACGACAAAATATAAGCATCTTTTTAATGATCAGTGTTCTCAACTCTGAAGTTTTTATCATTTTTTAATATTTATTTAATATTAACCATTTATATTTTTTTTTAAATAAATTAAAAGACCTGAATTATAAAGTTTTGATTTTGGGAGTCATGTGATGTCATAAGAATCACAGCTCCCAACTAAAAAAAAATAAAAATTTTACAACCAGCTAATTAGATCTAAAGTCTCCAAAATCAACAGAAAAGTAAAAGTAACCTTTGAGATATATATATATATATATATATATATAAAGACAATTTTATGACTTATATATACTTGGTTTAACCTTTGAATTTTTTGCTTTAGAATTGTGAGACAGTCTAATGATCATTTCCACAGAAATAAGAATAGAGATTTTAACCTTCATTTAAAAAATTAAAAATTTGCAAAATATTAAAGGAATTTGTTACTAAAAATAATTATTAAATTAGTTTTAAAAATTATTAAAGTCATTAATGCATTAAATGTTTGTCACTTTGTTTCAAGAATATATATCAAAATAATTCAGCACAGTGATTCCAGATTATAGCCTTGTCTTTTTTCTTCACTTTTATAATGATATATGAACAATTGATTCACAGAGAACATATGATTGAAGGCCGGATTGTATTACTCTTCATCCATTTGAGGTATAAATTTCTTACTGTAAATTTGGTAATGATACCTTGCCTATTAGTAGGCTGTCTTAACCTTAAAGAAAAAACTGAAATTAATTTCACGGAAGTTAAGCACTCACAGGTGTAGGTTTTTAAACAGCAGACTTGTGTGTAAGAAAAGGGATATAACATATATGGTATGGACCTGAAGTGAGCAGTTTTGCATGTAGCAGTACCACAGATAGGGGTCCTGTCATCTTCATAAACTGTACTATGTTGTTTTATACAAACAATATCTGAATCCAGTCCATAAGACTGATATATTGTAACTGCAGGGAAGCTAGAAAGTGAATCAATGTTTTAGCATGTAAGTAGGTTTTAGTAACACAGATGGTGCTTTTTTGTTGTTGAAAACATGTTAACTTAACTATTTCCATATGTTGATTTACCTAGTTTTATTGCTGCAGATTATAACACAGCCCTTGACAAGAGAAGGAGCAGATCTCCAAACTCAGGGGGAAGATGGAAAAGATGGAAAATCATAGCTACTGGTACAAGGCGGGAGGGGGTGGGGGGAGCACATCTTGAATGTCCTGTGAAGATTGTGTAGGTCGTATTTATAATTTTGTGTCCAAACCATTATAATATACAGCTTATTTCTTGGTATCAACATATCTTCTAACTGGCCTTGTTGCTCATCTTACAAATTCCCATGAAGAATCTTGAATGATGGTCCTTTCATGCTGCTCTGCAGAGCAGGCTTCTGCATCATTACAAGCTCAGGAATCCTCATCTAGAGGATGTTTCTAATTAATGTTGCCTTGAGTATTTTTAAGTAGAAGGACAGTAGACAAGGTTCCCAGACACATTCTTCTGCTACTTTGCCTTCATTCTGTTTTGGGGAATTGTCAATAGCTTTGAGCTGTCAAAGCTGTTCTATGGAATATGTAAATTCATGCAAAATCAGAGATGAGTTTATGGCATTAAACCCGGAACATTCAGTAGAGCTAACAAACAGAATTGAGAAACAACTTCAAATAGAAATAACTATTGAAGTTATTTCAAGTAGAAATAACTTCAAATCCCTGCTGAGTTGCATGAGATTTACTATGCCCACTATACCAGGTTTGCAAAAAGAATCTGAAATCGAGGGTTTTTTTCTTTTTAAATTCTTGCTTGAAAAAACATGTTTGGGAAACTGCCACTTGGCCCAGTTTCCACATTTTACAATGAAATGGTCTAGTCTGTTTTTGAAGGGCTAGTGTTGGTTAACCAGTATTCAGGAGTTTGAACATAATCCACAATCACTTCTGAAACAGTATTTTACAATATAGAAGGTGTACACTTATTTCTGGGTCCTTCCTAAGTTTCAGATGAAATTAGATGCTACTGGGTCTCCTTATGAAGTCAAAAACCAAATAAATTCCCCAAAAGATTTTATTTGTTTAAACTATAGAAAGAAAGACCACATATAAATCATTAGGATTTGTCACCTGCATATGATCTCAAAGTAAATCAGCAGTAAGACTTCCATGACTTATGGTAGCAGACATACGTCAAGTTTGCTCCAGCAGCAGTGAATTTGAGTATAGGTTTTTATCCTGACGAAGAAAAAAAAAAGAAAAGCAATATAGTCTCATCTATACATTATATAGTCTCTTTCATACACATTTTGTTCTCATAAGCCTTAAAAGTTTATTTCAAAATAGCAATTCAATAGCAATTTCATAACAGAATTAAACTAAATATTATGGCAGAAGTTCAAACTTAAAGAGGGAAGGAGGGGACAGTTCTATTATCAAACAAAACTTCATGACAATTTCACCTCAGTCTCAATTACACATATCATTACATTATATTATATTATATTATTAATTAGGGATATGGTTGATCCCTGGAAGAATTTAATAGAGACAGAAACTTTTAACATATAAATTGGAGTGGTTGATGTGTCTGAGAGTATTCAAAATTTTGTTAAAAAAACCCCAACAAACATACTCAGACCATCAGATGTGCAATTTCACTAGGTCTCCTCTCATTCTTTTAGCATGCAAAGCCTGTGGCATTTTGATCTCATGAGTAATTGGAATAGTAACAGTTCTCCTTGGAGCTAAGCAGAATCTTTTTGATTAGATATGTTTGTCATAAAGAGATCAATCAATTTAAAAAATAAAGAACTATTTTCCCCAAAACTTTAATCATAGAAGGTTTGTGGGATCCATGATGGAGTCCCTCATCAAAGCCAGGTGCAAGCAAGCTAGTGGACAGTTACTCCCAGTTTACATGTGGAATATGGGTACCCCCTGGTGCCACCATCTCCTTCCTCTAACCATCCAGTAATCTTATGTTCATGGAAAATCAAACAGATGCAATAGGAGATATTGAAAGAATATTTCAAAATAGCTAAAACCAGAGTTGTTAGAATACATTCCTCCTCTGTTTCCCCTACTGTACCCTCCCTCTGCCCTCCAGCATAAAGCCCTGTTGTAGATTTTGTGAAGATAAGAATTCAGACTGGCACAACTCCAACAAACAAATCTGTTAAAAACTCTCAGCCACACAGACACAAGTGAAGTGTCATTAATGATAACACATTCAAGGTGCTCAGAGATATTTTCCATGTTAAACCTTCCCTTGTGTCCCTCTTTTCTTCATCCCTTAGCCACATCTACATTCCTACCATATAAAACTTCAAAGTGCAAGCTCAGATTTGTATGCACTCAGTCTGTTCTTCCAGAAATGGCGGTTGCCATTTCTCTACCAGTATGGTATCTGTATGTATGTGCAATGTTTCAAGTTTCAGTACAATGTACCAATGGAGAGTTTGAAGAGAAAAAGCAGGACTTAGGCCTTCTTAGCTCTCTAACTTTGATTTTTCCCAGTGGGAAAAAGAGGTCTTCTCTGCCCAGACTAAATCCTCTAATAAATCAGTCTCTGGGATAGAGAGGAGTTCTGTATCATTCCTGCTGAAGTGTCTGTGTGAACTCAGGAAAGTATGTCTGTTCTAAACCACTGGAAAAAAGGGGAAGACAATAGTGCCAAGCAGCACGTGCTAGAAAAATCTGTAACAGATAGTGGAAAACAAAACCCATAAGGGATGGAACATTTTATGGCTACCCTACTAAAACCCACTCACTTGCAATACACCCTAAGATATTTAAAGTCCTTGGTTTAGTTTTAAGTAAAGATATAACAGTATAATAATGTAGTCAAATTTATTTTTTACAGGACCATTTGATTCCAGTGCTAACTGGTAAGATCACATCACATGAGGATGATGTCTCTTTCCTATACAAATTTGCTTTTATACATTTGCCAGAGACAGTATTGTCCCTGATTCACTTATGTATTTATTTTATTTAATAAAACACTTCTGTTTCATGAAGGCCAAGAGAGACAGAGAAGTGAATTGTTCTGACAAGAAATGAAATACAACATGATGAATCCACCAAGTATTAGACTTGCTGTTTGGGTTTTTTTGTTTGTGTAATTCTCAACAAAACTGGGTGTCAATAGGAAGATAGCTGACTGGAAGAACACTGCGCCAGCACCACCAGCCAGGATAAGATCTAAGAAAAGGAGAGAAAGAGTGAAAGATATTTACAAAGCATGTATGTACTACTCAGCAAGAATAAGCAATGGATTCATGTCACAAGGTGCAAGTAGCTAGCCTGCAGCCATTGACACAGACATATACAATATAAGGACCAAAATCAAAGATAATGAGCTAATTTACATATGACCATTTGTTTAAGGTTATGATCAATACTCCCTCTCCAGAAGGACCACAACATTAGCAATAATTAAAGTACATGTTCAACCATGAAAGGTTAGTGGCAAAGTCAGCAGCTTGAGTCACATCAGTGAATTACACGAGTGGAAGACTAGGCAATATATAATAAGGATTACTGAGGAGCAGGTTAACTCACTATGAGCAGGTGAGGACTTGGAAATACGTGGCAGAAAGCTACTAAAAGAGATTACTCGTATAAAGTATGAGACTCCTGGTGAAAGGGAAATGACGTTACAGCAGCTTGGCTCACTTGCAAGCTAGGCTTTTGTGCCTAGTGCCTGAGCCAGTTACCAGCAGGGTGGAAGAAATAAATACGAGGGGAGTACAGAAACCTTCATCTTGTGCTGCTTCTCTTGTCCCTTAAACCAGCCGCAGCCATAACCTGGCTGTTCAAGTCTGCCATGAGCAGGCAGGTAAAGCAGAAGGAAATGGAGCCTGAGGATTTAGGTGTAATAGAGAGCTGGTATAATAAGACAACTGCAATAGTCATATAAAAGGGAGGAACTTGTCCTGCAAAGATGTAGAGGGAAAAAGGAAGGGGTAGGGACATGGCAAAATATATTCGTTCTTAAGAGCATGTTGTCTCTTAAGTGCAGAGAAAATCGTAGGTGATGGCAAAGATGAAAGTACTGTATTGCTATAATGGAACCCACCTACTGTATATCACCAGAGCCAGAAGAAGTGAATGAGGGGGTTTGTGAGCAACAACAGAGGTCATCCGAAACACCAGGCTTACAAATAAATGTGAATTTTAATAACCCATAAGTCTGTGAAAAGGAAAATAGCAAAGGTGGTGACTCTCAGTTAACTCATATGTGTCGGTAAAAACTTTTAAATGTAAGAATTGGAGACATCTATGGAGAGAAAGTGCCTCAAAAGGCAGGAAATGGTTAAAAGCACATAAATAGAAAATATCTTGGGAAAGAATGAAATGATGGAGTTCGTGATCCTTAGGAAAAGAAAGAGGAACTATAACAAAACAAAAACAAGGCATTTATAGAAAGTAGGCTTCAGTAAATTCATAGAACTGGTAAACAAGGAGTCCTAGGAGAGAAAAAGAAATTAAAGTGAACTGTCAGTTCCATAAAGAGACAATATTAAGGTCACGAGTGCAAAATATACTATTACAGAGGAAAGATTAAAGGTGCAGTAAGAGATGAGCTTGATGAAATCATGGGCTTTTTGTGATTTTCAAACATAAAAAGAAAGTGGAAACTAGGTCTGGTTACTAAGGTCAAATATAAAAAGTAGAATGAGTGCATAGGGAGCGAGTAAGAAGATACAACACAAAACCAAAAGTCTTCAACTAGCAAACTAAATTATAAAAATAAATCCTTCTGTAAGAGGAAAGAGCTGGTCAACTACTTACTGTAGTGGAGGGCTATTACAGGCTGATCCAGGAAAAGTGAGGGTTTCAATACTTTTTTGCAAGTTATTATGGAAAATGTCATAGGGCTGTTGTAATTA
Source organism: Astur gentilis (assembly GCF_929443795.1). Lineage (NCBI taxonomy): Eukaryota > Metazoa > Chordata > Aves > Accipitriformes > Accipitridae > Astur > Astur gentilis. The sequence continues at coordinate 30,569,846 of NC_064882.1, read as the reverse complement.
ATGCAAGTCACAGAGGGTAAGACCTCCTTCTCTAATAAGGAACAGGTCAAACAATATCTAAATGTTAGATGTTCTCAAAACAGTTGAAACAGCTGGTCTTCACTGCAGTGTAATTAAAAAGCTGGCTGACAAAATCACAGTATCATTAGTTGTTATCTCTGAGAAACTAGCAAGAATGGGGAGACAGGCAAACATATAGTTTGAAGAAATGGCAATAGGAAAAGGAGAAGCCAGAAAATAACAGACTAACCAGCTTAACATCAGCTTCTAGAAAAATACTGGAAGAGCTATTCAAATTGTTTTTAAAAACCTAGAAAGAAACAGAAAAATGAGTAACAGCTGGCATGTTATCAACAAGAAATAATGCCAAATCCATTTAATTTCTCTCTCCCGCAGGACAGCAAACTACATGGGTAGAGGAGAAACAGCTGATACATAGCTTGACTTCAGTAAGTTTTCAGCACTACTAGTATAATCTTCAAGAGCAAAGCATGGCCTCAATGAAAATATCAGCAGAAAGATACAAAGCTAGTTGTATCACATTCTGAACGCAGTTATAATGAGCCCTGTGTCAGAACAAAAGCATATAATTAGTGACATTCTGCTGGGGTCTGTCCCGAGTCAGTGTTCTCATTAGTTCTGTAGTACAGGTTTATTAAATGTGTAGATAGGACGTGGGTGGGAAGACTGCCAGTATAGCTGAGGATACACCTAGAACTCAAAACAATCAAGACAAATTGGAGGTGCCATCTGAAAGAAAAGCAAGGTATTTAATAATGACAAGTGCAAGGTATTAATGCAAGTGGGAAACATCAGCTAGGCAGTAACACTAATTAGCTCATTGCAAGTGTTTTTAAACATATGGAAGTTTGCTGTAGGGAGCAGCGGAGCTGACAGTATTCTGTGTTCATTGTAAGTAGAAAAGGAGTTAGTGTAAAGGAGATTTAGACAGATATGAACAGTAAAGCACTGAAATCAAATTTGTCTGAGAAGTTTGTATCTTCACAACTTCATCAGCAGTGTATTCAATCTCGACAAATGTCTGTCATCACTGACCTATATAATTCTGCCTTGGACAAATCAATGGGCTGAATGACATCTTGGGGTTACTTCCCTACAACTTCATGATTCTATGTCTACCCAGAAGCTACTGCAGCCACCTTCAGCGGCTAAGAGGCAAATGCATACTGTTTTCCTACGTGAGAATCCAGCTGAGATGCAGGAATGCATGACAGGATCACCATATGCTCCGCTCTCTCACAGTAGTATTGACAACAGTTCCTTCCTGCCAGCTCTAAAGTATACTTCATTCCTTCTGCATAAACCATATGCACAGGGAGAGTGCTGATAAGGAGACACCCTACAGCTAGTGCCAATAGGTTTCAGCAGATGATGCCTGCAGTACTTGCTTGTAATTTGGCTTTACATTTGGGATTCCGTAACGTATCTGCAAGAACCAAACACAGCAACCTGGCTAGGTGAGTTCACATAGATACAAGAGTCCATGCAGAAATTGAAGACAGAAGAATATAGCAATGAAAGCAAGAGCAAAACTGCAGCAAATGCAGAGCTTTCTCAATCAATCCAGGTATAGATAATGTTCCCATAGGCACAGCATGCATTTTCCTTGGCATATCTATAATTTTCAAAACACCTTTTAAAGCTATTAGAACATCTGTAGCTTTGAGCATCTGCAGTAATACGAAAAGACAAAAAATTATGGGAACATGTTTGCATCTCTTTTAAAAAAACAGTTCTGTATGCCAAGTCTAACAGAAAAGACCCACTCTCCTACCATAATTAGGAGAGTTATATTCCTCAAGAAGTGTTCAAATCATTAAAAATGTATTTTAAAGACTTTTTTTTGATAGATCTGTTACAGGTTACCATTTAGCGTGGGTACACTTCTAAGATCTAGTAATTAACAAGCCCCACGATGTCTTTTTCTTGCATCCCTCTGATATCTGAAAATTAATAACAGCCAGTCTTAATTTCCTGTGTGAAGAAAATAAACCTCTCTTTCCAAAGGTATTCTGATTTTGAGCTTTAATCTATTGAAGAACATCTGAGCTTTTTAAAATGAAAAAAGCTGAACAACAACATTCAGTCTAGATAGAATCTCTATACACATGTGTTGTGATAATGGTAACATATCCAGTGGGAATATAAATTCACTGCCCGTGACTTTGTCACAGATATAAAGATCTTCTGGAGAAGGCAGTACATCAAGCATAAGAATATATGACATTTCTTCACCTCTGCAGGAATCAGTTCATCAGATAATCTGTTTAAGGAAATTCCAGCACTGTAATTTGCCTTTTTGCTTTTAAGCAACAATGCGATAATGCAGAAGCCACGTTCAATGATTCAGAATGATTTAGTTTGCAGGAAGCCCATTAATTTAACCATATTTTCCCATACTTTTCAGCACCATGTCCTGTCATCTGGAAATAATAGAAACCATGGTAGTAAATTCTGAAAGCTAAGAAAAAACATGCAAGTACAGTTCACATGGTATTTACTGGTATGCTAATGTTAGCCCAGCCTAACCAAAATTAGAGTTTCTTGGTAAACCTGGATTAGCTTTCTAGTGAAAAGGATACTGAAGTGACAATCAAAAGCAAATGTGTTGTAGTTCTATATTTATTTATATGACAGCATGAACATAAGCCAGATATATAGGTTCTGAATCAAAAATATATGGTAAGTGAGCATTTTCTTGTTGCTGCAAAGAGGTATAATATTGACTCTTGAGTGCAAAATGGGAATAAGAAAGAGCAAGGGGATCATCATATTTCAAGTGTGACTAAGTTTTCTTTACCTCTTACTCTTAAGAAGTGTTTCTCTGACAATTTTTTTTTTAAATATATGTAATTACTACACCTTTACTGTAAATTTATCTTTTCTGTATTCTGAAAGGAAAATTTTCCATAAAGTATTTGGATCTGTCACTTTCCTGTCAGTAAATTTAGTCTCCTCACAACATTTTTCAGTCAGAATATCAGCCTAAAATAAAGACTTTCTAGTAAGACCCTTAACAAAGCTCACATGTTGGATTCCGTAGCTCAGTTATAAGCAGTAATTTTTTTTTTAGTCTTTGGCAATGGGAATGTGTTTCAGATGGATTTAATGTTCTCTAAAGACAATTCTCTTTCTTCAGATTAGAAAATAGTTAATTAAAGTAAAAAAAAAATCTCTTCACAAAAGAGGGAAGAAAAGAAAAGAAGAGGAAAATCTTTGCTAACTTAGTGTACTTCCACTGTGCTCATTACGGCTTGTGATTTCTAGGAAATGGTGTGAATTAAATAGTCCCTAAACACTAGGCCAATTCTGATAATTGAAAGTTATCTGGTTCTTTGCATCCTCCAGTATATATCTCTGTATAAATATATATGTATACATTTATACACAAATAGAGATAGATTGACAGAAAGACAGACAGATAGATAGACAGACAGACATATTATGCGGATACCATCGTCAGATGCTCCGATAGCTCTGGCTTGAATAGAAGATGAAACAAAATGGAGGACAGGACATCTCAGAGGTGTCATAAAGGGCTGCAGAGCCTTTCCTACTTACATTATATAAACCTTAACAGCCAATTTGGTCACAGATGCGCATCATTAATATGCACTGGATATTAATTATATTAGATCAGTCACAAAGTAGCTGCATCACAAACTGGATCATTATTTTGCTTTGAAGACCTTTGGGTTCCTTATCAAATTTCTTACCAAATTTCTTACCAAATCTCTGCAAGATCTATAGTTAATAATTATAAAGAAAGAAAAAGACTAACAGAAAAAAATTCCCAGGATTACTTGGCTTTATGAAGAGTACTTAGTTCTTTTACACTTTCCTTTATTGTTTTCCTAACTGCTATATACACCTGTGAATGTGATGTTGGTAGCAGAGTGGTCAGCAGAACTGATGCTAGTGTTGTGGGTCTCATAGTGCAGTGTGCAGCTACTCTGATCAAATCCCAATTCCTGTTGAAGGGATTTTGAAATTAAACTCTCTCTCCATTTCCATGTCTGGTATCCTTAGATTGTTACAATTGAAGGCTGAAACCTTTTATACTGCTGAATTTTAGGCACATGAATAATCTATTTGAGGAGAGACTACTGACAAGTTTAAAGTGATTTCCTAGATTTAAGTCCTAGCCAAAACAATATGGAAAAACTGATAAAGCTGAGAGGATGAAAAGACGGATTTTCCCTCAGGACTGTAAGTACAGCATCTTAATCAATAAACACTCAAAAGCTGAAAAGTGAATAAAGCTGAGGAATAAAATATTTTATTTTCTTCTCTATTACTGCTCGAATAATACTCTTCACTGAAGAAGTTTATGGCCCATAAATACATTTCTGGTGATCAGAACACCTAGCATGAAGGACAAGTTGACATATATTTTTACATAATTCAAGAAAATTAACTTAAATGAACTGAGATAGGAAAAACAGAACAGACTGGAAGTTTTTCCAAAGATATTATATCTATATAACAGAAATGGAAGACACTGTCAAATTAAAAACATGTAGTGATTTTTTTTTTTAAGTTGTGTTTGTTCTACTTGCCTAACCTATGAAAATGAGGCATATGAAAACATAATAGGAATATCTGCTATGAGTTAATTTGGTATTTAGATAAGAATTTTCTCAAATATTAACATTTATCATATTTTTCTAGCAGGAAAAAATGATTTCTCATAATTATTAGTGATCACTGCATCCATCTACTTTTCACTATTTTGCTCTCTTCATGAATAACCAGAAAGTGAACTGTTCCCTAAAATCCACAAAATATTTGATACCTAATTCAAAGATGCAAGATGACAATGAAAATACTCATATCAGATGCAGAATTGCAAACGACTCTATGGTTCCTTTAACAGTGTGTTTAGAGACATAGTTTTGTTTTAAAAGGATAGTCTAAAAAGAAGTCTAGAGAATGAAGTCTACTGAAACCAGAGACAGCTGATAAAATTGAACTAAAATATATTTAATTATCATCCATTATTTTTAAGAATCTTGATACAAAATGAGAATTTGACTGCAGATATTTCTCTAAAAATAAGAGGGGAAAATACATTTTCCAAACAAATAGCAACTTATGCCATATAAAGAATGTCATATGTTAGTTTGAAAGGATCTGGTTTGGAAGGGAAAGAAAATATTAAGATCCTAGTTTGCATGTGCCAAATATTTAGATTACATTTATATCTTTGTTTCCTGTTCAGCAACAGGAACTTAGTTACAGAATCCCTTTTAATCCTGACAGTCACAGTGTGGCAGCAGAAAGAACCAGTCTCTGAGATACTGGGATCATAGGATTATGTTCAGCTTCAGAACTAATTATCAGGACTTTGAGCTGGAGGTACAGAAGCAGGCTCTATGTTGTACTTGTTGGTTCATGTGCTTACAGGATCAACAGTTTTATTCCTGGGCAGCTCACAGTAGCCTCAATTCCCTGGGCTTTTTTTCTGAAAGACAATCCTAGCAACTCTAAAGAGCCAAAAAATCTGAAAAGACACTTCTGTATGCAGAATGCAAAAATGTAGGCAAGTTCAGTAACTTATAGTAAAAATGGAAAACAAATACTCCTAACAGACTCTGAAGTCAGAACTCCACATGCAAACCCTTCGTCATATACAAACTAAAATTAAATTTCATCCGGAATTTTTCCTTATACGTGCATTAGTATGCCTGGAAATATCTCAGTCCTGATGCACAAAAGTGTAGTGTCAGACAACCTTCTGATCAACTTCTGATCAAATCTTAGGAAACGGCAAAGGTTCTGGCAAAAAGTACTGAATCGATGAATAAAGAAATGATGAATTAATTTCATCCATTCTAAACAGTCTCCATCTGCTAGTACATGTGATAATGTTATTGAAGACAATAGATGAAAGGGTGACAGCCCAGTGTGTACGATTTCTATCCACAGTCCTGAAGAAATCCTCCTTCAGCACAGTGAGTGTCCTACAGTGAGCACTGTTGTCACTTCTCGTTGAAATCAATAGCTTACATGGCTGAGGATAAACAGAATGCAGGAAACCAGGTGTTCCTGGACTTTACTGATACCATGTTCTCAAGAAAGTGAAGACATGAGCATATGATTATCTACATTCCAGATAAAATAGCAATTCCCTGCTGTATACATGCTGTAATCTTAAATCCCTCCTCAAACATCGGTTCAGAATACTTGTCTGAGTATAGGTCCTCCTGCAGACCACCTTCTATGAGCCCTTTTTCTGGATTGTCCATGATGAGATCGAACTGCACATGGTAAGGCTTTCCTCCAGCACTGTCATATTTTTCTTCCATTGGCAGGAAAGGAAGAGAGGTCATTCAGACCGGGATCTTTGTATTTGAGAGATTTTATAAATGACAAGGTGGAGCTAAAGGTTACAGCCAGATGTAAAGTAGGATATTGACTGATAAAGGTTACAGCCAGATGCAAAGTAGGATAATGACTGCTTTTAGTGATGGAACGAAATCTGTCTGCACATCATGCCCGTGTCTGTACCAACATGCTGGGACTTAACCCAAAGGTCCATAGCTCTTCAAGCTTTTTTCTGCCCAGCTCAAACTCTGCCTGTAGAATGGGTCAAGTCATCTGTTTTTCAAAGCAAAGAAGCTCCAATACACAGGTAGTAGCTCACAGCGTAGATCTGTCCCTAAAGGCAAGAAGCTTGAGTGTGCCTTGAGTACAGCCACCCAAAGGCAGTAGAGACATCCAAACTATTCCTTCCAATCAATCACTGAATAGCTGCTTGGAAATGATGCTTTGTCTTGGAAGCAATAAAACCCTATGAGGAAATGCAAGACCAAAGATTGAGAGTTGGTTGCTCATCTCACATTTTGGAAGAGAGAGTTTTCTGCACTGAGATTGGAGTGATGGTGGGATACGTTTGTGTGTCTAGGAGTTAGAGAAAAATTGTTTAGAAAGTAAATAATCTATCTGTGGCTGGTGGCTGGCCATATAATAATGACATTAATAAGAAAATCTCAAATTATTTTTTTACAAAAGAGCATATTACAGTTACTTAACATTATCTGATCATTACACTTTCCTAAGGGAAACATCAGCAATGGATTCAGGAATACCTTATATCACTGGGCAGTGATTGTCAATGATCTTTCATCTGTGAACCCAAAAACATTTCCTAGGGAAAACAGAGGCTATTATTAGAAAGATAAGATTTATGGCATATAATTATGGGAAATATTCTCTGCAGTTAGGATTTCTTGTGGCTTTTAGTAGATGGAGTGTAGAAATTTGATCTATCACCAATCATACACATTCCCAGTGAATGAAAAATGGTGCATAAAATATCCTTGTAACAATGCATATTTGCTTTGCATCTGTTAGTAAGATTGCGAGGAAACCGAGCTGAAATAACTGGATTCCAAATACTGTTTTATTAACAAGATGGAGATATATAAGGGCTAACTCTTGATGTAGCTAGCAGCCCCACTAGTGTTTAGATGACTATAGTATTCTCAGGGGCGCCTACCTTGTCATTTGCAAACTGATGAATCTACAAATCTCCAGTATTGTTCTCAAGTGGCAGTAGTTACATTTTGCAGAGAGTTGTATATTTTCTCTATCCCCTAATTTTTTACAGTTTTGCCCTTGAAATGTATACATTATGAAACCATGCCTGACATTCAACTATACAGTCAATGAGTGTTTTCCACCGTAAGCTGTCTGGTAAAAGCATAATGTTTCTCCTGCAGAGGCTTCATTGACACTGTTGCAGCTCTCACATATTTAGTCAAAAGTCATTTTCTCATGCTTGTTTTAGGGTCACTTCAGTCTCAGTCACCAACACCTATATTTTAACTGATATATTTGAACCAGATTTTAACATTTTTGCCTGCAGAATGCTTGACTTCATTACTTTCTGCAATCAAATCCTATAAAGTAATAGTTTCATTTTTCTCTCTACTATCTGTAAAAATGACAAAGTTCTGCAGGCATTAGTAGCTTGGGACAGGTTGTGTAGCAGGATTCCTACAATCTCAGAAAGTATTCTGCTTTCTTGGTTAACTGAGTCATTAAGATGTGCAGCTGATTATAGGTTTTAGTCCCTAACAGAATCTGGCTGCTTTTTATATCATCAGTAATTTAATTAGCTATTATTGTTCAAACCTCTCATTATAAATGACCAAGTCTTTCACTCACATGTCAATAATCCAGTGTTCCCCCAGCAAAGACATTTAAAGCTTTTCACCGAGTACTCAAGCGTTGCATGACACAGTTTTATAAATTCTAGCCCTACACTTCTGCGTCTGTTTCTTTGCTATCTTCCTAGGATAGATCCTCACCTTCTCTATCTGCAATGTATACAACACTTAAAATGTAAGGAAACCACATGAACACATTTGAATTTCAAATTACCATGCTTATTAATTATAAACAAAGATATAATCTATATGACATAAAGAATATCTGCTCTGCATGATTTAAGGTTACAAACACAGTCATTTGGAGTAGAAGCTTTAGTGGGAGCAAAGACAAAATCCATCCAGATGGCCTAGGAATTCAGAAAAAATATTTTCAGCAATATATACGGAATACTTTGGGGAAAAAGAAGCTTCATTTTCTATTCCTGCAATTGCACAGTTAATGCCATCTTCATAGCTAGATAAGACTCTTCATACTGTGTTTCATTTGTTTACTTATTTATTACTATCTCTGAACAGCAGCAATGTTGACTTAGGGTTACAAATACCAAAGATACACAGGGAAAAGTACGGAGCATTTGATTTATATGTGTTCTCCAGGTGAAATTTTTAAAATAGCCTCTGTATTTGTACTGCCAGAATGAAAATAAAATCAACTATGGGCCTTCTTATTGGCTAAGAATTTCTACATTGGCTATTAGGAAAAGACAACTTTCTGAAGTCCTGAATCCAGGACCCTCCTACTGTCACTGAATATAGCCAATATTCTCATTCAGAAGCCAATCAACTTCCTTTTTAATACTCACAAGATATTTTGTTTTCAGTTGGTGCTAGAACCGCTTTAATTTCTGACATACATGTATTTATGGACTTTCTTCTCACCTTCTTTAAATAAGGGTGTAACAAGACCATTTTTTCCATTTATAGGAAACCATGATGACCATGATTTTTCATGAATGAATTCTATATATAGACTTTCACAGATAAACATAATCTTGGTTAGTCTACTTTGTTACAGAAAACACAAACATGTTATATCCCAAATGGCTCAGGGTTCAGTTAAACAAAATAATTTAATATTTTACACTTTTTCTGAATATTTTTCTCCAATGACCCTTTTTTGATACTAAAAAAAAAAAAAGTGAGCTCTTTACCTTCTTTTCCTACCCAGGTAAGAACTGCTTGTGTCCTATTATTGTGGACAAATAAGTAGTGCAAAGAACTCAGGAAAACTACTAATGCATTACACTGTAGGATTTTAAAACTTTTTTTTTCACAATGACTCTGTGATCTGTTGACTTGCTTTTGTGTCCTATCTGCAAAGATTTTACAGAAAGTTAGTTTTGAAAAGATTTCCAAATTTTTACAGGCACTAGATGTATGTAAAGTTGTCAGAGCACCAGCAATACTCTTTCATTTATATTTTTAGTGACACTGTATTTTTTATATGCTACAGTCTTCCTTCAGACCAAATTTTATTTTGAATGTGGTTCTTGTTGGTTTTATTTTTTAATCTCATACTAGTTTTAATATCACATAGAAACCATATAAATTGTCATGAAAATATTCTTTTTCTTTCCCCACTTTACTTTTTCCCAAAACATCCTTGAATTAAAAGAAAGTGCCATTCCCCCCCCAGCTTCATTTGCAGTTTTCCATTCTAAAGAATTGGAGTGTTCTGCTGAAGCAGAGCTCTGTAGCTGTATAGTAGTAAGAGAACTGCTACCATGGAAAACTAGACTTTTGTCCCTCACAGGTTCACAGAACAAAATAGAACAGATTTTGTAGCTTGCTGACAAAAGAATTTCTTACAGCATTTGGTAATATTTACCAAACCAACTGGCCTTCTTGAAACTCCATCAAATAAGATTACTTCTACATGGGCCCAGATAACAGGTTGATATGAAATAAATGAGGAAGCTTCCTTGACGCACAGGCACCAATTCATTAATCTACAGGAAGCTTCAGGATATTAAAAAAATCTTTGTAAGTAAAAAGGATATCGCTTGTATGTCTTTTGTATTTAAATTGTCAGGTCTTTAAATCAGTCTACAAACCAGCAAGAAGTTAATCTGTTTGCAGGGACCTCTGCCTAAGATACATGCAACCTATTGTAATTTATAATTATCACTGCTGTAATTGATAATTATTACAGAATATCATTGAAATAGCATCAATTTATTTCATACTAGGTTTATCTCTTAAAAGTGTTACATGTATAAATTTATAAAAAATAGTTTCTTTTTCATTCTTCTTGTGATCACAATGAAGCGAATGGCTTTTAAAAGGGGACACCAGCCAGAAAACGTATGACACTGCATATTAGATTTTAAATTAATCAGCTTGGCTAATATGATAATGCCTTCACTCAGTGTGTCAAACTATCAAGGATAGGATTGTTTTCTGCTTACAATCAATCTAGTTTTCCCAGAGTCAAGAATGGTCACAATTCATGTGCAGGGAACTCAGCCCATCACTCTTTCAAGCGTCTTTTCTGAACTGTGATTGAGCTTTTATCTGGCAGCCACAAAGAGGAATCATTACAGGGATAATCACAAGAAAAAATGCACAATCAGTCTGGTGAGAATACTGGCAAGTACACATGAATCTGAAACGCACAGAATACTTTCCTGCCATATTTTTGTCAAGACGTACAGAAATCTAAAATATAAGGGAAGACTGAAGATCTAACATGGTTAGCTCTAAGGGAATAGCAATGGCAGAAAATGAGGTAAGAACTGACAATAAAATGAATATTTGATGCAGAAAATTTAATGAACACACTACAAAGGCTTCATAAGTGCCATGGCCTTGCAAATATAATTCCATTATTTTTAATGTGTAGCAATAAAGATTTTGACAGCTAGACGGAGTCATTGCAAAACATGCTTTCAACCCTGAGGTAATTCATATTATTAAAGCATTGCCTCTGATAGACATTTAAGAGGTACAATAGTAGTCACACTTTGCATGATAATATATTGCGTCATTGCTAGGATGTAATTGTAGAAAAACAACTTGAAGATTAAGAGCTTCAAATAGAGGAAGCTTTAAAGTGACTGTGTTTACACGTATGTGTTATTAGCATATTAAAAAATGTCATAATTGCTCTTCACCATTGCCATATGTCCCATTTCCCTATCTGTATACCAAAAACTGTTGATGTGTCTAGTAAAACACTTAAAAACCTATTATTACAGACAGCTGTTAATCTGCTTTCTGCTTTCAATTTAATTTAACTTCAAATTTAGGGGAAAAAATGCACAGATTGTAGACTTCCTAAGGAAAGATGTGTTACCATTTTAATTAACAGAAGTAGCATAAATACATAAAATAGTATACTTAATTCACCTATAATATCAGTGTAGTCTTTAAGAAGAGCATGGGTCTACTTTGGGGTTTTTTCTACTTATTCTGGGACCTAATGGAAAGGGGTCATGTGATTGGGGATCATTTAGTAGAAGGAATATGAAAGGCTCACTGAAGTTCAATGAAATGAGAAAACTCAAGGTTTGGTGAAAAAGAGGAGAGGCACATAGTGGAGTAGGGCCTCAGGGGAGTAGAGGGTAAGAGCAGAAGTCTCAGGTCCTAATGAATGGCTGCTCTTCTGCTTCCAGCTTGGAACAGAGAGAGTGTCTGGATTCCCTGGGGTTTTGCCTGCACCAGATAAAGATGGCAAAAAGGTCCTAACACTGTGACTGGGGAATGAAGAGATGCCCCAAAAGATAGGATTTATTTTTTTTTTTAGGTTGCTTATTTTTTTTGTTGATTTTGGAAAAGGAAAGTTTGCTTTGGCTAGCAAATTAAAATAAACTAGCCAGGTTAATTATCCCACCACCCCAACACGACTGTGGACCACTGCAGGAACCCAGACATCTTCTTTTCAGCTTTTTCTCTGTGTTCAGCAACAATAGGTTCTGCAATATGTCACACAAAATAACTGTTGAATTCAGTCTTCTCCCAGTCAGAGAAGCAAATCCTCCTCAAAGCTTCTGTTTGCACAGCTATGCCTGGAGATAAGCAGTGTATCATGGTGCAGCATGTGCCCTCCCCAGAGACCTAGAAGGGTACCAACTTCCTTAACAAATTCAGCTGCTAAGAGGTACAGATATGTAATGTCAACTGGCAGAGTGTAACTTTAATATCCTTTTATATGTCTTGCTACTGCAACAAGCTGTATATATACAAAAAAATACAGGCTTTTTCACATGGAGCTATTCCCCTCACACCCACCCACCAGTAACATCATAAACAGTTAAAATAGTAAATATAGCATAATTACCATGTTTCTTCAGAAAACCTACTCACAACCATCCTATGGGAAGAGAGTCTGGCATGCATCTTAGAATAATTTTGTTCCATTTCAGGAACAAGACTTAACATGAAACCTTACAATATTCAAATTCAAAGAGACCAGAATATACAAACCATCAAAGACTGCTCTATCACTAATATTTCATAAATATATTTAATTACTCCTTAGATCTTTAACAGGGGATCGTTCAAATTTATAATCCCAGATTTTCATATAGCAGTGTCTGAATTTATTTCATATTTGAGGTAGCATGCCAAAGTGCCCAGATGTGAACGGGGGTTTTTTATTATGCAATGACATAGCCTCTCTGAAAAATACCTTTGAAAATCCTGCACTGATATTTGGAACTAAAACTTCATATATCAGTCTTTCAACCTGACTGGAGAAAAAGTAAATCCTGAGGTTTGTCTCTGAACTGGCTGTATTTAGAAGAGTCAGCAACTGCTATACAAATAGAGGTTTGTTGCCACTGGGAACAATTCTTGTCTACTTGTATAGACGTCATTAACTATTTCAAGACTACAGTGTCTTAATGGGCCCTAAGAACGCAAACCATGTAAGAAAGGTGCAAAAATGAGTTCTACAGAGTGATACTCGGTACTCTTAAAAATATGCAGCTTAGCAGAATGAAAACTGTGTGCTCCTGACAAAGTCCTCTTGATAGGACGATGGAATAGTCATCAAGGTGTGAAAACAATTCAAAAGATGTCTCTAGTTTCAAAATTAACTTTGATCACTCACTGAAAGAAAATGAGGAAAGAACTCTAGTCATCACATCATAATGGTGTAGTTCTTCAGGTTGGCATCTAAGAGGTTGTTCACCAGGTGTCCTTTAAAAAATAAAACACTTCTAACAATTATGATGAAGAAAAAACAGAAATTTATCATGGTATCAGTAAACTCAGACAGAGTACCAGATGGTTACTTTGGAGTAACAGCTTTGGGGCATAAAGTATTTACTTATTTATTTATTTATTCATTCATTTTAATTTCTATGTGGTACTGATTCTGAGCATGGTGATAGAATGGTCATTATTTGCAATACTTAGGAATTGGGCGTTGGCCTTTCAGAGCAATTTCTACAGTTATTCTCACTATTGTATATCTGGTGTTAAAAAAAGAGTCTCCTTTTGTGGAGGATTGATTCTGTCTGTGTAGCACAGATTAAAAATCACTGTGTTGGTACAGTGAGGACTATAAACAAGTACCTATCAGTCATTTCTCTGTTGTTTCCAATCAAAAAGTGTTCATGTCAAATACCAGACTGCAAAACAAATTGACCAAAAACATCCTGCAAATATGGACTTGTGGTGGGTTGACCCTGGCTGGACGCCAGGTGCCCACCAAAGCCATTCTATCACTCCCCCTCTTCAGCTGGACAGGGGAGAGAAAATATAACAAAGAGCTTGTGGGTCAAGATAAGGACAGGAGAGATCACTCACCAATTACTGTCATGGGCAAAACAGACTCAGCTTGGGGAAAATTAACTCACTTTTTATTACAAATCAACCAGAGTAGGGTAATGAGAAATAAAAGCAAATCTCAGAACACCTTCCCTGCACCCCTCCCTTCTTCTCTGGTACAACTTCACTCCCGGATTCTCTACCACCCACCCCCAGCAGCACAGGGGGACGGGGATGGGGTTTACGGTCAGTTCACCACACGTTATTTTCTGCCGCTTCATCCTCCTCACGGGGAGGACTCATCACAGTCTTCCCCTGCTCCAGCGTGGGGTCCCACCCACAGGAGACAGTCCCACATGAACTTCTTCAACGTGGGTCCTTCCCACGGGCTGCAGTTCTTCACAAACTGCTCCAGCATGGGTCCTTTCCACGGGGTGCAGTCCTTCAGGAGCACACTGCTCCAGCGCGGGTCCCCCACGGGGTCACAAGTCCTGCCAGAAAACCTGCTCCAGCGTGGTCTCGTCTCTCCACAGATCCGCAGGTCCTGCCAGGAGCCTGCTCCAGCGTGGGGTTCCCACAGGGTCACAGCCTCCTTCGGGAACCCACCTGCTCTGGCGTGGGGTCCTCCCCGGGCTGCAGGTGGAGATCTGCTCCACCGTGGACCTCCCTGGGCTGCAGGGGGACAGCCTGCCTCACCATGGCCTTCCCCAAGGCTGCAGGGGAATCTCTGCTCCGGCACCTGGAGCACCTCCTCCCCCTCCTGCTTCACTGACCCGGGGGTCTGCAGGGTTGTTTCTCTTACATGTTCTCACTCCTCTCTCCAGCTGCCATTTCCATCCGTCCCAACTTCTTTTTCCTTCTTAAAAATGTTATCACAGAGGTGTACCACTATCACTGATGGGCTCGGCCTTGGCCAGTGCCGGGTCCGTCTTAGAGCCGGCTGGTGTTGGCTCTCTCTCGAACACAGGGGAAGCTTCTGGCAGCTTCTTACAGAAGCCACCCCTGTAACCCCCCTGCTACCAAAACCTTGCCACACAAAGCCAATACAGGACTCCATCTGCCTTTAAGGTCTAATGATGAGTAATATGGTACAACTACTAATAATAAGCTGTTTGCCCATGGCAGGCAGCTAGAAATGCTCTTACTCAGTTGGAAGATACATGAGTGCACGTGAAGTTGGCCAAAAATTATATAGCAACACCTATTCCTGAGCCTTTTCAGTAAAAGGAGTGCAATTCTGGTTTGGTTCAATTCACACTTAATCCTCCTACGTACATGTGGAGGTTGTTTATGAGTTAAAATTACATATAAAAGGATGCAAGATACCAATTTAATGGGCTGGCCTTGAAAATTTAGTCTGGTGGTGTACATTTGCTGCTTGAAATATCTTATTAATACTCTTTGCATTTAGTTACAGGTGGAGTCTGATTTTTTTTTAAACATTAACAATAAAAAGCTGTGAGAATATAGTTTTATTATTAAAATAAGTGGTCCCATACTGGTGACTAGATTAATCTGTCTCAGGCTTACAAAACTGTCATAGAGCACATATAATACAAAAGATATCGATCACAACAAAGGAAAAAATAATATGCTTTTTACTCAGAGTATGGGACTGAATTTTACGGCAAATAACACAATGCCTCCTACCGGCTGCTTGGCCTACAGCAGAGGAACGCTTTTACTGTGGGTAAAAATCCAGCATGTTTAGACTTCTTTGCAGTTTGCTTCTCCTTCTTTCCAAAAATATGTGTTCTGTCTTCCCAAATATATGCTCCTTCTCCACACAACAGCAGATATTTCTTTCCAACGTATAATAGATATAGTATTGTCCCTGACCCTTGGGTGTTCCAGCTGGATGCACTTGACAAGCTCCAGGAGCAGAATCTATTTGCATGACCTTAGAACTCGATATGTCGAGTGTCTTAACTCCCCCATGATGCTGACAATCACGTTTTGATGGATAGGACTAATGAAACATAATTCTGTAGTTATGAAGCCCCCTTGTGTTAATAGTTGGGTTAAATGTCTTTGAAGCTGGTAGGCATAATAGCTGCTGCTTAGAATAAATGTAAAGAGATATTGAACTCTTTAATGGAAACAAATAGCTGAAACAATATGAGCCATGACCAAAATATGGCTAGGAGGGAAGACTGCTGCGGAAGCTAAACCATCTGTTAAATGGCCAATATATGGGAGAAAGGGTTTGGTGGAAAGAAATATAAATTTGCCCAAGGACACTATCACAGAAGCATCCTTGAAGATATTGTGATTCTCAAGAAAAAAAACTATGGCAGCTTTGTAAGTTATGCCCTAACTTTGAAGAAAAACTTAAATGCTGAAAAACAGAGCATGGAATGGTGACCACATAAAAGTGTCCTGCTTTTTGGTTCCTGAAAAAAAAAAGTATAAACAAACATGATAATCAAATTGATCTAATTCTAACTAATAGTTTAGCTCAAATAGAAGAAATGACTAAACAAAGTTAAAATTTGAAAAATGAAGAAGCTAATATAAGTGGAAGATAAATTACATGATAGTATTTTATACTTTTCACCTATAAATTTTCTCTACTGATAGCTAAAATTAACCCCCCAAATCATTTTTGCAATAGTCTCAGAATGAAATGAAAAATAACATTACAGATTTTCAGATATAAATAACACCAAATTAACTGATCTACTATGATGCCAGCTAAGCTTAAAAGCTTGCTTCCAGAAAAAAAAAGAAAAAGATATCAGAACAGCTAGTAAAGACAGCTATTTTACTTTGAATTCTCCCCTTAGTTATTTTTCAGTAACTTTCCAAGATTCCTCCTTTTAAACAAGCACTAAATATAAAAAGATTCACTTTAATATAGAGTTACTTCACTAACAATTTGCTAGGGCTTTTTTATTCTAATTTACTTAAACTGTTGACCTTTAATTATTGAGTTACTATTCTGAATAAAAATTATAGGGGTTTTTTCCTCTACAATTGTTTTCAAAACTCTTAAAAGATGAAACTAGTAAAGTCCATATTCTTCTCTTTGTCACACAAGAATACCTTAGCCAGAATAAGGCACCGCCTACCTCAAGGTCAGATTATGTTTTGGGATTTTTTCTACAAGGGTGTGGAGGTAGATGTCTGCCACAAATAAATGAAGAAAAAAAATATTTTTGAACATTTCAGTTACAGGGAGTGGCAGTGACTGGCTACGGTTCTGCATTTTAAGGTTCTTTTCTCGTTGCTGGTAGAATATCCACCTGCAAAATATTCACCCTGTAATATTGCTGCTTTAACCTTTAGAGATCTGATTTTAAATTCAAAAATGCAGGATTTTTTTATTTCTATTTTTATCGTTATTCATTCCAAGTACTGAATAAAATGGAAGCATAAACTGAGGACTAGGCAGTCAGCTCTGCTGAGGGAACTCGGACATGTTTCATTAAAAGCAGAGTCTTTAATATGTCCCTAGCTTTGCCTGTAGTGATAAAATAAAAATGCCACAACTCATTTACTTCAGTTTTGCACCGAATTTGTCCACGATATTTTATTGTTGTGTGTCTTTTCCTTGAGATGCTTGACTGAGAGGTGGAAGCTCTGATTCATAATGAATCATAACAATTTTTTCAGTCTTGATTTTTGCAACGGAGTGAACATGTCCAAACACAGAAATGGAGTTAACAATCTGACCCAACATTGATTCAAATACATGCATCGATTCCCTAGGCTTTGAAGCATACCCAAGATAATGAGACACTGTGAAAGATAGACTCACTGATTTTAACAGAAGTTTAATCTAAATTAAAAACTGAAAGAATAAGGATATTGGGATTAGTATATGTGACCTTATTGCTGTTTCTATTGAACTAAGAGCTCATTTAGGACAGGGGTATATTGTAGATGTACATGTGCTTCTTGGTGCACTAAGCCCTGATCTAGCCTAGACGGAATGGCCAGGAGAAGGTGGGTGCATGTCATCATCCTGTCTGATAGAAAGCTGAGATGTACCTAGCTATAACAAGCTGAGAAGAGCTTCTACGTCCCGCACTTTAGATGCAAACTTAGATTAATGATAGACAAACCGATATAAAATGGAAGGGTCCATCACAGTTAAAAAATACAAGTGAGGAGTATTCTCTCTATGGCAACATGAACAATTCTTAAGTTCCTTTACCATAATCATGTAAAAGTTGAACAGGTCTGATCAGACAGTGAATAAAAGAAACAAAAGACATTTTTTCTTCTGCAAGAGAAGCTGAGGCACTGTGTTGAAACAGAGCAAAGGGAACAAATTTGAACTATCCAATTGTACAACACTTCTGAGCTGCAGTTTGTGAAGCCTACAGTAATTTAACACATGTAATGGAGCACTTAGAAATGTAATAAAAATCCTGTTTATTACCAGTGCAGCTCTGGGCCAAAGCATTCATGTGAGACTCAGCTGATCCTTATAGTTGATGACCTTAGAATTTATCTCCATCAGGAAGAACAAGAAGATTTATTGTTCTAGGGATTTTTATACCCTGCAATACTTTTTCAGGCAGATTTTATACAAATATGATTGTTTACTAAAGCTTAGATTTCTCTATGTGTCTCAAAGTAGCCCTCTGCAGGATCTAATACTCTTTTAGAAAAATAAGATTCCACTGCAAGCACAATTTCCCCCACCTTTTTCCAGATGGTTACTCTCCTCCTGAGTAGCAGAGACAAAGAATGGATAGGGTTGGATGCCTTCACTCATAGATTTCAGCACAGAAAATTCAACTGTCAGGTAGCACAGCTCTCCCGCTTTGTTCTGAATCTTCTCTTAATTAGTCTTCACAAGAGGAAGATATCTAGCCAGTATAACATGACTGAACACAAATGAAAAATTAGATTAAAAGAATGGCTGGGACATTACCATGAAGGAGTTGTAGGTAAACCTACAATGCAGAATTTGCCATCTCTCCAAACTCCTTCCACTGTAAGAGTTCCTACAGGAGTTTAACTACATGAAGCTTCTCGTCTTCAGTATTCCAGCTTCCCTTACAATATACCAGAACAAATACCCCATCAGTGCAAAAACTGTTACAAGAGGAACTTGGGGAAATTTTCTCACAAATTCTTTTACACTTTTTCCAAAGTGTTCTCTCAGCAAATTTCTGGATTTTAGAACTTGCCCTTTAGGTAGGGATGTAAAGCACTGGACTCAGGATAATGACAGGTAGTCTTTCTGATGCACTTGACACCACATAGTCCTTAAAACAGCTTTTCAGTCTGGATCACACCACTTGGCTGATTAATGCAGCTTAAGGCTGAAGCTAAGGTGAGGTGGTATGCATGTTCTCTGGCCCTTAACCTCTCACTCTTTATAGACATTAATATCTATGAAAAACAATTTATTGATGCAGAAGGCAAAAATTATACCTGAAACACATCTTCCGATCCATTGCAGCACTCCAATGATATGAGCTGTCCCTCCACATAATTCAACAATGTCACAGTTCTGTCACTGTGGCGGTCTAGTTCCTCATGCTTGCTTCCCATGCTGCATGTGTTTCTGTACATACACATATGCAGTATTTCAGACAGCTACATCTTCTTGTTGAGTGTAAAACCAAATATAACCTAGTGTAGCACCAAGGGCTGTATCTCAGCATCTCTGGAATAGCATCTTTCCTTAAAAATGCTACTATTTTTCTTCTTTGGTATGTTTCTCCTTTTCATACCAGTTCTGCTCAAAGTGGTGTACTAGAAACATTACTGGTCTTGTGAGCAGTACTTGATTTCCCCCCCACCCCCCCCCCCCACCCCACTTTAGCTGGAGCCCCAAGTGACAAAGCTTATTGAAATCAATTGGTGTTATGGCTATTCAGGGGAAAAAAATAACCCAGACAAACAAACCTACAACTAAATGATTTATTGACCTTGAAATGCTCCCTAGTAGTGGGCTTGATGACTTTTACAATCAGAAAACTTCTTTATTTCTTGCCTCCTTGTCTGCCTAGCTTTAATATACGACAAGAATCTGAAAGCTTCTCCTCATGGCTCTTCACAGAAGTTGTAGTAAGAGCAAACTTACAGCATACCACTTCTGAATCCTGCCATACTGCATGCAGGGGAAGTTTCTGAAGCCTCTAAGACACCTGTTGCAGCCCCTTGTGTCCCCTCTATTTTGCTCACCAGCGCCGTTTCCCAAGAGAGAAGTGGGGATGGTGGAAGCGAGGGAATATGCAGCCCCAGAGGCTGCACTCTTCATACTGACTTCACAGCTCCATGAGCATGCCCTCAAGTGTCCTTGGATATTTTCCTCAGCTGCTATTAGGGGGGCTCTTCATCAGCTGGATGTTGTTCAGACAGTCATGATCAGAAACCTGGTCTACCATGTTAGCTGATACAAAGAGGCTGAACGTGATGGGGTTTTGAACAAGCCTGCTAGACAATAGTATTCCTGTATCTTCCAGGGAATGGGCAAGAGTGGGCCCTGTGGAGCACAGAAGTGTGTTTTGGCTGGACCAACTGATGAGCATACCTGTTAAACCTGAGACACCCTCCAGAAAGCCTTGTGATCTATGAAGGATCAAAGAAGGAAGGCAGACTTGGGACAGGAGGGAAGAATGGCAGAATATTTCAATCTTTATGATCAAAATGGATATAGAATAATCAGTCTTTAAAGTCACTTGAAAGAGGAGGTAGTACCATCAGCTTTTATTGACAAATCTAAGCCAGTTTTCTGGCAGCAGTGTAGTACAATATCAAGTGAGAGAAACCCATCTTTAATATCAGAAAGGAATTCACAGAATTTCACCTTGAAAGATTATTATAATGTTCTACATTTTCTAATACAGTCTACTACACTCCTACATTGAACACTGACAAAAATGAGATGAGGCTGGATTCCACAAAGGTCCAGATAATACAATGCACAAACTTTCATTGTTCTAATAAAAATTTACAACTACAAATACCAAAACTTTTGAAAAGCAACAGGTAAGACATTCAGCAGTCTCATATAATTTTTAATAATTCATCTTTGTTTCTGCATTCACTCAATCTTAGGTTTATAAACATAAACAAAAAGTCAAAACAACAGCTAGAAGATAAATTTCTAGAAAAAGGAAATGCAGTCACTGGTATACTGATGAATGTAGCACTTGCAGTGATGAGGAGATAAAACAATGCTTGGATTATTACAAAAAAAATATTTGATCACCTCAGGCACCGTATTTGAGGTGTTTGTGCATGTACACTTTGCCCTGTATCTCTCAGTCTCTCCTTGTACTTGCCAACTGCAGCCTTTTTTTTTTAAATATGCCTCACTGGCAGACAGAAAAAACTGTAAAAGTCTTTTGAGAGAGGCGGAGGAGACTGTTCTTCTGTAAGTTCATCACACACATGTATTTCTACGGTGGTGCTGCAAGAGTTAAAGGAAAACTTTTTTGAAATATGCAAAGAGCTGAACACTTCCTTAAAACAGACTATTTTAGGAAAACAACAACTTTCTTAAGAGATACCTACACACCTCTTTAACCTATACTTGTTTGTTAACCTACTTTTTTATGTTTTTTTTCCAAGAAAGATCAAGACTTGGCTCTCTCTCAGAATTCTAGGTACATTCTATATCTAGAAAGAAAAAAGCACCCCTTCCTACAACTTCGCCATTCAACTGCCGAGGGTTTTTTTCAAACTGTATGTTTAACATTTTTATGAGGTCACTCCTCTTCCTAAACCTGTATTTTTCAAACGTTAAGTATAGTACTTCTGCAAATGTCTATTTAACCCTTCAAGTTAATTGGTTTCTGTTGGGCTTTGCCTATTGTTTTCAGGAAAGCAGCTTAGTTTGGAATTTTGGAGTGTTTTTCTAAAGCTAACATTCAGTTCCTAATCTCTCTTGATTGTTAAATATTAATTTATTGATAGACCACACTCAGTGTGTCATAATATATCTGATATTTCCTGTGCCCAGAGGACCAACAAAAACTCACTTCTAGGAACCAATGCATGCTGAGCCCTGCAGCAATTCTCTTTTTTTTTTTTTTTTTTTAATATGTGTTTATATAACTGTTGTGCCTAGCCAGGTCAGGACCCAATTACATTAAGTGCTGTATAAATATTAGCATCCACTTCATTCTTCACAAGGTTCTTGACCACAGCGAAAGGTGTGAAAGATCATAAAAAGGGGTAGATTAATCGAGGACCTTGAAGTGATGTCATCATAGTGGTATGCCTAATTTACTGAGTAAAGGCATTACAGTATAAATGGTCTAAGATCTATTCTAAGGCTTCCTTCATTCTTTTTTTACTTCCTTTTTTTTTTTTTTTAACCATTGTCCCTCATATTTCCCTCATATTAAGACTTACATCCATATCATGTGCTATAGCATCTTGCCAGATCATTTATTTCTTCTTTATGCTGTAAATATTTTAGTAGCTTTTACCATGAATTTGATTCACTTATTGCAATAAATTGTTTTTCCCACCATCCAATTAAAACCAGCTCTAGTCCGAAAATAACAGTGTTCTTGCCGGGCAAGCATATCTAAGCCATTGCTAAGTCTTCCAGCTTTACAGAAATTCATAAAGCTTAATTAAACTTGAGACACAAACGTCAGTTAAAAAAAAAAATATC
This sequence comes from Astur gentilis, assembly GCF_929443795.1. Lineage (NCBI taxonomy): Eukaryota > Metazoa > Chordata > Aves > Accipitriformes > Accipitridae > Astur > Astur gentilis. The sequence continues at coordinate 30,547,340 of NC_064882.1, read as the reverse complement.
TTGGAGGAAAACTGAAGAGCCACAATCACTTTTTAGTCTGAAAATTAAGGTAAATGCAAAAAATGTTTCGTATGTGAATAAAATACTTCAGTGCACTGTTTATTCTTATTATCTCACATTCCAGCTGTCCTCTTATATGTTAATTGAAAGGTCATGTAGTTTCACTGCAGCTTTTGAAAGTATGTCTGCACTCTGTTGAAACTTCCTATAACAATCCTCCTCAGTGAATGACAGTATTTTTCTCACCTGCAGTAACCCAGGGAGACTACTGCTTTTTCTTCAGATAGCGGAACAACATTTTCACAAACAGCTTACTGAAGAGCAAAGCTACACCTCACTGGCAATTGCTGTAATTAATTATTCCTTGCAGAGTGCTTTGAAAACCTCAGACTGTGCAAAGTTATCCAGAACAGGTAGGTCTCCTTAGTGAGCTTTAGCAGAAAAAGTCATTCTTAGGAGCCTGAACTTTATTTTTATTAGCATGGTGCTGGCCTTATAGCTCTCTTTTTTTGTAGCTTTTCTTTCTTTTTTTTTTTTTTTTTTTTTTTTTTTTTAATTTCAGAATGAAAAAGGTTCTGCTCCAAGGTTTATTAGTCTCTTGTATTGAAAATGATCAAATACATCAGTACATCTAAAATGTAGTATTTGAAGAAAGTAAAATATATTTTATTCAGTGTCCAAAAGATTTCAGCCTGAGAAAACAAAGGTTGGAAAGTATAAATGTACAAATTCAAACATCTTGTGAACTGTTCTAACCCTTAATCTTGTGTTTGATGAACTATTAATGCTCCCTCAGTGAAGTGTTGTCAAATGGTCCCAGTAAAAAAACATCAATTTACTTGACCAGAGGGAATTTGCAGAATTTTTGCTAATTTGATATATTCACTTGGTGTTCATTGGATATAATAATGGGTTTTCAGGTGAGGATGATTTTATCGTATGCTTTAAATGAGCTGTCTCCTACCCTAAATCAGACAGTATTTGAATTTTTAATGATGGAATTCCTTGAAAACTTTTAAAACGGATAGGCATTGTTACTTTCAGTCAACAGTATAAATGAACTACATGACTCTTATAAATTTTAAATCACAGTTTGGATAAAAATACAAAACAGAGCAATATTTATTCTGTTGAAGTAGGTAGCTGATTTCATTCCAAATCCTGGAAATGTCTACCTGTCTTTTTCAGTATCATTAATCGTCTTAGGAATTACAAAAAGAAGTGATGATATCTAGTGAAAAAATAATCAGAATTATATTTTAACCATTCTATAAGCATACGTAAATCATTATTGTTTCACTTAACTTTTCATCCTGAATTTATAATGTTCTTTACTACTCTTCAGCTTTTTAAAGACCTGTGCTCTTAAAACACTTGCTTAAGGAAGAGTTATACTGGAAGAATAGTAACAAATTAGCAGATTTATCTTTACCTGCTTTTCTTCCAAAAACATTGTTAAGAATTTTGTATTACTTTGACACATCAACATGCCCTTACAAGGCAGGAAAATCTGAAACTCATCGGTACTTCTTACACTGCCTCTGATGGAAAGTGTGAAACTAAAGCGATGTCTTCTCCAGGTGGGACAGGTAAGCTTCAACAGACTGTGGGAAAGGTATGGAAAGGTCTGCTGGTGCCAAGCCCTGCGAAGAACCTTAATCATCCCTTCCTAGTGCTCCTATTTCTGGTAGGCTGCTGCAATACCAGCTGGAAGCTACCGAAGAAGAGCAGCCCTGCTAGGCTACACTTTTCCAGCCATACGGCCTTTTCCAAAACTCTTTGCTACTGCAAGCTGGGCTCTTCCTAGCACAGAAAGAATTACTCCTATGGCTTTAGGTTCCAAGACCTACTCCTATGGCATGAGGTTCCAAATGACATAGAACACCACTGAAAGAATTTTTCAACTGTATCTGCATGTAGACCATAGGTAAGTGCTGGTAGGGTTATTGAGATGACTGCCCTTATTGATAATACACCTCATTCACGAGAAATAATATTTATAAGCCTAGCGATGGTGACTGGGAATGGTTGCTATGAAGCACTCTTCACTAGACCATGTATGGAGCAGAGTTGGTGTTTCTTTCTGAGGGAGCTACTTATTCTGCTTGCTTGACTGGTTGCTATGGTTCAGAGAAAACAGCAGCTGCTCAAGGAAAAGGAGGGGGAACCTCTAACAAAAGGACATGAAAACCATTAGTCTAAAAAATTGATTAACTGTTAAGGTAGTGATATCCTGGGTATATTTCTCTGGCAAAGTTGAGAGAGGAAACAGAAAAGATAGGGGAAAATAAAGGACAGAAGCACTATTTCATTCCATTCTGATACTAAAACTTACATTACTGATATTATATCTCTCTGAAGCTTAAATGAATAATCAAAACGTGACAGTGGAGCAGTTTATCTTTCTATGTCCATATTGCTGATACTTAGTAAACAAAGGTATTTGAGACAAAATGGCCATTTCCTGTTCTAGCACTGAGAAAGATGTGTGGTATTTTAGATGCTGCTGTATGGTCGCTGTAGGGAAATGCCATTTGTTTCACAGGAAAAAACATTATCTTTGGAAAAAATGCACAGTGCTTGTACTGAAATGAACATTAAAGATTTAATGGTACTTGCTACAGTTCTATTCAGAGAACTGAAACAACAAACATTTTAAGAGCAATTTATGAATTAATGGAACAAAAGTTTCACTGAGTGTTTAGTTGTGTCATGAATGTCAGGAAATATTGGGGGTGTACTAATAAGGTTGTAAAGCCATAAAAATTGACATATAAAGTGAAGCTGAGAATCACCAAAGCAAATCATCTCATATATATTATTTTTTCTTTGATTCTATCCCTAGAGTTTTTAAATGCTTAAAGTTTGTTTTCACTTGATAGTTCTTTAATAATATGAAGGTAACAACAATTCATTAACTTGCAGCCATTTTTAAAAAGGAGTTTAGATTTCTTTGTAACCAGTGTCCACTGTTGCACCTGTCTCAGTGCAGTTATGAACACTTGTGTGATTTTAAAGAATATTTCCTTTCCTTTATCCCTGGTTTTGATTGTTATTGTCTGCTAACCTGTTCCTATAGAGTTTGTCCATTCTTGGGAGTTTTCCAGCTGGTTAAGTATCCTAGGATCTGGACCTACCCTTTCTTCACTTCTCCTGCAAGTAATGAGGGATTGACTTACTGGATCACCAAACCATGCAGTGGCTTTTAGATATACAGTGATGGAGAATTCTCCCTTCCCTTCCCTTGCCCTCCCCTCTCCTTTCCATCTGTATTAAAGGTATAGGGACATATTTTTATGATTTAAAAAGTTCTTTTTTTTTTCTAAATAACACCTCTAATTTACCTGAATTTTACTCAAACTGAATGAAGTCCAATTTGTCTTAGTCAAACCATTACTGAGATATTGGAAATATAAACAATAACTGTGAGTTTCAATATTTGTATCTATTATATTGTTTAGTATATAGTATTTTGCCTCTCCATTTTTCAAAATAATTATTCACCTTTGATGCTCAACTTAAGTCATCTTCAGACACCTTGATTTTCAGAAATTTTTGAATACTCATATGCTACTTACCTTAAAAGTAACTGGAGTATATTAGAAGTCAGATGTCTAAATGTCTTCATCTTGGAAAGAAAAAACAACAAACCAAAAAATTACAGTTCTGAAAGTGTTAAGAAAAGATAAGTTGGCATTTTTTCTTAATAATTTTTCTTAACAACTATTTTAAGACATTATCTAGTTTTCAAAGTGAAGCACCCAGTTGTTACTGTCCAGCATAATGCTCAATATTTTATACGTATTTTTTACAAATAAGTCTGTAATTCTGTCATTCTGTGTATCATATTAATTCTGCCAAATAACTTCATGTAACAGAAGTCTAAGATGATTTGAAAGCTAGCATACTTGCAACAAAATTAATCAGTAGTTTAATAACGGCATTGTCTTCTGCAGAAAAGAAAAACAACACAGAAAATTAAGACCTATAGTTGTGTTTCTTCCCCTTTTGTTTACACACTCCTTTGGTTTTTTATATGTTTTCTCTACTTTATACTTACTTTTGCTGCATTATCTAGTCAGTGGTTGTGTATTCTTGCATACTTATATCAGCTGGTATAAGAAGTCTGCGCACATTTGAGGAAGACATTTTTCCTAAAGTGTCTATCAGAAAGCGGGGGGGCGGGGGAGGGGGCTTGTTCCCTTCTGCATATAGATCTGAACAAATGGGTCCAGCTGCAGCCGTAACATTTGCAAAGTATCATGAAAATTAGCAAATCTTTTGTCATTTTTCCAGGGACCCTCTCTGTGCTGTTCTTGTTTCAGTGAAGATCAGCTTTCAGTAATAATTTTTCAGCATATATCACTGTACTAGCCAATTAAGCTATTTTATTAGATTATCATGACCTCATCCATTCATGTAAAACCTAAGACTATTTAAAATTAAAATCTTTTTTTTCTAAATGTTTTACATTAGTTTAAGACCTCCATATTATGTGAAAAAAAGATGGGATTCACATAACTTAGTAGAGGAAGAAAAATATTTACCTGCCTTTGCCCGAAAATTTCCTATAAGCCTTAGGATTGTCTTGGATTTTTTGTTTTATGTTCATCAGGTAACCCAAAATCTTTTTTTTTTTTTTTTTTTTTTTTTAGTTCTCAATGGGGATCTTGTTTCCCTTGGGGTTGACAGTAAAGATACCATTGATTTTAATGATAATAAAATTAGTTCTTAAAAATTCTTATGTCCTGGAAATGAGAAACAAGATTTTAAGTAGTCTGACCACACTCTCATGAAATCCTAGTTTTCATTGTTATTGCTCAGTTATCTCTTTTCACTCTTGTGAGGACAGTTATCTAAAATGTCAAATCAATTGTAGGGAAGCTTTTGGTAATGGAAATTAGCATGCAGAAGGTGACATGGCTGAATGGGAAAGATGCAGAAGAGAAACATTTGTTTTACCTTCTAAATGAAATAATTTCTCAGAAAATGCTTTTCTGAGCCATGTAATGCTTCAAATGCTTTTGACATTAACCCAAAGCATCTACTTTGAGGAGAAAACAATATTAAAATATTTAGAGATACTAGAAATGTTATACTAAGATAAGTATCTTGAATCCTGCTCTCTCTCTGCACAGTGCATTGTTACTGAGATATGCAAGCTACCGTGGCTACCATGAAACTATGGAAAAGAGTTTTGGAGAAGCAGACCCTGGGAGGAAAAGAACCCAAAGGATAAGGCTAAAACTTGGGTGGTTTAGCAAAAGTTGGTAACTCACAGGTTTGGAAATGCTAAAGTTACTCCTCAGCTACAACACAATAAAAACTCTGGAAGGACCAGCAGTATAGTCAGAAATATTGGTGACAGCAGAAGAGCAAATCTGAGCCTCTTAGAAAGAGACATATTCAAATGACTCTCAAAACCAGAGCCATAAATCTAACTTTGAAGAGTGCCCTATTTTTAGTCAAAGCCAAGTTACTGAATACTTCTATTTTTCCTTCTATTTCTTTATACCAGATGTAGTGAAAAGTGAGACTACAGCATGACCGTTTACAATTATCCCTGGTTAAGAGATGAGAACCTTCTTTTTAACACCAGTAAAGACTGCCAAAATGACTTAGGAAATATAAAAGGAATCAAAGATTTCTAAAGTCAAGTGGAGTCTCTGACTTCAGTGCACTTGTAATTAGGCCCTGGTTTTGAAGTCTGCAGAAACTCTGTGTTTATAGAATTTAAGTGTTACAGAATACTTGTGTTTGTTTAGTGATTCCGCATCCTTCAACTGTGCAAGTAGTTTCTGCAAATCTTGCTGGGACTTTGCATGGAACAAAGAAAGGACTAACAGTTTCTGTAACTACACAATGATCATATTATTAACAGGTAGCATTAAAAAAAGTTAAATTTTTTTTATTCATAAAAAACATGTTTGATTCTGATAGCCACTATTCTTAGAATACAGAAAGTGGTGGAATGAGAGGTTAGAGTTGATGAGATGTGAAAAAAATACTCGAAATATCATTTAATAGTTAAGGAAGACCACCCATATTCTCTCATGCGTTAACATTAGGAAATTACCACTGTCAAAGGAAACTTTGAGAGGCAACAAAATTGGTTATTAACTGCTATTTTATTCAAACCCTACTGCAGCCACAGAAGTTCCTTAATCTCTTTAGAGTTTCTCCTGTACTTTTTTTTCACTCTTCAGCAAAAGTATTCCAACAAAGACAAATTCATCATCATAGATAGTGATTTATCTCTACACTTAACTCAAACGGAAACTGCTATCTCATATACAGTAAAAGTAGAGATTTTGAACCACTATTAAATGAATACACATTTTAAAATATTTTGTACAAGTGCCAAATCAGTTCTTAATCATCTTTGTATCTGCTTACCATATTTAATACCGTAGCTGCCAAAAGATGTGCCAAAAAAACATATAAAGCCTTAGAGAGATCAGCACGCTTGAGAGGCACATAAGTTTAAATAATCTTCTTACATCCCAAAATAAGTGGAAGTGGTATTCAGACCAGTCAAGTGCAACTTCACAGAGCAAAGAAATTGGAGTTAACTGTGAGGGAGTCCCAGGGCAAGAAGGATTATTTTGATTAATCTTGCCTAGAAAATTTTAAAATTCTGCAAAGACATTTTATTAAATTACTAATAATCTGGGAAAGGAAGAGGAAGGAAATTTTTTTGCCAGTACATGTTTATGACATTTTTCAGTCTTCTAACAAATTAAAATAAGCAAGTTTAAACCTTGTGGCCTGAATCTAATCTGCATTTAATTAAACTGAAACAAATATTTTTAAAGTGTTAGAAAACCTAAACAACTATGGGTTTAATTTTTCTCTCCTGTCAAAGGAATCCATGTAGACTTCCATTGCTAAATAAACAGTCACCGGCTAAGGTGTTTAAGAATGAAAAACAAAAATAATAACAATAACAAAAAGTCTTGCCAAGTTAATTGCAGACATCTGTAGTCTGTTTTGTATTTCAACTCAATAAACTTTGACAAGAAAAAATACCCAAAGAACTAACACTTTGGGGCACCCATTTATTGCTGAAATTTGCATTTCTGAAACAGTCAAAACAATTTCAAATATGATTTTCAGATTTTTAGCAAAGCAAAATATAGAGAAAAAATGCAGTAATTTCAAAGCAATTCTTTTCAGGATGTTAAATAAAAATTTCTGAAGAGGCAAGGGGATTCAGACATTAGAGATTTCATGTTTTGTAAATACAAAATGGAGTAAAAACAAAACAATGGACAGCAGATACCACTCATTGAAACAGGCTCCAATCCAGCTGTCTTTCCATCCAGTTGACCACTTTAGCAATTATGCTATTCAATGTCATTCTTATTCTTTTCCCGAATTAATGTTTAGTTACATGAAGTAGAGCCTCTTCAAAAGGAGACTGATATTTACTCATTCCAGAGTATCCTACAAGCCAAGAGTTATCATGCCCTCTTGAGATGTGGAAGAGCCAAGCTCAAGTCTTTGCTCTAAATCAAGTATAAAGAGAGTTTTGGTCCCAGCACTTCACTACAGCAGATAAGTGCTCTAGCAGCTTTACAGGCTGTGGGTGGACGTAGCCACTGCTACCTCCAACTGTTTTTGTGAATGATATTGAAATCTGCTGGTGAATGCAGCTGTCTCTTTCTGTATCTCTCAATATAAAATTGCTCATTCCACTTCATTCTGCTAAGATCTTTATTCACTGGAAAAAAAATTGGTGTTTGCCATAAAAAAAATTTAAAACATATTGCCCCTGCTTATTGCAGAATAAAATATTACACAGAACCATGAATAAGTATCAACACTTTTAAGGAATTACATGGATTTACAAACGAGTAGTGCATGTGTGAGGGGTGGTTATTCCTGAATAAGACTGTAACTCAAGATCACCATCACAAGGTGATGGTAAGTATAATACATCATTAAATAAGGTGGCTTTCTAACTATAATCAAGCCAAGTTTTAGAGAACTTCAGTTAGCCTACCTTTTCTTTTGAATGAATTAACCATACTAAGTCCATACACTGCTGTCTGCAGACTAAATGTGCTTTAGGTGACAGGAACCATAATGAAGTTTACTTTTCTGTGTGAGCAGCATGAGGGGAAAAAAGCCTCTTAAAAAGACTAGACAGGGCCTGACCTGGGCAGGCACAGGAATTAGAAGAGCCCTAGACACAAAACTGAAGAAAAAATAAGAATTTATAGATAGATCGAACAATGTCTCAAAACTGCTAGCACAACTGGCTGAACCTATGGGAGGAACTTGCAGCAGACAGGCCAAAGCCTAAACAAAGACATGTAACTATCATTTTGAGATGCCAGTTAGGTGCTCCCATAGGCTAGTGTCAAAAAGCTTTGTCACTGCCTCTCTTCTGCCTGCTTCTATTGCTGTTCGTCCAACATCTTTCAGGAGTACTTATAAAGTAACAGGCATAAAGTAAATTTTTTTCATTAATCAAGTTCTTCTTTCTCTTCTGTCTTCTCTACGGGCGCTATTTTATAGGTGCAGAACTGTTCATGCCAGACTTCTATATAAATTTGCTTATAAACACGGTAAACACTTTACAAATTAGTTTCTTCTATAATTCTCTGGGATAATAAACACGCCATCCTAGCAAAGAAACATGCTTTTGCTTTCTTTTGACTGCTGTTCAGAATTGTTTGAGAGCATGAAAACTGTTCAGTCTTTCACTTATAAAGATTGTGTTTCTTTTTACTGCTAAGAGATCATAAATAACTATATGGAAAAAAAACTTCCCACTGAAGAAGGAAGGTTAGATGAGGCTTTAAAATAAAAAAAAAAAAAAGCATTTAACAATGTTAACACAGATTATATAGTTTGAGATGTTGACTTTCTTGGTAACGGTTGCTATGTAAGGTAATATGATTTGATGCCATCAACTATAATGACTGAATATTTCAGGATTATTGCACTACATTAACAAAAGAATAATGCAGAGACTCTAAACAAATAAGTACAATGAATTTCAACAGTGAAATGAAAAGAAATACAATGGTGAGTTAAAATTACGAAAAGAGAAGAAAAGGAAAAGAAAGACATGTGAAAAAGCAAGGATGTTAGGCGCTGATTGCACTTTGGTATTTATTTCAGTAAATTCCATTAACAAGAAAAAATGATTTGGTGGAAATTCACTTATCCTTTACTCACAGATTTCTTCAACAACATTTCATTGCTCATTAGCCTGTGGATATTAGACTAACATTTTCTGCATGCAAGTTCATTAATAGCCTTTCAGTTCTCCAGCAGCTCTTTATGAATGTTCAGCAGATACTGCCTTGATTTTTATAGCTTGCATTCATTCACACTTACTGCTCTATCACTTGTATACAGAACTAAGATTTAGCTACATTTGATAAGGAGGCCATGATTCAACTGTGGTTTTTGTAAACATCTTTCATTAAGGTCAATTTTAAAAAAATTGTATATGTAGGTTGGACATGACCTAAAAGATTCTCAGAACTGGTTTTGAACCTTATTCAAACCCAGTATTACAAAACTATAGATGAAAAATCTCTCATGAGTAAGCTTTCTTACAGGATGTGTGTGTCCTTCCTTTGGCTGTAATAAAAAAAAAAGATACTCTGCTTAAGACTGTAATTTGATTCTATAGCTGGTGATCTGGTATCCTGGTCATACAAAGATGTGAAACTAAAATATTGACTAAATAAAAAATAAAAATAAAATAAAAAAAAAAAAATAAGCAAAAGCACTCAAATTTTTTTAGGCTTGGTTTAAAGTGTTGCTGATACTTCTTGTCAGCTTTCTTTTTTAACTATGTCATTCACCTCTGTACATTTTCAAATTATAATCTTTTAAGCATTTTACAAATTCTCAATACTTCAAATATTTAGTTTTCTGCAGTAACCTTTCAGGGTATCTTAAGTCTAATTTTTCATCACCATTGATCATTCGCCTACCAATAACTTATCTACATGGCTCCTTTCTTTGAAGTAAACAAATAAAGCTGTGAGTCTTTCGGGCTGTTCAAGCAATACATATTATAGTGACTCTCAAATTAGCCCCTTTCATGAACACTTCATGGTTTTCATATTTTTAACAGTCAGAGTAATGGAGATCCTTTATTATGGGCATTGTAGTGCTTATACTTCCTGATTTAGATTGTCACTCAGACCTACAAAGTCTTCAAAAGTTTCCTGTAATTATTTTCTTGGCATTTCTATCTTTCACTTCAGTCCAAATGGTTTTTGCTGGCAGGAAATTTGCAAATGTCATTCCTTTCCTCTGAAATTCCCCTTTACATATATTATACCACATGTTTCAGCCCTTCTGAATCACCCTTTTTAATAGGCTTTATATCTTTATATTTTAGGTCTCTTTTCAGAGTAAGCCAAAAGTCATTTTTATGTAATTCATCATGGTTTGCTTAAAAAGGAGGAGAAAAAATGTTCACTTTATACCTAGAGTTCAGCTACTGTGTTCTCATTATCCCTTCTTGTATCTGAAAAGAAACAATATTTCAAAATGCTTTGGCTCCTTTTCTTTAGGAAACCACCATGTTTTTCTTTCTACTTGTTACTTTTTCCCTCATTACACAGTTCTGCTTTAACAACACTTACCTGCCATCAATTTCCTTCTGCCTCTTACTTTCTCATTCAGATGCAGCTCCTGTTCAATAGCTCTCAGCTTCTACCTATGACTGGCAGGGAAGCTTAAAGTACAGCTCTGCACCTTCTTCCCCACAGTCTCAAGAGGAGATGTCTGAACCACATTTTCAAAAGCTCGAATCTCCACTCTTTGTCATTTATACCCACATATACATTAGCTGCCTTCCCTTGCCATCTAAATTATCTTATCACCGAGCTGTCTAGGACTCTCTTTAGTGTAACAATTTCATTTCACAGCAAGTACTGCACTTTCCCTGTCAGCTCTTTAATTACGACGTCAGGAAAATTGGTGGAGGTTGAGGAGGAAACGACTATTTCTCTTCTGCTTTGAGGGTGGAGGTTGTGTGTGTTGGGAGGGGGGAGAGGAAGATAAAGGCAGTGAAGAAAAAAAAAAACACCTGCCTAAAAAAGAGGAGAAAACATTTCTTTTTCCTAACAGGACAATCTCAGAAAGAACTATTTGTGCTCTTTCCTGGACCTTGAGACTCTCAGACCCTGGAAAGAGTCCACATATCTCTAAAACCATCTATAGTATCATTGATTATCCAGGTACAGCCTATAATTTTGTTGGCACTTATTAACTTGTCCTTGGAAATAGGTTGTGTAAACTTTCCTCTGAATACTTTCATCCAGATAAAAACATCTCTTTATTCATCTAAGTAAACACATTACAGATTCCATATTTCTCTTCTGTGAAGGGCTTTACTCTTTTGTTTCTACTGGTACAGTCTCTACTTATTGAAGTGATTCTAAAATTTGTTAACTGCATAAGAAGATACTGCTACTGTCCGGATCCATGATGAGTTTTAAGTATTGTAGCTCCCATCTTCAGTGTAAATGATGGAGGGATGCCAGTTTGCATTGTTGAGGTCTAAAGCAGCAGAGCTACAAACCCAGAAAGATCTGATGGCTTAGTTTTCTGTGTCACTAAGCACTGAATAAGATAATTTGAGAGCCAGATCTTTTGACCTTTCCTGGTACTTTTCTGATAATCATTCACAGAACATGATGCTGTGCGAGACCCTAATTGCAGATAACAGATTTTGTCATTTACATTTGAAAGGGGGAGTTGTGCATATGAACCCTGTAGAAGTCACTGGAGAAGTGATGATGGAAGGATAGATCTGTGATTACAACCTGAATGTTTTGCTATTATTGTTCCCTTGATAGACAAATAAACAAACAAGCAAACAAATGAATGCTTTACCTTGTCCTCTGTAAAATACTGCTTCCATTTTTTTCCCCACGAACACCAGAAATTCTCTTTATTTCCTGTCTGTTGATTGTGTTAATCTCTCTTCTTCTTTTTGTGGTGATTCAGTGAACCATACATATTCTGAAGTAGGACAATATTCTACCAATATATTAGAAGTTTAATATAATTAGAAGTTTATATGTGTGGTGTGTATGTGAGCATATAGATTTCAAACTATTAATTCTTTACTTACCTTCGGACCAGCAACAGTCCTGTGCACACCGTGGTGGGTTGACCCTGGCTGGATGCCAGGTGCCCACCAAAGCCGCTCGATCACTCTCCCTCCTCAGCTGGCCAGGGGGAGAAAGATATAACAAAAGGCTCGTGGGTTGAGATAAGGACAGAAAGATCACTCAGCAGTTATGGTCACAGGTAAAACAGACTCAACTTGGGGAAATTAATTTAATTTATTACCAATCAAATCAGAGTAGGATAACGAGAAATAAAACCAAATCTTAAAACACCTTCCCCCCACACCTCCCTTCCTCCCAGGCACAGCTTCACTCCAGATTTTCTCTACCTCTTCCTGCCCTGAGCAGCGCAGGGGGTGGGGAATGTGGGTTGTGGTGAGTTTGTCACACATTGTCCCTGCTGCTCCTTCCTCCTTGCTCTCTTCCCCTGCTCCAACGTGTGGTCCCTCCCATGAGAAACAAGTCCTCCGTGAACTTCTCCAACGTAAGTTCTTCCCATGGGCTGCAGTTATTCACGAACTGCTCCAGCATGGGTCCCCTACACAGCGTGCAATCCTTCAGGAGCGCACTGCTCCAACATGGGTCCCCTGCGGGGTCACAAGTCCTGCCAGAAAACCTGCTCCAGCGTGGGCTCCTCTCTCCACAGGTCTGCAGGTCCTGCCAGGAGCCTGCTCCAGCACAGGCTTCCCACGGGGTCACAGCCTCCTTTGGGCATCCATCTCCTCCGCCGTGGACCTCCATGGGCTGCAGGGGGACAGCCTGCCTCACCATGGTCTTCCCCATGGGCTGCAGGGGAATCTTAGCTCTGGCACCTGGAGCACGTCCTCCCCCTCCTTCTTCCCTGACCTTGGTGTCCGCAGCATTGTTTCTCTCACATATTCGCACTCCTCTCTCTTAGAGCTGCTGTTGCACAGCAGTTTTTTCCCCTTCTTAAATGTTATCCCAGAGGCGCTACCACCGTTGCTGCTGATGGGCATGGCCTTGGCCAGTGGCAGGTCCGTCTTGGACCCACTGACACTGGCTTTATCAGATGTGGGGGCAGCTTCTGGCATCTTCTCACAGAACCCACCCCTGTAAGCCCTCCCACTACCAAAACCTTGCCACACAAACTTAATACACACACAGAGCTCATGGCCAAGATTCTCAGAACCTGGGTCAGTATATTCACGCACATGTGAGCAAGCAGTAGCATTGTTTCTATTACAGGTATATACGAAGCAGTTGATGTAAGGGCCAGGATTAGTTGTCACTATACTATAATGCATTCCTTCACTTTAACTAGGTGAAATGGACAACAGCAGGCACCTTCAAAATGCTAAGTGTTTAAAATAAATAAAAAATTATACCACCACCAACCACCCCAAAAAAATTACCTTATACTAAGGCAAACATAGAATGGATGGTATATGATTTATGATATGTAAAGCATATCAATACAGCAGTGCATCCCAGTTATCACAGATCACTGAAAAATAGAAACTTAAAATACTGGTTCTGAAGTCCATGTTAGAACTTTGAGAGGCATTTACATTCCAAAGATCTGTTGTCACAAATAGTTTAAAATTATAATTTTCCTATCTAAGCATCTCTGCAAGTTCAATGATGTGGAGATCATCCAAAAATGAGAAATTCAAAAGCCCAATATCAGCCCAGCATTTTATTGCTTGCTTTAAAACCTTGCAGATCTCTGTGACATGTGAATTTTGAACATTTATTACTGAAATGAAACAGTTGCATGTTTTAGTATTTCAAAGGTATAGAGATTTGAAAGACAAATTCTTTTAACTTCCTTTATTAATTATTTTAAAACTTTCTGGTTATACTCTTCCTTGATTCCTTGATTCTGATTTCTAGCTATTCTATAATTTTACTCTAGATACAATTTGAAGTTTTATTTTTAAGGTAATATGTAAGTTTAAAAAAAAAAAAAGTGAGACATCTTTAAGGTCACAACAGTACCACAACAATAAATTTAATATATTTTAAGGAGAAATCGGATAGGCTAAGAAGATGAACTAATAAAACAACATTTAAAGCAAATAATATTTGACCTTTTAAAGTATATTTAATAACTTATATGTATAATCTGAAATATACAAGCTCAGAATCAGAGCTGATATGGTTTATTCACGTAATGAACATTCTGACAGATTTAGAAGCACATGGCAGTTAGTGTGTATGGATGCCTTACTCAGTGTATATTAAGCCATAAATTTTTGATGATTGGAGGAAGTTGGATTAAGTGTTAGGACAACATGAGGGAATTTGGAGGCCTGAATTCCTTTCCATGTCCAAATGAAGGTTGAACTTGAGCAAACTGTTTAATACCAGGTCTTCATAGGTGAACATTTACTGGTTCTCAGTAAATTAGGAGTTATCATTTCTCTCTAGAAGTCCAAAACTTACCCTTTTTCTTATTTACTTATTGCTTATTTGCTTATTGCCTTTTGTTAATTGTCCTTTTTTTCTTTCACTTTGAGCTACCTAGATGTTTATAATTCTACCTTTGCACTGGGAAAGTTTAAATCAGAAGCCAAGCATTTTAAAAACTAGGTATTTCTCAGGGATGGATCCAGCATGACAATATGTATGTACTTGGTTATAGACTATTCAGAGGAACTTCATGCTACCTGTCAAAACTGTGCCATGTTATAAAAGAGAAGCCAAGGATCCCTGGTCAGAGGAAGCGTTAGTCTAGCCTAGTGGTGAGAGTACTTTGGGTAGCACAGGAAGAGGAAAGAAAAATTTTGGTTCTGATTCATACTGTAAGAATTACTTCTGCAATTTTTCCAGTGACTACTTTCCATGAAATTCATACACAGACCTTTAATAGGGTCTGGATCCCACTGATTTCCTTTTTGATAGTCTAGAAATTGTTCATCCATCCATTATCCAGCTAACTTTTCACCAAATTTTTTATACCTTTTTTTTTTTTTTACCACACTAAGAAAAACAGTTGAATATTCTTCTAAAGGCAAAATAAACTCAAGTCTGGTGATAAGACAATTTCCAAATTTGTAGGATATATGGTTTCAAAACCCTCAAAAGTTGAAATAGGATTGCCAGATGTCAAAACCTGCGTCTATCATGAAAAGAATTGAGCACATGCTTTTCCCTATGCTTTCAAAGCTACAAGGTACTTTTCCAGATGCCTAATGTCTTAGGATGGTTAGCTTCCAGAAAATATTACTCATATAGATAAATTTTCCATATAAAAAGTGACCATGTCACAAGAGCATTGGCACTTCAGTTGTGCTAGAATCCAGCTGCCCAGAACTGCAACAAATTACAAATTTTAAAGCTAGCAAACTTTAATTAAATTATACTCATTGATTAAAACTATGTATTTGCATGTCTTGAAAAAGACACTGGCTTCTGTAAGAGAGATTTTAAGAGACTATCTAGAGAGGGACCAGACTTTCAGGCACAAATAGCCAAGAAAATCTTCACTGTACTCTAGTTTAAAGATTTTAAATGTATTTCAAGTGTTTATAGTTTGTTAGGTCTAGACCTAAGAAGGCTGCATTGGTTTGTGACCCATTTCCTTTCAATGAGCTGACTGGTTTGGGTATCTTTTGAAGCACAAATCTCTTCTTAGAAGGCTTCTCAAAAGCATTAGTCCTATTATATTCTATTATTTCCCTTTCCTATTTCTATAGTGTGTAGGGTACACTAAATTCTACTCCTTCATGCACAGGTAGTGTTGCAAAGACAGGTGTCACAATCAAAGTTAAAGGGACACCAGTCTATAAAAATTTCCTCATACTCCATGACTGTGGCCCTCAATGTGTGATGATACAGTGACCAGTGACTGTCTTCTCAGAGATGTGTTACTACTCTCAGCTGATCTGAATGAATCAGCCTCCTTGGAGTGTATAGCTCTGATTCTTCCATGTATGAGTCAAACCATGCTATCGATAAATTAATGCATTTATTTCTATTTATTTCTACGCAGGCTTTTTCTGCCTCATGGCCAACACTTTCAGAAGGGTTAAGCCAAGACTAAAAATATCTTCCAATCCTGTTTAACATTAAATAATCTGATGGATCTTTATTAATGTCATCTTTGCCTTTCTCACTCTGTTTTTGTCAGGTTGGTAGGTAGGCTCATTCGTCTAAAACAACTTCTTCCTTCTGGAACTTTCCAGTAACTGGTGAGAGGTTTTGAAATGTGGCAACTTGGTGACAAATTCCTATTCTTGTCCCATTGTCTTGCTGTTAAACACGGCATTAAGGTCAGTTGCACTTTTGAAAACTAAGCCTAGAAGGCCAGAGTGCTGCATCAAAGACATAAGTGAATGGAAACTGTTTTTCTGTTTTGATTAGGTGTCTGAGATTGACTTTGCTGTTTACCATTCATAAAAGTAAGATGGAAATATTTTGGTACTGTGTAATTATGGAGCTGCAATAACTATTGATTTTGGTCACTATTGGTAAAATTTTAATGAAATTATGGAAAAGTGAAAGTGAATATTTTCTTGATTTGTATCTTAAAGTAGAATTTTTAAAGCTCCTTATTATTTTCCTAATTTGATAGTATTTAAAAAACACTGTTAAACAAAAAAAACCAAACCAAACCAAACAAAACAACTTTTGGCTAATGTTAATAGCTATTGAAAATCATTGGTCATGGTTTTCCTTCTGTCATACCTTTGGTAAAATATTTCTAGATATCAGTACTTCACTTCATTAATGCTTATGCCTAGAGATACTTTTAATCTTTCCTGGTTTGCTTTCTTCAGACTATAGAAGGGACATAATATAGACTACTTTGAAAGCCTAAGGCAAGTAGCAAAGCAGTCTGTAACTCCTTTGGTTTTTTAAGAAAATGAAGCGTACATTTTTTTTAATCCATGTTTCTTCCAAAGTTTTGTATAAACAAAGAACAACAGTTTGATTTAGTAACAGCCTAATATCAGATTGTGCCTGGGGATCTGTGGTAAATGCCTATTAAATCTGTAGATCTTGATCCCAAGCCAATGGAAAGACTCCTGCAGACCTGAAAGCAATTAAGACTGGTTCTGTTTTCTTTAAAATTAGGGAGCAGGGAAATTTTTCTTTCGGGGTGTCCTTAAATCCATACCCTACTCAAAGGCACAAAGTAGGAAAACAGCACAAGCCCAAATAGCAGCTTTGTGCTTTCAAGAGCAAGGGGCGGGAAATAAGCTGGGCCATTCAGATGCTCTGCACTCTTACGGAGCGAAAGCATTGTGTTACACCACCCAGTTATTGGCAAAGTGGTTTTTTGTGCACCTAGTTACGTATTGACTAAGTATATTAAGTATAGAGTGTATTGGTATATGTTGCTGTGCTATCCGGAGGTTTAACCAGTTGAAAGTCGGCAGTTTTCCTTGGCAATGACGACGGCCAGCAGCATACTGGCCTGTATTGGCAAGAGTGCAGCCAGCACACAGAGGGGAGTAATCCCTCCTCTCCATTTGGCATTTCTGAGAGAGCACCTGGAGTCGTTCTGGGCTCCCCAGTACCAGCTGAACCACACCATACTGCAGTCAGGGCAGACAAGGGCCCCCAAGAGGGTGAAGGCACTGGCACACCATGTACAAGGAGAGGCTGGGAGAACTTCAGCCTCCTGACAGAGGGGGTAGGGAAAGCAGAGCCAGTCTCTCCTCAGAGATGCACAGTGATAGGACACGAGGCAGCAGTCACAAGTTGCCAGATGGGAATCCCGGTTAAATATAAGCACATATTTTTGCGCTGTGAGGGTAATCAAACTTTGGGAAAGGCTGTCCCACAGAGGTTGTGGAAACTGGAGATATTCAAAGCTCGACTGGGCTTGGCCTTGTTCAGGCCCTAAGCAACCTGATCTATGCAGGTCCCGCTCTGCGTACGAGGTTGGACTACATGCCCTCTAGAGGATACTTTTAGTTATTCTACGACTATGATGACATCAGCAGAGTAAGGGCTGAATCTGAGAAAAGGAAGAGGTATCTCCTGATCTTACTGAGCCCTTTGCTTCAGAAGGGAAAATGGAATATTGATCTTCTTCAAACTTTTATCCATTGTCACAATAGCATGCTAGGAAGTGAGACCATCAGCTGTGTCTCTTTGTGCATAAAAGATCTAATATTTCCTTATTTTACAGAGCAGTGTTCCATTCTACTGGGGATAGATCCTCTAGATATACCAGTGACTTACTAATGCTAGTAAGTACATAAGGAAAACATATTCTTGGCAGTTTGAGAAATTTTTTTGAGCTCTACATCAATTAGTCAAATTTGTTTAAGCGTTATATTAAATAGTTATTGACTCTCCTATATGTATCTTAAAGTTCTGATTTAGAGCATGCACAACTCTGAAGTCCACAGCAAAAGGTAATAAATTGTGAATTTTTTTCAGTAGGACAATTCAATAGCATGCTCTTTGGGACTTGCTGTAATATTGTATCTAAACTACAACACTGCATAAAGAGAGTGGCACTGGACAGTATTTTAACTTTCTTCCTCCCCTGCAGTCTTTAATCATTTTTTGAGAAAATAAAATATTGTGACACCTCCGGTCTGATGCCTCAAGACTTTTCTGTTAGAGAGCTAGAGAGTCTTGCACTTTCTAGTTGTAAGAAGTTCCCGCTTTTATCTATGTGTGATTTTAAATACCATACTGAGTTATGCCCTTCATACTGTTTTCTCTAGTGTAGCATAAGTAAGGGAATATTGGTACTGAGTTTCATTTTATAAAGAAATTCTGTCAACTATGCACGCTATTTAAAAACCTGAAAACTATCCTGCTAATGGTAGACCAAGATCGAACTGCGGAGAAAAAGTTTTCTCCGGTCAAACTCAGTACAATGTTTGGGGAAGAGGGAAAGATATATTAATAGGCCAGTTACTGTTTTCATTACAATTCATATTATTGATCCCAGTAGCTTTTTTTAGCATAATAACAAGCAATACAATCTAAATGAAGAAAATCTTTGAAAACAAAAGGCATAGCTAATGCATATGTAAGTAAATACCTACCACATTAATATTTTTCTTCCTATCCATGCTCATTATATTCATAACATCCAGTTGATTTATGGACCTAATGGACTTTATGGGGTCTTTTCTCACTTTCCTCAGTTTTGGGAATCTCTGCTTGGAATATGACTATAACTGATAAGAATAGGCAAATTGTGTGCACCCATGTACTGAATGCTAACATTTATATATAATGGAATATATGTTGTGCAAGTATGTGTGGATGTATAACTAAAAACTTAAAACAATGTCAGTGTATGCATGAATACCTGATGGGTGGTAAGTGTTGGTCAAAAAAGGTTATTTAAGAACGAAAAATAAGCTAAACACAAATGCCAAAATTATACCAGAAATGATATAACATAGGAACAAGCCATTTTGTATTCCATATCGATCATGTACATTCTAGAAAGATGACATCCTAGAATGTTTTATAAGGTTTTTAAAATGCTAAAAGAAAGACAAGAATAACAGTCCTGCCTGTAAATCCTAATATTATAATCATTAACATGAATCCAAATTGTACAGGGCACAAAGAGCACATAAAACTTCTTTAAGTTATCTAAAGTAGCTACTTTCTTCCTTGGCTTAAATTCTAAAATCTAAAAACCTGATCAGACTGGAACCTAGTTTCTGGAATCTTCTCTGTCTCACTGAATTAAGTTTCATTTTCAAACCCAGCATGGGTAACTGGTATGCGACTTTAAAATGATACAGCCATAATGTCCAGAAAAGCTTCCACTGGCCCAGATCTGTACCTAATGGGGCACCAAGGAGATGTGAGGCTCTGTGGCAGACTGATTATTTTTTAAAAGAAAACTGCTTGAAGCTGTTGGGGATTTAGACAGTTAGAAAACATGTTCTGGTAAGGAAATTGATATTCACAGAGCAGATGAAGCAGAGAAAGTCCATAGAGATGAACAGTACAGTAATGCAGTAAGTTGAGCTGTATAGACAGTCTCTCCACCTCTGAATTAGAAGACACTTATTAATCTAATAGATATGTACAATATTTGCAGACAGTATGAACATGACAAGCTTATTAATACTTAAATGCCACGGAGCATGAAAAAGATGCTTATAATCCTCCCTCGGACTCAGTAAGGAGTATGGTTTCATTTGGCTCCTTTATCAGTAAAATCAGCCCCTGTGGCCATTCACCGGACAGGCTTGGAAACTGAAGGAGTTAAATGATTCACCTTGGAATCTGCTTTCCAACACTACATTATCGCTGTCAGATTTTCACATTTGCTTTCTCTTTGGCCTTTTCTTGACTTATTTTTCTGTGCTACTGAAGTTATTATGCTTATGAACGTAGTATAAGAACATTTTCCAGCAGCACAAATTAAAACATGATATTTACCTGTCAAATGCCACTCTTTCTTTTCCTTCTATCTCTACAGAGAAGAAATCAGATATGAAAATATATTGTCCCAAGATATGGGGAGTGGGAGGATGGAAGGTCAAAGCAGCACTCCTGTTAGAGTGGCAACGAATGAAACATATGGTAGTTTGAGATCTTGCAGAAATTATATACATAGTGATAGGACAAGAGGTAATGGCTTTAAAGTGAAAGGAGGTAGATTTAGATTAGATGTAAGGAAGAAGTTCTTGACTGTGAGGGTGGTGAGGCACTGGAACAGGTTGCCCAGAGAGGTGGTAGATGCCCCATCCCTGGCAGTGTTCAAGGTCAGGCTGGATGGGGCTTTGAGCAGCCTGGTCTGGTGGAAGGTGTCCCTGCCCATGGCAGGGAGGTTGGAACTAGATGATCTTTGAGGTCCCTTCCAACCCAAACCATTCTATGATTCTATGATTCTATTTCCATAATCCTTTGTGGGATCTCAACAAATTATCTGTGGGTGATGGACAATCTTATTGTGACAAGGGACTTGAGTTGGCACCCACCATTCTTCCACTGCATCTCTTTGGCTTTTCCTGTGTTATTTTACATGGTCTTACAATCTCTGGAGCCAGACCATAAAACAAGCCTCAAGATTATGAACAAAATACTGTAACAGCCAGTACAAGAAGTAGAGAATAAAGAGGTTGTTTTCATGGCAATCAGTATTAATGAGGATCATAACATTATACCATGGTTTTAAATTGCTATCGGGTGAATATCAGTAATGTGGAATGGACAAATACTTCTCATCAGGTTATACGATCAAGCAGAGGACTCTGAAATTCAGCTATTTTTGTAAAAATAAAATACATTACATACTGGCCTCAAGTGTTTGTAAAACCAGCAGTTTCTGTGCAACCTGTTGGTTTGGGGGTGTTTTTTTTTAAAAAAAGAGGTTTCAAAGTCTTAGCAAAATAAATTTGCAATACTTTTCATATATACTAAACCCAGAAAGAACTATTTTGATTACAGCCCAAATTCTTGTTCAATACTAATATCTGATTCCTGCTCAGAAAAATCTTACAGGCCTTATCTTCTATTGTGATATACAACATGTTTTCAAAACAACCTCCTGTCCTGGACAGAAGACATGAGGTGATGGAGAATCCAGTACTCCCCATCTAAATTTAGACCAAAGGGTAATATCCTTAATTGTTAATAAATAAATAAATAGAAAGAAAGAAAAAGAAGAGATAGGGAAAAACCGCCCACACCTAAAGAACTTAGTCACAGTTCGCTTTTCTTCAATTTCTGTCTCAAACTAGGCAGAAATTTTCCAGTGGAATGCTTTTTTTTTTTTTTTATTGGAAATGACATTTTGTCAAAGCCAGAACATTTATTAGAGGCCATCAAATCTTTGCTTCATAAAGGGTCTGTAAATAAATGACCCTTTAACAGGAAGCTGTACAACGAATGCCAAGCAACTCTTCCATTATTTCATGGAGATTCAGTCCCAGCTTGACTGAGGATGAGGAAAACACTAGTTTAGAGTCAACATTCTTCCCTCTATCATTCAACCTGCCCCAAAGACAGAATTTCATGCACCAGGAAAATGTACACTATACAGACAGAGGATGTGACAGACGGACAATGGAAACAGGTTGCCTTAAGGCTTCACTTGTCCCATCCCCCAAAGTGAATGACTGGGGTTTAGACGGTTGTGCTAACAAATAGCGAACTTCTACCTGTAATAGTTAGTCAATATCATCCTGAAGAATGCACTACATTGCTGAGAGTGGTATCTGTGAGTAAATTTGCTGTGGGAATTACTGCTACCTGTGAGATAGCTGAGCTGTGAGCTGCAAAGAGACCTGCTGTACTCTGTAGTACCATCCAGATAAAAAATCCGCTCTCTGCGAATACGTCATTTTCTTCACTTAGTGCTGAACTGGTTTTCTCTCTCGTGGACTGAAATGAGAAGATGGCACGACATGCTTCTCTGACATATATGTATGCATCACTAACTTCCTGAAATAACAAGTACACTGCATGTCTGCACAAGGGCAATGGATGGTTCTTAAAATGCACATACATATTTTATAGCCTCATTACAGCAGACTGGCTTTATATTTCTCTTTTAAAGTCTCATATTTTTAGTAAGGTATTTTCCCATTGTGACAGTCAATCTAACACAATTATGATAATTGCATTTATCAACATATCATTTGTTGCCCTCTGGGTGAAATTCACATGCTCTCTAATGAACTGATAAGATTTGAATGAATCACATATTTCTTCCATGTGAGAGAATCAGATATTTTCCAGCTGCATAAGTATATACAGTTATAATTATTATACTTGATTTTATCTGAAATGTGGGAAGAGTTTAAGTAGAGAAAGAAAATAACTTCACTTACCACTGCATTTTAAAATGTGCAATTGCAGGTATAAGAAAATCAGACTTATTAAGTTCTAGCAACCTGAAGAGTGGTGTTTATGAATCCAAGCACATGGTTGAAAAGGTTTTCCTAGAAAATTTGTATCTGAATGCTCTGTCATAAGATTAGCACTGCCTTGGGTCCCTTAAATTAAGTGCTAAAGGTAGAGCTCACAAGAATTAGCTTGGTGTTGGGAAATTTAACTTCTAAATCACATTTTCCCAAATGCAGCATAGCAGCAATGCCTCTCCTTGGAGAAGGACCCAATTCACCAGGCACAGTGAGTCACTATATTTGCAGACTTGCTATCTGTTTTATTTCAAAGGTGAGATCTTATACCAAGAAAGAAGTAGTAGCTCTGCACTGTACCTGCCTGTGATGGAATTAAAACATCAGGTGAGCCAAAGCAGAGAGCTTCATCCACAATCCAAGAGCTAGCAGTTTTGCTAAACAAAGTGAAAAGTGAGTGAAAACAAGCCTGTTATGATGGAAGCCTATCACAATATTGGCTCACTAACCAATGTAGTAAATATTTTTATACTGACAGCACAAAATTGAAAACTGTGAGCCAGGCTTCAAAAATCATTGCATCTACAGATCACAAATTTTAATAATCGAGATTATTATGAATTGGTCTGTTTTTCTAATTTCTCAGGGGTCTTCCTCTTCATATTTTCTAATACAACACATATATGTGAATCACACCAGTTCTTGCTCATATATCTCTTGTACATTGTACAGAGTACTTTGCGTGTCTCTGCTTCAGGGTTTCTTCTTGGATGATCAAACTAATATAGCTGACTCACTAGGTTTTCTACTGTTAATAAACTTACACAGACACATTACACCAATACCTTTTAGAGGAATAAGAAATTATAAAGCACCAGTATTCCAGTTTGAGTTTGTTGCCCTAATACCAGCAAAAAGACTATATTTGCTTATATGTATATATGTTGTAGCCTTAAGAGCAGGACTAGTGAAGCCTGATTTCCAATATATCTCTGTCCTTTTCCCCCTAAAATATATCTCTTTGCCTATTGCAGTAAGTACATCTTGCCACCCTATCACCTATGAAACTTTCACAGAGCAAGGAACAGCAGTATTGGTCTGGAACAACGTGCATGTTAACTGGCTGCCCCCTATAAAGATGCAGGCTAATTTGGGCATGTTTCCTTTACCCAGATGAGGATAAATATCCCATAGAATGGTTGAGTAACCACATCATCTGGTATGCTTTCTGAGTAAAACATGTGGCATGTGGCAAAGCAACTGAAATATTGTTCTGCTATATTAGTGGACTGACTTCTCTTTTTTAACTCCAATAACTTCATCCAAGCTGTATGTGTCATAACTGATGAACAATGATGAGAGAACAGGGATAAAAACTGATGTCTAGGTTGGTGATTTACAGCACCTCTTCTAATTCATAAGACAGTGAAAATGATGTAGACCTCTAATAGGCTTTCTAAGTATAGATTTTCCAAGTATAACTTCAGACTTTTATCACACTACAAGCCAGAAGAAGATATCAGGGAAACAGAAGAAAGAGAAATGCTGGTATGAAAAACAGCATGGAAGTGGTAAACCCTTTGTCCATGTCAGATCTTCTTTTATCACAAGGAACTAACTGAGACTAACTGGACCCAGTTTTAACCATGAAGTATGTAATGAAACTGGTACAACTACCCAATATATTTGTAGTGGTGTAGTTTCATTTTAATGACAAAAGGATAAAACAATGTTTCTGTCTTGAAACTCTGTTTCTCTGGCACTGAGCCTTTGCTTGCAGACGTTCCCATCTGCAGGTATCATGAAACACTTCATTTGTTAGGACTCTGAAGCTTGTCTTTTCTTAGTAGGCTGACCATCTGAATTTTATGGGACATTAGGACTTAGACATTTTAGATTTTAAGGTTTCTTTCTCCATGTTAAGTTCATAGTTACTGTACTGCATGTATTCTTTAAACATTATTTGTATTTTATTGATCCTTGTTTAAGCTAACCAATTTAGAATAGATTGGTTTCTTTGCGCAGGCTCTTTAAACTTCCCTTGTCCACCCCAGAGTCAACTGAATCAGATTTCCTTCTCACAATTCTCCAAAATTCTGTCAGGGCTTCATTTTTGTACTTCGGGCATTTGACTGTAATGGTCAAAAATGCCCTCCATGGAAAAGTTGATAGCAGGTCTGATTACTAGAGGCAAGATAGCTGTGTAGCCACAGGTAGCCACATAGGGACTTAAGGACATCTGAAATGATAAAACATTGCTATTGCCCCAAAGTTGCCATTCTAACTGCATTACAAGAGCAGAGAAGTACCTACTGCCTGCTAGAGCTGAGCTGACATAAGGCAGGTCTTATAACATGCCCCCTGTAAATGACTACAGTACCTAACATTCCCTCACACTTTTAGAAAGAATAACCCAGAGCCCTTCCTCAGAAGCTACTTCCCATTGCTGTTCTAACATTGCAAAGTTCAAAAAGGGGCCCTCAATGTAGCTGTCTGGGACAAATTCTGCCCCTGGATATGTGTATCTGATTCAGACTGAGGTCAGCATTTTTTTAGTCTTAAAAGTAGATGGTGAAGGAATGTCTTATGTACCCTGAATTGAATCATCTCATGAAAAATAAATGAACAAAATCATCATCCAGGAACATTAAAATCTGCTCTTGAGGAGTATTGGAGCAAGCAGAAGTCCAGCTTGCCAGCAAGTAATTGATCGGGAGGGAAAGCTTTGTTGTGGGTTGTTTTTCTTTTTTTCATTTGATAGCAGCATATAACTATCAGATGAACATTTTCCAAATGAAAGTGCCAATTCATGGTACTAAAAAACATTGCATAAAATATATTATTTTGCATTTTAATAAATAGGTGGGACACACAGTGCAGTGCTGCTCAGTCTTAAATACTCCAAGCATTAAAAATTAGTCTAAAATCTGAAAAACTTATTCACTCCTCAGGGGAAAAAAAAAAAATAAAAAAAACCTGCTCCTGTAAAAACTTGGTCTTTAACTGCTTCACAGGAAGAATATTGGGATTTTTTTCCTAGCAAATCCATACAAGGCAGACAGAACTTTGGCTTTAAAACCATATTTGTGGTAATAAAAAAGATTTTTCTTAAAAGCAAATAGGCAACACAAGTCATTAGGCACTTTTCTTATGCCTAATTCTCACACACAGATAAAGCTGTATGTGCATGGGTTAATAAATTCTAATGTTTTGAACTTTTAACTTAGAGCTCTGTATAAGTCAAGGTATGTATACGGGAAGCAGGTATTTTTATCTCTCTGGTTCTTCACATATTGCAAGGTGTTTCTCATATATCCAAATTAAAGCCTTTTATTAAATGAAGTATTCCTTTCTTTTTTTTTTTTTTTTTTTAATAAATGTAGCAAGTGTTTTCATATCTAGGTAAGTTTATTTGTTTAAATAGCTCCTATATAGAGATGAATGATTTGAAAGGAAATGGGAATGCTTGCATGATGGGATATGGTTGCTGAGTGATGTCTGTGGGGACTGCTTAGTGTTGATAAATAACTAAGGAATTTGTCTATCAACATTTTGCATAAATGTCAGTCATAGCACTTGTGGTTGGGTTGAGGCAGCCCTGAATGACAATGTACTTCTCATTTATGTACAAGCTTTGAATGGGAAGAATAGGGAGACAGAGAACTTATCTCAGAGCTGCATATGTTTTTTGAATGTGGGTGTCCTCCAGCAGTCTTCTCCAATTGCTTCCTGTGAGACTTTGCAGAATCCAAACAAAACCCAGACCAACTCATGCCTTTGGCAGGTTAGCAAACTAATGTGAGTGTGTTTCATGCCTAAAATATTACATTTCAAAGAGTCCTTTACAGTAAGTCTGATATCAGATTTATCAAGTTTATAGACTCTTAAAAATGAGACTGTCATTTCAGATGTGAGAGGAAGCTAGACAGAAAATGCACTAATAGCCTTTTTTAAGTTTTACACTTATTCAGACAATTAACAAATTATATGTAAGTATCTGAAATTCCCAGAGAGCTCCACAGAGCTAGAACAGTAACAAAAAAATAAATACCATAGGGATGGAACAGATATTTTGACAAACTGTGTTTCTACTTGTATTTATATAAGGTGTTCCTCAGGGGTCAGTATTGGGACTGGCGCTGTTTAACATCTTTGTCGGCAACATGGACAGTGGGATTGAGTGCATCCTCAGCAAGTTTGCTGACAACACCAAGCTGCATGGTGCGTTCGACTTGCTGGAGGGAAGGGATGCCATCCAGAGGGACCTTGACAGGCTTGAGAGGTGGGCCCATGCAAACCTCATGAAGTTCAACAAGGCCAAGTGCAAGGTCCTGCACATGGGTCGGGGCAATCCCAAGCACAAATACAGGTTGGGCTGAGAATGGATTGAGAGCAGCCCTGCAAAGAAGGACTTGGGGGCGCTGGTTGACGAGAAGCTCAACATGACATGGGAATGTGCGTTTGCAGCCCAAAAAGCCAACGTGGGCTCCATCAAAAGAAGCGTGACCAGCAGGTCAAGGGAGGTGATTGTCCCCCTCTACTCTGCTCTTGTGAGACCCCACCTGCAGTACTGCGTTCAGCTCTGGGGCCCCAACATAAGAAGGACATGGACCTGTTGGAGCGAGTCCAGAGGAGGGCCACGAAGATGATCAGAGGGCTGGAGTACCTCTCCTATGAGGGCAGGCTGAGAGAGTTGGGGTTGTTCAGCCTGGAGAAGAGAAGGCTCCAGGAAGACCTTAGAGCAGCCTTCCAGTACCTAAAGGGGGCCTGCAAGAAAGCCAGAGAGGGACTTTTTACAAGGGCGTGTAGTGACAGGACAAGGGGTAATGGCTTTAAACTGAAAGAAGGTAGATCTAGATTAGATGTAAGGAAGAAGTTCTTGACTGTGAGGGTGGTGAGGCACTGGAACAGGTTGCCCAGAGAGGCTGTGGATGCCCCATCCCTGGCAGTGTTCAAGGCCAGGTTGGATGGGCCTTTGAGCAGCCTGGTCTAGTGGAAGGTGTCCCTGTCCATGGCAGGGGGTTGGAACTAGATGATGCTTAAGGTCCTTTACAACCCAAACCATTCTATGATTTGATATGACAATAGATCTTTTATATTACAGGAATCTGAATCAGCTCACCCAATAAGCACATAGTGTAGCTCTGTTATCCTCCCAGTATGATGGGCCCACTCTGGCTTAGCTTTACCTCCACAGCAGTTAGGAGCATGCATATAATGTTCACAAACAGGCCCTAGTGAGTTGATAAAGCACAGCCTGATATTACTTCAGATTAGGAGGGCCTAGAGAATTTCTTTAGTATTCAACTTTTCCCTAGTCAACTTAAAATAGCCTGAGACTGGTATGCATAATAGCTATCACAACATCTTCATAGCACCAAACAATCTCTTTGCTTTTAAGATCCCTGGCAAGTGATATATATGGGCTTATCTCTTCTCTCTTTGAAAATGCTGTAAAGCAGGGATAACTTGAGGTCACTCCTGGTTTACACAAATACAAATGAGAACAGAGCCAGGACCAAAGGTCTTGTAAGTATTGTCTACCAGACTGCAAAGCTACAAAATGCAGCATCACAGAAACTGGCCACTGCTGGACCTGAGAAGTTTCAGGAAGCTGGGCTAGAATTCCTTCTTTCATAATTTCCCATTAAAACAAAGGATTTTAAACTCTAAATGCCCCAAGACTCGTCTTTCCTAGGT
Source organism: Astur gentilis (assembly GCF_929443795.1). Taxonomy (NCBI): domain Eukaryota; kingdom Metazoa; phylum Chordata; class Aves; order Accipitriformes; family Accipitridae; genus Astur; species Astur gentilis. The sequence goes on along the minus strand of NC_064882.1, from coordinate 30,518,761 downwards.
GAGTCCCAGCATTTGTAAACCCACAGAAGATCAGCTATCTGTGACAGTTTGAATCTAATACTCTTGCTATTATATAAAACTCCACAAACTGCAAAAATAGATGATGATAACTTTTTTTAGCTTAGATGTTACTTCAGTTACATTTATGTATCCTAAAATCCCAGCACAAATAGAGTACATAAAAGCTATCTTGTGTGTTAAACAGGGATGGAGGATAATAGCAGAGAAGGTGACTACAGGAAAATTAAACAATGCAAGAAATAGTAGTGATCTTCTATCACAGGGCATCTTCCCTGCTGAGACAACTACTGCTTAGTGCCCTACTTGATGTGGAGCAGGCTGTGCTTTGCTTCGGTAGAACGTCAGGGAACTCTGACACTGAAGAAGTTAGGATATTTATGAGGAAGGATTCCTGAAAAATCACAATGAAAGAATTTCATATATGAATTTATTGCAGACATTTTAAAAATTACTCTCTTCATGCAAAACTTCAAACTGAAGCCTTCAGAACCATATTTTTTATTAAATGTAGAGCTACAGTGGGATTGATGGAGACAATAGTACTCACAATACAGACTCAGATACACTAACTCAATATAGAGAACAAATGATGCTTGGTTGCTTTTCCCTGAACTTCTATGAGTGATTTATTTTTATTTTTTTATCCCAACTTCAGTAATTCTCAGCATCTCTAAACCATTGTTGCTTCATTGATTGTGATAGAACTATTGAATTTAATAGAATGATGATATGTACTGAAAGCTTTTACTTTCATATGCATTAACTGAAGAAAGACCTTGGATAAGATAAAACAGTGTTCAGTAATAGTAATGACTCCTTGTGGTCTTATCAATACTTACCCCAAAGTCAAACACCTAAAAAAGGTCAGCATGTGCACAAACATGTACACTTAGGTTTGGTGTGCACATTTTAGTATGGGGAAATAGTCTGCAGAGTAATCTGAAGCTTTAGGGAACAAAACAAAAATATCGAATTAGTCAATTACAGTGGCAGGGAGAATAGTTCCTTAGGGTCAGATGAAAAAAAAGTTTCATCTGGCTTCAATACCCTCGAAAATAAGACAATAGCTTTAGGAAGTGTGCATAGTACTAAGCATTTACTGAGACTGAGGAGTTTACTGATGTACCTTTTAAGAATAAGTCACAATGCTCTTACTAGAGATTTTAATATCTCTAGTAATTTTAGTTGATTCAGATAAGCCCTGAGCCTGAAAATACTGAGAACACTTCACTTTATTCTCTACTCAACACTGTTAACATACTTAGTACTTTCCTATATTCCTGTCTCTCCTGAAGCTCAAACAAACATGAAAGATGAAACAGGAAACCTGTGGAAAAGAGACTTACACCTCTTTTTAACAAAGTTTATTTTCAGGTTTACTACTTTTAAAAATACGGGATCCTTCAGCTGCAGCCAAAAAAAACTCCCAAGGAAATGACAGATCACATCTCTATGGAATATAATTTTTGACACTTAGAATAGTTCAATTTAAAAGCAACTCCTTGATATCTATGGCAGACTAATTATACATGTATATTTTATACTATTTTGTGTCATATACACTTTCTCTCTTTCCCATTTTCTATGTATATATCACTATAAGTTTGATTCTAGATGCATTCTCTACTCTTATCTGAATAATTCACATCATCTCAGTGGAAAATTGGTGAGGGAAGGAATTATAATTTTCTTAAAACATTCCACCAATGATTAAACATGTCAGCTAAGATACTAAATTATAAATATATTACTATTTTAATTTTATTTGCTTACCTTCAATTATTTTAAAAAAACAAAAATCAGTTATTTTTTTCTTTTTTTTTTTTTTTTTTAATATTCCTCCCTAGACACTGTGCATTGTACAAATTTGTAGTTTGTATCCATTTTAGGGGTTTGGAAAAAAACCCCCAACATTCTAAACTAAGAAAAATATTATGTTCTGATCTGAAACTACAAAATGATATTCCAGTTGGCATATTCAATATCAAGAATCAAAAAGCCAATGGAATGTAACTTGTAACAGCTAGTTAACAAATATAACTCTGCTGAATTATTACATTTAGAGAGCGCTTACTTTATTACTTTACCTTACAGTGTACTAGAAAATTAATGTGGTTATTCGAAACTGGTTAAACTGGAAAATATGTTTTATATGGATGTGTCTAATGTAGTTTTCTGACAGAGGAATCGGGTAGAAATCTTAACACTTATACAAATGCAGTTTTAAATCTATTCTTTCTTTCTGCCTTTTGTTTTTCATTTTTAGGTTACACTTATCATCCTTTATTCATAATTTTAAAAGCTTTTATTTAAATGTTTCCTTTTTTCTCTCCAAAGCCTTATCTTATTATAGTATTTAAAAAGAATTTTATTCAGAATTGGAGAATTTTTTTTTATTTTCTCTGTACTGATTCATTCTGAACACTTTTTTTTCTCATAAAGCCCTGAGTATTATCTAAGGATATTCTCCTTTTCCCATTGAAATCAGCCAGAAAACGCCTTTGATTTCCACATGACAATACCCAGCACTCGAGCTGTGCCTACCTGCTCCCTCAGAAGTTGTCCCTGTGAAGAGTCCCGGGCTGAACTACCTCAGCTGCATCCCCACTTCAAAACCTCGGAGCACCACCGGAGCCCTTTGGTTGCATTTGTCATTCAGCAGAAATGAGGTTTCTTTGTGAAGACAGCTAGCCCATAAATTTCACATAATTTTTCACCTCTTATGGCCTTTAAGAGTGGCACCATGTGGGGCTTGTCCGCACCACACACTACTCGTGACCCTGCGTTAAGGACCCGTGAGGGGAGAACTTTTCGTAAGGTGCAGCTGGGCTCCCCCGCAGGCCTATGCAGCACCCCTACAGCAGCAGTAATTATTAATATTACAATACTGAGTAACAATATGTGGACAGTCATTTAAATTACTCTTACTTAAAAATTTCAGTTACGATAGATTAGCATCCTCAAACGTTCCTTTACCTGATCCTTTACCTCCGTCAATCCAGCGGTGCGTTCCCGACCTACAGGTACTTTCTCATGTGGTGTCCTCCTCCGCGGCAGACTGAATGGGGTGTCTGGGGCGAGGTGTGGGCAGCGGGCGGGCTGCAGGGGTGGCCTCTGTGAAGACACCAGGGGCTGCCCCACACCCGATACAGCCAGTTCCAGCCAGCTTGCAATGGCCCCACTACAGGCAAAATATTGAAGAAAAGGCAAAAAACACCAGATGGAGAGAGGAGGAGGGAGAAAAGAGTGAGAGACAGCAGCAAGAATCCTCAAGATGAGAGGAGGGAAGGAGGCACTCCAGGCACTGGAGCAGATATTTCCCTGCAGCCCGTGGAGAGGACCACTCTGGAGTAGATAGCCACACTATGGCCCATGGAGGACCCCCCACCAGAGCAGGTGGATGTTTCCTGAAGGAACTGCAGCCGGTGGAAAGCCCTCACTGGAGCAGGTTAAAAGTGTGAGGAAGAAGGAGCTGCAGAGAGGAACTGATATATAATGACCATAGCCCCCACCCTCACTGCACCACTTGGGGCTGGGTAGAAAAACCTGGAGTGAAGCTGAGTCTGGGAGAGAGAGGAGGAAAGGTTTTGGTTTAATGTGTCTTCATTTCTTACTACCCAAACCTACTTTAAGTGGCAACAAATTGAATTAATTTTCCCAAAGCCGAGAGTCTTTTGCCCCCAATAGTAACTGGTAAGCAATCTCCCTGTCTTTATCTCAACCCATGAGATTTCTCACCCTGTTTTCTGCCCCTTCCAGCTTAAAAGGAAGAGTGAGTGGCTGGGTGGGAATCTGGCTGTTTGCAAAGGCTAACCCACTGCACAGTTCCAAGTTTAATAGCTGTCCAGACTACTTGGGAACCTGGAATTGGGACAATCCGCATTTGTGGGGGTTTTTTGTTTGAATTTTTCATTTGTTTTGGTTTGGTTTTTTGATTAGACTTTTGACGACTTTCTGAGAAGGATCTTAATAATGCCAGCAGATGAGGCTGGTTGACAAACTTCATTCAACCCAGACCCAGGATGTCTATGAGGGCAATGCTAGAGACTGCAGGTGAGTATAGGAGTTTGACCAAGATTCGAGATGCTTCTAGGTGTATTCTGTAAGCACCAGCAGAGACAGACTGCCAGAGCTGGCCTTGGAGGTGGGTCAAAGCAGACATGGAGAGATGTCAACTCCAAGAAAGGAGTCTAGGGATTGTAGAGACCAAAAGCAAAGCAGCTCCCACAGTATTGTCTGACGTTTTCTGAAAGCTGGCTGAAGCAATGTTTTCCTCGTTTCATTTTAGGTGCCAAGAACAAACTTATGATTTTTTTGGCTCTCCTCTATTAAGGACTATCTGACCATGATGACTGGACAAATGTGGCAAGGTAAAGGACTTTCAGGAGAGATAACTGCTGGCTTGTACTCAGCAATATTCAATACGCATTTTTGCCAATAGCTTAAATTGTTCAGGGCAAGAGGATGGGAGAAAGAAATAAGAGTGAGAAGACCTCAGTTGCGGACAGATTAAACCTGGAACTAACCTCAGCAAGCTCCTGAGGAATAAGCCAGTACTTTATGTAATGTTATTTCTGAGGGATTTTTTGACCCTTTTGGCTTGGAGATGTGTTACTGAGACAATGTGCTAATTTGAAAACTGTCTAAGCTGAAACATGACCTAGCTCACCATAAGAGTGACACAGTGACAAACACATTTGTGAAGCTTCTGCTAGCGATGTTTTTCCTTCTATCTGGCTAATCTCTGAAGGTATGACAGAGAGAGCCTGAGACAGAGTTAAACTTCTGGGTAGGCTTACCAGCTGCTTGGAGATATTATTAATAAAACAATCCAGAGGTAAATAAAGGTTTTTTTCATTATCTTCATTAGACACACTTCTGACAGAGATACCAAATGTTGTCATGCAACAGTGACTATGAGCAGAAAGAGGTATTCTTAATGTGAAGACAGTACCAAACTTATCAAACTGTAGTTTGGCTGTCTTCCCAGATTTCCAACAGCTCAGACTGAGTCCCTGAAAAATCTACTTTCTCAGAATCAGGAATGGAATATGAATGGACCTACAAAAATGGCTGAAATCAGGCTGGACCTGTAGAGAAACCAGGAACCAGAGAGAGATGTGACTCAGTCAGAGGCTTGTTGAGCCAGAAAGATATTAAGGTCCTGGGCAACCTGCTCTAAGTGACCCTGCTTGAGCATGGGGTGTGAATAAGATGACCTCCAGAGGTGCTTTCCAAAATCAGCTAGTCTGTGATTTAATGATTCTGTGAGACTGTAAGTGTTTTATATAACCTGGAAAAATGACCTTATCAAGTTAGTATGACTGAGATTGCTTTGAACCATGTTTCTAATCTAAGCCATAGACCAGGCCCACTGGTAACTGGGAAACTCTCTAAATTGCATGGGAATATGAACACCATCTTGCTTCTTTCCAGGCCACCCTGTTTCAAACTGGATGAAAAAGTTTGAAGAAATAAAGCATGTTAAAGCCTGGTAGGACAGACTGAATTGGTGAGGTAGCAGAGGGACCTCAGTGTAATTTTTTTTTTTTTTTTTGTCTTCTCCCTTATCAATGTTCCCCTATGTTTTTGCATACTGGATAAAATAAAGGCAGTACCTTTTTCAGAGTGAGGCCAGTGACTGGGCTTATCCATGTCAATAAGTGGGAGAGGGGAACAAGCTGGGGTGGGTTACAACTCTCGTCATTTATGGAAGAGGCTAGGGTCAAAGACAACAAAAGCTGGTAGTAATATTGGACAGAAAGGTTGTGATTGACCAGTACCGTATTAGGTTCACATGCAAGTAGTTGCTAAGTATATTTTGGTCACCTGACAACTCTGCTGGAGCCTTTTGTGATTTTGGAGCAGGGCCCCCAACAGCTGAGCATGCTGTCAGACACAGGCTAAGAGGAGGGCAGATGCTGTGGCTGTGTTCATCCTTCAAGGTGATTCTCCACTTCTCATTGCAGTGGTAAAGTGGGACCTGGCTACTCTCAGGGCTGTACCCCCTTGACTGTGTAGCACAGGCCATTCCTCTGAGCTACGGTGGTAAGGCATGCCCACCTGGGGGGCTGCCAGCCAAGAATTGGTGTATTGATGGTATTACAGAGTTTCTGAAGAGGTTCCCTGGGTATGAAGATAAGCTGGGGGCAAGGTATAGAGGGGCAGGCTGTGCTGGGAGCCTCTGAAATAAGTGGTGGCAGATTCCAGGCACATCAAACAAGGCATTGCGAAATGGAGTGTTTGTGTCACTCACTTGTACCACCGAGGGCTTGTCAAGGATTGCGTGCATTCGGGGCTTCTTCCTTTCCCAACTAAAATCAGCCAGGGCTCTTTCCTGATGGCCTGGAAGCATGATACTATGGTACATCACCCCGTTGATGATGTGGATGGGGCAACAATGGAAAAGAGGTGCCAAGAGTGGTCTTACAGCACTTCCCTTGCAGTCCAGGCCAGATTCTCCTAAAATCAAATGGAGCACATCCAGGTATTTCAGATGTAAAGCATCAAGCACTAATTTAGCTTTTGTTCCTCAAGACAGCTAGGAAGTATTAAATCAGAACAGTTCAAATATACATTATGCTGTCTTGACAGTTTAGATGTTGCTGACAGAGGACTACCTATAAGTAAACATGGGGATTTGGGGATCCTGTTTCTTGAAAAAGAACAAGTAATAGCCCCAGTGGTTACATTTAAATTACTTCAAGAGTGGGAGCATCTGTTAGCTCAGCCATAGACTTGATATTTGTCTAGCTACAGACTGCTGCCAAATTACATGTTTTATGAACATGAAGTGGAAAGGACTTTATGACTTTCTTTTTCTATTTACTCTCCTGGCACCTTGGAATCCCACCTACCCTAGTCCTGTCCTGCAGACTATTTTCCCATACATCTATTATATTAATATCTTTAAATATTTTAAATACTTTTATATTTCCATTTTGAAAAACATTGAATTTTCTGATGTGTTTCTGTTGATGTTGCCTAGAATATTCAGCCCTTGAATTCATACTGAACTCATATCAATACCCAAGACTCTCAGAACAATAACGAATGCACTTTTAACTTTTTTCTATTCTCTTTTAGCTATATCAATTGTCTTTTTGTGCATTTTCAGTGCTTTTCAGGTGCTATAGCATCAGTCCACGTATTTCCATATGAGGAATGTTCTATACTGGCTGATAACAGTGTGCCCTCAGGATATATTTGGATATCAAAGTCAATACCAGAGGCATGCTCACTTGCTTTTGGTGAGCACTGATTTTTTAAATATTCTGATATTATTTAATCACACTAATAGATGAGAGTGTCCTATGATCAATACATGGATGATTTGATCTTAATCATTGATCCATTTTCTCATACATATGCAGATTTTTCAGCTGTCTAGTAGCAATGATAATGGGAAAGTGCATTGGGGTTTTTTTCTATGGCAAAAGGGGAATAAAATAATTTCACATGCCTTAAAAGCATAATAAAACTGGCAAAGGGGTTATAGTTACATCACAAAAATGTATTAATGCATTCTTGAAAAAGTAACATATAGTTATAGCTACTATTTGCTGTGAAGATGTCTTACAGTGCCCAAAATCCCATAATAATAAATTAATTAGGAATTAGTTTGTTTCCATAACTAAGAAACCACATCAAAGGCTCTGATGACACTGTAAAGGAGATGAACTCCATTACAGGTAATACAGTTACAGTGAAATATTTAGGCTCAACTGAATGTTTTAGATTGAAGGAATCAGCCTACGGGTACAAAACAAGCAACTGAAGTTAGAAAACAAATTTCTCTGAGGCCTAATGTCGGAGATGACTGGAGGAGATGTTTATTAGCAGATGCATATACTTGGATTGAATTACCTGCAGTGAGGGGACAGGAGGAGAGTCTTGGTGGTAAAATGTCAGAGGAAATAACAAGGAACAGGCCTTGGGTTTTACAGACAGATGTTGTAGGCTATGAAGTTAACAGAAAGGTTTACTCCAATGCTGATTAATACCTGAAGTTAAATACTCTCACACAGTTTTAAAATAGGATGTATAACAGGCATCCAGGCAGAAGAAATTTTTGCTGAAAGAAAACTGAGGCAGTATCAAATTCTGAAAACAGATCAAGGGTGAAACTGCAATAGTGCGATTGTGAAACTTTCATGCATGGAAACTACCAGCTCTTGCTTAATAACTGTGGCCACTAGCTTGACATCCAGCCTCCATACAGAGAAGAGCAGGATCCGGGAAGCACCTGTAATCTCTTAATCTCATCGGTAGAATCCAGCTCTTGGATTTTTTTCCCAAACCACTTGACATTTTTTCCTAATCTCTGCTTTCACTGGTGACTAGCCTTCTTATCATCAGAAACCTTCTTCTCCCTCTTCTTGTCTGTTTCTTATGTCTTTCCCAACCCCTGGCTCATTTTCTTAATCCTTTCCCCCCTCACTTCAATTCTGATCACTTCTTTAACATTCATCTTTTCTTTCCCTGAAAACCATAATCAAAAGATCAATTTCTAGAAAGAGTTTCACACTGTCGGTGCCATTGATTTGCCATAATTCCAGCCATTTTTCTGGGTTTATCCATTTGTTTTGTTGTTTTTATCTCTTGTTCTATTCTCATTCTTTGCATATATTTTCTTTTTTTCCCCAATATAATATGTTGGGGGGGTTTTTGGTGTTTTTTTTTAGGAATTTGTATAATGTTTCACCTGAAAATAACACTTGAACAATAGTGAATATGATGTGAAAATATAACTTCCAGACTATTTAGATCAAAAAAATAATAGTAAATTTAAATATTTTCTAAATTTTGTAATTTGGAAAGAGAGGAGTAGAGGAGAGTTTGTACAAAGGAAAACTAGGGTTCAAACTTTGTCACAGATTCCAAGGCTTGATAAAAACTTTGTTATCATCCAGTCTGACATCATCTTTGATTTCTTGACAAAAGCTGGAAGTTGTTTTTTTTTTAATTAATTGATGTTTTAACTCTATGCTTTTTAGAAGGAAAGGCTTCAATCTGTTTTTTAAAATGTGTGGCAGAGATGCACATACATAAGCTGTTCCAATTCTTAATTACTCTCAGTGCTATAAAAAATACGGTGATTTTTCTAGTCTAAACTTATCTATTTTAAACTGTTAGGCACAGGAATTTTTTATGCCTTTATCTGATAAAGAACACTCTAATCAAGTTCTCTTCCCCATTAAATATTTTTACATCATTATCAGCCCACCTTATAAACTTCTTTTAGATAAACTTCAGCTCCTTTACTATTCTTTTGTAAAGAAAAGATACTCTAGTCTCCTTTCCTCCTAATTTTTGACTTGCAAACCTCCTCATTTTTCCCTTAGCACTTTAGCTACCCATATTAATATTTAAGCTCTTAAATAACTTGATTTTTCAATATCTTTCAGAGGTCAACAGAAGGTATAGAGACTTGGCTCCATTCCACATCAGGCAAGGGATTGTCACTAAATTTGGGCTTATGAATTTGACCAGATTCACCCATTTTGGAGACAGGTGTTCTAGCTATGTATTACACCTGCAGAGAGCCCTGTTTGCTTGTGATGTCACCTGATTTGCATGGAGGTAATTAAGATTATATTTTTAAAAAAGCAAACTCTTACTACTGATCTAATCTCATTATGATGTTACTATTTAATTCACACAGATTCTTATCTCCTCTGTTTCCCTGGTCTTGCTGCATTACTTTCAGTATTTCTAATGAGGAAATAACAGATCCTAAATTACTTCTGCAAAGTACAAGGGAAATGCATAGTACATGATTTTTTCCCCAAGGTTGCTATTCCACATCTAACTCGCACAAAATGCAACATTCCTGTCCTAAGCCTAGTGGTGTTCTCTGGGACTGCTTTGTTGATTCTGTTACTTCATTTACCAAAGATAAATACATAACTCTCAAGCACTGAATGCACAGGATTAGGCTAAGTTTTTTTTCTTTTGGTGTCATTTTATATTTAGAAGCCAATCCTTGTGTCATCAGGTTAATCTTGAAAAACAGCAAAAAATAACAGAAATTTCATAGCTCTTCTCAGATAGCCTGGACAGCTCCTAAACTGTATGATGAATATGATAATTTTTAATTCTTTCTATTCAGATCTATAAAGGTAGATGTTATCTAATCTATCTATTACGCATACAGTCCTTAAAATCTTACACTAAGTATTGATAAGCAAAACTGTTGGTATAAGTAAAGCTAAAGAGAGAGAGAAAAAAAATGAGATACAGACATAGCAACAAAATCAAGAACTAATTAGAGCACAATTGCAACAGCTCACTAATAGGTTATGGAGGAATGAATGTTAATGATTTCTTATACATCATTACAATTGTTGTTACAGAGTACTTCTCATTACATAGGTTATTAATGTATTCAGGGCAAATGGTCCAAATATAATTTCTCTCTACATATATGTATCCAAAGGAGGAATGGCTGGATATAAAACACTGTGGTTGGATTGCTTTGTTACATTGACCCAAGATGACAAAATAGTGCCTCAGAGACTATTAAAAGTTGACATAACTTAAAGTAGTTTCCAGGCTGCTCTGGTTTAGACTGGGGAGATTAAATGGCAAAAGAAATTTACAGCCATTTCTACCCCGATCCTCCAGTTCTGCATCTGGGAGACACTGATGTGACTCAGAGATGATAACCTTGACCTGAAGGCTCCAAGCTCATGGGATGGCTATTCATATCTGCACACAGCTACAGATCTCAGACACCGAATGCTGTGTAGGAGAACCACCAGTTCAGAAATACCTTTGTAACTTTTCTTCCTTGTGTGAGTTCTCCTCTCACACTGATATTCATAGATATCTTCCTTTCTTTTAATGATCTCAGTTATAAAATCCCTTTTAAAAAATGCCTTCAACATAAAAAGAGAAAGAAAAACATTCTGGAATACAAGTCATCTTCACGCACTTATTCACACCTCATGTAGCTTTTGTTGTTTTTAAGGCCACTAGCTCAGTTCTACTGTTAGCATTCTTTCATCAAATACTTAGAAGAATAACCTGTAGATAGATACAAAGTTTCTCTGACACATAGTGCCAACATAAGGCCACTTTAGCGATGAACAGCATAAGCAATTTCTGATTATTGTTGGGGTTGATGTGTTGCAAAAATTTCATTCTTCTGTATATCATACATCACTAATGACTGACGTTTCTTTACATATATTTCTGTGAAAGTTTCTAGAAATAAGAGAGCTGATGAGAAATATGCACTCATATTTTCTAGTCTTTCCAAATTTCATTAGTCCAATTTAATCACAGGAAAGGCTCCCTGTTATCTTTGAACTGACTCTAAATCTTAAGCAAATTAAGTCATTAATGAACAGCATTTCTACTAAATTATTCAAATCATGATTTTACAATAACTGGTCAAAAACCCCCAGAAAATTAGAAAGAGTATAGGGGGCAAAATATGCTTAACCATTTCTATTTATCCAAGAGTTTTTAAATACCAACTCTCTGTTCCTAAACCAAAACAAGCCGCAAGAGATCACATATCATTTAAGTGCAACGTACCATAAATGTGAAAACTAAGATAAAGCTAGACAACTTTTGCCAAGTCCAACATTGTCCAGAGGAGACTACTTAATTCCACACAGCAAATTCATACTATACATCCTACATACATCTGAAACCAGAATATACTTCATCTCAGGAATGAAGAATGGATTCTTGGAGAAGTACTCTGTCTCTGAGGAAGGTGTTCCTACAAGCTGGCCATGGTGATATAAGACATGTTGAGATAATTCTAATTCAGAAGTGTGATTAAGACCAAAAATTTGATAAGGATAAGAAATTAAAGGAAGATTCCTAAATTTGTCCTCCCATTCATGTACCTTCTATGAAATGCTATAGATAATGGAAATAATTTTTCCTGTTTCCACAACTGCTAGACTGCTTTCAGGGTAGGCCTACTTCCTATCATATGAGTGTTGCCATATCATAACTTTCTGACACAGTTCACTGAGTCTACCATCTCTCGTGTTAGGCTTAAGCTGGTCAGTGAAGGGGCTGTCTAAGATGATACAACTATTTTGTACCTTGTACCATGGAACCATATCTGTAGCATACTCTCTATACAAATAAGTATTGATAAATTACAAATCAGAAGAGTAGTTCATGGATTGTCTCCAAAGTGAGGCAAATATCATGAGAATATCTGACAAAACTCTTAGTGTATGAGATTATTTTTTATTGCTCTCTTACTAAAACTTCTTTAAGTTTTTTCTTTGTATTCAAACACAGTTGAATCAGTTTGTTTTCTAACAATGTACATATAACATGAGAACTCATTTTTCTGCACTTTCTTTAAATATTCATCCAGTATCTTTCTGATTAATTTAACATGGACTTGCCATTTTCTTTGCTTTATCCATGCTGTTAAAATTGTAAGCAAATTCCTGAGAGAAAGTAGGTAGGATAAAGGAGATGACATCTCTTGAAATAAACAAATGTATTACACCAGAATAATCACAGATGCATTATTCTTTCCTAAGCTTTATTTTCAAATATAATAATGCATTTAAATAGTGAAGGACAGATTAAATTCCCTTTTTATTCTTTCTATTTTTTTACTTTCTTCTGTCTTTAAGAGTAAAAATGTCAAAATTCTTCTTTTAACAGATCAGAATCTCATTACAATAGATTGCTGAGATAATGTCACCTATCAGGAACATATTTCAGGTGCACAAAGGTCGTTGGTCTTATAATACAAGTGAAATATATTGTTATATCATGTATGCCATACCATCCATAGACCAAAAAGACTTTGAGAAACCAATTCTATAATTCAGGATTTTGAAGGAATTACTATTAGAAGTGGTTGTGATAATTGCATTGGCAATCTGGCCAGCACTGACCACATTCTGCATGATCTGCAGCCTTCTCCCTGTGTGCCAGAGTTCCAAATTTCCCTTTCACTAAATCCCCAGCTCTTTTGCCTACTCTTGCTAGAAGCTTGTTTCCCTCTATTTCCTTCTGCCAGTTTCCATCTGTCACGTTCTCCCTCACATCACTGTTCCATCAATGCATCACACAAATGTCTGTGCCATTATGCTTCACTTATCCACATATATCTTATACATAGCCACATCTTACAGTTACCCACATCTGGATTCCCTAGACTCCTCCCTTTTTACCTATATCTCTATTCATTGCTTTCCTTTGACATGTTCCTCTTACTCTTTTCTCCTGTAAATAAATAATTCAGGGACTGAAGATCTGTAAAGTGTTTGGGATAATGAATTGCAATAGCAGGTACAATGCTGTTAAGCAACTGGACATTTACAATTAACAATTGATTAGCTGACAATTATGCAGGTAAGTGAAACAGATGGTTGTGCTAATCATGTACAAAAGCTGCATACATTCCTCTTTTCCATTTCTGTTTACACCAAAATTAACTAGATTTTCCCCCCACTGTCTAGAACATCCCCTGCAGCTTTAAAATTGATTAGATATTTTACAAAATGCACCACCATGCTACTTCAAGACAAAAAAAGAGAAATAATACCGAGCTAAGCCTCACCTCACTTTGCTCTATCAGACAGTACAGGTAATAAAACTGAGGGTGAAAGGCCATATGTAAATGTTTTGGTAACATTCTGCCCTACAACTTGAAGAGTTAGGCAGCTGCTTCATCTCAAATCAATGAGCATTGCATGTGTCCTTATTAAAGATTAAATTAAAGTATGTAGCTACCCTAGCATCTGTCCCTGCTTCTGCTGAAGTCAGTGAAGAAATTTCTGCCAAGTTCTGGGGAAACAGGCTCAAGCTCTTAATATTATCCATTACAGTAATTGTTATTCATGGTTCTGTATTGATTAACTTGTCTCTAAAAAGGGAAGGGGAGAACACAGCACAGAAAGAATTGTTTTAAATGGAAAGTTGCTGATCCTAGATTCTGAAATGTGCATACACTGTTGACCAAATCCTGCCAATAGCTTATTCTAAGTAGTTGCAGTGGAGTAAAAATTACAGCCTGAATATTTATTTTAAAGAACACATAGTTAATTTAACTACATCTAAGCCTTACAGGCACAGCACTTGAAAAAAATAGCTATCTGACCACTGTTGCTATCTTAGCATTGTTCAAATAGTTGTTAATCTAAGAAAGTGGTTTAATAACATCTGCTTTTGTAACAATGTTGCTGTGCTGGCTGACTAAGTCTTTCAAAGAAACCTTTTCCCACTGAGCCAAGCCAGGGGGTAGGTGATGAAAAAAATTATTTTGAAGAATAATAGAAAAAGGAAATAAATATGTTAGATTACTCAATTCCAGGTCTTCTTCTTCTTCTTTTTTTTTTTTTTATTTTTTTTTTTATTTTTTTTTCAAATAATTTCTTATAACAAAGGGTCCTAGTCCTGACTGTGATACAGCAGCATGCAACATCCACTTTTCTTTTTAAATCAGCTTGTAGAGAAAAAAAATATGCAATAAAGCATAAGTTCCTTATGTCTGTTTAATGACCTATGACTCAAAAACCTGTTGAAACTATTATGTTGTAGACTTTTTTCAGGAAGACTTCCTTCTAGACTTACAAAACTACATTTTAGATCTCAATTTCCTCAGTACCTTAAAAACCTTAGTTTTGAATGGAAGTGATTACACAACTTTATCTTTTCTGCTGAATGTAACAGGGAGATGTCTCTCTGGAATGAAGAAAACAACAGCACAGAAACTACTTCAATAATGCCCTAACATTTAAATTTTATGATTTATAAGAAACATTCCATTCAGATACTAGCTGAAAGTTAAAAACTTTTTTTTGGAATAAATATTAGTTTTTCATGAGCTTCTTAAAATTGGTCTATAATGTTTATATCTATGATTTCTGTGCTTTAGAGAGGAAAACCTTGGGTCAAAAAACTAAGTACCTTATCTAGAAAGCATGTATTCTAGTATTCTCTTGCTCAGACTATATCCTCAGGTAACTGACCTGCACCTCCATACATGTCCTCTTCAAATAAATATAAACTTTCTTCCTGAATTCCATTTGCTGACAGATCTGATATTGGGAGGCCAGTTGAAATTCATGGATCTATGCAAGTTTATGCTCGCTGAGCAACTGATCCTAATCCCCCATTCCTCAGTTTATCTGAAAGTAAAAGACTTCTTTTCACACACCAGTTAAGTCTGCTAAGTGGCAACAGTGTATTTATCCAGCACGTCATTTACAAAACCCAAGTGCTTAAAATTGAGGAAATGAAATGTTAAGGATGTCATAAATCTTAGTGTTCACATGGAGTCTGAACCAACTCTTACTGAAGCCCACATGAGTCTTTCCACTTATTTCAGTCAGAGCTGGAGTGGGTCCATAATAAACAAGTATTTTGTCATATGTGTGGCCAGATATGCCACTAAGGGATGCTGATGTCTGCATACGAATGGCCTAATACGACAGTAGCAAGAGGGTGTTGTGTTCTAGACATTTGGTGCAAATATAAACTCTGTGGAGAGCTCACAAAAAATTGGTGTAGTCAAAAAAGCACCATTTCCCAAGTGTGGGTATCAACTGTCTTTTTTTTCTCTGATTTATAGTTTTGCATTACTTACTCAAATCAAAGAAGCTGAAACACAAGAGGAAAAGGCTGGCACTTGTTTCTTCTCACTCACCTAGAGTCCTTATTATCAAAGGTAAGAATGGTCTGTATTTTCACTGCCTGTACAATCTATGTACTTCATACCCCTTAAAGGAAATAAGGCTTTTTCAAACATTTGAATAAATGCACAACTACATAGTAAAAAGTTGTTGCGTAGTAGGTACAAAAGCAGTTAATCTTTCTCATTTATTGAGTACTCAATTCACAGAGAGTAAACCCACAGAACCATAGCATTCTTGTAACAGATTATGTGAGGCATTCTTAATCAAAAGTAGCAATAATGAAGCATATATACTCTCTACACAGCTTGCTAGCACACACTAACTTTGAGCATCTTACAGTAACTAACCTCAATATTTTAAATGTTGCCAGAAGCCTTTCATCCTTATTCATTCTATTGCATGGCAAACTCCCATTAACAACATGATTAAGGAAAAAGGATTTGAAAGACTCTGAACTTATCATCTTTTCTGAGGGAGAATAATTACTTCACATTTATTTTTTCTTAGGGATTGTTTTTTAAGATGTCATTGACGTTTCTAAATTCAAATAATAAAGATGTGATTAAAACAAAGTACAAATATGCAAGCAGGACTAAATTTCATAGTTACAAGTTTGCTCTGGACATGTAGACTGGATTGCTAGTGGCACAAAGCTCTTGAATGAAAAGAAGCAATGGAAGAAGCACCCATAGAAACATCGTTAAAATGCAGCTGGTCCAAACCTGCGAACCTGTCAAAAAGAAGATCAAAGAAACTTTTATCACACATTGACAAAATTAGTCCAGCATAACTCAAATTACACAGACCTAAAGGCTCTATTTCTCTACAGTAATCTTGCAAAATATGATGGTCTGTATCAAACTCATGTTGCTAAAATACGGGTTTTTTCTTCTTCTTCTGGGTAAACTGCTAAGTGGTTCAGTAGACTTTCAGTTTTCATGATTTCTCTTGGAGGAAAAGCTAACACTTAGGAAGGAAAATTATGGAATAAGATAGTCTCCAGAACTGTTTGCATAATAGTATCATCAAATGATAATAGAACTGATATTTTACAGTAGCACTTCAACTGGTTATACTTATCCAGACAACAGAGGTGGCTTAAGGCTATGCTCTTTAACACTGAAACAGGTATATCCAGGAGAATAACAGATACTATCACAATATGCTGAAGAATTCTTATTTTTCTCATGCAAATTATAAAGATGTTAGATACAGCTTGTAACAGGAAATCGAGTCATTTCCTTAAGAAATAAGATAAATTCAGTCACTGGAACTATTTGTAATCTGATTATAGCTTTGATACAACTAGTGAGACAAGAAAAGAAGGTGATGCAACATACATGTTCATTATATTCCCAATTTACTTACCTCCCACCCAGCTCCTGGTTTTATATATTCAACATATTAGCTCTGGCTCAGTACTAGACCTGTCAGACTACAGCTGGCTCCTTAAATATGTACACAAAGTATACTATGTTGTATATTAAGCCTGATTCAGAGCATACTATGTTTTTACCTGTTTGAACCCAAGCAATCATTTTGAAGCACTCATTGGACATAGAGCCAGACCGTGGTGCATTAGGTTGGCTTGTTTTTATCATGAATTTTAATGATGAGAAAATTGCATCTGTTCCTAACTGCCTTTCAGCTGTTAGTCGCTGCTTCATAGCTGATACCAGAAGCAGATGGGGAAGAGGAGAGTTCCTCTTTTTGTAATCAGGTATTGAACTCAGCTGGGACACCAGTTTGTGGAATTAATGGCAATGCTTCAGTATGCTTGACCTCAGTCCCAAACTCAACATCCAGCGAAGAGTATCTGAGATGGCTCTGGTTGTTTGCACAGTGCTGTACTTGAGCTAATAAACTTCAGTGGAGATGGCACAGTTCTGCATGGAGTCAGTCCTTTTGTAGCAATTTCCACACATATGGAGCACTTAATCTGCAATCCAGATAAACTTTCCATACTGACTTGTGCATGTACTTATGCACCTGTGAGGGTCTAGATATGCTTATTTGCATGAGTACCTGTGTACAATAGGCAAGATTCTTAGCATTATTTATATTTAAGTTTTCTGAATTTTTACCAGATGTGATTTGATTTTTCAGATATTGTGATGGATGATACTCATTCTGCTTGTAAAGTCTGTCGTGTTTGAGGAGAGCACCTGAGAAGAAGAGAGGAAAGTTGTCTGTTGAATTTTTTGGATTTTGTACTCTATAATACTCTGGAGGATAGAACCCCCTGAAAGGAAGAGAGGGATTAGTCCTCTGCTGAGAGCAAATGAGCATACAAAATTACTTTGGGTAAAGAAATTTCCAAAGCTTGGTGTCATGCAAGCTGGCAAAATAAAAGATTGGGGATTATATATTCACAACCTGAATATAAAAACTTTTTCTAGGAGCCTAGAGAAGACCCTGGAATTTGTCATAACTTAGAAACCAATGAAAGAGTTTCTGGAATGACAGTATATCTTCTGGAAAGGTCACAATAAGTAAAAGAGAGACTTGGCTATGAATCCTTTTGTTTCTATTTTGTCTTACTCAAAATTCTTTCTATTCTAAGTTCATTGTGCAAGCTATTCTCATATTAAGTCCAGCTTTACAGGTTTTTTAATATTTTTTATAAGAGAAAAGTTTAAGTATCCTCTTCTGAAAGCACTGCTTGATTTGAATCCCTGCACAGACAGGGGGAGTCTGTGTCAGTCAGGGGGAATGCATACTTGTAAGCAGCCCTAAGCCTGAGATCAGAACCAAGTTTTACTACAGGCAAGTAAATTTCCACTACTCTGAAAACTAGGGCTGAGGCAAAAATGAAATATCTCATCAGAAAAGAACTTAAAACTTCTTAAATAAATAGAATAGATTGAAGTCTTCCAGTCAAACAGCTACAGGGTGGGAAGCACTAGGCTGCCATTTCAAAGTGACCTCTGAAAGATCTCTCTAGGGGAAAGGTTTTAATGTAAGAGTTGAATTAAGTGATGTCTCAAAACACTAAATGACAGCTTGAAGAAAAGATTAGTTTCAAGTATAGGTTTTTTTGGTAAGCCTCTCCCATTTTCAAGTCAAAAATTTAGCTCCATTGCTTTTCTGGTACTGTACTACGCTCAAAAGAAAAGTTTTTCCTAATATTTGATCTAAATTTCCAAGGTTCAATAAGTGAGTTTTGCCCATTGTTGTATCAAAGCTTTGATATACGTTAATATAAAGAGCTTGACTCCCTCATGTTAGTAACAGCCCTGTAAGTAGTTCTAGGCAGCCACTAGGTCACCCTTACTCCTCTTGTAAGCAAGCCCAGCTTCCACAACCTTTCCTTTTAGCCCATGTGATCTAACACCCTAACTGTCTTTGTAGGCATCTGCTGGACTCTCTCTGGTTTCCAGAAACCCTATGGAGCAGGGGACTGGGGGGAAACTAGGCACATTTTTCCACGTGGAACTTTACCAGTGCCAAATCAATATGACCAGAACTTTCCTCAATCTGCTGGCCCCGTGCCTCCTAACATAGCCCTGTATGTGATTTGCCTCACTTGAAATGAGAGCACATCTTTGCCTTACTATACTCAACCTGGAGGCCACGTTATCCTCCAGGCCCTTTTCAGCAACGTCCTTTTCAGCCAGTTGCTTCTCTAACATGCACAGATGCATGGGATTTGTTCTGTGCTAGATGCAGGACCTTGAAAATCTTGTTAAACTTCAGGTTTCCATAGGTGCAGACCTCAGATTTCTCAGGGTAACTCTGGACTGAGGCTCTCGTAATTGTCATGTCAACTGCTGCCTTAAATTAAAATAAATCATGGGATGCACTCTGTATGATCATCCAGGTAATTGATGAAAATGTTGGAAAAAAATGGGGCCCAGTATCAATACTGAAGTACCCTGCTGAGAGTCCATCTGTGTTCATATTATTTTACTTGACATAGGCATTCCATTTGATAACACTATTAGTGGTTTGCCTTTGAGGATTTCAATTACATTTTTGTAGGCACATGATTATTAGTTTGTGGATTTTGGTTTTGGTTTTAGTTTATTGATTATTTTTTTTGGGGGGGGGGGTGTTTTGTTGTTTGGGTTTTTTTTTTAATTAGCTTATTTCTTATCTAGCCAAAGACATTTTATTGCCAAGGATATTTTATTGTCTTCTCTTTCAGCTGGAAAGTCATTTCCTCCACCATCACAACCTCACCTTTGGACAAGCTTTCCTCATTGCCTGTCTTGAGCAATGTCTTTAATTGTCTCTGTGGTCTTTAGGGCTCAGAGAGCTTTGGGAAGAACAGCTTCAGTTTCTGTTACTTACTGTTACTCTGTCCTGTCTAAACTTAAACTACGTCTTTGAGAAGAATGGTTAGGCATTTGGTCTGAGGGTCCCTTTCACAGGACGACTTAAAGGTATATCATGAACTTAAAAATGGTATTGCACAGTTTAATATTTATTTGAGCCTGCTGCTTCCTTGTACCATATTTAAATTTTCATGAAAAACAAGAAATTCCCCTAATTGGTACCTCAGGGCAAATCAAGGCAGACTGGAAAAGTCAGACTGGATTCTTTCCTTTTCATCCATCGCTATTACCTGTGAAGGCTTTGACACTTAGACAAGACCTCCTTCAGCACGGATGCTCATTTGTAACTCAATGGGCTTAACAATTACAATATTAAGCTATATATCCATTTCCTAGTAGTATTGGCTCTGCTGCTCTACAAAGTGCTTAAACTAAATTTTGAACAATGTATGCACATATTGGGAATTATAAACTGATTTCTTAAAATCTCCTTTTAAAAGTACAATAACATTTCAATGTGTGTTTGAATTTGCCCTGTGACCTATGCCTAAAAGTAAAAATTTGTATTAACGTCAAGCTTCTCTCCTTCAAACAGTGTGCTGTATCGGCCTTTGTTTGAAGAGTTTGTATCTGAGTGGTATGTTATGTAAGTGATTATAAAGTACTTTGGGAATTTTTAGATGGGAATTACTGTTTACTAGCTCTACTTTTGGATAATTGGTCATGTTATCCATTACTGGCCTTTGCTATAAGTTCACAATATAATATGTTCTGGTACGTTTGCCTGATTGTTTTACACAAACTTTTTAAAGATTTAACAGTTTGCCTAGACGTTGAATAGATTTTGATGGCTTCAACTGTATCACATTTATATATGCATTATTTATGCATACTATGAAAGCAGTGCAATTCCCTCAGATTGCCAACTCTTATGGTGGTTCTTTCCATGTAGCAGGGTTCACATTTGGTTTAGGTAAACTACCATCACGTAGACCATAAGCAATTTTCCCCATTTTGTGCAGTGATTTATCCATAAATTTTGTATAAGATGAGGAAAGGAGTATTTAATCTACAGTATGGCTCTTAGTTGTAGTGAAATATAAAATGTTTTTCTGTGGGATAGTGAGCAAGCCCCTTGACCTCAGGAAAATTCTTTTTTTTAATGATTTTCATTTGATGTCTTACTACTTTATATTTTCGATTCTGAGCAAATTTTTTATTTCAAGTCTTAAGGAGTTTGCAGGAGCCCTTACCTGGGAAGTTTTCCCTTTGTGACAGAATTATTACATTCTTTGGATAGTACACTATCTGTTTGCCTAACCCAAATTCCCTTTCTTTTACCTTGCACCTGTTTACAGTGTGGCAAATTCTTTCTTTGGTAATAAGTTCAAATTTGCAATGAAGCCCCCCAGAGCCAAAACTGTATAAAAGCACATGAGACTGTATACAGTCCAAACTATACATTTTTAAAAGACTGTCGTGGGCATGCTGTTATACTGAAGAAACACAATGAAATGTTCTACTTCTGTCTTTGTTTCTCTGTCTGGTGATCACAAGAATATCTCCTGTTGTTTCACAAAGATCTTCCACTTCTCTCTATTGCCCTGAATAATATTAATCACCAAGGAGCAATTTCAACCATAAGGTATGACAATGGATTAATACTGATTCTTGTTTTATGTGTCTCCATAGTAGAAACTTTTGTTTTGATATGCACTGTGGTGTGAGATTAGCAGACAGAAAGAGAATTGAGGTTCCTCTATTTGAGTTAAGGTTTGAAAATAAGAATTCCTGAAAAATTAATATGGCTGCCTTCTATTTGCACTACAGAGAAAATTTATTTTCAATAAATCTGATAGAATGTGGCATTGACTTTTGAAGGATTGTTTACATCTGGGGGACATGACTTCTTTCTTGAGTGTACAACAGGACTGATTGATTACAACGTAGGTATGTGATTTTATGTTTAATTGAAAAGTAATTCTTGTGAAGATACTTCCAGCATTTTTAGATCCTTTAACTCCTATGCCTGTGAGAAAGTAAAAGAAAAAAAAAAAAAAAACAAACCAGAACAAAAACCTTGCATGCTATACCTGAGTGAGACTATGTGCTTTAGGCTTTTAGAATACAAAAGAAAGAGGACTGTGGATTAAACAATAGCTCACTATCAATGCATTGCAATGCATTGTAATTTCAAGGTCCTCCAAGGCACGGTAGTCCACCTTTAGGAGGATGTCAGAAGAGAATGGGAAATAGCGTTAAAATAAAGCTCTGCTCAATACAGTGTTTATGTGCTGTGCTTGGATACACATGGCTTCTGATTACAGATTTTTAAAAAGGAATTTTAAATAGTTTGGACATTATCTAGGCTTTTCCCTTACTATTCACATTTTTATGGCTTGGGAGGGGCAAAAAAATATGCAACGGTGATAGAATTGCAGAGCTGTTTAAAATTATAACGTGTTTTGGGAAGAGAAGCCACTTGTTACTAAGAACCTAATTTACATTTTTGGTTCCACATATGCAATCTCCCACTCATTTGCTTCAGTCTTCAAATCATTAAATGAATATAGTCTTACAGCAGTGGTGTCAGAGCAGCACACAGCTTTGACAGAGCTGAGAATCAATTGCACGGATAACAGAAGTTGTGCCTCTTTCTTCCAGCGTGAGTTCTACCCTATAAGCTTATGTGGGAGGATGCTGGTGGCTGGTTACTGTTAATTAGCCTGGCTTTTGATTGACTGGATCTTCTCTGAGACTCCTGCCCCACCTGCAGGTCTGTTAGTACAGAAAAGCTCAGTGTCCTGGCAGCGGAGGGGCCTGGAGCTGTGTCCCACAAAGCCTCGGAGCCAGCTGCGCCTGAGCCACACCAAAGTGCCGGGAGGAAGCGGTGGCGGATTGCAGCGGGAGACTCACTGCTGCCGGGGACGGAGGTCCCTGTCTGCTGACTTGACCCACTGTCTAGGGACCGGCTGCTTGCTGGTGGCTTGTATCTGGGATGTGGTGGACAGGCTGTCAAGGCTGGTCTGGCCCCCTGTTATCCCCTGCAGTTCTTCCACTTGGGCATCATCAATACTGCTAGGAGAGACCTGCAGCATATCAAGTGTGACTGCACGGCTCTGGGAGTGAGGGCCGAGGGTAAGAGGGCCCAGGTGATCTTCACCTCATTCCTGCCCGTGAAGGAGAGTGGCTTAAGGACGAGAGGATGGATCTTGTGGGTCAATAACCGGTCACTGCTGTGCAATTCATGTCAACAGCAGGGATTTAGTTTTCACATCTCTGAGGAGCAAGGACTGCTAAGAAGAGACAGGATCTATCTGACCAAGTGAGGTGAAAGCATCTTTGCCAATAGGCTGGCCTAGCTGGTGAGGAGAGCTTTAAGTTAGGAATGGAGGGAAAGAGGGACATTGATGCCCAATTCAGTAAGGAAGCCATGGACAGAGTTGGCAATCAAAGGGTGCAAGGGTGGACAAGAGAGACCTCGTAATCAAGAAACAGCACATAATCAAGAAAACAATCAAGAAAAGTGGGTCATCCCAGGTGTTGCACACAAATAAGGAAATGCAGACAGGACAGCATGGTGTGGAACGTGCTTGCCCTTTTCCCAGGAAATTAGAATGAGTGGAGCCCATCTGAAGTGCCTGTACACTAATGCGCACAGCACGGGCAGTCAGCAGGAGGGATCGGAGGCCTGTGTGCAGTTGCAGGGCTATGATCTCATTGGGATCGCAGAGACGTGGTGGGATGGCTCACATGTGCTGCCGTAGCTGGATATAGGCTCTTTAGGAAAGGCAGGCCAGGGTGGCATGAATGAGGACTCACCCCTAGCGTGAGCAAGCAGCAGGGGTAGATCGAGCTCTGACTGTGGTAGGGTGATCAGGATTAGCAAGCAGAACAGTGTGAGTGGAGGGTGTCTGCTACCAACTGCTTGATCAGGAAGCAGTAGGTGAGGCCGCCTTCAGACAACTCGAAGAAGCCTTACTTTCACAGGCCCTGGTCCTCATGGGAGCCTTTAACCACCCTGAGATCTGCTGGAGCCGCAACACCACAGAGCAAAAGCAATGAGGATTTCTGCACCAGTACATACTGGGGACCAACTGGCCAAAACCAGCTTTGCAGAAAAGGATCTGGGGGTTCTGGAGAACAAGTTGATCATGAGCCAGCAATGTGTCTTTATGCCAAAGAAGGCTAACAGCATCCTGGGCTCCACGAGGAAGAGACTTGCCAGCAGGGTAAGGGAGATGATCCTTCCCCTCTACTCACATCTGGAGTGTTGTGCCTAGTGCTGGGCTCCCCATGATGGGAGAGACATGGACATACTGGAGTGAGTCCGGAGAAGAGTCACGGATATGATTAAGGGCTTGGAGCATCCGTCATACAAGAGGAGGCTGAGAGGGCTGGGACCGTACAGCCTGGAGAAGAACAAGCTCAGAGGAATCTTATCAGTGTGTATAAATACCTCATGGGGTGAAAAAAGAATATGGAGCCAGATGCTTCTCAGTGGTGGCCAGTGAATGGACAAAAGGCAATGGGCACAAACTGAAGCACAAGAAATTCCATTCAAATGGAAGAAAACGCGCTTTTGTGGTTTTTTCCCTCACTGTAAGGATGATCAAACACTGGAGCAGGTTGCCCAGAGAGGTTGTGGAGTTTCCATCCTTGGAGATATTCAAAACCTGACTGGGCACGTTCCCAGGCTAACTGCTCTAGATTACCCTGCTTGAGCAGAGGGAGTAGACAATGTCCAGAGGTATCTCTCACCATCCACCATTTGGTGACTTCGTGAAACTGATCATTT
Organism: Astur gentilis; assembly: GCF_929443795.1. Classification (NCBI taxonomy): domain Eukaryota; kingdom Metazoa; phylum Chordata; class Aves; order Accipitriformes; family Accipitridae; genus Astur; species Astur gentilis. Next base: position 30,494,033 of record NC_064882.1, on the reverse strand, counting down.
GCAGGAAATGGGAAAATATGTCTTGACATTCAGTTCATTTTGCAAGCCCATGATCTCAGGAAAAAAATTCTAAAAATTATATTTGGATTCCCAGAAAAAAACCTACTTGAAATGAAAAGAATTACATGGAATATAAAATATTTATGGAAAAAGTTGTGAAACCATAAACTAAAATACAATGTGTCAATTGCAGCTATACAGTAAATATCAGCAGGCTTCAGTGTATTTTCACCAAAGCATTATGCAGGTTACCATGAATGACTTGAGGCTGTGTCTCAAGATATAAATAAAGCAAGGATCTAGCTTTGTTTCAGAACCAAAACATTTCTCATTCCTAGGAGACTGTGTTCAGAGATTAAGCACCTGCATAATTTAAAGGAGGAGAAGTAGTTCCATTGGCTCGTATTGGTCTACTTAATTAAAGTCACTTCTAGGCATGTTTATAAACTAAAACTTCTTCAAAATCACAAATATATCATCTTCAACTTTATGTCTTACTGTATACAATTGCTATTTCTTTTTTTCCTATCAAAATGATATCTTGTTGCTAATAATTCAAAAATTCAATTCTAGTTTTTTTAATAAATCATTCCAAACAGCTTTTCTTCAAATATACATGCCAATTTCAAATACAATAAATCTGATTTCAAAAAGGTAGGCTTTTAATAAAAATCCTGTCTCAATTATTTAAGATTTTGTTGTTGCAGCTGATTATTTCCCTTGCCTCCTTGTTCTCCATATGTAATGTGCTCTAAAGTAAAATACTGTGTAGAGCTTCCAGCTCTATAGAATAGTAGAGCTCAAAATTACAGTATGGAGTGTCATTCTTTATGTGTAAAAGCAAATCACAGACTAATGGTGCAAACTTACACAACTTTAATATGCTCCACTGACAACAAAATATTTTTGCCCTGTAAGCTAATTTAAATTTCTACAAGCACCATATATAGTTTTAGATCCTTTTTTTCAGTCCAGTCTAGCAGCTAATTAAGCCTAGCAGCTAATTTTAACTTCCGTAAGTAGTATATTGTAATCTATTAATAACACCCTAAATGGTATAACTAAAACAGATAAAGTATAGAAAAATAAGAATAAATTCTAGATAGTCTAAGCCACCTTGAGCTGGATATATAAAAACTAGAGTCACTAAAATGAATGGAAAATATTTTTGGTGACAAATTTCTGTACTGACTTTTGTCACTAAACCAGTTGACTGTCAGCTACATATATTTGTTTATATTTATATGTTTATATGTGTATGTATTTGCTTTAAATTAGTCAAAACAACTTTGTCTGAAGAAAGGATGGGAGAAAAGTTCCCCTTTCTATGTTTCGTTTGCACTGAAGTCACATTTATGCAGAATTTCTCTCCTGAAAACTACCCGAGACCAGCTTTGAAACTAAATCTCTGACCTGAACTAAATAACACTACGTTTCTTCTCAAGTAAACTGGCCACCTGTTGGTAGCCTTCAGGGTAAAATTTAGCCATTCTGAATGCATATACTTAGATAATAAGTGGACATAGATCTCATATCATTGCCATGTATGAACCTTGTCATATTTGTGTTTCACTCTTCTTTAGTTCAAACCTTTAAAAAATGTATGTTAAGTGAGTAAAGTTTGTTTTATTTATTTCTGGTTTTCCTTGGAGCCAGCAGTTGTGAAAACCTGCTTTGCTCTTTACGGTGACCCTTGCCAAAATGTTAGTCTGCAATAGTGTCAGGAAAGTGAGCTTTCAGAGTGGATGAACTGAAAATCTGTTTTTCTGTTAAAAGAGGAATAATCATAAATGCTGAATTCTGAGGTTTTAAGACTGATATCATGAGATCATTACAAGGATCAAACAGCACTGGTTTTGTAAACATCATTAAGTGTATTTCACAGGAAATATTCATAAATAAAATATTTTTCGAGAAGAAAAATATGGCTGAAACACTCATTTTAAGTCACCTAGCTCTTTTCTTCCAACTCCTGGTGCAGGAGGCCATTGGGATAAAAAGAAGGAAATGGGGTTCCCAACCATTTAAGTCCACTGCCCAACAAAGATTCTTGGGTAACAACAGGTTGCCCAACAGGAAAGGTATAAGGATAGTTTGCTTTGCACCAGCTAAGTGTTGAACCAACAAACATTGAACCCCATGTGCTTCTAGCATCCTTACTGAGCTAGACGAGATTCCTAGAAACCTTATGTCTAGCAGTAGGTATTACCATATGGCTCAGAGTGAGGTGCAAGAATTCAGTAACGCAGTGATGGAATAATCTGCTCGTATGAGAAGCTTCCTCTGAGCATTTACAAGAGGATTTTCTTGGTACCAGTCCCTATGAATCATGTTAAATAATTTATTTTAGTGACATCACCTGCAAAAGGCTTCACAAATTACGTTAAGTGGAAAAAAATATAAGAACAAAAATCCTTCACAGAAAGGTATTACAGCAGTAAATGACTGTACCTAGAAACAAATGAGGCTTCCTGAAGGGACAAATGATGCTTTTATGTGTAGCAGAGGAAATGAAAAGAGAGGTGTTGTGTAAAAGCAATAAACAACAAAGTAAGGAAGTATTCTTCTGTCTGTTGTAGGTCTGAAAGAGGAAGAATTCTTAGAGAAACATAGTATAGTGACCATGTCATTATTCTACATGTGACTGTTAAAACATTTCTGTAACCTAGAATTAGATATGAGCATATTTTTAAAGAAAGAAATGCATTTTGACTTGGAGCATCTGAATAAACTGAAGAGTTAGTTTGTTCTAATAAACATTCATGTAGGAAGACTGCAAAAGATCTCAAGAAGACAATTAGTTGATGGTTTAACTCACTGCTCTCTTAAATGCCTCTTACTTGACTTGTCAGTTCTGATACAGTTCTCTGAATTTTATCAGACCTGTTATCTTTAAAATTCTGGAAATTAAAGATGAAAACATTTTTGAGTAATTAAATTTTCTGCATGGAATTTTAAAATAACTTTTCACAAGAAACCTTTTTGATTCAACTGTGCTCCACCTCTTCAATTAGCAAATTACTATAACCATGAAGACAATAGAAAAAAAATAATCTAATTTTCTGCATCAACAGGAGAATTTGGAAATGGCTTGCTTCACTATTGCACTCTGAGGTATTGCTACATTGTTTGTGTTTTTTAGCTACCCAAACCCAATTCCACTGGAAAGTAGTAGGATTAATTTGTTACAGTTACAAGCTACCTTGGAAAATTTACACCAATGGGGAAAGTTAAACAGGAGAAATTAATTCTGTCATATGCTTTTGTTCTCTTTGTGAGCAAAAACTCGGAAAAGATCACAATGTGGAAGATACTGTAACCTGGAGGAGAAAAAGGTACTCCAGCAAAGTACTCGGGTTGCTGTCAAATGTCACATAAACCTTAATTAATCTCACATAACCTAAGCATTTAAATGAAATACCTGAGGTAAGAGATGATTCCAGCGTAGGAGTACTCCTACGCTTTCTCTGTAGTCAATGGAGAGAGAAGGGCACTGCTGAAGAATGACTCAGGTTTCAGATGGGATGACTCACTCTGAAGAGATGTCTTTCACTTTTTATTAACTATTTAGAAACACCGGGCTTGTAAATTGGCTCTCTAAATTTAGAAGAAAGAAATTCCTTACTTAAGTGTTTAGTCAGTCAGTGAAAAGAGCTGAGCATCTCCACAGGGTGATTCCTTCTATCCTAAGAGATCGCTAAGACACGTTCTAGAGACGCTTACCTCTCTGCAGTAGTGCAATGAAAACCAAGATGACTAGCTCAGGCTCTAGTAATACTATACTTCAAATGGCTAAAGTTAGGTGAGACTAATCTTTTCCTTAGACTAATTCCTTACCTAAGTATTTCATTGAGAAAGCTAAAGCTAAGGAGGATGAACCTCAAATACAAGCGCTAGAGTGCAATTATTTTGTTGGAATAGGTTTGCCTCAGTCTAAAAGACAGTCGTCTACAACAATGGTTGAGTTTCTGAGGGTTGTGTACATTCTTGCATTTTTCTGAATATTCAAAGTGTCCATAATACTCACTAGAAAACTGAAAGGCTAAAAGGTAGACTATTTAAAGTGTTTATGCCTCTAAAAATGTAGATGCTTTTAGAAGACAGCCTTAGTCACCTCTCTGCTGCCTTAAAAGCTTCAATACCTTTTAAAATCTGGTTCCACATGGCCAGTTAATGCCCTTATACTTTTTCCTCTACTAACTTCTTTAACTTTATTACCTTTAAATCAACATAGAGCTATAGCTGAGTTACACTGACATGAATAAATGAGACGGCTGAGAAAGAAAATCACCCAAATTATAAAATATCTTTTAATTGTTTCTTCATTAAAGGCAATCTTCTCTCCTCTCCCGTTCTCAGCAAAACAGCGTACATATCCTCCTAACACAGCATTGTGACAGGTGTAGGGCTTCAATGTTGTCAGTTATAATCCTTTCTATGTCACACCTTCAATCATGCAATGGGCCATGCATTTTAAATAGAAGTCTGTTTTCTAGTCTGTGGCAACAGAGTGCCAGGACATACACTGTACAACCATATGGGTGTCTCTTTGCAGGACATATGTTGTACATCCTTAGGCACTAAAGCAATTAACAAGCAACTGTAAAATAAATGTGATCTCCTCTGAAAAGCTCCAGAGCAGCTTTCAGTTTTTAAAATTATATTGCTAATTTATGCCATGAAGAGATTCAGAACGTCGGAGGCAGGTACAGTGACCCTAAATAAAAGCAACATTAAGAGGTAAATACAGGGTTCTTTTCAGAAACAGTTATAGTATTTTTCACGTTAGTAGAGTGTTATGAGCCTAAAGATGTTATAAAAAGTAGTAACATCCAAAGGATAGTTCAGCATAGGAATATGAAGATACGGTAGCCAAAAAAAGATGGTAAAAGCAGAACGCAATCATTATGACCAGCAGCAAGTTTTACTTGTTGGTCAGTGTTTATACAGAACACCACGGGAGAAAACTATTTTTATTTTGGATTTTCTACTGCCTTTGTGAAATCCACCGTCGAACCTGCTAGCAGTCACTAAGTCCCACAGCTCAGCAGCGGCAAGGCTGCCACCGCTCCGTGTGCCCAGCTCCAGTCAGCAGTGGGCTGCTTCGCAGCTGCCTCACAAGCACACGGATGCAAATGGATCTTCCTGCTAGCCTAGGACCTCACCGGTAGCTGACCCCAAGCCAGTCTCTCCAGTGCGTGGCTTGGACCTCCTACTTCCTCCAGCAGTCAGCTCTCAAACCCTCTCGTCTTTCCAGTACCCAGCTCAGACTTGTGGCCGTTCCAATGCCAGGCTCCCAAGCCGCTTACCCTATCCACTGCTGAGTCTGGCTTGGTATTCACTAGCAATCACACCCTGACATACACACTCAGGCAAGGCACGTGCACTCCAGCCTCTCCGGTTGTGCAGGGACACTGTAATCCGTGGTCCTCAGTCCAGGTGCTGGCACTTAGACCTATGCACACGCACACACGCATACAGGATAAGCAGGTCCCCACCCAGAAAAAAGAGTTTAACAAGAAGACAGGACGGACTGCAGTGGTCAGGCACAGGGCACAGCCACACAAGCGTACTGACCAGCAACCTGATTGCGCGTGCCTTTTACCCCCTTTTCCCTCTCCTTTTCCATGCTTTTTCCTCCCCAGACCACCACGCTCCCTCCCTTTTCCCACCTTTGATCCTTCCCCTGAACATCCCATTGTACCCATTCCCCTAAACATCCCACTGTACATTGTCTGTGCATTCCTAGATGCCCCTCCCTGCATCCCATAATGAGTCCAATAGGCAGTAACCCCCCCCCCCCCCGCCTCAGTCCAAAATTACTCTGGAGACCCTTCCCACTGATTGATCCGAATGGGTGTGTGTCGTTCCCGTCCCCCCCACCCCTGCCCAGGGGCTGACAGTCTCCTGGGACAGCCCCAGTAGGGCTGGGGCTGGTGCTTGCTTCTCTGGGCAGGTTATTGGGGTTTCCCCCAGTCCTGCTGTAGTGCCTCTGTGCTCCTTCAGCTTTCTGTCACATAACTTAACATACTGGCACCATATCTATTGCCAACTGGTGGCACAAAAAGAAAAAGCCATGCTGGATTAGAGCAGCATAGAGTTTAGACCACTGTTTTGTCTTCGTCACTGCCCTGTTTTATTTACTGACAAAGATGTTCAGCAAAATTCTGCTGAAAGCAAGTGTAAGCAAATCCTCCTTGTGAAATAGATGGGATCTATAGTTAGAGATATTAAGCCAGTAATTTGAAATGTCTTCCAGAATTATAATGTTAAATTTTATTCTGGACAATCTTGAAATATATATGTAAATATGTAAAGAGTTTTCCATCTTGCATGTCCTTGGAACTTTCTGTGACTAACAGTGCTGGTGAATAATTATGTACTATACAAAAATACCTCTCATTGATTTTAATCTGACAACTTTAACTTCAGTTAAATATGCTACTTTCTTGTACTAGAAAAGAAGGTCCCAGTATGCCTTTCTTCGTACTACTCATTATTTTTTCACTTTATTATAGGCTTTTTATGCACTATTTTCTATGTAGGCAACTTTTCAACCATTCATCATGTACATTTTTTCATACTCTTAATCACTACTGTTAGCTTTCCCTGAACCTTTTCCGGCATACAGTTGGGAAACTTGTGACCAAACATTCTTATCATATAAACCAACATAGCACCCCACATGCAACTGAGCAGAGAAAACATATAAAATAAGAAGTGCATTATTTTGCCTCTAGGAAAAGCACGGTATAGAAATCAGATCATTTGAAAGATGAAAAATAAGATTCAGCAATTTATATTACTGCTTGGTGATAAAATTGATACTATTAATTGATTTGCTCTATTTATTGCATGCATAGAAAATGCCAGGTTTTGGGGCTGTGAGAAGACAGAGAGATATACATACCCAAGATATGCAGCGTACAAACGGTTCATGACAGGAAGGATGTGTGAAAAAGGTGCTGTTCTTTATGTGTCTGAAGCTCAAAAGATGAGAAGACACTATTACTCAATAGCTTTTCTTGTTCTGATGCTGAATGTAACTTCTGGAAACTAACTTTTGTTTTTAGGACTTCTAATTTGTTCTCCTCAACCACAGAGTATACACGAAGTGCTGAAAGCCAATCCTAATGTTTGCTACAGCTGCAGCGGGACAACATAGATTAGGAACAGCTTATAACTTTCAATTAAAATAACTGTTCTTCTAAAGATACTTTTGTAGTTTGAAAGAGACCTTTATCATGCTCTGAGGCTTTGCTCCCAGTGACATCCCTGATGACACAGAACACTGAAAAGTCTCCACATTTTATTGTCTGTGAGTTTGTAATCATGGAATCTTAAGGTCCACAGCCAGTAGGTTCACACCTCCAGGTGCCCAAACGTGCAATGATCAGATGAATGGTACTTGGAAAACTAAACCCTCTACATTAAGAGATTTCCAAGGCCTCACATTATAAGCTTCGCTTTCTGAAATGTTTATTTTTCTAAACTTTTCACATGTAGCATAGAAATAACTTTGATTTTAGCTACATATAATTCATTTTTAATTGCACAACAAAAATGCTTAACTTCCTCCCTATTTTGGGCTGTCTCTTACTATTTAAAGAAAAGACTTCTGTGTATGAGGAAAAAATATTTACTCCAAAATTAAAAACATGTTTCCACATGGGTGTTCCAGGGTTCTTGTGGGCTGCCAGTTTTAGAAATATTTTGGCTGAAAATTATGTTGTGGCCTTCATGAGGTTTTGAAATTATTAAAATGTTTTAGCATTTTTCCATGTTTTAGTATTTATTTTTACGCATAATTTTTCATTTAATTTTATTTTACTTTATGGCATAAATGTAGTTTCTTATAAAGTTTCCATTTAAAATAAGGATTGAGAGTGTGAAAAATTTACTACTACAGAATTGTTTTATAGGAGATTTCTATACTAGTGAAATGTCTCAAATGCACATGAATGTAAACAACAGCTACAAATTAAGCTGAGTACTTTGATGAAATCCTATTCCCATAAAAGACAACAAGAGTTTTACCACTGGCTTCAGTAAGGCCAGGAATTGACTCTATCATGAGTTTACATCCTTCTATGTTACAAGCCTGAAACACTCGCGTTAAGCCAAGCAGATAAGAACTACAGTTAAGTATGAGAAATAGAAGTATGTTGCATAATATTTATTCCATGTTATGTAATCTTTATTAAATGAAGCATAAAAATGAACTTAAGCACTTGCTTACATGGTTTGCTGACTTTGGTTTGTTTGAAATGGGCAGTATGAAGTGTAACTGGAACAGGCCAAACGAGAGCTAATGGACGAGGGCAGTCTATTCAGCGCACCTCCTACAGCCGCCTAACACTTGGCTCAGCTCTTTTCTTCCCTCATGCTAGTCAGCTCCTCAGCTGAGCAATCAGTTCCTACGTTTTTTTCCTGCTGGAAAGCCTGATTTTAAAAAAAATTGTCCTTCTCCTCTTCCAGCTACCTCTTTGGTCTCGCTTCCTTATCTTCTTCCAGTATTTAGTTCTTATTTTCGGTCTTCTAATGTCACTCCTTGCTTATCAGTCACGACAGCTGAGGACTTAATGTCATTGTTTTTGAAGCTATGGGGAAAATGGATAATTTATATTTACAAGCAAAAGCAATGACCTCTCTTACACTATATATCCTCTTTCACGTGAAGTCTAATTACTTACTTCTGTTCAGCAATTTGATGCCCTTTTGCCCTCTCAGCTGCATCCACAGTCCTCTGCCAGGACAGCTTGAAAAAGGAAAACAGGAGTGGATGAAGAAAGAATGAGGTAGGTCACTTCTCCACAGGAATGAGATTTAGATGGGTACCATGATTAGCTGAGGAATAGCCTGTTGAAGTTTCTGGAAAAGAAAAAGGGTTGCCTTTATAAGGAGAAGTGAACACTGACTCTATTTTTTATATTACAGGCAGGGCTAGTGGTATCATCCATCATTACAACATCTTCTTTAAACTGCCTTATAAACTTTGCCGGGCTCCAGCTACCAAACAGAAACTCTATGGGACTATTTCAGACTTTATTTTTAGGAGCAGTTTCAAAGTGGTTCAGGAATTTGGGTTGTGGCTTTTTTCCTTTCCTTTTTTTTTTTTCTTTTCTTTTTTTTCCCCCTGTTTTTTGGGGGTGGGTGGGTGGGTGGGGGGTGTTTCTTGTTGGTTTTGTTTTGGTTTTTGTTTTTTTTTTTTGAGGGGGTAGGCAGTAAGGCTTGATCTCTTCTGAAAAACTTTGTCATCCATGATTTGAAGAGTCATCTTGAATTTCAGTCTTGGTGGGAGTAGTCCTTGTCAGAGGCAGGCCAAGAATATATATCTTCTTCTGTCTGAATCTGGATGGGAATCAGACATGATAAATCATTGAAAAAATGCTTTTTTTATCCATCAGACAGCACTGGCTTGCTGCAAACCTTGTCCACTGAGATTCTGAACCTCTAAATGGAAAGAGGGGCTGATGTCTTGTGTGGGGCTGCAACTAAGTACAGACAATATGGAGCAGAAGTTGTGTAATACTAATGACTAAAGCTTCAGTTCATAGGCATCTCAAGTTGGGCACCTAAGATTTAGTGAAAACTTCAGACCTTAATTGCTTTGTGCATATAGAATGGTGATTAAATAACTGCTTCTCATATAGTTGTAAATATTTATGAAGTGCATCAGATGCTAGAGTGACAAGCAACATGCAAAAAACTCAGGACAAAATTCACCATTTTGTTTTCAGCATAGGCTATGATTTGTGTACGTACAAAAACAACACGGGGGCTGAGAAATACCACTGACCACACGACGAACAATATGGGAAAAGCAAAATACTGTTTATCAACTAAATACCACTTATTCTGTGTACCGAAAGAAGTGGAGCCTTGTGGAGAATGTCTCTGCTTTTATTATCACAATACATATACCCCAAGGACTGAAGTAACAGAAGCACTGGAGACTTGTGTATGCTATGAACACCAAAAAAGCCCCCAAGGTGATGATTCAGATACTACTGACTGTAAGTGTGTATTTTTTTTCCACCTGTTAACCTCTGTACTGGTGATCTATAATTCATGGGTCCCACTCAGGTTTTCTGGGCTAGATACGAGTATCAGCATATTGCATTCAATTTGACTACAAAGTGTCGAATATTTTGTTCTGCCTTCTGCTGGCTACTGACAGTGAATTTGTGTGTTCAGAATGGCTTCTCTTTAAATCAACACTCCTGTACAATAATATTGCCCCAATGAGAGACTTTAATAATACAAGAAACCAGCACGTTTAAATACATAAAACCCACAGTAGGATAGAGAAACCACAACAACCCAGCAGGCCCCTGCAAGAACAGCAGTTACCGTACTGAGAGGAGGATCAAGGTGAACACTGTCATATAAATTCAGCATTTATTAGCTTGAAGAAATTATTCCGTATGGCTGAGGTTGCGAAATGAGAGTGAGAGAGGTGGTAAAATGGAGTTTCCAGGATGAAATAATCCAGGACTCCTAGCAGTTTGAAAATAATTTAAGTCTGTCTTACTCTTGTTCTAAAAAGCTCAGTCTTGATCAAAGGAATTATTTGTTTTGTAGTTGTTGAAAGACTGGTTCTGGGGAAGTCAGCATTGACAGAAAGGGTTAAAAATGGTATTAGGGGGGGCAAACACTTTGCAGTGTTTAATTTGATGTTTATACACAGTAAAAAATGCCTAGTATTTCATACAACTTTCTTCCTGTTTCAAATGCAGATGTGAAGTTCCTTTCATTCCTCATCACTGTGTTAATAGAGAGCTAAACATTTCTCTGATGTGGCAAAGAAGTATGCTACACTGATGCCATGGACACCGTGAATTTCTTTGCAAACAAACTGTACGGTTAAGCTGTACTTTCTTTCGATTGTACAATCTTTACACACTTACCAAGAGAAACCTGAAGTATTTCTTTCCAAGTTGTTAAACTCCTCTTTTGTACTTCACATGAAGTTATTTTTTAGAAAGACAACTGCAGAATGTTTATGATTCTGTGGATGTTAGCAGGAGAGTCAGAAGAGGAGCCTCTTACTCAGAATTGAATTAATATTCTGCCTTAGTATCAGGCCCACTGGGCTGGTGGAATTGATATATTTCAGATGAGACATATTGTTTTGCATAACTGAATTCTGGTGGATAGTACCCATGTTATCAGGACACTGGAGTATTTCAAATGATGACTGAAATTATTCCATGATCTCTAATCCTACACGAGAGGAATCAGATTTGTCTATATTTTCAGAAAAAAAAGGTAGAATCTCTGTAGATTTCAACAGAAGTATTCCTATGCTTAGAGTTATACAAGTATCTTAGTCTTTGAAACATTGAATAAAGTCTGTTTAAACCCTCCATTCTCACCTAGAAAACATAAATAAAAAGTTGCAATTTCAAGTGGATGAAATAATCTTCATTTTTTTATCCCAAATTGCCAAAACTACTTGTAATCCACTCTGGCAAAAATTAAGTAAGCCTTAGGTACACCTGCAAATTATCCTTAGAAGTAAGTTAACATACAGAAATAGTCTGATAATCATGTTCAGCCAAGGAGCATAAGAATTTTTTCAAATGACCTTTTCCAATGTATCTTTGAATCTTACCAGTTTTTTTTCTTCAGAGTGAATTGTGGTTCCATAATCATTATGGTTCTTTTTCTTACATCCTAAATTCTTATGTATACCTAAATGTCTAGTTTCATACCTGTGTTAACCTTTTCTCTATGATTAAGCTTGTAGAAGTGTAGACAATGTGGTCTTTTTTCAAGTATATCTAGAATATGTTCAGTTTCACCTCACTCTCAGTGGAACCCACTCCTTTCTTTGTTCTTTATTTTTATTGACATAAACATTTTGCTCTTAGTTGAGAATTATAAAACATATTAAAATCTGACATCTCTGTTTTCATCTATTTTTTTTTTAAGGTGCTTATTAATAAGTTTGGATCTGAAACCACTGTCCTCTCTCATTCTTACATCCTTGGAATACAGATCAAAATTAAGCTGTTCACTTAGCAATTTCAAGCCTTCTCTTTAAGGAATCAGAGTTCTCAGATTAACCAGGTTCATAAACTAGTTTCCTGAATATATCAAATGATCTTATGCAGTTGTTTTTGTTTCTCTTCATTTATGTTCAAAAGAATTGATCATTCAATCTCGTGTTTTATTCTATGACCATTTTTTCCAGAAATATTTCATAAAATAGCAAACAAATCCAAACTAGTAGAAGCACCAGTTGGTGGTTCAGGAATTGTTTGATGATGAAATCTGCTGCCTATTGCATTCAGGAATATCTGGTTCTTCCCAATACTAGTGGAAAACTGTACTAGAATCACACAATTCTCAGCAGTAATCTTTCTCGTAATGCTGAAGTTTATTATCCATTTCTTACTTCCACCTTAGGTGACTGTAAAAAGCTCCCACAATTAACATAGTAAAAACTTCCTTCTTTACGTACTTATCCCAGGTATTATCCAAAGGTTCTGCTTATAGTTGTCTCAGGAAACTACATACTGGATTTATGTGATTAATTTATTTTAAGTTCAGTGACTATACCAAAACTGAAGAAGATATTTCACATGAAAATTTAGGTCAGTGTAAGGATTTTGCTTTCCTATTCTGTTTTGTAAAAATAATAATAATAATTAAAAAAAAAAACCCTATACCAAACCCAAACAAACAAAAAATCAGGCAGCCAATCGTCATTTCAAATGAAAAATCACAATATTTAGGTATGAGCATGTCAACATAAAATTTTCAAGTAAAATAAAGTATCACTTGTTATTTCAGTCAACACTGCTTATAAAATCATCTTGAATTTCCAAATATGATTTCTTGATCAGAAACTGCATTTTTTCAGTGAAAGAACTGTTAATCTGAAAAAAATTTCCTTGTCTCTTCATCTTCACACTACTCTGTTTTCTTGGAATTAACTTCATGATTCTTGCTATAGCTGTGGAAAATGTTGATATGCAATATGGACAGACTAGTATCTTTCATTATGTATTATTCTAAAGGTCTGCAATGAAACTTGAACCTCATAACCCTTAGCACATGCTGTCAGCAATGGAGATTTGGGTAGTGAAAAATTTTACAACTCAGAAATATAAATCACAATTTCTACCCTTTCCATTGGGAAATGAAGGTGTATATTTCTGCCTTTCTTCTCCCCTGTAGTCTTTGTTTTCCAGTGTCTTCACATCTATTCAGCAGGTATAATAGAGGGGGAACAGCAGGAAAAAAAAAGACCTTGATCCTTTCTCTTATACTCACACATTTTTTTTTCAGAAAGCCTGAATGCCAGACTGGCTGTTCCTCTTCTTGAGCATCTTACTATCCTTTGCAGGACATTTGAGTCTGCTTCATTCCTCTCGAATAAAAGCTGTTCAATAAGCCAAGAAGTGTTAAAGGCCATGCATCCTTAACGTTACTTATTCTAAGATAAGTATTTGCAGGTCACCTTCTTGCTCTGTTTAGAGAATCTTCTCCTTTCCAGAACCCTTTCCTAGTGGAGCTGCCACTACAATAAAGTTTTCCCTGTTGCTTGTGTGTTGTGTTTTCAGACAAGAGAGCAAAGTGCCAGGTACACAAAAACAATGGGAGGGTGAGAGGCACAAATATTTTGGTGAAAACACTGAGTCACCAACAGGACTAGGAGGAATATATTTCATGTTCTTATTAAACCATTGTTCTTCAAAGGTTGTGGCTAATGAGTCAAAATTTGTTTATGAATAGAATATACCCAGCTGAAAATACGTACCAGCTTTTATAGCTAAATATTTTTTCCCTAGAAAATGTCTTTTAAGTTATCTACAGAGAGAAACCACTTCCTTTCAGGAAAAAATATGCTCTCACATACTAATTTTTAAGCAGTAACTGGAAAACAAAGATTCAGCAATGTTCTCCCTAGGACTGATATAGTTTCAATCCTGATCAGATACAATTGAAATGCATCCTATGTGGTGATAATGAAACAACAATAAAGAACATATACATAATAAAAATAATATGTGATAGAAAGTTTTTGCATGCTAGAAAAAGCAGGTTATAACAACTTTTTCTTCCATGAAAACTGCCAGAAAAGTTTGAGAGATCTCAGCATTCAAAGTATCCTTATCAACTCTGACATTTTACAAGAAGACTCTCCTCCCTTTCTCCAAAAAACCCCCCTCCCAAACCCAACTTTCTTCTCTCCTCTCACAAGATATATACTCTACAAACCCCAAACAAATACAGAAATGTCCCGTGCTTGTTAGGTTATGGCAAGACCAGTGAGTACAGTTATTTCAACCAAAGTGTACGGAAGATTTCAAACCAGATTTTTTTATTTTTTTTTTTTCAGAATAGAGTCTTCAGAGAGACAACAGAAAGCATTGCAGCTCTGGTTTCCTTGGTATGGGCAACAGAAGAGTCAACAGTGAACTGGCTCCATTTTCCCTCACAAAGAGGCAAAAGGGAATGACACAAAAAAGAACCAGCCATCTCAATTTAAAATTGCAGAAAAAGTACCATTTGTACTATCATCAAATTCATCCACTTGATATGCACCCTGAAAGGGAAGGAAAAACTATGTAAAATCTAAACCCTACTGTTTTCTTCATCTTCAGCGATATTAGCAACCATGAGGTCAACCTAGAGAAATCCTTTCCAATTACATTAGGACAGATATATTCCTACAAAAGTCTGAAGAGAAGCTGAGAAAGACTTGGAAAGGTCATTACGAAAAGATTAAAAAAATCACTTGTGGCTTATTCCTTTGTGCCAGTGTATTGGTTTTGTTTGGCAAGGTTTTGGTAGCGGGGGGGGGTTACAGGGGTGGCTTCTGTAAGAAACTGCTGGAAGCTTCCCCTGTGTTCAAGAGAGAGCGAGCCCATATTAGCCGGCTCTGAGACGGACCCGCCGCCGGCCAAGGCCGAGCCAATCAGTGATAGTGGTAACGCCTCTGTGATAACATTTTTAAGAAGGAAAAAGTTGGGACGGAGAGAAACTGCCGCCGGAGTGAGGAGTGAGAACATGTAAGAGAAACAAGCCTGCGGACACCAAGGTCAGTGAAGAAGGAGGGGGAGGAGATGCTCCAGGCGCCGGAGCAGAGATTCCCCTGCAGCCCGTGGTGAAGACCCTGGTGAGGCAGGCTGTCCCCCTGCAGTCCAGGGAGGTCCACGGTGGAGCAGATCTCCACCTGTAGCCCGTGGAGGACCCCACGCCGGAGCAGGTGGGTTCCCGAAGGAGGCTGTGACCCCGTGGGAACCCCGCGCTGGAGCAGGTTCCTGGCAGGACCTGCGGATCTGTGGAGAGAGGAGCCCACGGAGCAGGCTTTCTGGCAGGACTTGTGACCCCGTGGGGGACCCGCGCTGGAGCAGTGTGCTCCTGAAGGACTGCACACCGTGGAATGGACCCATGCTGGAGCAGTTCGTGAAGAACTGCAGCCCGTGGGAATGGCCCACGTTGGAGGAGTTCGTGGAGGACTGTCTCCCGTGGGTGGGACCCCACGCTGGAGCAGGGGAAGAGTGTGATCAGCCCTCGTCCTGAGGAGGTGAAGCGGCAGAAAATAACGTGTGATGACCATAAACCCCATCCCTGTCCCCCTGTGCCGCTGGGGGGGCTTGGTGGTGAAATCCGGGAGGGTAGTTGTGCCCGGGAAGAACGGAGGGGTGGTGGGAAGGTGTTCTGAGATTTCATTTTACTTCTCATTACCTTGCTCTGGTTGATTTGTAATAAATTGAGTATGTTTTGCAAATTGAGTCTGTTTTGCCCGTGACGGTAATAGTGAATGATCTCTCCTGTCCTTATCTCGACCCGCGAGCCTTTTGTTATATTTTCTCTCCCCTGTCCAGCTGAGGATGGGGGAGTGATAGAATGGCTTTGGTGGGCACCTGGTGTTCAGCCAGGGTCAACCCATCACAGCCAGGAATAAGTGTTCTACCTCTGCTGCTAGATGACAGTGAAAGCAACTTGCAAGTTGCATTGATGGAACAGGTAACAGTTCATCTCAAGAAGTAATGCCATTTTATCCTCAGATTCAGTTACAACAGAGGAAGCCTGACAAAATGAAAGTTGCGAGAAAGGATATTTTCTCTGTTTATAACTACATCAGGTTGGCAATCCCCAGGGAAGGAAAATAACAATTTTAAAGGCCAGACATTAACTCTGAAACAAATGAGTATAAAATAGCATGACTACACTCATGGTGAAAATTAGGTTTCTGCTTGCAAATAGCCAAAACGAAGCCAAAATCAAATTGTTTCAAGATTGAGTTTTCCTGGTTACTTTTGATGGTAAGAGACTAGATCCTCCACCGTGCAAGGACATGATTAGCTTAGCACAAATTATCAGCCTTTGTGCAGAAATATCAGCCTCAGTCATCTGTCTCATGCAAAATGTCAGACTCGATAATTTGAATAATCCCTTTTACACTAAACTGTAATGAATTCCTAAGAATTCGCACACACTAAATTGGGAGATAGGATTCTTAAATACAAATTCCTCATAAATTACAGAAGTGGGGTTTTTTTAGTTGAAATGATAAAGTTCTTAAACTGCATGAGGTGGATGAGGTCCCTCGTGCCAACCCATGCAAGACAAGCAATATAGTGTGTTCGTTAATCTATGTCATAGGAGTATTGAACATACAACAGCTATCAGGTTTTCTACATTTGATAGCACCTGAGAGGTCACTGGTAAGGGTTAAAGACTTTGCTAGCACAAATTATGAGACTTTTACCAGTAGGTGAAGATACACCATAATAAATACTGACTATACACCACTTAAATCTGGATTTCAGGTAAATAAGGAAATTAATTGACTCAGTTTTTGCATAAGAAAAGATCGCTAATGTTAAACCAGTTTATCTTCTGTTGGTTTTCTATGCTGAAGCACTTCTTGCATTTTCCCTTTAAGTTTCAGTTTCCCAATTGTTTATTCTTTGGAAATTCATCTTCTTACTGCAGATTAGGTAGATTTATCAATGTATGTAGTGTCAAATGACTATTGCTGCTTGGACAGCCTTTCATATAGCTCTTCAATTTACGAGGAAGCATAAACAAAATTTAGCCTAGCTGTCTTGAAATAATCCCATGTTGCCATGTGAAATCTAAGCATAAGTGAAGCAAATAGAACCCAAATAAAGTAGTGTGCATAGTCTGTGTCATGCGATATGACTGTGTTCACCAAGCTCCAACACTTCCATTTCCTCCCTCCCCAGATTTTTCTAGACCTAGCCATGAGGAATTGTAAATATTTTTCATAAAGGAGTAAATTATAATGAGAATCTTACTATACAACAGATCTGCAGAGAGTACTTGAAGTTCTACTTATTTGAGAAACTGGAATAAATCCACTCTAGTCCATTAGAATGATAATGGAGTGATTCAAGGTTTTCATTTTCAGCTCCTAAAACCCAGGAAATTTTTCAAATAAATTTCCAATCATGCTTTACAGTAAAGCATTTTCAGACTCTAGATAGCTCAATGGGAGCCTAAAGGTTTTACATGTGTGAAATCCGTGACCTTAAAAATTTGATAGCGTCCCTTTGATATTGGATAAACCTCAGGTCACTCAGCTTTAGATTAAGGATACATTTCTGAAATATTTACTACCAGTTTTAATGTTTATTATGGGTGCTGTTTCATGGAAGTCAAGAAGTTTGATCCTTAGCTCCCTTGGAGAAGTTGTACAAACACAGACATGGTCCTGTACCCCCTTCCTGCCAGCTAGAGTTTGCTTTAATCTTGCATTTAAACTGAAGGCATTTCAGACCTGTTCTAAACTTGGCTAGGTAAAAACTAGAAAGATAGCTAGCAAATAAATAAAATCTTCTTTGAGCTAAAATATTGTTTGGATACACTTCTGATTTCCAAGTTGCTCTTTAGGCCGTAGGCCATTGTGAAATACCAAAACAGTTAAAGCTCAGAAAATATGGGCTCGGAGTCGTCCAATGAGACTGTCACAAGCAGTCAAAGTTCGGAAGGATTAAAAGCAGAACACTATTTAAATGATATTTGACCGTAGTTTCCAGTGGAATGCACCTATCCCTTTGTGTCTCTGTTGTAATAGATTCTTACAGAAAAGTTTCTTTTTTTCACGCTTATTCAGCAATGCGATACGTGGTTTCCCCATTCTTTTGTTGCAATTTCATGCTTTTTGTTCTCACTGTGTGTCTCTATTTTTTCTGCAGCATTCCATATTGTTATTTTTTTTTATTTCTCCCTCACTCTTTTATCGGGTATGTGATGCTAGCTTGTTGCTTAGGTTCTCCTCATGACTTCTTTTGCACGGAGCATGGCACAGTCTTCCTCCTCTGTTCTGATCTGAATGCTAGCATTGTCTCTGCGTTGCTTGGTCCACAAGATCTACGCTTGCTTACAGGTAAATAGACAATGAACTTCACATTAGCTTGATAGACAAAAGGACTTAGCTGCCAGTTTTTAAAAAATTGTATTACTTTCTTTTTACCTTTCACACATCACGTGGAGGTTGTGTTGTCATATTACTCCACTTCCAAGCACAATCCTGACTGGAAGTGCTAGATGATCCTGAATTATAAACATGTGATAATAAATAATAAGCAACTAATACACACAGCTAGATGTCCTCTT
The DNA here is from genome assembly GCF_929443795.1 of Astur gentilis. Taxonomy (NCBI): domain Eukaryota; kingdom Metazoa; phylum Chordata; class Aves; order Accipitriformes; family Accipitridae; genus Astur; species Astur gentilis. Next base: position 30,475,427 of record NC_064882.1, on the reverse strand, counting down.
TGACAGTGAATATTACTGCTAGAAGGCTACTTATTTTATGCCCATGGGAAATCACAGCTAAATAGAACCTGAAAAGCCAGTTGGCTAATGTCCCTACTCACACACTGTGTGTGGTACATCTGGATAATTCCTATCTAGTATGTGTTCAGTCTGTTTTAAAATTTCCAGTAAAGATTTGGCTTGAAGGGGATGAAGCAAAGACCAATATCATCTTTTGGGTTTCACAGCCTTCTTTACGACCAGCGTTTCTGATTCATAAACCTTCCTCCCTGAAAATGAAGCCCTTTACTGGTTTTGAATATCAACTGACCACTGTGCTGTTTACAAAGACGTTTTAATTTTGGGAAGGATTATTATGTCTTTCCTTTTTCTTGGTCATTTTTGGGGGGTGGTTTTGTTTGTTTGTTTGTTTGTTTTTAAACCAGGTAAATGCACTTTTTCACACTTTTTTCATAGTTCATGTTTGTTAAAACTTACATTCTTAGTTTTGTCCCCTGGAGTCTCTCTGTTTTATTTACAGCATCTTTTAGGAATGGTGTCCAAAATGGAACACTTTATCCTACCCACAAAAGCTGACAAAAGCTTTTATGAAGCTTTAGGAATTGATAAGCATTTAAGAATGCTTACCTCCCTTATGTAATATATACCTCATCAGAATGATGTTTGCCTTTTTGTAATGGAATCTCCTTTACCACAAATTTAAGATGACATGTTTTCATCTCTGTATCCTTCTCTGGAGTGCTGCTGCCCACCTAGTCATTTTACATTTATGCATTTGAATTTCTTTTCCAAATGCAATGTTATGCTCACGTCTTCCTTAAGATTTACTAATTCCATGTGTTTTCTCCAGTTTATCAAAAAAATTTTGAATTATTGTTCTGCCTTGCAAAATCCCTACATCCTTTTCCATCCTGGTATCATCTGTTAATAGTTATACTTAATTTTCAATCACTAATGGAATCACTCAGTGGCATAATTGTCTTAACAGCTTTTTAAAAGAGTCTACTTTCTATACACTCCCAGACCGACCATCAACCATAATCTGAATACAGGATTTGTTGGGTTTTTTTACTCAGTTAAGTGTCCACGTTCCAGCACTTGGATTTTGACTATATTGAAGTAGATTTCTTAGAAAAATGTTAATGTGCGTGGTGGCAAACGACTTGCTAATATCACCATCTCTCACGCTTTCCCCTTACCCATAAGCTAGTTACCTTGTCAAAGAAGGAAACTGGATTAGTTTATACTGTTTTTTCTTGATATAACTCTGTTGGCCATTTTTCTGTCACCTTATTGACCTTCAGTTATGTAGAAACTGATGAGTCATTTGGTTCAGTATCTTTCAGGCACACTGTCCTTACAAAGCTATAGTGATGCTCACACAGCAGATGATGTCCACTGAGCTCACCCAGATGTATCTACACAGCACGCAGCTTTGTGCTCAGCCGTAGTCACTGCTACCGACCTCAGCCGTGAGTTACCTATCATTATTGACTTTGATCTCCTTATGCTAATAGTTCTGATCTTCTTAGCTTTTTGAGTACCCCTTTAGATCACCCTCCAAAGGGTGGAATGTTGTACAATGAAATCTGGAGAACAGAAAACTGCTTTTAGCTGCTGTCAGTATTTTCTGAAATGGCTGTAACAAAATTTTCGCTCTTCCACTGACGAATGTTTCTAATGGCTTTTCTTTTAACATACCTTGTTGTTACAATTTTTCCCCAGCTTCTTCCTCAATGGGAATATTTTCCCTCATAACTTTGGAAGTGGCTTAGAATTCATTCCGCAGGCAACTGAGGCAGCCACAGGGCACTCTGCAGGGCAACGTTCACACTCCAGCGATGATCCTACGCCGTGTCTGACAGAAGGCCTCGTTCTCAGACAATTTCAGACATTGGGAGCTCTCCCATTGAAGAGTTGAGATCACAAAGAGAGAGTTTCAATGTGCTGGCAGGCGAGACACTCAGGAAAATCAATCTGAGTGAATGAAAGGTATGCTTCAAAGGTGGGCATGTTAAAAATCAATGAACCCCCGAATAGGAATAAAAATTGATCTTGCTTGTACTTAGTATACTGCTCCTCTTTGAAAGCAAAGCATATTAAATTAAGACCAGTTTAGGTTTTGAATCAGCTCTGCATGGAGTAGTTTAGCAACGTTTAACACTTTAAGAATTGACTCAGATTTTCTGAGAATTCCTGTAAATGAAAAAGATTTATTATTTCTTCTCTTTGTGTCTTCTGCAGCACTAGGCACATTGCTGGTACTTGAAACAAATAATGAAAAAATACTGAATGGTTAACATTGTCTTTTCTGGTTTTTGTCTGCCTGGAGTCATAAGATAAAGGATTTTAGTAGAGGCATGAAAGCAGTATGTCAGGTTAAGTTGTTTTTTTTTCTTTTTTTCTTTTCTGTTGCTCGCTAAAAACTTGCAAAATCCTTTCTAAATGCTTTGTAAAGACCTAAAACAATCAAATGGGAGAAAAGAGCGAAAAGCATTTATACATGGAAGCTGACGTATTGCCCTTACGGTCACTGAATTCTCCTTCCTGCACCAATCTAAAAAACTGGAGTATCTCTGTGTCTCTGTAAGACCTAAGGTGCCATTATCAGCATTTGAAAACAGTGCAACAACCATATTTACCGGTTGTTGTCCAAACAAACGGATCAAAAAATAAAAGTTTTTATTAGGAATGTACATTTTTAGCAATTGTCATTTTGGCTCACATGCTACAGTAAGGGAAGTGAGGAGTAACTTCGCCGGCTTCCACGTCAGCAGATTAACTCGGATCTAGAATAGCGTTTCTGAGAACAGAATTTGTCCTCCTGGTAACGGGCAAAAAGAGACAGTAAGCCTCTTGCGGGGATTGTGCAGCAGAGACCCCAGGGATGAAGAGACTCAGCTGGACCCAGCCATATGGAAGAAACTATGGGCTCCCTTGAGCATTTCCAAACTACACCTTGCTGAAGGCTTAGTCATCCCCGCCGGGGGTTGCCATCTATGAAAGACAAATCATTTTCACCTATTACTGGGGTCTCAAGAGCTGTTATAAATCAGATGGAACTGAATTCACAAGCAAGGAAAACCAAACCCAGTTAAAATTTAGTTTAGAGCCTGATGCACCCACTATTTTCCTGAAGGCGCGCTGACAATAAACGGCACTTCAGGAAAATTTATCGGGAACACTGTGTGTATTCAGAACACAATTTTTTGAAACGGAAAGTGTTTTCTGAAGGAGCAGAGCGCCGTTAATGCCGCTACTCGACACGTTTTAACCTACGGAATAACGCTTGCCCATGTCATTTTATTTTCGAAAATAATTTATGAGCCATTCTGGTGTGTTTCGCCCTGAAACTGCACCCCGAGAAAACGCCAAGAAAACCCTCTTTCTCCTCCGTAGCGACCGCTGCCCAGGGCAGACAGACAGGACGACCCTCGCCGAGACGCCCGAGATATTTACAAGCGCTGCCGGCGACGTTTCAGCCCCCCTCCCTCGCCAGGCAAAACGCACCCGAGCACCGCGGCCGACCCCGGCCCCGCTCCCTCCCTCCTCTCCCTTCTCCCTGGCGGGGCGCTTGACACCCGCAGGCCGCGGCTGCCTCAGAAACTCCGCGCAACAACTCCGCGCTCCGGGGCGGCGGGGAGGGGGGGGGGGGCGTGGGGAGCTCCGCCGCTCTCCCGGGGCGGGGGGCGGACCTGCCCCCCCCCCCCCCCCCCCCCCGCCCGCCCTCCGCCGCGCGCTCCCCCAACTTTCATTCATTGTTGGCGTCGCCGCGCAGCCCCCCCCCGGCGCTCGCCGGGCCGGGGCCGGGGCCGGGCCGGGCCGGCCGGGGCGGGCGGCGGCGCAGCCAGTGAGCGCGGCGCGGGGCGCTGCGGGCGGGGCCGGGGAGGCGCGGCCCCGCCGCCCCTATATAGGGCGGCGCGTGGGGCGCTCCCGGCTCCGTGGGAGCGGGGCGAGGGGCGCCGCGCCGGGCGAGCGAGCGGCGGCGGGCGCCGTGCGGCCGCGTGGGGAGCTCTCGGCGAGGCGGCGGTTGGGCGGCTGTTGCGGCCGCTCTCGGGGAGCACTTTCCGCGGGCGGCGGCAGGCACCTTGCAGCGGGGAGGAGAGCCGGCCGGCCGGCCTGCGTGCGGCGGTGCCAGCCTATTGTTCAAGCGGAGAGAGTCGGGGTGCGAGGGAAGGAGCCGGCGTGTCGCCTCCCGTCTCCCGCTGCCCGCCTCCCCACCACCCACCACCGCCCCCCCCCCCCCCCCCCCCCCGCTCTCCCGCCTCCGCCGTTTCCCTCTGCGCCGGAGGAGCGCCGCCGCCAGGGAGCCGAGGGCCGGGCCGGGCTGTTCGGCGCCAGCACCGACAGCTCAGGTGCAGCGGCGGGATCGGGGGAAGGGGCGCGAACCCTTCCCGAGGCGCTGCGCCTCGGCGGGCTCCGGGAGAGGAGGAAAGTTGCTCCCTTTCCAGCAGCGACCCCGGGAGCCGCTGAACTGGCCTCACCTGGAAGGACTGAGCAGTTCCTACCTTTCCCATCAGGTGCCTTTGCCGCAGCAAAGCCCCGGTATCCGGGAGACCACGGGGAGTAGCGTAACGCGCCCCCCCCCCCCCCGCCCCTCCCGCCCTCGCCGCACACCGCTCGTGTGATCTGGTCTGTCTCGCCGTGCTCCCGGGATCACAGGAGGATCTATAGCTGTGATCTGTCACCGAGGAGGAGGAGGTCGTGGATGAACTCCCTTCCAGCAGGGCAACGAATCACTTCTCGACTGCTTATTATTATCGTGCTCTAGGACCAGCCCTTTCCTGCTAAACTTGGCTTGGGAGCTTACAGCAGGAGGGGGCGCGGGGGGTGGAAAGCCAAGCCCAACATCATCTTGTGTGTTTGACTTTTTTTTTTTTTTTTTTTTTTTTTTTTCCCTCCCCTCCCGCCTCCTTCCGTGAGACAGTTTGATGAATGCCTGCGAGAGGGGTATGATTTGCTGAGGCGCCTCTGGCAGGGCGGTGTGTGCGCGGTGTCAGCCCCGCCGCCGCCCCCCGTGGGGCTGTGAGCGGCCCGCGGCGGGGGACGCGCGTGGGAGCGGCTGCTGCGCTGCGCGGGCCGCCGCGGAGGAAGCGCGCCGCTCGGGCGGACGGGGCTCCGCGGCCTCTCGCCGGGGGCTCGGAGGGGAGCGACGGCTCGGAGGAAGATAAGGAGCTCGCCCAACTCCGCCGTACCCTGAGCCCGCGGGTTTGCTTCGCCTTGCCTTCGCGGGGAGCGTGTGAAGACGAGACCCGAGTGCCGCCTCTCCCCGGCGCCCGACGGGCTAGCGAGGGAGGGCCCGGGCCCGGCCCCCCTCCCAGCGAAGTTGCCTTCAGCCGCGGATCGGTGCCCACCCGCCTCACTTTGCCGCCGGGGTCGTTTTGTCGCCTGAGCTTCGGATAGAAAGGACTTCGCTTGCTCCGCACCCTGAAAGTTGCCCGAGCGCTCCCCGCGGCGAGGAGGAGGGCGGCGCGCCCCGCGCCTCCCCGGGGCCGAGGCCGGCGGGCCCCGGCCGGGCGGCAGCGGGCGGTGATGATGTGCGGCTGGGGGAAGCTCACCCTGTCCCTGGGGCTGCTGCTGGCGATGGCGGGCGAGGTGGCGCCGCAGCCGTGCCCGGCGCAGTGCTCCTGCTCGGGGAGCACCGTGGACTGTCACGGGCTGGCGCTGCGCGGCGTCCCGAGGAACATCCCCCGCAACACCGAGAGGCTGTAAGTAACCCGGCCGGGGCGGCGGCGAAGCGCCCCGCGGCCCCCGGCTCCCGTCCGCGCTCCCGGGGCAGGGCTGGCCCCGCGGAGCCGGCCCGCTTTGGGGTCCCGACGCCCTGGGCGTGGGGGGGGGGGTGCGTGGGGCGCGTGTGGGGGGCGGGTTGCGTTCCCTTCCCTTCCCTTCCCCTGCTGCTGGCGGTGCCCGTTTCACGGCGATGCGCGGGGACACGGGAGAGGTGGACGCTGCTCCCAGCCGCTGCCTTTCATCCCGGGAAGCCGCGGCGAGGAGCGCGGTTCCCGCTGCCGCGGGGAGCGGGGGCGGCGGGGCGGGCACCCCCGCGGCCCGGGGGGCGCCCCGAGGCGGCGGCGGCGGAGCGGCCTCCCCCCCACCCCCCCCCCCCCCCCCACTTCCCCCGCCGGCGCCCATTTCCCGGCAAACTTGGCTATTGCGGCTTGCTTTCCCCGAGGCGGTGGGGAAGAGCCGGGCGCGGGCAGGCCGCGGGGCGGGCGGCGGAGCTCCGCGGGCGCGCAGCGCTCGCTCCCGCCCCGCCGGCCGCGGCGGCGGGGCGCGGGGAGGCGGGCGGGGGCGCGCTGCCGCCCGCTGCCCTGGCGCGGAGCGGGAGCCCGGCGGCTCTCTGCCCCGGCGCAAGCCCCGCATCCGTCTGCCTTTGGGCGAGGGCACGCTGGGGTGTTCCAGCCTTTTCGCCGCTCCCAGGGCGCGAAGTTGTGCCTCAACTGCGATCCCTCCCCCCATCCGCTGGTGGAGAGCGTTCGCGTACCCCCCGGCTAGGGTGTTTTCTAGTCTAGAGAGAGCGAGCGAGCGTGTGGTCGGTTATTTATCGTACCGGGCCGCCTTTCGGAAGGGTCTAAGGAGTGGGAGAGGTGAGCACGTTAAATGACTTGCTAGGGAGCAAGAAGTAAATGCTGGGGTATGAACACGCGTCTCGAGTGACGAATTTCACTGCGGAAGAGTACCAGGGACACATTTCTGCTGAGACTTGTGCGGGTTCTGTACAGTGGTGTTTTGGCCACATGTGGTATAAACAGCCAAAAAAAAAAAAAAATTTGAGTTGTTTGTGTTTTTTTTTTTTTTTTTTTTCCCCCCCCTAACTACGATGGGGATGAACTGTAATTGTTAGGGTAGTTGCCATATAATACCGCTTCCTAATGGCTTACCTCAGGAATTGCGAAGTCTGGCTTTATTTGTAGTGATTGGAATTGAGGGAAGTTTATATCTTGACTCCAAAACGTTACGAAGAAGAAGGCATATAACTCCAGAAGAGAAAGCAGTGCTGAAGTCTGAACAAAACCGCTAGGGCCTAAATAGAGTTTTCCATTGCTTCTGAGCAGGCTTTGCTTTCTGCAGTCAATATAGCTTTTCCTGTGCAGCAAGTGAAGAGTTTGGTTTTCATAAAATCGTGTTTCTCATCACTTACCCTCCAACAGTCTCATGCTTGTTTGAAAGCTAACGTTTGCTATAGGAAGTTAAGCCCTATTCTGCCTTTGTAGCAGTACTATGAAAGCTGAAAGTTGCTTAAAAATGGTGAAAATTGTCTTGATTTCAGCCACTTACTCAGTTTTTGTTAACAGTCAAACAAATACTGTAGCACATATATATAGTAGCTTTAGTGGTCTTCTAAGTGCAGTTCTAACCACGTTCAGACAGGTTTTGACTCTTCTATATTGCTAAGAATAAATATGAGCTTTATAATGGCAGGCAGAACTGAGTTTGTAAGGGTCTCATTACAAAGTTTGAAGCTACTACTTTCAAGATAAACCTTCTTTCAGTCACTTGGAAAGTAGGAACTCACACAGTCTTAGTTGTAGGAATGGTTTGTTGGGTTCATTTACATCTCCTAATTTCTGAAAAAATGCTGTGCCCGTGAAAACAAACAAAACAATTTAAAAGTAACTTTTGAATGTTTTAATTTTGCTGCTTATAAATTATTCTTCTTAGGGATCTTAATGGAAATAACATCACAAGAATCACCAAGACCGACTTTGCTGGTCTAAGGCACCTTCGAGTTCTGTAAGTTTTCACTTTCTGTCACTGATACCTTTTAGGACTGATGCTACAGTTTGTTATAAAAACCACTGAACTAGTTATCTTTCAGTTTATAAGCTGGATGGGTTATCACTTTTTAGCTGCTCTGCTACTTCATCTGAATTTACAGCCCCTCCCCCATGTGTTATAAACTCATATGAATAAGTTAGCAATTGCCTTAAATATAATCTAATTTTTTTTAATCTCTCCTTAAGGCTATGAGATAACTTGAGGATTTAATTCGGCATGTAGCTTATGAGTTGCTAGAATTGGTTGAATAACTGTTAGAGTGACTTCAGTTTAAGGTTAGGAAATTTATAGTTCACACTCGAAATGGGTACTTTCAACCTGAAGGGAATTTTTTTGGAAAAAAAGTTATTCCTTTACTGAATTTAAAATCAAGTCCCAGGTGATGATGATTGCTTTTCTACAGTTTCTGGGCAAAAAGGAAACACTTTAGTGGTGAATTTGAAGAAGTAATGATTTGGTTTGGAGGTGTTTTTTTTTGTAAATGCTTTTGTTCCAAGCATTATGAAGCTTTCAGAATTCTGTGGGGTTTTGGTTTTTCGGGGGGGGGGGGGGGGGGGGGGGGGAATAATCTAACTAATACCAAGTTTAAAATACTGCAGAATTTGCTTAGCTTATTTGTTAAGGCTATTTAATTTGAGCAAGTAGTCGTATAAAATCCTTTTCTGTTTCCCTCTGAAACAGAATATCACATTGTAGAGTAATTTTTAACATTTTTACAAAACAAAACTGCTGTTACAGTTACAGCCACTGTGCAATCTTTCAGTAATGCTTTTTTCCCAACACCACAGTTCAGTGTTTTTGTTTTGTTATTCTCGTGTGAGACTACTATTGCCTTCGTATTGTTCAACTGGAGTCTTATAACTTGCCGAAAAGGAACGATGTATGTGTGTGTGTGCACACAGCATGTATGCATATGTGTAATTTTTTAACTTGGGACTCTTAAAGTAAATGAGGAAATGTAGTATCTATTCCTCTTTCTTTTACCAAGGATTATTGTTCCCCTTTTGGGTATATGAGCCTGTGTAAAGTGTTGGTGATGGGTCCGGAAGGTTGAAGTGGATGTCATTCTGGAATAACTGTTGTACTGTTTCAGTGAATATGTGGTTGCCTTTAAGTGACTACTGTTAATGCAACAAGTTATCTTGGAGCTATTAATACTTATATATAAAAATTTCTATATTTCAGTCAGCTCATGGAGAACAAGATTAGTACTATCGAGAGAGGAGCATTCCAGGATTTAAAAGAACTGGAGCGGCTGTAAGTATATTTAGAATAAAAAAATACAATATTTTTTTTTTAATCAAATCAGTTGTGTGTTAGGGTACTAAGGCCTCTTCCCCCTTCCCCCCCCCCCCCCCCATTTTCTTAAACTTGGGACATCTATTCTTACTGAGACACAAGAAAGAAGTAAAATTCTCAAGCAGTATGTGTGGGACCCAGGCAGGGGGGAGCTTTCACGAGCAGTCCAGATTTGGAGTGTAAACTGCAATTGTCTTGTAGGAAATAGCTTGAATACTATCAAATATTTTCCCTTGAATACACAAGGACTTTTTCAAACATGAATACGCCTAAAAAAGCTTGTTCTTTGGGGTACAGTGTTAGATGTTAGTCTTGGAGATGTTGGATGTTTTGTACAATGTCTCACTGGAAGTAACTGCTAGTTATAAAGTATTGTCTTGTTACAGAGTATGAAAGCAGTAATTGAATTCTACTCTAGTTTTTACATGATAAACTTTTACAAAGGCTTAGAAAAAAATGTGAACTGTTAACTTTCAAAAATTAATTGGATTTGGACTTAAAAAAAAAAATAAAATTGAGTACTGTGGGGAGAGAGGATGGAGTGGGGATGAGAGGATCTTGTCTGGTGAATTGCAAACACCTGCTTGGTTGCAGTAGGACATAGAAAATGTGGGATTCCCAAACTGCTTTAGCTTTTTATAACAGTTGTTTATTTTTCAGTATGTGCCTTCTTATTTTGTTGCATTTCCTCAAATGAAAATATTTTTTTAAAATGTAGTGTACAACTTGGGACATCCGACTCATTAAAGGCAAGATGCTGATTGTTGGATGCAGTTTTAGTTTGGAGCTAGAAGAGTCTAAGAATGCCACTGTATTAATGTATGTTCATGTAGAACTTCAGAGTAGTGTCTTCATTATTACGCATCTTAGTTGCTGCATTTTCATTACATCACTTTTTCTTTAAGCATGCCTCCGAGGTCTTGTTTAGTTTTTCATTTGCTGCTGCTTTAGCTTCATAAAAGTATTTCTACTTTAGTCCATTGAAGAGCAGCATTGGCCTAAACATTCTGTTTGTTTTATTATGATTGTGCTCTGTATCCACAGCTGCTGTGTGTTTAAAACAAAAAAAAACCACAAACCATTATGGTTTGGTTGGTCATATAGACTAAGCTATTCAAGAGACTTAGTAACCACCAGTGCAATTATGATATTTCTGTAGTAGTTGAAATATCATGTACTTGGGTTAATTACCTCATTTTTTCAAATAAAACAAAGTAACTTTTTGACCTAAGAATTGAAAGTGTTGTGATATAGTGCAACCTTTTTTGAATAAATTTTAATGAGATTGATTGCTCTTAGAAATGTGTAGTCAGATTTTTTCAAAGTTGTATTAAAACACTTAATGCAATGCTTTTTTTACAATGTGTTTTAAACTTTGTACAAAGTATAGGGATTTAGAACAGCTTCTCCTGCTGAGGGATATATTGGAATAATGTATACACATTCCTAAATTTGGTTTATAGGGTCTAGCTAAAAAATTAAACAGCAGTGTAGTTCATATTGCTAAAGTAAGTATGCATAGGTGAAACATGAATAAACATTAAAAGATCCATGCTTTCACTGTGAATGTGGTTTGATGCTGAGATACCAAATACTTTCTAAGTTTTAAAACAGAGTATAGTCAACTTTGTTTCTTGATTATATTGAAGCAAGACCCTGTTATGTGATTTATTAACAATATTTCAGAAATTATTTTAACTTGTGTCATAATTTTGCAGCATTTAATGGTAAGATTTCTGACGTATAGAATTGCAATACTAGAAAAAAAAAAGAACTTTAGGGGTTAACTAACTTGTCTGACATGTTCGCGTTTTGCCATTACATTTTCTGTTTGTTTGTTTTTGGTTTTTTTTTTCTTCTCTCTTTGGTTGTCTCTTGATAAATCTGTAAAATCTTTGGAAAACAGTAGCTATTTTCCAGTCACATAAGATACTAGTTTTGAGGAGAAATTGATAATTTTGGCTACTGTTGTAGGTTATTTTGTTCACCCTTCAGCAGGCAAACTGTGACATTTGAAAGTTTAGCCATTTAGACCTGTAAAGTTAGATTCTGTTTTGTCTTCAGAGTTATTTTGCATCTGCTGCAGTAGTTGTCAGAGTTTCTTTAATTTGCTGGAATTCAGTCAGTGTTAGGTGTGTGGGTGACTTGTAATTTGAATATATATGCAGGATGTCTTTAAACCGCCCCAGCTGTTGGCTAAGAGCAAATATTTCATATTTGTGAGGAAAAGCTGAGAAAATTCCTCTTGTTTACAACTGCCAAGTCCATCTGATGAAGGCGCATTGTTATCTGACAGCCAATTCATCTCCTTGAGATTCTGAAATTCAAAACGATTTCTCAGGAAACTTGTGGATCCTTCCTTCAAGTATTTTCTTTTATACATTAAATAGCAAGCCCTTTAAAGCTTTTTAGTTTTTTTTTCAATGTGTAAGTGTAGGATGTCACATTTCCACTGTAAGTGTAATGTGCCAAGCTACTGTCAAAGAATACCTGATGCAGTGCTTTTAGCATGCCAATGGAAGGTAATGAACTCAATTTGGTTTATAAGATTGTTTACATGTAATATTTCTTCTGTTTTAATATCTTGTGCTAGTGTATACAGGCTGAATTTTAAAATGTGTTTCCTGTAGTTCAGTACTCTCTTTAATGTGAAGAACAGACTTTCACAGTAGTTTCCCTTTGGGAAGAAAAATAAATCCATCTCTCTAGGTTAAGTGGTGCTTTTGTTTTTTTTTTGTTTTTGAACTGGAATTTCAGTTAGAAAATAATTTCTTCTTAGACCAGTTTCTCTGATTTCCAAGGAACTGTTTGGTTGATCAGTAAGTTACTTGTCATGAATACTCATTTGTAGATCTGATCATGCAAAATGCTGAATATCCTCAACTCCCTCTAAGGGAAGACCTGAAGCACTTTGCAAAATTAATCTCTGAAAGAAGAAACTCTCAACTGTCTCTTCAGAAGAGAGCTACTTAAGATATGATTTGATTAAATCTATCTATACCTCTCTCAGGTGGATAGAAATGTTTCTCCTATAGTTTAGTAAAACAACAACAAATCTCTAGTACACTAGATATATGTAGTAGTACGTACACAAAGCTATTTAGACCTAATGTGCTCCATAACAGGAATTGGTGTCACACTAGCGTAATTGTAGAATTGCAATGGAAACCAAAACCACAATGAATACTGCCATAGCTAGTGATTGTTACCACAGCAGCCCACCTGTAACTTTAAATTAAAAATGTTCAGTTAACAATAAGTGATCGTGTAGCAGTGCCTACCACATAAGAACTGGGAGGGAAAACAAGATGGAAACTAGCAACTTAATCAGGTAAGTTTTAGGTTTGTGGAAACTTTAGTTGCTGGAGAGACCCTGGTAAAGCTGAAGGTGATTTTGCTATAAGCCTTTTAGTTGGATACTTCTCTGAAAAGTCTTCAGTCGAATGTTCGCTTAGTTATAATCCCTGGCAGTCTTGTCTGAAGGCTCAGCTCTTAACGGGGTACTAACTCCAGTCCAAACCAATTTGGTACAACACTGCCTGAGCTAGTAAGTCTGCCGTGAATATGGCTTTCTTCACAGCCTGTATCTTGAGTGGCTGAATTGCATGGTCTGTTGTGTTGTGTAGATGCTCCGTCTGCTGAAACAAGCCCCTTTGAGCTTCAATACGTACAGCCTGTTTTTCAGTCAGTGGGACAGCTTGTACCTTTGTGTACATCCTGAAGCAGTGTCAAAAACTCTTGGCTTAATTATGATCTGTCTGCCCTGTATTTAACACCTGCAAGACTTTTTATATTAACTAGTAACCTGTATGATGAGCCCATGTTTCTATGAATAGAGCCTTTAAAGAGTATATGGCCATTCAGTACATGGCAGGTCCCATAAAGAAAGGATTGGGATTGTGACTGTGACCCGTTACGTTGTCTGAACCTTTCTTATGTAGACCACAGTTGTGTATCAGTGGTGGGTTTCAGTGTGTTTCATGGCAGGAAGGCACAAAGGGTCAAGGTATGGAGAAACTCCACAACATTTAAGAAGTTCCAGAGACCACTGCTTATTATGGGAGACAAAACCTTTTGAAACGATTCCTTATGAGTATGTGAAATTAAACACTTGTTTCTTATTTCTTTATAAAGCTGTCATCTTGGGTGTGATGTTTATAATAGTTTGAAATAGCCTCTTAAGAAAACAAGATGAAGATAAAGTGAAAAGCTCCACTTTCTGAAAACTAACACTATTATTACACCCAGCTTTAAAAATGACTTTTTAAAAGTGTGGTCAATTGTTATCCCCAAGGCCACCTTCTTCTCTGGTGTTGCAGCTACTGTTCAAAGTATCCCCGTGTTTTTACAAGCCATTGTCACCTGAAGGGAAGTATAAAATTTGAAGACAGCTGCTATAGACTGTTGAACCAGTTCTATTATAAGCTACTTAAGTCTAAAATTTCCTTACAGTTCACCATACTCCAGAAATACCATCTAGTCAGGTTTTGAGGGCTAAATATACTCTTCACTTATTTACATAGGAGAGCAGTTACCTTTTCATTTAGGAAAACATGTTTTTTGGCTGATAGGAACACTGTTTTTAATCATAAATTTTGCTAATAATTTTTCGCTGTCTAGTAGTTGGGATGCCAGCTATGAACGTTGTAAGATTATGCTAAACATCCAAAAGATGTCAGCATCGGAAGAGTTTACAGCAATCATTTGAAAACTACCCACATTTTTCTTCCTGTATTTGTGAATAATCCATTGAGGCAGCAGTATGCCCCTAAAATGCTAATTTGGAGTCTGATTCTGCAGACATTTACCACGTGAATAACTTGGTTTGCATGAGTAGTCCCACTGATAACTCTTGTGAGAAAGGTTACTTGTGTGGCCTAAAAAGTTTCCAGGCCAAGCCCCTACACTTATGATACTTGAATTAATAGAATTTATTTCTAAAATGTCTGCTTAATATCTTAATAGTTCTAAAGAGCTCTCTGTGTAGACTTAAAAAAACCAAACTAACAAACCCCCCCCAGAAACAAAAAAAACCCCAAATTCCACAAAACCTATTTCTGCTGAAAACTAGTGTGGAAGTAAAAATCTTACTCTCTCGGGCTCTAGAACAACTGCAACTTCTGAGTCAGTATCTGAGCTAAATATTTATGCTCCCCATGCCTCCCCAAAAATCAGCCCCTGTGAGCTACATGGTGCAAATAAGATGAAATCCTGTGTTCGAGAAAAGAATGCTGTAAGGGTTGAATATCAAGTTGGTACTTGAAATGGCTTTTAAACTGAAAGCTATCTATGTTGTATTTTCATGTTTCTTACAATGTATTACTGAGTGATGGAGAAAGAAATATTTCAAGAATTAAATGTTTTGTTACAGTTCATGCATTTTTCTAAATTCTTACAACACAATTCTAAAATAACAAACTGAGGAATTGTCTGTGCTTGCTGTTTATTGGGGCACCATCTCCACAAGTACATTAAATGAGTTATTAAAACTTAAGATGAAGAGAGCATTTACTTAGGAGTGTTGGACTGAGTAGTAGTGAAAATTATTAAAGTTTTGTTCATGCTGTGGATGAACAATTTGAAACTTAAAGATGTGCCACAGCACAGAAGGAAAAGTATATTTCAGCTACATAGTTTCAAGGAAAAGTGTTGGTTTTGTTTTTTTTTTTTCTGCTTAGCAAACACTGAAATACTACTTGAATTTCTTTTCTGGATATAAATCTATGTGTGAAACTGCTATGTTTGCAGCTTCTGCAGCAAGGGCTTAATTATAACCTCAATATATACGAGTCAATCTTGTCAAAGATATTAAACGGGTTTCAATATAATAAAGTTTTTTTAGCTGTATTTCTCATATTACATGGTTAAAGTTAATCTGTTTGGGCTCTAACCTAGTCTGATAAATGCAGTATGCAGTAAACTATTAAGCTGTATTAGCAGGTTTTGAAATTACAAACCCGAAACTTCCTTATGAGTTACCGGGATCTCTGAACGTATGGTGTTTTACAGAGCATCTCATCTTACGAAGGCACGCAGAGCAGGATGGACTAAGAAATAAAATGTTCCATCTAGGATAAGAACAAATACAGCTTGTCTTGGGCAGTACTGCCCGCCAGGCCTGGGCAATTATCGAGGGAATTAGCAGCTGTTTCAAAATAGACTAGATAAACTAGTACTGCTCTTCTTGTCTAGTCTAGGAAAGGGCTACACTATATTATATGTATGTTCTTTCTTAGGGTCCAGACTTCCTGTATCACTGATGGGATAAAACATGCTTTCCAGAGATTAAAATAAACCGATGTGCTAACTTTTTATTATGTATTGATGTGTGGCATGAGATTTTAGTTTTATTCCATTTATTTGATGAGCTCTATCCATAAAATGTAAATTCCAAGTAGGAAAATAGTAACTTTTAAAAGAGGAGTAGCAGGATTTTCTATGATTCTTTAAATGTGAGCTGTGTCAATAAATTAATCCCAGATTAATTAGGTTTGGTCTGAACTTTTTCTTTCTGGGTTTTGCATCTCTGATAGAATATAGCTCTTTCAGTTGCAGAAAAGAAGTGTTAAAACCCCCAGACTTCACTTCCACAGAGCTACATGATCAAAGTTCAGGAGCAGGGACTTCTGGAAAAAATGCCAAATGTTGTCTATTTTTATGATGCAGTTTTGCAGTTTTAGCTGAAGCAAAATCTGTTGGGTTTTTTCCAATTTACAGTGGCTTAGAATTGAAGTTTAAAGGCTAATATGGAATTTTAGGACCTGTGGTGAAAAATGCTGTTAGCAGTGGAGTCACCGGTACTGTTCCAGGAATCATTTGTATCACTATCGCAGCTAAAAGAACAGCAAATAACTGAATGATGCTTCATCTTGTTGTGCTTGACTATACTTAGTCTCAGTGAAAGCAGCTTTTTTGGTGGTAAGACCTTGAATTGCATAGTATGGAAGTTGTACTGAGCTCTTGGAATGAGTTCTTAGCTTTTTAGCTAGAAGTTAGTCTCCAGTTTCTTTTCTCACCGAATCTTGGTCTTCATTTTGGTGTGCAAATTCATTACTGAAGCCTGAGAATTAATTTTTCAGTTGGGGTACATTCTGAACAGTTTCTGACTACTGCAGCCAGGAAGGTCTAGGTTGGACTGCCTACAACCTGAGGTGCTGATGCATGTGCTTGTTTTTCAGGCTGCTTGATGTTTTGATTTTCTCCCCCTTAAAGCATTTATACTTAATCACCTGTCTGGCTTCAGTCAGCATATATGAGTGTTTGAAGGGTTAATACCTTCACGCATGCGTGATAGGTAGCAGAAGCATAATGAGTTCAGGTAGAGAATATGTTTTTGAACAGCCCTGAAGGGGGTGAACAGTTATTCCTTGTTAATCATGGATGTGAAAAACCCTTCTCTTAGCTAATCCTACATAGTTTAAGGGTAATGTATAGCACATTCCTCATCTTAGAACAAGGAGGAGACCATGAAGCCTGCGGTGCTAATCACTTACCAAAGGAATGTGAGACCATCTTACACAAATTGTACTGGGGCACCTGTATTTATAGTTTAAAAATAATAAAAAAACCCTACAGTAATTATTCTGTATTAGCAGACTTTTGTCAAAGCAACTTCTAATACCTTCTCTAAAAATGTCTGTTAAATCAGAAAGAGACAAAGGCTGTCTTTGAATACAGTATTTGAAAAGATGTAATGTTCTAATGGAATTTTAAAAATCAGATTATAGCTACATTTTGATTGCAGAGTACTACAAAATGTTGATAAAACTCTAAGTCCAAGAGTGATGTTCTTTTAAAAGAAGTCTTGTAAATGTTTGCTATTATTTTAAGTATATTTTATCCGAGTGTCTTTTCTCATGGGACTCCTTTTATAGGTCTAGAAGTCAAATTGCAGTGAGAAGTCCTGTTTGCTCTTTGCAGATCTTTTTACAAATTCCAGGGCAGGAAGGCTGTTTATTTTTCCCACATCTGTTTTGTGCTCATCCTTTGTGACATTGTTTGCTGGATGCTCTTTTTTCTTGCTTCCTCTGAAATGGGTAATTTGCACTGTTGCAAAATGTTGAAACCAGATCTGGTTCTACGGAACTGTTGTGTCAATGTTTTTGTTTCAAATAGTGTTTTGTGTTCGGAAGCTATTTTAAATTGATGCTATAGAGCAGTGATATTAAACTTAAAGCTATACATTTTAGTTTTACTCTATAAAAATAATCTCTGTTGCAGAGCCAGTTCAATATTTTAAAAAAAACAACAAACAAACAAAACAGATTTAATGTTAGTTGGCCACAGGTGAAAATTGAGTTGTCATTACATTGTAATATAGCGTATTTGAAAGATGCTCCTTATTTTAACTGCAGAAGCCACAGTTGTATCTGGAATTTTACAGTTAAACTCCAAAATGTATGAGGGATCTGGCTGCATGGCTGCCACTTCAGTGACTCGTGCTGTTACATTACCTCATTTATTCTGAAGAATCTGGTTTAAACTTCATCAGAAGAAATGTTTTTTCCTTCATAGTATGTAGTGCATTGTGCTGGCTTGTCTTTAATAATAGTCTAGACCGGTAATCAAATACAATGTGACAAAGTCTCCCTTAATTTTTTTTAAGACACACCAGCCTTTCTGAATTTAGTTTGGCAAGATGCTTGTACAGGTGCTACAGAAAAATACTGGAGTGAAGACTTAGTGTGGTAACTCAGTACCAGAAAGACAGTTACAAACCTATCTGGACTTTCTGCAGGCCCTTCTTGCCTTTCTAAACAATCTGCCCAAACTCTAGCTAAATTCCATCCAATAGATCAACTTCCCCTCCCCTCTTTCTTTGCCTTTTTTTTTTCTTCTTGGAAGTAATTCCAAGTGTTGTCAAAGATCTTCCTTGCTTCATCTGATACTTGATTCCATATTATTTTTATGGAGGTTTTATAACTTCTTTTTCCTTTTTTTTGTGGTATACTTTATAGAATAAAATCCAATGAATTAGCCTCATAGGATTGTAGATGTTTGAAGGAGACTCTGCAGATTGTTTAGTACCATGCCACTGATTAATCCAAGGTTGATCAGAGCAGGTGGCTGGGGGCTGTTTCCAGTTGGGTTTTGAATGTCTGCAACAGTGGAGAATCTACAGCCATTTGGGGCAACTTGTTCCAGTGTTTGACCACCCTCAGAGTCAAAGGTTTTTCTTATGTTTAAATGTTATTTCCTGTATTTTGATTTGTGCCCATTGCTTCTTGTCCTTTCACTGTGCATCCCTGAGAAGAGTCTGGCTCAGTCTTCCTTACTTGGGAAGGCAGTGCATCACTTATTGATACACATGATATATTTATACACATTGAGATCCCTCTGAGCCTTCTTCTCCCCAGGCTGAACAGTCCCAGCTCTCAACTCCTCCTGCTCCGACAGGTGCTTCAATCTGTCTGCTTAATCATCTTCATGGCCCTTCTCTGGACTTGCTCCAGTATGTCCATGTCTCTCTTCTAATGGGGAGTCCAGCACTGGGCACAGTTCTCCAGATGTGTCACTAGTGCTGAGTAGAGTGGAAGGATCACCCACCTTGACCTGCCGGCAACACTCTTCCTAGTACAGCTCAGGATGCTGTTGGCCTTTGCTGCAAGGACACGTTGCTGGCACCAGTTTAATTTCTTGTTTACCAGGACCCCAGGCCTTTCTCTGTAAAGCTGATTTCCAACTGGTTGTTCTCCAGTGTGTGCTGGTGCATGGGGTTATT
Organism: Astur gentilis; assembly: GCF_929443795.1. Classification (NCBI taxonomy): domain Eukaryota; kingdom Metazoa; phylum Chordata; class Aves; order Accipitriformes; family Accipitridae; genus Astur; species Astur gentilis. Next base: position 30,456,628 of record NC_064882.1, on the reverse strand, counting down.
CCTCCCTGGGTGCAGGACTTTGCATTTCCCTTTTGTTGAGCTTCATGGGGTTCCTTTTTGACCAATTCTCCAGCCTGTCCAGGTTCCTCTGACTGGCAGTGCACACACCTGGTGCATCAGTCATTTCTTCCAGGTTTTGTATCATCTGCAAACATGCTAAGGGTGCGCTCTCTCCCATCTTCCAGGTTATGGATGATGATGTTGAACAGTACTGGCTCCAGTACTGACCCCTGGAGTACACCACTAGTGACTGTTCTCCAGCTGGAGACTTGTGCCACTGATCACAGCTCTTTGAACTGGTCACTTCAGACAATTTTCAGTCCACCTCAGCATCTGCTATTGTAGCCTGTACTTTATCAGTTTGTCTATGAAGACAACTGTTACGAGGGCAGTGTCAGAAGCTTTACTGAAGTCAAGATAAGCAACATCCACTGCCTTTCCCTCATCTGCCCAGCTCCTTATTCATTGTAGGTTATCAGGGCTGATCAGACATGATTTTCCCAGCTGTAAATCCAGTTGCTGACTACTCCCAGTCATCATCTTGTCCTTACTGTGTCTAGAAATAGCTTCTGGTTTGCTCTATCACCTTCCCAGGCATCGACGTGAGGCTGCCCAGCCTGTAGTTTCCTGGCTTTTGCTTTGTTTTTCATTCTCTTTTTGATGCCATAGGCAGAATTAATAGGAGTAATGACTAGCTATTTATAGAAATATCCTTTCTGTTGAAAAAGTAAGGAATGCAGAAGCTTCCAGATAACAGTCTTAGTTTGTCTCTTTTCTTTTTAGCAAAAAAAACCCCCAACAAACAAAAAAACCCTCAAACACAACTAAACAAAGAGCTTGTCCTAGCTCTGCTTATATTGGAAAACCTCTTAAAAGAAGCAAAGTGAGTATAGGCTCCTGATTCTCTGTGCAAAATAGTGTTCTGCATAATGTATGGAGAATTGATTGGGGTAGGGGAGAAATGTGATAATTTTGGGCTTGACATCAGCTCCGTGTGAGAAGAAAATGAAGGACAGAAAATACGTTAGGGTTCAAGTAGTGTACACTACTACAACGTAGTACTATAGTTTGCAAAGTAACTTTCACCACTTCCTACGTAAGAAACTTGAGTTTGCAGTAGTGTCTATGTCCTGCTTCCTTTCAGAAAATTTTTTTACTAAAACAAATGTCTAATTGGTATTTGATATATTAAATTGAGACTAACTTAGATGTCTGTCTTAGCTAGTAACTGTTTAGCCTGGAAAATGGAGCCCTGATTAAGTGGTTCTTGACCTGGGGAAGATTTTGACTTAGGCATTCAAACGCTGTAGGATCAGCCCTGAACTACTTAGATTCCAATTTTTATTCATGTGGTCAGTAAACTTGATATTGCTAGGTTTAATGAGATTATGAGTAGTTTGACTAGAGATGCAAAGATCTTTGCAGAGAATTCTTAATGGAAAAACTGGCACAATCTTTTGCTTAGCTCTTAGTTCTTGGGCCTTCTTCTCACTTGATGACATGTTTGTGCAAGTCACATTTACAGACAGCAGTTGCCAGATGTGTTGAAGTTCAGTAGATTGTGGCTTTGGACATGGATGCACATCTGGCAGATATAGCAACACATTTTTTGTAGAAAAGTAATAAGGCCTGGCTTCCTTGCAAATGTAAGCCTAAGTCAAGCTCTATATGAAGTTCTCTGGTGAGGAAATAGGCATCGTTATTCTGATCTCTATTATTCTGACCCTTTTGTGGTTTAACCCCAATTGGTAATGAAGAACTATGTAGCTGCTCCCTCCTTCCCCCCCCCCCCCCCCCCCCCCCCCCCGCCCTGCCCCGGGATGGGGAGGAGAATTGGGAAAAAAAGGTAAAACTTGTGGATTGAGATAAGAACAGTTTACTAATGAAGATAAAATATAATAACAACAGTAATTGTAATGACAAGGTAACAAAAAGAGAGAAATAAAACCCAGTAGAGACAAGGGGTGCACAAACACTTGCCCACCACCTGCTGACTGATGCCCAGCAGGTCCATGAGCAGGGATTGGCCCCTCCTGGCTGTTTTGGGTTTGTGTGGCCGGGTTCTGGTAGCAGGGGAGGCTCCTGTGAGAAGCTGGAGCAGTCTGTGCCTGAAGATCAGCCCACAGAAAAGACCCATGCCAGGGAAGTTCGTGAAGGACTCCTGTTGGAGAAGTTCATGGAGGGCTGTCTCCTGTGGGAGGGACCCCACGCTGGAGCAGGGGAAGAGTGTGAGGAGTCCTGGCCCTGAGGAGGAAGGAGCAGCGGAGACAAAGTCTGATGAACTGACCCCAAAACCCATTCCCCTGCGCTGCTGGAGGGGAGGAGGTAGAGAAAATTGGGAGTAGAGTTGAGCCGGGAAGGAGGGAGGTGTGGGGGGAAGGTGTTTTAAGACTTGGTTTTACTTCTTATTATCCTTGTTTTGATTTGATTTGTAGTAAATTAAATTGATTTTGGCTTTTTTTTTCTGCCCAAGTTGCATCTGGTTTTTTTGCCCATGACCATAATTGGTGAGTGATCCCTCCCAGTCCTTGTCTCCCCCCATGAGTGTTTCCTTTGTATTTTCTCCTCCCCATCCCACCAGGGTGGGGAGGAGTGAGCGAGTGGCCTCATGGTGCTTTGTTGCCGGCTGGGCTTAAACCATGACACCAGCCAACTCCCCCCAGTTTATATACCGAGTCCTATGGTATGGAATATCCCTTTGGCTAGTTCAGGTCAGCTGTCCTGGCCGTGGTCCCTCCCAGCTTCTTGTACCTGCTCGCTTGCAGAGCGTGGGAAGCTGAAAAATCTTTGACTTAGGGTAAGCATTATAAGTATAAGGATTAGCAACAACTAGAACATTAGCGTGTTGTCAAAATTATTCTCATACTAAATCCAAAATACAGCACTGTACCAGCTACTAGGAAGAAAATTAACTCTGTCCCGGCCGAAACCAGGACTCCCTATATATCTAGGGCCAGGTTTTTAGGACTTAATGGTTAAACCAGTCCATGGAGATGATTTGGGTGCTGTGCACAAGCTTTCAGCTTTAAGATACTTGGATAATTTTGTAGGTTGATTCAGTTTTTCCTGAGCTCATAAAGCCTGAACTGGTATTAGATCTTCCCAGCAGATGCATATCCCTGTAACCTGTTGGAAGTGTTTGAGGAGCCTGGTGGGCTGTCGTTGTGAGTAGAAAGTGCTGTTGCATGAACACTCAGGGGTTTGTTTACTGATATGTCCTTTCATTTAAAATTGAAACTTAATGAAAAAATGTTTGTATGCTTTTAAAGTTTATGCATCTTTTGCAAATGAGCTCCAGTGAAAAGGTGTTACATAGTATTTTTAAATGACTGTGATAGTAATGTCTTCTGCTGACAAACAGTAGGTGTGGATGTGCTCCTTTGAAGAGTACAATTTCTAAGCTATACAATACTGTGTGTTACTATGTGCAGATAGTGTATTTACTTCTCAGCTAACTTCGAAGGAGGAATGAAAAATAATGGCTTCTGCTATCATTAACTTTGTGTGAGTTGGGAGCCTTCTATCCTTCTTCCTGAAGCAATGGTAGTAGAATAAAATGCGTCTGTGCCTTGTATTTAGAGTTTCAGAAGGCTCTCAGTCTCTGTGCGCCCAATGGGATAGGCTGTTTCTAATTAAAGAGTACAGCTGATTTATAATTTACTTGGAACAGCTCTCTATTTCGATCAGTTCTCAAGTTATTTTTGAAAGCTTTTGTTATTTTAGGGGGCCTATGGCTAGAATTGTGTCTACTTGAACTAAAACCCACTGGAAGATGACTTGTGGGGGATAAAAGAGCAGCCTTCCGGTACCTGTGAGGTGGTTATCAAAAAGCTCAAGCCAGGCTCATTGCTGTGATGAGACAACAAGCATAAATTGAAATGAGAGGTTGTGACTGGGTATAAGGGCAAAACTTCTTCACCATAAGGACAGTCAAGCACTGGAACAACTCTGTTGCTCAGAGAGGCTGTGCAGTCTCATACAGCTTCACCGGCTGTATGTAGTTGATTACAATGGGATCAGAAGCAAGTTACAGTGAAGGCTGTGACAAGTCTGGGAAACAAATACAGAGCTGCTTGTGAATTATACCAATTGCAGGTGATTACATTGCAGACAGTGTAATATTTTTTTTTTCCTCTCCTTTCCTCCCCCATTCATGATTGATACTGGATCACAGTTATTGTGACATGAAAACTTGAGAGAGACATCAGAATGGATGGGTGGCATGGCCAGACTTCGGTGGGTTGGGATACGTGTCACGGGGAGTGTAATGTGCTCTCCCTGCAGTTTACTCTACATTTAACTCTGTCATCCTCTGCATAATCCTCTGGCTGCATGCAGAAGACAAGTAAAACCCAGATACGCATCCATTTCTGCAAAGCTAGCCTGTTCTCTAGAACCAGTAACTCAAATCAAACTAATTTTTTTGCTTACCTTACTGTTGTCTGTTTCACAGTGTAACCTATTGCTTGTCTGTACCTACTTTTTATCTGCCTATTGGTATTAAGCTTCCCTTAAAGAGTATTTTCACCTGCCCATTTGTCAAAGATTTTCTTTCTTTGTCCTTAAATTGATCCTTCTGTATACTTCTTCCATCAGTTTGCTTTGAAGATGCTTTTCTAGTCTTTTTACTGTGTTTAAAAAATACTGAGCTCTGGGAGCTTTAAGCTGAAGTATGTAAAATACTTTGCGTACTTCAGGTAGTATGTGGACTTTGCTTGAATTCATCATGAAGAGCTCAAAAATCTACCTGTGCCAGTCTGTCAGTTCGCCTAATCTCTTCCTAAAGATGCATTCAGTAACAGAAGAAAAAGCAGTTCTATATATTTTAATTGCAAATCTGCCTCTGTTTTGTTAAATTGAAAGAATTGTGTGATGTTGGACCCTCATGTGTTTATTTCTTGCCACTACGAAGGGAGTTTACAGTCCAATGTTAGAAGAGATTCTCCAGGACAATTTCGGTTGGTTATACCATTAACACTTCATCTCTTCTGAGCTCTCTGCCTTTGCTTAAGAAATGCAACTTTTTCTAGCTCGGTTGGGAAACTGAATGGTAGCACTATGGAATATCTCATCACTGTTTCTTCAGTGCTTCACATTGAACTTCATGCCAGTTCTGGGAGAGCAGTTCGGTTGATGCAACTGAAATTCCTCTTCTCACGTTGTCCCAGGGGAAACGCTGCCTGCTAGCTAGCTGCAGTGAGGTCTCTGCCAACACACATTGAAAGAAAAGGTGGTGGAGTTTTTTCTGGTGGTTTTTACTCTGCAGTAGCTGTAGTTCTTTGCAATCTATAGTCATGGATTCTGTGATCCATCTGTGCTTACCTCAGGTTTCAGCTCCAGGGAGAAAGCAGATCATGCCTGTCTAACTCTAGTTCCATTATGTCTGTGTGTTCTGGATATGTGTTGCTTTTCAGACAAAATTAAGCATGAGGTCACCTGAAAAAGTAGAAATGTTGGAGAACCATGTATATTAGTGAACCGTTTTAAAATAGGAATCAGTTTTCTGGACTCCTCGTGTGGCTCTGTCTCAAAGAGTGAAAACTCTTCATAGTGACTGTTGAACTGGAAGCTGTTGTGTACTGTGATACTAGTCTGTGTATTCCAGATTTGCTCTGCATCCTTCACATACACTTACATGTAAATTTGTAGCATTTTTTCAAACAGAACTATCTATTATCGTTTTGAAAAATTCATTTCAGTGAAGTCCAGTTCAGAAAATCTCCTTGTAGGAAACTTAAGAACAGCAAATTGATCCCTTTGAAAGCATCTGTTGTAATTTGTTAGAGGTAAAGAATACCTAAAGCCTCTTTTGGAAGTATGGTAAAGGACATATTTCCCAATGTTGCCTTCATGAAAATTAGTAATGTTTGATATTCTTAGGCACAGGCAATAAGGAATGGTCAGATTTTTGGTAGAGACAGCTTAATTCTGAAAGAAACTCCAGTGAGTAGGTTGAAATTATTTGAAGTAGAAGCTACAAAATACAGGATTCCTTGAAGATCAGTGGTTTATTTAACTTGTGTATTCCCTCAACTCGGTGCTCAAAGAACAAACATTTTAATTTTGTGAAAGACAAAGCAAAAAAATGTAGGTTGAAACACTTAAGTGCCAAGCTCACTTGGTAGAAACTGTTGAGTTGTGAGGGTAGTGCTATTTATTGTTAGGTTCATTCATGAACTAGATTTATTGTCTGTAACTTAGATTTAAAAGCCTGTACAGCAGCACATGCATCAGTATGTTAACAGTATAGTAATTTGTGTGGGCTGTGTGAACTACATGTAATAACAGAAGCTACTGATCTAAAGTATTAACTGCTTGTGTAGAAAGTTATGTACTAGTACAAGTATTTCACCTGTGAAGTGTCCTTCTAAAGCAATGCTAAGTGTGTCCTTGTAAGACTGTCACATTCAGTGAAAGGCAGCCTGCCTGAAGAACTTAATCATCAGTTAATGTTACATCATTGTACTGTAGTGCCTCCTTTTGTTTTATATGGCACTTCTACAAAAACACAGATACTAAATGATTTCATTGCCTCTTCAGTTACAGCTTGCCATTATTGTCTAGCATCTGAACCTAATAGAGTCCTTAAAAAATATCAACAGAAATTTTTGTCCTGAATAGCTTCTGATTAGAGACTAACTTCCCAAAGTCTTTACCCTGCATGTTTTCCCATGTACTTCTTGATCTGTAATCAGGGACTTAGAGGTTTAAGTCTGAACTATCTATTTAGCAATAAGAAGGGATGAATGAATTTTATTTCTCTCTTTATTTAACCATTTGTTTAGGTTCAGTATCTAAGAATTCTATTTTCACATTATTCTTTTTTGATCACAAATGTAACTGTTACTTTGAAACAGTTTTCCTCCTACTTCAGTTTTGTGGTCTTAGTATATACTTTTATAAATAAATTTACTAAAGGTAGGAAAATATCTATTTTTAAACGACCTTATTTTGAAAATGCAGTAGATCCACAAACACTAAAATATATCACTTTCTTTTTTTTATGTAGGTAAGGCTTTTTTTTTTTTAAGCAGTGTTCACACCAGAGGTCTTCCACTAGTCATAAACTTCTTTATAGCTTTATCTTTCCTTTATATTGAAAATTTTCCTTCTACTGATTTGGAAATACAACTTGCAAGATCACAATTCAGGGTTTTTTTGCTGCTGCTGGATTAAGCATTTTTTCCTATTTCTTACTAAACTGCATCTTCCCTCATTTCAGTTATCCTGCTACTGTAGTCCTTCCTTTTCAGGATCTCTTTCATTCACTCTAAATTATCTTTTAATCTTCTAAATGTGTGATTTAAATTTCTTCTGCTTAAAGAAATTAGGATTTCTGGTGCTTGACTAACAAAAAGGAACCTGACATTAAAACTGGAGAACTATGGATATCTAGATCTCAAAAAGCTCACTGCTTGCTTATGGTTTGAAATGTGGGAGTGAACCTGTGGGTACGTAAGAATATTTTACAGATTATTTTGCTCTCATGAGTAGCCGCATTGAACTTTAAGGGAGCAATAACTAAGTGAACTAAACCTAAACCATGGAGCTATGTAAAACTGGATATCGAGTGTGTGTGTGTATCTATATGGGAATTTATAGAAAAACCTTTAAATTGGAAAGACCTTTAGATGGAATAATGTTTATGAAAAATGAGCCCTTAGAGGCTAAACAGGCTTAACTGTTTGAATTCAGCCCCAGGACTAACAAACAAGAAATTCTGAAGCTTTATGAAATTCTAAAACTTAATTTTGCAAAACTGCTGTCCAATATCTTTATTTACCTTGTGGAATGTCTTGGTAGCAGTATGTTGACATACGTAATGTAACCACTGTAAGGATAAAATAAATATCAGATACTACCATGCAGTCTGGTGTCCAGGAATGCCTTGAGTTATTCTACTGAGAAGCATTGTGCGTTGCAAACTGAGCCTTGTGATGAGGTTGATGGGACAAAACAGTTTTTTCAGTTTGTTGCTTTGCTTGAATAGCAAGTGACATGTGTGGTGCATTGCTTAAAAACAACCAAAAACCTGTTTTGAGCTTGAATTCTTGGCTGGTATGAGTGTATGCTTCAGGGCTGTCACTTAAACGCATTAGAAAGAATAATCTGCATTGTATGTTTAAAAAACAGATGATGAAGATGGAATATATTTGTCTTGGCTAGTGGTTGTTCTGTTGCCTATGGCTATAATACAGTGGGTTTTGAACTTGTCACTTCAAACTAAGTAGTTTTGACCCTGGTCAGCATGCTCATTGAGAAACTTCATAGACAAATGGGTATCTTCCAAAGTCCAGTTGTAGTTTTTCTTTTACTCTGTCTTATGTACAACTGATTATGGTGGGGTTTTTTTGATTTAACTTCCTTTGGTGTATCTTTACAGCTGGAGGAGAAAAACCCCTGTATGCAAAAAAACCCCTGCAATGCCAAATATCTTTAGATACATTGTCTGATTACATAACTATGTGTATACATTTGATCCATGTTGCCTTGAATCTTTTCATGGTCACAAAATGTCTATCTGCTTCATTATATATAGAGGAACACAGAGTTGGTGGGGAACTGGAAGTTACACTGCTGATTTTGTATTTTTAGTTTTCTGGTTGTTTATGCAGGACAGAGTCCCGAATTAGTGATTGATTCACACTACAGAGCTTCAAAATCTTTCGTAAAATAGGTAATATGGTCTGTTGGGGAAACCAGAAAATGTAATTAGTCCATGGTAAATTTACTGCTGGACCATGTCTCCGCTAATGGACCAGCATTGCATAGCCTTTCTGGTCTTTAAAATCAGCTTGTTACAGCACTGAGATGCCTGCTCAAAGTGGTTGCATTGCATTGCTGTAGCACTTGTAATTTAACACAACTTTTTCTTTTTCTTTCTAAAGGCGCCTAAACAGAAATAACCTCCAGTTGCTTTCTGAACTGCTCTTTCTGGGGACGCCGAAGTTATACAGGCTGTAAGTAGGCACGACCCAATAACTTATTCTGGAAAATTTGGAATTGGTCTATTGTTCTGTCTTGCATTAGGTTTTTTTGTCTTTTGCCTCAAACAGGGCTAAAATGCATCTAGGAACATTGATGTTTTGTTTAAACTGAGTACTTTCTTTGACTGCTTTGCAAACTTTTTTTTTCAATCTATGTTATTTACTGATAGTTGTACGAGACAAAATATTGTTTCATCCATTCCCACTTTTGGCAATGAAGTTTTGCTGAAAGAATACTTTGGCTTTCCTTTTCTCCTGTTTGTTTTTTGGTTTCTGTGTTAAAAGAAATAAAAAATGCTAGTGGAGATTCTGACCCAGAGATACATAGCACTGTATAAGCACTGCGGTTTGTGATGTTCTGTTTTTGTGGCTCTGCATGCTTGACCAGAAAAATCACAGCATTGCAAATAGTAGGTCTGTGGAGAAGTCTCTCCTGTGTCCCCTCACAAAGAAAACAAAGCTAGTAACTTAAGCTCTGGGAATAAGAAACTATGAAATCTTTTACCTTAAATAAAAACTATCAAATTGGGTGATGAGTTTTTGTTTTGATTGTATTCTTCTGTTTGATAATGTTTTACTCTTGGCAATGTTTTAAAATTAATGTTTTGAACCATTGGCCCTTCTAAGAATCCACTTCTATTGCAGTAAAAACATGGAATGAAGCTCAGATACTGATTTCTGTATTTATATACATGATCAGTTATTGTAAAAAAATAAATTTTAAGGTACCTTTCAGTTATAGTATGTGATATGGAAGGGATACAACATGACATACTTAAGTAGGCTTTGAAAAGGGTGTACAAATTCAGCCCTGTTTTAATTAGATATGTATTTGACACATTTCCTTAGACTTCAGGTGGGATTTCTGCTGTTGAAATTGCTGATTTTACACAGCTTCACCCCTTGTGTGCTTGGAAAAAAAAGGCTTAAGGTAGAGGAAGGTGGGGTTCCTCTGATTTGTTTCCACTTTAGTATATAGAAATATTCTTGAGAACAAATGGTATAATGAAGCTTTTATTTGTTAGGAGTTGATTTCTGTTTTAATGTTGTGAAATAATAGTTCTTTTTTCCCCTCTTATCGTAATATGAAATGGTAAACTGAAAATGTCTCTATTATTAGTGTAAACATTTAGTTCTGTGTATTTTTGTTTCTTTCCGTGGCTTTGGATGTATGTTTTGTTTCTAGAACTTCCCTGTAGATGCAATGAGTTGTTAAATTACTAGGCCAGAAAGCTCCTGAAGGCTTTTGTTCTGACAAACAAAAGTATTTTACTCTGCTGTAATATGAGAATATATTCATATGTGGTTTTATATATTAACAATTGAGTCTTTTATAATTTCCATCAGCCATGATAAAGATATTACCTCCATAAGGAAGGAAAATGAAAGGGATTTATGAGCATTTTATTATTCCACCTATAGTGCAATGGTTGTTATCTAAATTCATATAAAATAGAAATGAGCCGTAATTTGCAGGCAAAAAATGGATGCACACTTCTGGCAAAATCATACTTGAATATATTTAATTCAGAATTGTGTATTTGATAGATGCTAGTCTTAAATCTATAATGTCCTTTGACATAAAACACACAACTGCTCATAGCGTATATGGTGGAAAGTAAGAGATCACTGGCTTCACAGTATTAAATTTCCTCTGCCTAAGGGTTATTGTTGATCAGACCATGAAAGTGAATGTCTGGTTGTAATGCATTCATGTTTAAAAGCAAATATGAGCGATACTGAAAATCTACAGTCGCTTAACACTAAATTTGTAATTAAAAAAATGTCAGGCCAATGAAGGGATTGATGCTGGTTAAATGTTGTTCATCAGTTTTCAGATTATATGTAGCTTGATCATTATGAAGAGTATAAAATGATTTGGTTTTTTACATGTATCACTGTATATGCTTACATGTATTGACATCCAAATAAATATATTTCTGAGGAGAATTAAAATTCTCTAAACATGATCAATAAAATGTACAATATGCTTTGGTTTTAGTATTTATTTTTGGCATTTAACAGCTAATCAAACAGTGTGTGTACTGCGAGTTTTCAACATACTATTGAGCTTCTGTGAATAATAATTACCATTTGACCCTTGGCTGTAAATGAGATGCCAGGTGAAGAAGCACATATGCTTGTTGTGTAGCCTAAATGCAATATAAAAGAAAGAGGGTACACTGTATATGAATTATGATTAGACACAGTTGGTTGCCGCCAGCGGCCGGCTATGCTTTCCCTTTGCTGTCTGCTCCAATTTCTCTTTGGACGGGTTGAGAGAGCACTGCGTGTTCAGGTCAAGATGTTTGCCTAGAAATAGTAGTACAGTTGCAGCTGTGTTTGCTGGAGCAGGAGACTAGTTTAAATAGCATTACCATTTATCCAGTCCATTAACAGAACTCTGTAAAATAATACCAACTCTGCATAAACTACAGGACAGTGTAATAAAATTACAAGCACTTGTTGACAGATGGGAAGTGTAAGTAAAGGAAAGCGATAGGTTGAGAGTTTAAAAGAGACAGTGCATTATTTTCTGTGTCTAAAGACACTTGATTTTCAAAGGTAATCAAACAAATTATTTTTTTCAGGTTATTTTCTTCCACATTTAGCACCCTTCCAAGAAATCTCCTGGAACTAGTAAAAATGGATAATTTTAGTCAAAGCAGAAACTGATTTTCCCATTACTAGTTATCTGCAAAGGTGTTTTGACAAAAATATTTCAGTAGGAAGTAGTTAATGCTAAAAATAGGATGGATAATGCTGTAGGGTGTATTAATCTTACCTTGTAAGGTATCTCTCAAAGCACAATGTACATGAACCTCTGTTTTGATCCAGTAAAGGTGCTGTTGTAAATCCCCTGAGGTAATATTAGTCCATGTTCAACAAGTACTTTTCCTGCAAGAAGGGGATGCATTGTTTTCAGTGACCCGTATGCCCACTCACACTAACTTGTCTAGCATCGGCGACGGTATGTTAGTGCAGAGCACTCCTACAGCCTAGTGAGTGCTTATCTGAGACAAATAGATTTTGACTGCTTACTTTGGCTGGTTAGATCACAGTTCATTGATTGCCGTTTGCTGCAGGATACCAAGTGCTGGACCCAAAGCTGTTTGAAAATTCAGTTTTAAAAGATACCTTTATTAATCAGGAGCATGTAAAGGTTTTTGAATTCCACGTACAAAGCTTGTCCCTTTTGATTTACATCTCTTGCGCTTGGAATGAGGTTAGGTTTCCTTACTGACCAATATTTGCTGTAAAAGTTAAACAGTACTGGCTTTGAAAAAACAATCTTTCTAGTGGATGTGCTCCGATATTAGATATGTTTTCCTTCTAATACCTCCTTGAGAAGATACATACTGTGAATAAGATGTTTCTGCTCTAGAGGAAAAAAATCTTAATATAGTACGATTACTAAACACTCGGTCTTGAGATGTCTGTTAGTCACTTTAAAAAAATTCCTAACAGCTAATAATTAAAGAAAAAACATACTAAACATCAAGAAAACCTTTTAAAAACAAATAATCTTAGGGCAGAACAACAACAACAGCAGCAGCAACAACAACAAAACATGCTGCATGGGGGGCCCTTGCAAAAATTCCTCCTGAATTAATTTCTGCCAGCTATGATTAAAGTGTGTGGTACTAGATGTGTCAGACACCATAGTTCTCTGCTTCATTTTACTCTTGGCCTCTTTGGCCCCTGCCACAATAAATCCCACAATGGTTAGGCAGGAATTGCAGGTTACAGTTGCCAGGGTTACGGTTGTCCGGTCGGACCGACATCATTACTCATCCAGCCCCGCTAGCCCCAGCGCCGCTGCCCGCTCCCGGTGCGGGGAGGGAGGCAGGCAGGCAGGCTGCGGGCGGCTGGCGCAGAGCGGAGGGAAGCTCTCCCAGCGCGCCTGGTTTTCGAGCTGGTGCGGGAGAACCTGTGATTTGCATAATTTGCTGACCGTTGTTTTGTTTTTACCTTTGCCAAGAGAAAAAAAAAAAAAACAACCCCAAACATCAGATAGGAACAACAAAAAAAGATAAAAGGGCGGTGTATGTAAGATGCTGAAACAGCGACTTTTAAAATATTTTTTAAGTGCTGGTCTCCTTATGGTTAAGGTGGCTGCGTTTGAGGCTTAATTTATGGTTTCGTCGTATCTCTTTTAACAGTAATCATGGCAAGTGAGACTATAGTCATAATCTTATAGAGAAGATATTTACCTTCAGTCTGAATCTGTTTTAACAACTCGATAGAGAAATTGCTCATTAGAAAGATGCTTGTTATCCCAAAGCCTCTGAAATCTTATTCCAACTGCAGACAGGTGGCTCTGGATGTTAAATTCAATGAGGAGCAAGAATGAGCTTCCCCTTTTCAAAAGGCAGTATCGATTAATTTCTCTCCTTTTGCAAGTAGACTGTTAAAGGAACTGCTGGTGGATAAGCGTAATGGGTAGATTTCCACTGTTGCATGGGCTGCAGTAACATTACAGCATGCTCCACCTTACTGCAGAAGGGTGCTGGATGTGCAGCAATTAAACAAAGAATTATTGGAACATGAATTATGAAGCCTCCTTGTTGCTATATCCTTCCCAGGAAGGTGCATTTAGGTTTTTTTTGGTCATTTATTTCAGTTTTTATGATTTATTACGGGGCATTTTAGCAACCTGTGTACAAGGCAACTTGCTGGTTTTTTTGTTTGTTGGTTTGGTTTGGTTTTTGTTGTTGTTGTTGTTGTTTGTTTTTTAATGATAGATTTGAATCTTATCCTTTTAGGGGCAAATAGAAGCAAGTAAGTTTTCCATACATGGTGTCCATCCTGCTAGTGTTTTAACTTCTTGGTTTTTTTCTACCACAGTGATTTAGTTCAAATACAAGAGTGTTTAAATTGTTTTATCTAAACAATTACTAGGTTAATGAACAGTAAAGTTGGTAAGAACATATCAATCCTAATACTAGTTGGTTTTTAATTACTGGCATTATTTTATTAGCATCACTTTTGAACAGGGACTATAGTTCTTACAAAATAACTATCTTTCAAAATTATTATTTAATGAAGAGATACTGTATATAGTGTATGTATAAAATGAGTATGCAGTTTTGGCTTTGTGGTATTGTAAGCCAGTAATTAAAAAGAAATCTCTGATTTAATATACGAGTAATTACTACTTTTTCTTGCAGTGTGGAAGCACCACTATCATAGCTTTGCTATGTCGGTGCATTGTTACTAATACCAGGTCTTATTGCCCAGTCTAGAATGTTTTCAGAGTGAATTTGGTCCCATATGCTGCAAGTCTACTGTCAGTAACAGCTCTGAGAGTCTTGTCTTTGCTATAATTGCAATCCATAGATAGACAGGACTATCTAAAAATAATAGAATTCATAGGTATTAGAAATATGCTTGTTAAGGTTCATCACCTGTAGGAAGAAACTACAGTAACTAAAACCATGTTGCCTCTGTCCTAGGTTTGTAGTACCTCTTCTCTGGCATTCATTTCTGGTATGGAAGATCTAAGAGAGAACCTTTTGTAAGACATTATATTATATTATATATTATATATTATTGTTGCTTCTGTCACCTGCTCGTTTTTAATCTAGGGAGAAAAGTGAATTAGGAGCTTGAATACTTTATGCAACTTAGCTTCTACGTGCATCTTTTCTCTTGGCCTACCATCACTGGCTTCTACCTTCAGTTCTCTATTCTCTACTATGTTTCAAAATTGAAGACTAGGTCATCCTTTACAATGTAATGAGCAAAACAAATAACACTGTAGCTTTGCTTCAGACATAATCCCTACTTATGTAGGGCTAGAGATGGCAAGATGACTTTTTAGAGGTTTTGGAAGTGCTGCAAAAACTTGTACACTTCATCAGGTGATTTATTTTTTGAGCACAGAAACAAGAATTATATATATGCATTTGGTGTACGACTTGCAGTAGTTATATCCTAGCAACAGCAAACATTCAGTCTTAGGTTTAGCTGAGTGGAAGTGTTGCTGAAACCAGAATGAACTTTTGAAATGTAGTCAGAAAAAAAAAAAAAAAAAGTAAAATGTATTATTGCTCTGTGCATTTATTTGACTTCAAACTTCACTACATTACTCCTCCTGCCCTTTCTTTTAGAATTTTTTGATCTGTAGGTTTTTCCTGAGCTACGCTTTCTTTTATATTTTCACAGTACCTGCCATGAGGCTATGCAGGGAAAAAAAATGGTATACCAAATATACAGCAATCAGGTTAAATGTTGTTACTTGAAGAAATAGTATGGGATTTTTAAAATTGGAAACAAACTTTTTTCTTGTGAAATGGCTCTCTCAAGATGGATGTTTCTATTTTTAATTTTGAGATAATTAGGAGGTGTCTGTAAATTGCAGTTAAATTTGCCTTTATTTCTTTAATTATAAAACCATAATTTCATATATTTTTTACAAGCAATAGTTCCTTTGCTATGGAGTAAAATGGCAAATTGAATGGATTTCTGGGTCTGTAAGCTAATTCTGCTACTGGGCAGATTACTAAATCTTTATGTAATCTGCATTACCAAGTGATGTTGCTGACTAATTTCAGTGAAAGACGCTTGTAGGGATACTTATAAGTATTGATTTTTCATTAGAACAGACACTCCAAGACTGTTTATTGTTTCTTTTAACCTTAATTGGAAAACCATGTTAAACACCAAGCAAACAAAAATATGGCTTAAGGTGATTCTTCTGGACGAACAATAAATATCTGTGGTATTCAAAAATTTGTATGCTATTAGCTGTTGATATTTAAATATGTCTAATGTGAAAGCATGAATCATACTAATAATTACTCAAGCCATGGCTCTTTTAAAATATTGTGGTGGTATTCAGAATAATCAAGAGATCTACTTTAGCTATTATGGCTTTGTTATCTTGACCTGTTCGGCCCCAAGCATAAATAATGATCTTCCCTATTTTTGTTGACATGATAGCGGTAAAAGCAGAGAACTAAGATAATTGCCTTGTAATACGAAAATTAAAGTAGCTGGTTTGGGGTCACCTGTAACCATATTCACGTCTAGTCTGAATCAGTCCCTGGGTTGTTCCTGGAGGGTTAACCTTGAAAGCTTTGGTAAATTGTGATATAGGAAACCTTTCAGGCAGGAGTTAAGTAGGAAACTGAATCTCGGTGAAGGAAGCAATGAAAAGTAAAAAGGCATGTCAGAGGAAATGCCATTATTATGTGGTACAGAAACATGGTGTGAAATGTTATAAAGAGGACATCTGTGAGTCTCGCCTTGCACAGAGTGGACATTTAAGTGCAGCCGTGTCATCTTGATTAAAAAAAGAACAGAAAAGAGGAATAAATCAGGCCAAGGGAAAATGTGAAAGTATAGAGGCTTGTCCCTATGATGGTAGGTTTCTTCTGCAAGTGGAAGATTAAAGCCTAAAGTAACTGAATAGCTGAGAAAAGTCCAAAGAAAGGTTGATTGCTTCCCCTCCAACAGTTCCAATTGATTGAAAAAAGCCTAATTTAAAGTTCTGTTTGTTCTGTGTCTTAAACCATCAGAATTTTCTTTTAGAACTGGGGGAATGCTCTGGAAGAGAAAGAATCCAAGGATAAAAAGTCATTGCAGGCCAACAATTGTTCCTAATCCTCACAAAATGCTGGAGAAATTAAATTTATTCTTTATTGCTCAAAGTGTTACCTAGGTCACTGGGCGATGGGAAAATTGAACTGGAAGTCGAGTAGGCACAATCTTTGTTTTGTGTCTAGATGCTTAACCTTAGACACGACAAGGCATCTTAGTGTGTTGTGGGAACTTGGTTCAGAGTATTAACACCAGGACGTTTATTACCCTGGATTTATAATAGGCTGTGCTGTCAGTAGATGAAAATGTTGTGTTTACATTTCAGTGTTAAATGATCATTTAATTAACACCTAAGGAAAAAAAAACCTTGTGAAATTCTTAGCAGCTTTTATTGTTGGTTTCCTTGGAGGTTTTAATATCCAAGTTACGCTGCAGTTGCTTCTATAAGTACAGCTAGAAAAGACATTTATGAATGTAGTCAAGAAGGACAGACAGTTTAACCCCTGTTGACCCTTCATCCTGAATGTTGATTTATATAGTATTTTGAATGCATTGAATTTGTTTTAAAGCTTCTCTAAAGTTACTCACACAGCATTCAAACAACAGGTGTATTTTTCCTTTTAAAAATATTTCGCAAAGTCTGTTTCCTTACCATAGTTTTTTCCTAGAAAATTACTAATATATGGAGAAGGTATCAACAAAAATTTTACTGTAGTAAAAAAAAAAAAATAATCAAAGATTGTTGTTTTGCCAGATTTGTCTATCTGTCTTTGGTAAGAATATACAAGCTTTTATAAGCAAAAAAGGAGGTTTGAAACAGACAACATATCGTGCAGTGGTTGTAGTAGCTCTTGTCTGAATTCTTCAAAAGGAATAGGAAATTGGCAAGGGAAACAACATTACTACAAAAATGCATATCCACTTTAGCCAGCACGGATCTACTTTCATATGCTCCATTGTATCAAAGAAAGTCAAGGCTATCTAAAAGCTTTAATTTACCCTTGGTCCTTCATAATGCTTTTTGTTGTAACGTTGATCTACAAATGCTTTTTGCAATAATGTTGCCCTACAAAGCATGTTTGAATAGTTTTTTGCATCCTAGAGCTAAAGCTAGATGAAATGCTCTTTGTTAAAGAGCAGCTGCTCTTCAACTGATGTGTTTTTATAAACACACTGTAGTGAAAACTGAAATTACAGCTAGGTTTAGAGATTGAGGTTTTTGGTTTGTTGTTCTTCTTTTTTTAGGGGTGCGTTTTTAATCAGTCTCTGCTTAGGGGATAAAAATCCCAACTTTAAAGCATGTTAATGGATTAATAATAAAAAAACCCAGCACAGCTTAACTCAATTATTGATGACCCACACATTTTTTGGTATACTTTTTGTTTTTACTGATGATCATATCCTTTACACATGTCAATAAATGAGCTGGAAAACTTAGGAATCTGCTGATACAGTAACTGTTCCTTTTCTCCACACGAATGACATAAACCATCCAACACTTGATGAAATATTACAGCTGCAGTGAGAGTCCTATCTGCCAGTGGGATCTCAATGTTTTTCAAACTTCTCTGAATATATTTATTAAGCTGAAATTTAATATTCAGATGGAGACTTGTCAGAGGTACTTGCACTTGCTTTTGTCTGAAATATTTTGACCATTTATGGTTAAATCAGTGTATCACAATTTGAGTACATTTGTCACTGTTTTTAATTGAAAAAAATTTCTGCAATATCCATTTCTTGAATTGACATGTCAGATGGAGTACTTAGGATATGCTTAGGTTAGATAAGAGAGGCTTACCCTGTACCACGCTTAGATTGCTCTCTTCACTTCACAGTCCTGGTAGAGCTTTTAGGTTTGCTGAACTGGTGAGTGATTAAGACGAGCATTGCGTGCAGGAAGACATAGGCTAAGCTTTCCACACGCAGACCGCTAGACTTCAGCTGAAACTATGTTGAACGGTGTGGCACTCAGAGTCCTGGTAGGCAGGTCCCATCAATTACCTAAGTACCAATTAAAGGGGCTCTCATTACGGTAAGGAAAAGTGCCAATATCTAAAGTGCAATATTGGGTCTCAGAGCTGAAGCGAGGGCCGCAGCGGTGAACAGCCCAGGCTGTTGTCCTGATCCTTGTAGCTGTTGTAAGGATGCTGGAGCCAGGGCTGGCGGTTTTATTTGGGAAAGGCTGCTTATGAATACTGAGCGGAGTTTATTCTCTCCCTCAGACACTCGAGGGGCCTGCTCTGCTAATGGCTGTTCAGACCCACCTCCTGGGGAATAAAGCTGGGACTTGCTGAACTCTTTTCATCTTTACAGCCAAGCCCAGGTGCAGGCCCTCCCTGGCTCAAGGGTGTTTAAAGGACCATGCTCTGAAGGCTCCTTTCCATGGCCCTTAATCTTTAGGGGGAAGAAAAAAGGGGCTGAAATGGGGGGGGGGTGGTGGGGGGTGGTGGGTAAATCTTTTGGTTAAGTACTCCTTGAGGATTTACAGGGTAATATGTACAAGAGACAAAATCCTTGCCTCTTTCTTTTCATTTCCCCTTCTGTCCAGACAGCTCAATGACATTTTTATTTTTACTGTGAATGTGTATTCCATACAGTTGTAAGGAAGGGCTGCTCATACTTTGTCAGGTAACGTGTATGAGGAGAGGTTTGACGGTGGCTGTTCAGTGCTTTCAGTACTTTTAATACAGGGGAGATAGAAGAAACATCCACTCTTTTTTCCCCTTCTGTGGATTTTTGTAGGAGTGGTGGATAGCTGGAAGGGATTTGGATAGTTGATTGGCCTCAAAACTGAAAAGGTTACATCTCAAGTTTGATAAGGCCCACAGGGAAGGGTTGCAAAGATAGGATAGCAGCTAATGTAATGAAGGGGTATTTGTAGTAGCTGCTTCTCAGAGTATAAAGATATGGAAGGCTAAATGGAGAGACAGAGTGTAAATGTGCATCTTAAAGTGGAAGGAAGAAAAAAATCTGAAAAGCTTAGCAAACTAAAGAAAATTATTTACGTGAACTAAAAAAAAGAGACACTCAAACACATACATACACTGCAAGAAAGCAGTGATCATTTCTGAGACTGGAGAAAATTCCTGTCTGCGCCTTACTACTTCTGCATTAGTGTTAAATCTAGTCCATGATTAATTGGTTCTGTCATACTCTGGTTTTTTTTGAGTTGTGCATTCTTTGTAAAAGGCAAGAGACTGACTTCCCTCCTTGATTTTAGTAATGTGTCTGTAAATTCAATAGAGCAAATATTTTTGTGTAACTCTCCTAACAGTACTTCCTTCATCATTTTTGCCCCTACAACACAAGAACAAATTAAAAGCGCCACTCAAAAAAAAATAATCTTATTTTTTAGGTCAGAGTGATTTTTTTAAAAAGTGAAAAACCAGAACTCCTACGAAGTAGAGAGCATGCCACACCTAAAGAGGACTGCTTTGCCGCTTGATCTCTAGTACAGCATTCACCCAGAGGTGCAGAAGCCAAAACTTCTAATTTGACACAGGGTGCAGAGATGTTGTCTTGGGGCTAAATTTTAGTTTTGTATGTAGGTTTGGCAGATGTCAATTTAAATTTCATCTAGAAAAAAGAATCATAACCGTAGTCTTGCTCTTCCTTTGGCTCACCAGTGAGGGTAGCCAGACATGTTTCAGATTTGAGGGTCTAACTGCCAAAGCAAGTCATTTTCACGGTTCTGGCTGATAGCAGTGGCTTTATCTGTGCAAAAGAAGAGAATCTTTCACCATTTTATAAGACTTCTCGGGCTAGGAAATAATTAGAAAATTCTACAACTCTTTTAGAATCTAAAACTAGGAAGAAAATTAACTCTATCCCAGCTGAAATAGGACAATCACTGTTAGCAAAGCTTGTTCAGCTAGCATGCCATATTAAGATGAAATAATTTTACAATATCCAGTGTACAGCCACCTTTACTTTGAAACCTCACATACAAATTTAGGTTCAAAGCTGCTGGGGTGTGGCCCGTCGTGCCACATACTGTTAAATTTTAGATAAGGCGTGAAGTATTTATTATTGGTCCATTGTTTTGTAGCCTGTTGACTACTGATCTAAACTGTGTAAACAGCACACCAGTAAATTTTGTTAGAGGAAATAATACTAAGGGATTTAAATAAAAAATAAAGTATGCCAGAATTGTTTTTCCTGTGGATATGGGCTGGAGAACGTGGGAAATGCAAAATACTTATGGCAAATTCAAGATTGTGATCACTGGGGAGAAAACTATTGTAAGGGACTTAATAGCCATAAATGTACAGTGCAGCATGGAACAATAAGATCATGCAATTTTGTGTGTATGTATCAAAGACACTGCAGGAAATGGAAAAGAAAATATTTTTAACTACACTGCAGTTTTGCAAAACCACTGGCAAGGTGGGTTGCTTTTCTAGCTAATGTTGTGGGATGTTTACTTCAAAAGCATTTTTCCCATTTTGTTGCAACGTTAAAAACATTTCACTAAGATTTTGGCTAAACTGAGGGTTTTTTTTGTCTGTTCTTGTAATCAGGTTGTAAAATCTATTGTGGTTTTTTTTTTTTTTCTTTTTTTCCTCAGTCAAATGACAGAAAACTGAACTGGATTTGAGTACAGGGAAGGCTTTAAAATGGGGATGTGCTGTTAGCTTAGTTGTGTAAGAGTGAAATTGCAAAAGAATGGCAGTATTGTGGGTGTGCATATACGGGGGGAACAAAGAGCAAAACTGGGAGAAATGTAATTGAATTAAGAGGTTGATTGGTCAAGAAAAGATTCTTGCAGCAAGTTGCATGTCTTTGAGATGGGTGACCTAAGAATGATCATTTGGCATCTATTGAGTACTCTAGTTAAAATACTAATAATGCTTCCAGATATTTGAATTCTTATTAAAAAAATGGAACTTGACAGTCTGCTGGAATTATAAATTCACAAGATTTAATATTTAGGAGTAACAGTGGATGTTGGATTTTCACTGTAGTAGCAGAAAATCAAAGCCTTTTCTGCCATTAATTTTATTCACTGCTGGTCTCCTAACCACTCTGTTACAAGCTGTCTTCATAGTGATTTTATCTACAAAGATGCCAAGTGGGGGAGAACAGCCTAATTCTGTTTTGCAGTATGACAGCTTGCACTATTGTGTTACATGTAATTTATTTGACTAGGATGGTGAAATGGAGGCAGATGAAGCAAGCATTGCTGATGAGCGATAGTTCTCATACCTAGATAGACCCCAGACAGTAAGTTGGTAATAGGGAGAAAATTCTGAAATATGAAAAAGCTAATATTTACCTGGAAGTGGCAAATACTGTATTAGGAATCTGCTGATTGCCGATTTGTTTTTTCCTCCAGGGAAGACTTATTTGTCTTACAAGAGCTCCAGATCACCATGGTCGTTTGTAATGTAGGATTCAGTCTAGAGAGCCTTTCAGCGCTGGCAGAAAAGTGTTGAAGTGTTATCAGTGTATTATTTCACAGGCTAACTCTAAAGAAATTTAGATTAAGGTTCACAAGAATTGTTGCACATTTTAATAAAAGTAGAAAGCATTTTGTATTGAAAAAAAAAATCATACGGTTCTGTTACTGTTGCTGTAAAAGAACTCAAAGTTTGTTTCCTGAAGGAAAGCACTGTTAGCATAACTACTCAGTTTTGTGTATTTCCTGGAATAGGAATTTGAGTTTTCCTAACTCTGTCTTTCATGCATACAGTAAGGCCTTAGTGTGTGATGTGTGGGTATGCAAATGCATTAGCACTAGTAATGCTTTGGGCCTTCATTATTGATGTTTAAGTTGTTAACATATTAAAACAAACAAAAAAATGAACAAAAAACCTCATCCCCCCAAACCAAAGAGAAACCCCAGTCTTTGAGAAGTAGTCAAAGGGAAAATGCAATAAAGCTGGCGATACCTGTCTTGAAAACATTTCTTTGAGTTTGTCCAAAAGAAAGTAGTTAGAAAAATATTGTCTGTATCCATGAAATGTTGCATTATTTTTTGATGAATTGGTGGTATTCGTTTGGAACTTAATATCTTCATATAGAGAGTAAGAATGTGATGCTATAGTTCCAGTTTATGGTTCCATAGAAATGTAAAGCTATTTGACTACGTACTTTGTTGAAAATGGAACTTAAACTAGATTCCTGTAACAGTATTCAGTGCCTCCTTTTTTGCATGATCTAGCTGTGGGTGGGATTGTTTTGTAAGAAGGTCTGCTGTTACTAATCTGTCTTTTTTGTTCACTTTACTTGTATTTTTTAATTATGGTTGTATGACTGTATTTGTCCATTGTGTTTTATTTTGGCTTCTGAACTCAGGATGACTTTCTAATTTGGTTGCTAAATGTGAATGTTGCAGAAAACTCTTTTTAATGGTGTAACATCTCGTTCTGCACAATAATAGTGCAGGTCCCATGTAAATTTGGCAAGTATTTAAACAAAAAGGGAGAGTAGTTTTGATATGCCCAAAGGAAGATATGGACAGAAAATAATCAATGTTATCTATACTGCTACAGTGTTTGCTCATCATCATTTTGGTACTCCATGGTTAATGAGTTTACCTGGATCTGCTAGGAATCTCTTTCCTTCTAAATCAAGATATGGAAAACCCTGGGTCTATTTTTTGTGAAGCTAGATAGGAGAAGAAACAGCATGCACAGAAAGCTATGACCAGCAATTAAAAAAAAAAAAAAAAAAAAAAAAAAAGAAAAAACTTGGAAAATGTTTCAGTTTAAGTTGGGTGGTCCAGAAGAAGATTGAAAGGATGTTCTGAATTTGGTTTCAGTTCCTTACCAGAGGAAAACATTGTATAACCAGAAATCACATTCTAATTGATGCTTTGTTTTGCTTTATCCTTAATTACAATATCCTGCTGGGTGTAGTTTTATCAGTACTGCTTTTGAGATTGTGTAATGTTTAGAGAGGATTACACTACGTAAAACTTTCCAAATATGAGACTTCTTTAAAAAAACGAAATGTGGTGTGAATTAACTGTAGTTTTGAAAAGGAACACAGTAAGCTTTTTTTTTTTGGGGGGGGGGGGGGGGGGAGTTAAATCATGTATGATAAATATGTTTTTTGGTCCATTTTATGCTTTTTGTTTTGTTCTTGGATGTTGGGTTGGAGATGTGAATCTGTAGAAACTGCTCCAGAAGGTATGAACTGTAAAGGGAAAGCAAGGAAATATCTATTTGTGCTGAAGTTTTATATAGGATTGATACTCTGAAATAAGCCTAGGTAGTGTTTGAACACATGAGAATTTCTTAAAATAAACACAGCCATGAAGGGAAAATGTGATAATGACTTGATGATGATGAGTGTCTGCTGTTACGGGTCCAGTGAGATGCAAGTGCCAACACCCCAGCCTCTACACCATGATCCAAATTGTAACGAAGGAATTTGGCAGCTCTGATGCCTTTATGTGAATGTATTACCATGGCTATGAAGATAAATAGTTCCAAAGTGGAAATACTAACAAATATTTAGTCATTTCCAAGCAGATTAGAAGTGAAAATAGGCATACTATAGGAACCAAGATAAATAGGAAATATATCTTCTGAGTATGTGTGTTCCATTCCTTTTTCCCTGGGCTGGTTCTTCCTTTTAAAAATCAGTGTATTTAGACAGATTGTATGTATTCCCTTTGTAAAGGTCACATCCCAGTTTCTTAATTTCTTTCAACTTCCTTCCTGCTCTTCCTTTCCTGTGACTCTCCTCTTATGCAAACATCAGCCTTGATTAAAGCCTAAAGCTTGCTGAAAATTTTCTGTACTGAATTGTAAACTGGTGGGCTGTCTGATAACCATAAACTGCCTAATGAAGTGCAAGAGTTCAGATTTATTCTCAAGGGCAGGCTCCCCCTTGTGGGTGCTGAGCCTGTTACTTCCCAGCTTTCCATGAGCTTCCTAGCACGGCGCTAACTTCACCTATAATTCCACACTTTTTTTTTTAGTTAATAACTGTAGATAATTCCAAAGTAATTTTTTGTATCCTCAAGTAGTTTTCAAGCCAGACTGGCCTGAAAACTCTTAACTCAGAATGCAGATTTGTAGAGTGGAAAAAATACCACCAGAACACAAAGGTCTTAACTATTTTGCTGTTCCTGTTTTTGATGCAACCCCATCTGCTGCTTTTGGATATAAACAGTTCCCATATAAACTTGATACATTAGCTTTTTCTAAATGTACTGCTTAGTTTCTCTGCTAAATAAGTTCATGTCCTATAGTAGATGTCTACCATATGGTACAGATACCTGTAGTGAGTATCAGCACTGGTGGCTGGCAGATTATTTTCCATCAGGTTCCCCAGGTTCCTCTGCCAAAGATTAGGGAGAACTGTATTGCTTGGGTGAAATGAGGGGTCTTTTGTTTTGAATGATGATGCAGGATTTTGCAATGGAATCTGGGCCCTGGCAGATTTTAGAATTTTAGAATTTAAAATTCACAATTTCAAGGTTAGAATTTCAAACTGTGGTAAAGACAATTTTGTTTCTACTCTCTTCAGTTGGCTGACTGTTTCTTGCAAGGTGTTTAATGCAGCTCACTGAGTTGACTTATTTACACAGCCTTAAGAGGCTTTTCTCCTTGCTCGCTAGCCCAAGCTGAATGACTCATCTGAGATCAAGCTGTTGACAGAGGAGATGCTTTTGGAGCTGCAGATGGCACTGCCAGCATCTTAATGAAATCTGGTGCCAAGGGAAGCATATGAAAAATGTAGGAAACAGTACTGTATATTGCATGTGAATCTTGAAAAATAGCGATTTGTCTTTAGATGAAAGATGTTGTGCATTTTTCATAATGATGAAGAAATCAATCTTCCCCACTTTTCCACTTCCATCAGTGCCAGCTCTAGCCCTGAAGATTTCTTTATGGCCTACAATTAATTGGTCTGATAAATCGATCAGTGCAATGTCCTAGTATTTGGACATTGTCTCTGAAGTGAATGAGTCTGGTGGTAATATGCTTACCTTCTGAAATTCAGAATCCTTCTGGTCCGTCCAGATTCCTTTTTTCCTATCACAGTACTAGCCAGAACTGTTATAATGTACATATATGGCATCCTGGCTGAGGGAGCTAATTGTGCTTTGTCCTCAGATTGTTCTCATTACCTAAGTTGTTTGCTGTTTTCATGCATTTTGCAGTGAGAAATGGGTGAGATGACTCTTTAAGAAGGAAGCAGCAGACTACACCACCAAACAGTGTACCCTACATTGTGAACCAGGACCAAGAAATTTGGCAAATTATGTAACTTGCTTTGTAGATGGTCACTTGAAAATGCAGATTATAATTGCCAGGAATGTTGTTTAGATATAAAATATTTGTAAAACATCCCAGAGATAAAGAATTTACCTTGCATGTCTGGATTATGATGGGTCTTACTTACAAAGTCATCATTGGATTTATATTTGGACAAAGATGCTATGATTTCTCCTGTTTTCGTGGACAGATATTTTGTTTGGCCAGTTGTTAGAGTTGCAGGGGTTTTTGTTTCTTCAGGAAATGCAAGCTTGGCAAACCTGAGCCCAGAGTTACAGGACAGGGAATATTCCAGTACAGAAATTTGTATTTTCTCACCAATACAAACTCTAACTGCATATTGCAATCAAACCCATAATTTGACAGTGTTCCAGGTGAAGTTTCCTAGGCAGTCAAGAGGAACTTTATGCTAATCAAATCCACTTTTTAGTTGTCATGGATCAATGGAAGAAAAAATTGTGTGCAAAGAAATAGAGGATCATTTAATGGATAAGATAGCAGCAATAATTTCTGATGACACTTGTCCTTCTGGTATAACTTGTCAGAGCTCAGGGGATATCATGTTTAGTCATGCTTCTTCCATTCTTCAGTTATCAACTTCATCAAATTCTTGGGCACAGTGAAAGCTTTTTGTCTTCTCACGTGATTCAGCATAATATTTCTCATCGCTGTCCTGAACTCTGGTGTGACCTTACTTGTTGGTGACTTTCACTGTGAGCTCAGCTGATAGACATTGTGATGTCTAGATTTCTGTCTTTTCTGGAGAAGATGACTTTATCTCCTGAACAATTCTCTTCTGCATTCTTAATGGAAAATCTGGTTAGTCCAGCTTTCTTTACCATAAACGATTCCAAGATGCTTTGTGTAGAAGAAAGTATTATTTTTTTTCTAAGGGAAGCATGCAGTGGTGGAGAAAAACAAAAATTACCTGCTGACTTTGAAGATGCACACACATACGCTTATTAATACAACTTTTTTTTTTTTAAACAAATGGAAATAATACCTGAAAAATAAACATGTATTTTAAATAACTGTAGGAGATTTTTACATGTAACTTTCCTAATTGCACAAAGGTAACCATGACATTACTTTTTGTTTCTTGTGCATGTTAGTGGCTTTAATTTAGTAGATTTGCTAAACGTGTCTATCATTGTGTTAAAAATTTTAATTACTGAGGTTTGTGAAACCGCTCCCAAATACAAGGGCTATTTGTAGAAAGCTGGATAGATTGACAGGTGATTGACAGGGTAAACAGTCCCACTGTGTTCTGATATCCCATGCTGTGGCGCAATGCTACAGATGCCACATAAGCCTCAGGAAGTTGCTGCAATCCAGTTTTTATTAAACTCTTACTGCCAATGTATCATGATGTTGTTGTTAATTAGGAAACTAAATATACCACTGTTGTCTTTTTATTCCTTTCTTTAGAAAGCTTCATTGTTATGTTGCTTTCCTATAAGGCCTTAGTATGATATAAACTAATAGTGATACATTTGTTTGTATTGATAAAAGCAGTGTTGGCAAGAGGAAGTTCAGACATTGCACTTTCCCATATTTGTGTCTGATAACTTCACTCTCCTATTCTTGTAAAGTGAAAAATTGTTAAATGACAAAAGCCTTGTTTAGTTTAATAACTGTAGAGTAACACCTATTGTCCTAATCTACCTCCAAAACAAGACCCACCTAGGAAATAGCTATCAAGTCTATGCAGCTCTTAACGTTCCCTAACCAGAGCCAGGCACAGTTTAACCTTCCTCTCACCCTCTCCTTCTCCCTGCCTCTCCTCTTTGCCATACACAAACTAAAAAACAAACCAAAAAACCCTCTGGAAAGACAGATAGCTTCATTGGTTCAACCTTGAAGATCTTTGCTTTGTATCCTGAAGACAAGATTGGTAAATTCCAGGATCCAAGGATCATGATGACAAATACTTTGTTTTGCAGCTGAAGATGATTATTGACACTTGAGTAAAGAAAGATAACTCACATATTTTGAAGGCTTTGCAGCTTTAACTTAATACCTATATTTCTTCTAGGGAGCCAGAAGGCAGCTAGTGTAAATTTTGGGGCAGTGCTGCAACTTAATCTTGAGGTGTCACATGTGAATCACATAGTCGCACATCTGTCACATCATTGACATCTCAGGTTAAGGGGGCTGGTGATGTTATCTTGCTAACTGGATCTTTTTCTTTGAACCAGGTTCATTATCTGTTCTTAAACAGGCTCTCATTTCAAACAAGTAGCCCTCTTTTCCATGATGCCTAGGGATTTCTTCCAGTTTGACAACTTACTTTCCTTTTCCAGCTGAATCTGAACTGAATCGGCGATGGCCAACTGAGTTAAACTAAGTTAAGACTATGATACGAGGTATTGTAGTCGGGGTGGAAACTCCTCTTCACCTTTTTTTAGTGCAGAGAAGTCCAAAATGTCAAGTGACTAGAACCTTCTCAGGGTGCTACTGTTTTTTAAAAGAAAGCAATATCTTTAGATTTTTTACCCTTAAGCATCTGTCTGTTAAATATAATGAGTATTTTCACTTTGCTTCTTCATAAAATGTCAGTGTCCTGCTGTAACCTTGCCATACAACTTAAGGCATTTCCACCTGCATAGTGGACTTTGCCCTAAAAGTATAGCTTTTGTGACTGTGTTAAATGAACCGGCATAGACTGGGGAACTCTTGAGTATAGTGCAGAACTTATAGCTACAAAACTTGTTATGGGTGAGTTAAAGGGAAGATGGCTTTTGGGAATGAAATAAAAACTTTCTTTACACAGTATACACTACTATCTTCCATTGGAGCTGTCCGTTACCTTCCTGGTGTGCTTTGTCAAGTAGCAGCAATGCCTATAGATCTGGTCAGGCTCATTCTGCTGCCTTTTAGGAAACTGCTGAGCAACAACGGAGGTGTCTGGAGCTCTCTGGAAGATAGGGGACCCAAGTAGATGGTGAAAGAGGAGCACAGTAGCATTCAGGCCCTTTCCACTCCTGAAGAACCAAGGATGCTTCTGGCAGTGGGGATGAGGAAGGCAAACTCTCCTCTATTCAATTACTTCTCTGCTGCAAATAGTTTACTAGCTCTTACAGAGTTTTTAGAGAAGACCTTTCTAGAGACAGTTGAGGAGAAATACTAGCTTTCTTCCTGAAGGACACTGTAGGTGAAAACTACCCTTTTCATTTGTATTGCCTTTTGCACATGTTGGGCCTTGCCTTCGAATTTTTCTGATCCACTGTTCCTGCTTCCTCAGGTACAAGGTTGTAGTAGTTGTAAACACCAAGAAGAGGGTGACTGAATAAATGAATTGATAATAGGGTAAGGGACTTTTCACAGGAGAGATAAAATAGAAGAGACCAATAAAACTGTGTCTAGGAATTACTAAATTGAGAATTGACTAACTTGCGTGTGGCAGTTAAGCTCTGGGTGCGTTTTTTATGCTTTGGGAAGAGTCTCAGCATCTTGAGTATTTTTTAATTTGGCAGTAGATAGTAGGAGAATTTTTATTCAAGCGTTGTTTATTTGAATCTTTCATAACAGAACCCAAGTATTTTCACGACAGAAGTACTATGCTTCCTCTAATAATCTGACTTGCGAAGGTAAATGTTCCTTTTCCAGAATCTAAAAATCCCTCATTAAGAAAATTCCAAACTAAGAGGAAACTCCAGAAGCATTTTTTTGTAACTTGTTTTGTAACTATGTTAGTGCCTCTGCCATCCAAACATGTGACTTAATATGAAAAATAACTGAATTTTCAAAAGGTTTTAGGCCAAGTACTCAGTTATCTGTAACTTGCAATAAAGAAACTTAGAATCTAGCAACATTTTAAAAACTGTATGTGAATGCAGAAGATAGAATTAGTATGGGTAATTTCTTGCACTTCAGAACAATGCTGAAAATACTATGAATTCTTGACACCAGTTGATTCTGATTGCATTGGTTAAGTTGAGCATCTAATTGGTAAATGAATTCAGAATTCACAAATTGGATGAAATTTAAAAATGCTTTCAGAAACTGTTCTATTTGAGTTCGTCGAGTCATGTTGCCTGATACATTGTCACCACAAGCTGTTTTCTGAGTGAAATAATTTATTTCTTTTAGATTACAGAATGTTTTAGCTCTAAAATTTGTAAGCTAAAAAGTGTTCTTGTAGTCTGTATTTTTGCCTGTGGAAAAGGTCTAATAGGTAGTAATTGGTGTTCTGTTCTAAAATAATTAAATTTTCCTGCCGTATCACCAGTCCTGTTAATTGCATGCATTAATGTAAAATTATGTTGTCTCTTAATTTTCAGGTAAATACCTTCCTGATTTCTAATGAAAGTATTTTTGTTGTGCAATAGTTATCTTAGGTGTTTTGTGGAAACCTAGCTGTAATTACAGTATTACTTAATCTTCTGATAACTTTATGCTGTAAAAATACTTCTAATAAAACATGACTTTAAAACTGCATTATTTTTTTTTCCAGTGGAGCATTCTAAAAGTCATATGTAGGTCACAGGTTTAGGGAAAAAGGTCCTGAATTCTAGAGAGAGGTGGATAATAAAGCAGATTATTGTAATTGCCACTGAAGGAATAGCTTGGGTCAAAGGGAAAAAATAAGGTAAAAAAAACCCCAACTCATTGCATCTTGGTATCTTCTGCCAGTCTGTGCTTTGAGTTAGCTAACTAAAACTATTTTCTATATGTATCTGTGAAATCTGGTCCTCTCTGGGAGCAGTCTGTTCTCAGAGATCCCCTCAGAAGAGGGCAAGGCTTGAAGGGTCATGTCATAAAAGCTTCTTTCTGACTCCTTAAATGGATTTAAGAAGATGGAAGCAGAGACAAATGGGCTATCCCCTATAGTACATTACTTTGATCAAGCTGTCTTTGCCACCATCTATCTAAATGATGGTGACATATTTTTAAAATAAATCGTGGAGCTCAAATACTTCAAGTGAGTTTGGTAGTTGTAGTCCGTGAATGTTTACAGGTAAGTGTGTGTTTCTGCTTGAAGCTCAGTAGGATGAGGGTAAGGCTGCTGAGAACATATGTTGCTGCTAAGTTTTTCTCTCCAGTGAGATGCAGCGTAATGTTTTTCACATGTTTATGTCTTAATAGTATAAGGCCATGCTGCACTCCAGTAATCTGATGTACAGTCATTGGCATCAATAGTTTATGCCCTAGTTTTAAGTGTGTGGGTTGTGTGGGAATGGGACAGGGAAACTGGCCTTCTGGATAAAGGTAGAGCAATGGATGTGACCTATGTACCCTTTGTTATTTGTTCTGTTTCCCATGGCATTCTCATAAATGATACAAGGAAATAGGATTAGATAAATCATTATCAGCTATCCTCCTAGTTGAAACTTCTCTCTTGGGAGCATTATCAACCAATCATTGATAGTCTGAGAGGGCATCTCAAGTGCAGTCCTAGATTCACTTATGTTTTAACTATGTGGGGGATGGAGTTAGCTTACCTTTGTAACGTACAAGGGCGAGGCCATGTGGGTGGTGAGTGGATGCTACAAACACCTTGTCATGAACTCCAATTTCAAACGTCTGTGGTATATTGGATAAATGATCCGAAATCAACTCCTAAAATACAGCAAGGACTAGTGTTGAGAAGGAGAAGTGAAATGCAGAAAGTGTAGGTAGGTACCATGGCAAAATACAACTTGTGAGTGGTCTGGGAGTCACAGGATAAATTGAGAGTCATAGTTCTGTTGCAAAAAAGTCATATACGGTCTATGACCTACTAAAGGGCCTGCTGTACGTAAGACACTGTATGTGATTTATTCTCTTCTGTTTGGTGCTTCTCTGTGTCTACTTTGGGGAACTGTTTTTAAGATTGTAGAAAAATGAGTTTTAAAAATACTATAAATGAGTACTACAATGAAAAGTATCTTGTGAGGCAAATCTTGCAATAGTTGGGTTTGCTTATCCTAGAGGAGAGAAGACTGGACAGTAAGAGAAGAACATTACAGAGTTATTAGCAACTAATTGTTTTTTTTCATTTCTTTCCAGCAACTTCATTTGGAGTGATGAATTTAGGTTGAAAACTAGGAAACACTTTCTGATGTCTGAAGTAGTGAAAGGCTACCAGGGATCTTGGAAAATATACTTCAGTGGGTATTTTAAAGAACAGATTGATAAGCATCTAGTAGTGGATGGTTTAGCTATAAACTGATTCTGAGCCAGAGTGATGCCTTCCCAAGATGAGCATTAGGAGAGTTCTTTTCCACATATTTTTCTGTAATTGTAAGAAAACTGTAGTAATTTTAATAATTATTGATGATGTTACCATATTTAATATGAAATGATATTTAATCATACTTAATATGAAATAATTTCTTATAAAAACTTGGTTAATTCACAGATGAAATCTTTTAGGTGATAAACAGTTTCTTCTTCTTTCTTTATAGCATCATCTTGCTAAGCCACAAACTAGGTTATAGAAAAAACTAAATTATTTATACTATTGTGACTTCATTCCTATTGCTCTTGTTAATAATGTAACAGAAGAACACATATTTTTTTGTCTTGAGCTTAACAGGTCTTAACCAACCTTTTTTCCCCCTCAATGGACTATTCTTTTTTTGATCCGCATATAAGTTACAGCATCACTGTATTAGGTGCTGTGATCTGTGATATTTTAATTCTGTTGTTGAATACATGAACTACTACCCTCCTGAAGTAGTAATTGGTTTAGTAGGTAGAACATTTCTTTCACTGAATATAACTATGAAAAGCTGTAGAATGGCTTTTGACAAAGCTAAAGGTAGTGTTCTAGCAGCAACAGTGAAGTTATGTGGCCTTTCAACCCATTCATAAAGCTCCTGCTTTTGACAGAGAAAACATTATTAACAAAGAAGAATGTATTTTATTCAGAGTAGTGCAGAAACGCAAACCTTCTGAAATACTGTAATAGTGAAAAAGAGGGTGAAAGTGGAAAAAAAAGCTTTATTAATATTAAAAAAAGGGTTGAATTTTTCCTGAAATTCCTCACCTATTCCTTATTTTAAAATTTCTACTAAAGCTTATATTTTTCTGTTATGCCTTTTACATTTTATTATGACTGGAAAAAACCGGATCATTTAAATTGGCATTAGAACCATAAAAAACATTATCCAGTTGTTTTCATATCTACTGGCCTCTTATTTTTAAAGTCTTACTCCCAAATAGTGCAGTGTGTGCCACTGAAGATTTTCGGATAGTTTTCAGGCTGTTGTTTGTTAGCTCGAGGATCTGGCAGTTTCTGTAATGGGAAAAAAAAATCCTGAACCACAAAACCCAACACAAACCCTCCTGTTCACTTATGTCTAGAGCATTCTATTTCCATTCTTCATTATATTTTGTTGTGAGACATGCAAGTGTATTATGTTCTTCCCCAAGTGGTTTTGAACTGTGATGTATTTCATATCACTGGTTATCTGTTTCAGATTACTTATGGATTAACATGTAGGACTATTTTCAGGAGAGCAGAGAACTCCATGTTCCCCCATTAATTTCTTCTGTTTTCTTACGAGTTCATTAATTTCCTTTTCTTTCTGTAGCACTTTTACAACTTTTTTTTTCTCTTTTCTGATTACTTTCCTTGTCCAAGCCTTGATTTTAAGCTTCTTAGGATGTACCTGTCTCTTGGGCTTCAAGTAACATCTTTTTTTACAGCAACCGTGGCATAACTCGAAGCTTTACTTGTGGAGGTTTTATTGCATTGTGATTCTGATATCTTCTCTACTATAATCTTGTTTTCAATTCTTATTAATTATTTTGGGTTATGATCTCATGTTTTCATTTAGTCGACAGAATACCTGAAAATATAATCTCCCTGGCACCTTGTTTTAACAATAATGTTTTTATTTTTTTTGTGAGAGAATTGTTATGATGGGAGGGATTATTTGTGTTTTAATCAAGTAGTTGGCTGTTGCTAGAACATATTTACAGTATATTTCTGGGATTTTAATTCTACTTTTCTGAAGCATAGAGGTGAGGGAGAATTTGTGGTCATCTGTGATATGGAGTAAATAGACCAGAGGTGATGTAGCAGAACTGAAACAGAATACACGGATCTAGGATCATGTGTTTCTAGTCTTAAATGGCAAAAGAGGAGGTCGCTGTTTACATGCTTCACTGTAGGATTTTCTTAGAAGTAGAGTATCTTCAGGTCTTTCCTAAGGCAAGGAGACTAAATGTTTCTTAACTTCTTGGAGGCTGTCTGTAACAGTCAAGATGCAGGGTTTTCTGAGATGTTTCACTACTTAAAGAATCTAAAGCAAATTGAGTCAAAGAATGTAACACAATGTTTTAGTGGGTAGTCTAAAAGACTGGGTCCGTGCTCCTCAGCTTTTTCAAGACTTGGGTGCTTCTTGGCATGAATAAAGGCAGGAGTGTTTTTGCACGATATATATTAAACGTAGTGTGGTGCCTACAAAGTTGAAGTGCCAACTGAGAATGATTTAGGTTTGCAGTTTGCACTTAGATGGCTAAATTTTTCTTGAAATCCTATATTTTTATGGACTTAACTTCTTGCAAGCCTTGAGTTGATGCCCAGGTCCCTGTGTTTCTTAGGAACTTGCAAGCTGTCAGGGAGTGATTTAAGCAAAACAGTAGGAAATGTTGAAGGCAGCAGCGTGGCTTAAGCTTTCTCCCTCCAAACCAATTGCGTGACTCTCTTTTCTCTTCTTTCTTGCCAGTGTACTTTCTCTTGATGTTGGGATAGCCAGGCTTTTCTCATAAGAAACAAGAGAAAGCTAAACAAAAGTTATCTTAGCAGGAGAAATGGCTTCTTAGATTTACTCACTAGACAAACAGGACATTCCCATTGAAGGCTTATTTTCAGATGCCCCTGAATCTTGAAGTATCCTGTGTGCCAGTATATGGTTCTACTCACGTACTCAACGGTTTGGAACTAAGTTCTCTTAATGTTTGGTTTTGAAAAAGGTTCACTTCTCAGCAAAAAAGTAGCTGTGGCTGCAGCATGCTTTTAACCCTGCTATCTACATTGCAATACCACTGGTAACTCCCCTCTCCTCCTCTTCTCCATTCTTCTACTGAGTATTTGGTTGCTCTTGCAGAGTGAAGTAGTTTGTACAAGAGGACTGAAATTTAGCTCAGAAGCAGCCTGGTGGTTAGGGCAACCTCCCGGGATGAGGACCATCTAAGTTTAAATAATTTCTCGAAAATGGTGATGTGAGAATGACTGCATATCCTCTCGAGATACTAAAATCAGCCTGGATACTGATCTGTTCCTTGAAACAGAGTGATGATCTTATGCCTAGTTATATATTGCACAAAATCGATAGTTTGGGGAGGGAGTTGCTTCCTTTTGTCAGGCATTAGTATGGGTGCAAGTGTCTAAATGTTAGAACTTAGGTGGTCTTGTACATAAATGCCCTATTGTAGAAGTTTTAGTTGCATAAAGGGTTAGGTTGCAGTTGAGCAGGAAATTTGAGGGTATCAGTGACATCTGAATATTGGTACCTGGAACGAATTTTGTGGATTTAGCTCTTACTAATTAACGTTATTCTTTAAAGCCCAGCAGTTGAAGTCCTTTCATACCTAGGAATCTTCATTATTAACATTAAAAGAGCTTTTGCCGTTTGTCATGTTAGAAGTTTTAAATGGCTAACCTGAAGGATGATTCCATCTTAATATATCATAGCTTTAAGATACCTAGATTCCCGTCATACTCATGTTCGTTTATTGAGATGGAATGGCATTGGTATCTATGGAGGTCATGACTTATTAAAATGTTATCATACGTTCATCAGCTCTTGGAAGAATATATTTAAAAAGAAAAATCTCATGATCTAATAATTTAGACCTAGATTTGTTGTACAGGAATAAGTTTTTTTCCCCATGTTTAATAAGAACATTTCTCAATGAAAATACACAGAACGCATTTATAATAACAGTTCACTCTGCATTTTTAAACTACCAATAAAATGCTGGTATTTGACAGAGAGCTTTCAGGTGCTAGATTTAGTAAGAGCTTTTTGCTTTTTTTTTTTTTTTTTTGAAGGCTAGTTTTGGAAGAAAGCCATCTTGAATTTTATGAGGAGAAATTTGTTACAGTCGAGCCAAGATATAATATCTGTGATGCAGTGTTAGAAATAGAACCACTAGCAAAAGTGTCTTAGAGTATTTTTTAGGAATTGAAAGGTTTTTTTAAAACCTATATTAGAAGTAACTTTAGGAATCTGAGATTTTGTATGAAATTAAGTGTCTGAAGTTTTTTTTATAATGTCTGAGGACTTACGGAAAAGGCAAAAGGTTTACCTCCGCCCTTCCCCCATCACAACTTTTTAGTGCTTTTCAAATAGCATCACTAAAAAAGTCATCGGAAAACCAGGGACCAGTCCTGACACTTGATTTGTGCGTTTCATAGGTAGCCTAACCTGGAGGGACTTCAAAAGTAGGCAGCAGCTCCCATCCTCACTCAGCACCAACTATTTTCTTGGTGTAGCTTTCCATTAAGTTTTGTGTTTAAGTTGCAGTTCCTTCTGCTTATGTGAGTGAAGTCCATATGTGAGAGTCCATATGTGAACACCTTCGTACATAAAACCTCTCTTTATTAATGCAAGCAGTCCTATTCAATGTTGTATCAATGTAATTTTTCTTCGCAAAATCGGAAATACCATTCTCTTGACAAAGTAAAATGTTTCTGAATGTAGGTACTGTATCGTGTCTGGAATTTTTATGGCAGTGTGGGATAACTGTGCAGAGCCAGTTAATCCAGAAATGGGTTGATATTCAAATGTTTCAAAGCAAAAGATAGCTTTTCAAAGCCCAACATAGCTTTTACACTGAACAGTTAATTATGCTACTACTACTTTGGACTTATGCTGTGCCTTTCAGCCTGGGATTTTCAAGTGTAGAAGCAACATTAGCCTCACAGCATCCATGTCATTGATGTAGGTAACAGTAATTAATCACTTTGAGGCTTGGTTTACTTTTTTTGTAAAGTAGGTAAATGGACTTGTCCAAAGTATAAAGACTTAAGCATCTGATTAAACGCTGCATACAGTCCTGATTCTCAGCTTCCATCTGTATAACTTCATGAAATATATGTTCTCAAAGAAAGATTTTGGCACTTTCAGAGGCTGTCTGAATTGATCTCCTTTTATGTTCCCAGACAAACTTTGGGATATCTCTGCTTCTCAGTTATTGAAAGTGCACCTTCTGGCACTTCAGCTTCCAGCAGTGGGAAAACTGTATTAGACTACACACAGATGACTTGATTTTGTCTGCTCTTATGTTAGTGGAAGTGTTTGTTAAAAACAGCAACCAATTTAAGAAGTAAACTAGTTGACGAGTTGCCTGCTTAAACCACCAGAGTTGCCACGGTTAACAAGCAGTCCCAGTGGGTTCATGGCTGGAAAACGGATACATCTCTTAGCAGGACTTGACAAATGGTAGCTTGTCATAATATTGATTTTTCTGGATTGATCCCACTAAAAAAAAGGTTTCCTGTGAATAGATGGTGGTTAGTGCCACACCTGAAAATTAAGAATTAATTTACTTCAGTGATTTATTCAGCTTTCTAGGTTAAATTGCAGGGTTTTTTTGCAGTAGATATTTCTGAACATGTTGCATTGACTTGAACTGAACATATTTTAATATCTTAATAGGAATTTTTTAGGTGTTATATAAATAACGTGGGCATATATTCTGGTACTATTTGGATATCCCTATGCCAGGAGACATGTGATGTAAATGTCACTCCTACTGACATCCCCCTCTCAGTGCCATTAGAATGTATGTCAGTTGTACATTTTAAGAGATTTGAGTTGATAAGAAGGTTGAGTGCAGTGCCTTTTCAGCATTTTGCTGGTTCCAGGTAGGTAGGTATCTTAAGATATTAGCTGATTATGTTTTCGTGTGAGGTTGTGGTAATTTGGCTTAAATAATGTACTTGTCCTCTTTGGAATTGCCTTGCAAATTCACCCTTTGCGGAGGAAAAAAAAAAAAAAAAAAAAAGGCATTTTTTTCAGTAGCAACAAACTGAAATGATATGACGATAGGATACTGTTATTTTGGCTAATTCTGTTTCTTTCTCTGGAGCATAAGATTAAAAAAGAGTTGTCCTCTGCCACACTCCCCCTCAGAAAAAGTAACACAATACCCAGAGCATTTGGGGGCAAAATGAGTGGCTTAAGCGTAGAAGTGCAGTAGGTGTGCTTGAAATCCAGTATCATGTACAGAGACAACCATATGAGAAAATGTCTCTCTCTGGTTCTAGTCAAAGATGAGTGTTTTCGGTCTGAAAGCTCATCTTTCTTTCTCTTCCTACAAAACAATTAACTCAGAGTATTTAATCGATACTATTTACTTTATTCAAAAATGTTATCCAAATTATTTTCAGGTATTTGTAACTTTTCCACATTGACATGATGGAGCCTAGTTTAAAGGTAGTATTGTAAGAGATGCATTTACTTTTCAGAGATCCCCTTCACTTGTATTTGCCAATGAAAAAACATACGTACTAGAGTCTTTGCTATAAAGTCTTGGTTTTGGTTAAGAAAAAATACATGGAAGTCTGAGAAATGAAAAGAAATACTAACTTGTATAATACTTAGTAGTCTTAATATAACTACTTTCTTATAGCTAAATGTGTGTCCCCCTGTCAGATTATTTCAGATTGTTCAATTAGCAGGAAGTTGTGCAAGTAGATGAATTTTTGTAGATCTCAGTGAATACTTGCCATTTCTTTGCCAGGGGAATCTTTGATCTGGATCTATTTCAGGATGAGCAAGATCAGTAATACCAAAGTCTAGAGGTTTGCTGAGAGCAGGTTAAATGTCTGGTCTGGCTTCCAGCCTTCTGTTCTGCTACGTGCTAGAGATTCAGTCTATCTCTCTGCAGAAATTTGCATGCTTTTTGCATTTTTAATTCAAAAATTTTTAGAAGTGCTGCCTTCAAATTATTTTGATTCAAAATCTTCACTTCAGTAGTGTTGTCGAGAGCACAATACAAATAAGGACATACGAATTATGAATTTTAAAAAGGTTTTAAGGGAATGGAAAAAGAAATTGTCAGTCTGTCAATCTTATTCTTAAATTTTAGTTTTTTCCTATGTTTTACATGGGAATGCATTATTTCTGTGTGTCTGAGCACAGCTGTGGATGTTTTATCATTTTAGTGTTGAAACTTGTAAATGGATATGTATCTTTGTGCAGTGTAGAACTGTGTGTCAAATCAATGAGACTGTTGAAGTTCTTTAAAAAAAGAAAAAAGAAAAAAATGTAAATACTGTCTAGATAAACATCATGTGATTCATGTTGTCTTTTATTCCAGTCTTTTTCTTCAACAGATTATTCCTGGGATTACAGTTACTTACAGTGGTTTTGATTGTACAGTCGTAAATATTGAAGATCTGTCTGGACACGAGGTACCCCAGACCAGAAGAAGGATGCCTTTCTCTATATTCATAACTGACAAATTCAGTTTATCTGGTGGAATTCTTGTGGAGTTGTTATGCAGAAATTTCCTTTTGACCATTTGTAGGCTGCACTAATTTGCACACACAGAACATGAACGCAATTTGTCATTGGTGTATTCAGGGCCAGGTTCTTGCTGGATGTATGCGGCTTGAATCTTTCCTTTCAGTTCTGGCGGCTGTAAAATCATAGAATAATTTGGGTTGGAAGGCACCTTTAAAGGTCATCTAGTCCAATCCCCCTGCAATGAGCAGGGACATCTTCAACTAGATCAGGTTGCTCAGAGCCCTGTCCAGCCTGACCTTGAATGCTTCCCGGGATGGGGCATCCACCACCTCTCTGGGCAACCTGTTGCAGTGCCTCACCACCCTCATCGTAAAAAATTTCTTCCTTGGATCTAGTCTGAATCTGCTCTCTTTTAGTTTAGAACCATTACCCTGCAACAGACCCGACTAAAAAGTCTGTCCCCACCTTTCTTATAAGCCCCCTTTAAGTACTGAAAGGCTGTGATAAGGTCACCCCGGAGCCTTCTCTTCTCCAGGCCCAACAACCCCAACTCTCTCAGCCTGTCTTCCTAGGAGAGGTGCTCCAGCCCTCTGATCGTGTTTGTGGCCCTCCTCTGGACTCACTCCAACAGGTCCATGTCTTTCCTGTGCTGAGGACCCCAGAGCTGGATGCAGTACTGCAGGTGGGGTCTCACCAGAGCGGAGCAGAGGGTCAGAATCACCTCCCTCGACCTGCTGGTCACGCTTCTTTTGATGCAGCCCAGGATAGGGTTAGCTTTTTGGGCTGTGAGCGCACATTGCTGGCTCATGTCCAGCTTTTCATCCACCAGTACCCCCAAGTCATCCTCTGCAGGGCTGCTCGCAATCCTTTCATCCCCCAGCCTGTATTGATACTGGGGGTTTCCCTGACCCAGGTGCAGGACCTTGCACTGTGTGCAGACCTGTACGCTCTGTGCGTATGCAGATACATTGGAAGATCGAGAGATGTGTAGTAATTTTGATGTAGATGTGCTGTACATCTAGTACATGTTACATGTACAGTAGATGTGCTGTAACTTTGGGACGAGAATCTTTCTCTTGGCCTCTGTGGCCAGCAGCCAGGTAACGCTTTGACTCAGTTGTAGTGCATAATTACTTGGAAGAGCCAGATAATTTTTCTTACTAAGTTGAGAACTTAAAAGATACTTGTACCGTTCATTGCATGACTAAAATCACTATTATAATCAAAATCACTATTATAATCAAAATAATGCCTTCACAATTGTATGCATATATGCGTGTATATCCACACACAGCATTCACTGTATTCCAGGACACACAGTGTCTCTTAACAGCAAGTGTGTTTCTATGTGCCTTTTTCACATTAGAGTCAGTTAACGTGTGACCAAAATTTTCAGGAGTACTAGTCACTTGGATATATTGCGATAAGTCAATTTATATTCAGTCAATATGGCATAAAACTGAAGAGAACACACAAATGGGAAGCAGGGAGTTTATGACAACACACTTCTAGTTCAGAGGCTAAGCAGCTCAAAAACAATTAGAGGGAAAAGAATAAAGTGTGAGAAGACAAGTAAAAAAATGGTTAATCCTACTATATACATATGAAAAAATTCACATTTTCAGTCTGACATGAGCATTTTCGTTAAAATCATCGAAGGAGTGCTCTAGAAAAACATACTTGAAGGTGGTTTGTTCTTTTAAACACTATCAGATTCTTTTGGCAGATGCTTCCATTTGAAGTTGAGAGATTCTTTTATATTAAATAGTAGGTGCCTAATTAGAATGGTTTAGAATTGAAGGAGTTTCAGTGTAAGCAAAGAAGAAACTTTAAAACGTTAAGCTATTCGTTATACTTTGTGTAATGTCTTAAAGCAGTAAACGTTGAAGATGGAACAATTTCAATTTTTTATTCAATCGGTCTTAGCACATGAACATGAAAATGGAAATCACCGAGAATAAAACGTGTGTGAATTCATGCACATTTATTTATAATGATTAACTTCATCTTTTTTACATTACATGATAAGCAATCTTGTTTTGTGATTAACTCATTACCTATTTTAATTAAATGTTTACATTTTTATCAAGCTAAACCACATTTCATTTGTGGCTTATACAATGCTAATATAAAGTATGTTTGTAATAAAGACTTGCTTTATGAAGGCAGAGTAACAAGCAGAGTAACTATTTCTTCACTGTCACTGCAGAGTGCTCCGAGTACCATTAGTTATTCAGACAGGAACCATATTTCAGGAGTAATACTTTGCGTTACTTCAGTGGAAAATTGTTTTCCGTAAGTATTTTATCATTGAATAAAAGGAAATACAACCTTATTTTGATATTATACCAATTTAGGAAGGAAGTAAACAGCATAATTAGAATAAAGATAGCATTATAGTGAAGTAAATTGGAATTTACTCATTTCTGTTGTAATCAAGTACATTTTTTGCTTTTTAATCTGTTTGTGCGTAATCTCTGTATTATACATTTTGCTGCTCTTCAAAAAGGACTTCCAAGTAATATTTAAGGCTAATAGCTGAATATAAAATCAAACCAAACCAAGTGAGTTCAGGATTATTAACTGTTGCGTGAATCCTGCCCACAAGTGATAAAGTAATCACAGAATTTATAGGATAAATCAGGCAGGCCTTTAGCCCAAAGCAGAGCAAACGCTGAATTTGGAGCAGGTTGCTCAGGGCTTTGTCCAGGCAGGCCCTGAGGACCCTCACAGCTGGCCATCCTGCAGCCTCCTGGGGCAGCCTGGGCCAGTGCTTCACCAGCCTCATCACCAGAGGTTTTGCCTTAAAGAAACTACTTCTTCATTGAAAGTCATAGTACATGAATGACATACCCTATTTAAGATTTGCCCTAATTTCATCTGCCTAGCTATTAATGGCTGTGTTTCATTTCACTTTATAATAATTCAGTAAAATGAATTGCTACACCATGATCAGGGAACCTGCTTCCTCTCCTGCAGCAGCAGTACATCTCTATTCATGAATTTTACATTTATTGATCAATATATCACTCAGTTTGAAATACTGTAGAGTTTAATAAACCTGAACTGAGGAGGATGAAATCCATTCCGAAATTTCTCTTCTGCTATTTTTCTCCTCCTTGGTATGGAACTGTATGACTTGAGTCTTTTGTTCATTTAACACTTTGGACTCCTACTTGAGTCCTGATACAAAATTCAAAGTTGTTAGGAACTGAGAAAACTTTGTATCTTTACTGTCATATTTTTCTTTGCTTTAAACTGCATCTTGAAATAAAATCATTCAAATTTACCACAGGCATGGCTGGATTCCTTATCAGTCATTAAATGCGCTGGCATTGCTTCTATTTTCTTCATTTCTTCCTTATCAATTGGATTTATTGCCTCATTTGCTATGGTGCATGTAAAACATTATGTTGATGCGAGTGTACTATGAACCAAAATGCTAAACTCATGTGTGAGATGAGGCAGTAAGGAAAGCCTCTACTTTAGAAATGCTGTCTTTAGATTTTTGGCCAGGACACACCAGCCAGCGTGGAGCTGGGGTCTTTGTTTAACAAAATTCTTAGAGTGGAGAATTTATCTTTTGACTTGGTGATGGCTTCCTGATTCCCCTTCACCCAGGAGGGCAGTGCATGTTCCTGCTCGTACTTGTGGTCAGGTGCCAGTTGGCATCAACAGGTCAAACTCCTCAGACTTTGGAAAACTGTGGTTACTTTCCATCCTATTCTTCCTACTAACAACTTGTCACTTTGCTTCGTGGGTACCAGGAAGAGTCGTGCAGTAGTTGTTTCCATTCACTATCTTTACTGAGCTAGTTTGGTGGCTTGTGACAAGTGATACATCAGTGCTACAAGGATTTTTTTGCTCTTCTGCTCTGCAATGCGCCTTGATTGATTTGTGCCTCTTTTGTTTATTCTCTTCACAATTCAGTTTTTCACTTCAAAGCAGCTTTGTCATATAAAACTTCTTGTATTTCTCTATGCCAAGGCCTGTGGGGGAGCTTGTTGCTCTTTCTCCTCTTGTCAGGAATAGATTATTGTGCTGAGCATTTAACAAAGCCCAGTAGGTTCCTTTTTCATACTCTTGCCAGTTCAGTGGACAGAACTTTCTCTAGTTCAAAGAATTAATATCAGGTATTTGATAACTACCTAAATTAACAGGCAGTTATGTTATATGCATTTTCCAACAGAAGCATCTTTCCTATATCTCTTTCTAGTATGTAAGTTCAGTGTACTCTCCCTCATCTCCTTCAGAGGTCAGCGTACTAAAATGAGGTCACGGTTCCCTAAATGCTAACATGAATGAAAGTTTAACTTTGCTTCGTCTTGCTATTGTTGAAAATGTTTTAGTTTTGGCCTTTCTTCTTGCCCTTCTAAGCAATTAATGATTCTGTTGAGGTGCAAAAGAGGGGTTTGTACAACTGTTGCATCCCAGTTTTATTCCTGATTGAAGGAGATTGGGAAAGAGAAGTACTTTTATTGACACAAGTATTGAAGAAAATATTTTGAAAGGATGACAGGAACACTTGGAGGAAAAAATGCATCTTATTGTGTTTTGAAGTCAGATGAGTGAAAATTGCTCAAGTATAGAATTCCCTTTTTAATATTTACTTTTATTTTCAAAAACTTGATTTTTTTCCCCTGTTAGCAAATAACCAAATGATTAGTGAATACGATAGAATTGAGGCAAGGAGGTAGAGAGTTAGTAAATCTAAAGATAATTACAGAAATTTCCTAGAAAGGCTTTTATCAGTTAATGTATTTTAGCCCTTTTCCTTGTTACTTTGAGAAAGTTAATATGCTGCTTAAAGACAAAAGAACAGG
This sequence comes from Astur gentilis, assembly GCF_929443795.1. Classification (NCBI taxonomy): domain Eukaryota; kingdom Metazoa; phylum Chordata; class Aves; order Accipitriformes; family Accipitridae; genus Astur; species Astur gentilis. The sequence continues at coordinate 30,412,625 of NC_064882.1, read as the reverse complement.
ACTCCTTAGGTAGATTGAAGAGGAACAGTATAAAGGGGAATATCAATGAGGCAGGCAGTGTCTCTTTACAAAACATTTCACTGTCTCTTACCATCAGTCCTGGCTCATTCTGTTCATAGGGACACTGCAGCAAAAGCCCGGGGGTAGCTGAAGATCTCTGGGTGTAAGCTTGTAAGCCTCATAAGTTACCTGTGAAAAATGTTGTTGTTGTGGTGATTGTTGTTTACTAATATGTTAACTCTGAAAAATACAAAATAATTGTATTGTCTCTTATCTGTGATGCACAATTGCATCTAAAAAGTGTCCTTGAAACCCAAGTTTAAGTGTTATCCTTTTAAAGCAATATTGCATTTCTGCTCCTCAGTTCCTACTTACTGGAATACAGATGCCTTATGATTTCTGTTTCCTTGTTACTCTTCTGAGTTGCTTGCCTGCAAAAACTAGCTCCACAACAGAGAGTGGGTCTGCAAGCAGAAAAATGAGGGTATTAGGTCAGTGCCAGTGACATATCTTGGCCTATTTATGTGTGTACTGCATATGAGATGTCAAAGAGGTCCACAGGGCAAAGAATTGATTACATGACAGAAAAAATGCTTTTGGCTACTGCAACCAGTTTGCTCTATTCTGATACGCTTTTTAGAAAATGTAGCAAGAATAAAGGGAGGAGAATACAGTGTAAACAAAGTTTTTCATATTGTTTGTCAAAAACTTACTGGCTTTTACGAAATGCCAATTTTTTTCTCTTTCGGAAAAAAAAAGTTTTAAAATTTGTCTTCCATGTTGCTGAATTTATACTCGAAGTCCTAGCAAAAAATGTTCTGAGCCATGACATTTACGCCAATGAGATGAAGTCAAATCAAAGAGGTAATATTCTGACTTTCCAATTTTCTTAAGTAGATTATTCTCACAGTTAATATTTATCTCATCAGCAGATGATAGGGTAGCCAAACATGTAATTTATTTGTCACATGTGGATGCAATTTTAAAGAAATTTAATTGCATATGATCTTTCTGCAAAACTTTTTTTTTTTTACTGTTCTGATAAATACATTTTAAAAATAAGGTAAGAGCTAACATATTTTAAGAAAATACTGGAACATCTGTAATGAGAAAAAGGTAGGCTTATAAATGCAATTGTATCCCTTCCCCTCCCTTAAGAAAGAAAAAAAAACCTCATGCAGAATAAGGGGAAACCTTGTTATGTATCTTGAAAAAAATCCTTTAGAAACTTGTATCTGTTCTGACTTGCTAAAATGTACGAGTAGGGGGACAGTGTGGAAGGAGGTAATCTGTTCTGCCTTCTCCTATCCATCCTCCAGAGAATCCAAAGTCTGAGATGCAAAAAGGTCATCCTAACTTTAAAAGTTTTGGAATCAAAGTTGGTATAAAGATCTTCTATCCATGTTTTAATTAATTGCCCAATTTGCAAAACTGCTGTGAGTTCTTACTATTCGGTCTGCGTCTTGCAAAACCAACCTCTAAAAACTAACAAAATTCACTGAATTCATTTTTCCTGTGCTAGGAAAATTACTGTTCCATGTGTGAACTTCATTACTTGTGCAGTCATAAAAAGCATCATTTAAATAATGATGGTCTTTTTCAAGTAAACACAGAAGACAAAGTCTTAAAGCCTGTTCCTTTTAACAGTTTAAAAACACTTCAGAAAAACAGAACCCGTCTGCAGTAGTCTGCTTCAGTTATGATTAATGTTAACTCTTAGACTTGCACAACTTTTCAGTAGCTGATCCAATTTAAATTCATCGATACAGAATTAAAACAAAAGAAAGTTATATTTAGAAACCTGTATTGTAGAAGTGTTGAATGATGCTTTCCTGTCTAATTGCGTCTTTGTCTAGAAGCTTAGCATGGTGCTTAAAATAAGCTGGTTTGTGCTATTAACATAAAATAATCACTGCTGAAGAATAGGATTTCTGAAGAAGGTTAGGATGTTTTCTGTAATTTAGCTGGCATGTGCAGTGATTTACTCAGGTGCAATGATTTTACTCATGAGTTGGTACTAGATTGAATACTTTATATTAATTTACTTTCATAGCTCAGAATTTTCCACTGTGCCAAGTACATTGTCAGAAAACTTGAACTCTTATATTTCCAACTGGAAAGAGTAATAAGCTTTTTCATCTCTAGGAGAGTGTTTGGGAAGAGGTACTTACAAACAATGTGTGATAGCATTCCAAATCAGAAAGCATGCTCAGCCTCGGGTTTCTTCATATATTTTTTTCATTTGTTGGTTTTTAATTTTCTCCAAGATGACAAATTTTAGTGATGGGTTCAGGGAGCATAAGAGGAAGTGTTGAAGCAATCCCAAAGGATTCTGTTAATATTGAATTAATGAGGTTTGAGTTCTGACTGGACAGATAAACGGATATGTGTTGAGAAACCTCAGATTCCACTGACTTCCATAGACATTTGCAGCATTTAGTGCCTTAGAACATCAAGCACTTCACTGAGGATATAAAACCCCAGCTTTTTACAAGCATGTTTGATTCTTCCAGTCTTCATTCCTAAACTCAAGATAATTAAATTGTTTGTTTCTAGAATAAAAGAAAAGACAAGACTTCCTTTATACCATCTGATCGCTTACAGTTATCTGTTTTGTCCTTTTTTCCAAGTTTGCTGTTCTTGTCAGGAGTTCATGATGAGCTTTTTGGGGAGGCTATTTGTCCTTTTTCCTGTGTTCTGTATGGCTGAAAATGTGAGTCTGTATGAAAAGCATGTAGTGTTTGCCTTGTTCTTACATCAGAAGAATTTTTTCTTTTGTCCATTTTATGCTTGTTTCCAAAGGCTTAAAATGCAAGCTTTGTTTCTGCAATAATGGCTTAGTGTAGGCTTACATTGTTGATCCCCTCAGTAGATGCAATGTAATCCACTTTGGTAATGTGAATTTTTAAACAATCATCAGCCTTTGCTATTAACCCTTCTATACTAATGGTAATACCCTAGAAGAACTACAAAGGAATCTGGTGCTGAAGCTTAGCATAAGACTTGAAGGACACTTAGCGGCATTTACATTCCTTAGTCTAGTCACAATGAATTGCAGAACTGATGTTGAACTTGATTGGTACTGTATTCAATATAAAATAGTTGATTGTGAAGTTGATGCTGAAATACAACTTTGCAGGGGATTTCTTTGGGAAAATATGAAAAATTCCTTCAAAGGTCTTTTGCAATTAAATGCTACTTGAGGACTCTTCTGTCCCTTGCTTTTGCTTGCTATTTAACTAGGTCAGTAGTGTACTTTTCTCAGAATGCTTGTTTTTCCTTTAAACCAGATACAAATACCTGCTGAAAAAGGAGGTATTCAGTCATGGTTTTATTTGTCAGGCTATTTGATAACAATTTTTGTATAAAAATAGGAAAAATACTTCAGGCATTCTTTTTCCTTTTAATTAGCCCTGTTGCATCTTAGTAGCACATCAAACAATTTTTCTTAATGCCTAATAATGCGACTTTTTTTAATGCTATTTCTCTCCTTTTTTAAAATTATTTCTCTCCTTTTTTTTAATTATTATTCTTACCTAGTGACTATTCTCCCTACCTACCTCTGTTCTTGTTTGAGAAAGCTGATCAGCCAAATAAAAACTGACTTGATTACAGTGTGTATGACCTTTACTATGAAAAGAACATGGATGATTGGATTTTGTGTCTCGGCAATCAGAATTACTGCCCTGGGTATCAGTAGTCCCACTGCAAAGATTTATCAAAGTTAATCTGTGCTTACCGTCTCCCCTTGGAGTATTTTGGGTATCTCTTGTGATGCAGTAAAATGAAGAGCTCTCTTCTGTTTCAGTACAATGTGGGAAAACTACTCCATGTTTATTGAGACCCAGGTTTTATGAGGAATCACTGAAGGACTATTAACAGTGTTAGTAACTTAGTTAATATCCTCACTGCAAAATTAGTAGCTCAGTTTTGTGAGCTGAACTAACTTGCAATCAAAAAAAAGCCACCTGGCTTTGAACATCTCGGTTTAGTATGTTTTTTGTGTTTTGAAAGGTAAGAACAAGAGGTTAGCACCACTGTAAGAGGGAAGACGTAATTCATCAAGAACCATAAACTCATGTAGTGCAGATTTTCACTATAGTCTTTCAGTGTAGAGAGTAACTCAAAACAACATGCACCTTCAAAAACTTTAAGAAAAAACATTATCATAGTGTTTTTAGAAATGAGCATAGATCCTGAGCAAGGACAATGCCAGCCCAAGCAGCTCCAGTCTTAAAGTACCTGAAAACAACTAGACAATCGAGAAGATACATAAGATATGCTAGAAATAAAGCTGCTTTCCCCCTCCCCCCTTGCCTCCAGACTGCACCAAAACAGACAGTCATCATGGGATAATCAAACAATCAAGGAGTCTGCAATAGAGTTAACTAATAGGCTTCATTTTACAGCCTATGTGAGGGGAATAGCTGAAGGCAGAAAGAGGGAGGTCTGTAAAACTGTGCTTCGTAATACAGGAGTTCTCACCAGTTGGAGATTACTGCCTGGGTGACCAAGAAATTTTTGTCCTCCCATAACTGTGTCTACGTGAAGCGAGTTGATTATTTACTACTTTCAGTTATAGAAAACTCAAGTTCCCTTACTGTTTAGCCTTTAATTTAAGAAAAAAAAAAAAAGAAAAAAAAAAAAAGGCTACCAGGAGAATACACATAGTGGAAATTAGTTGGTTACAAGTTCTGGTGGTGTTAGTTGGTCTACAGATAAGTTTGAGGACCAGTGTAAAATATTAATTCTAAAAGGAAATATTTTCTTCCCAAGTATATTGAATGGTTGTGTTTGGTTTTTTTTTTTTTTTTTTAGTCTTGCTTAAATGTTTTGAAATTTTTGGTTTATAGTGAGAAATTAAACATTTCAAAATCATTTTGCCTCATAAATCCAAAGGTATCGCATTGTTTAGGTCTTAGACCCTGTGAAAATGTTGTACACAATATTTAGTAATATTCTGACACTCAATTTTGGGAAATAATAACATGATGAGCTGAGGAATTCTCAAAACAAAAAAACAGAATTAAGTGTAGGTACCAAAGCATAGGGTATTTTGAAAAGTTGTTCCCTACACTTCTATTATGTCATAATGAGTAATGTAATATTTTCTAAACTGAAAAAGAAAAATTACTTCTTTAAAAGGCATAAATCAAAATACAAGAAATTCCATTTAGAGTTTTAAAAGTTCTTTATAATAAGGGTGATAAGCACTGGAAGAGGTTACGCAGGGAAGTACTAGAGTCTCCATCCTTGGGCATATTCAATACCTCACTGGACCCAGTCCTAAGCAACCTGCTCTAGTTGACCCTGTTTTGAGGTGGGTTGACTAGATGATCTTCAGAGGTCCCTTCTAACTTCAGCCTCAATCCTGTGATCGTAAACAAACACAAATACTTAAATTTGTAACTAAGCAAACAAGTAGGGTTCTATTTCAGCTCTAAGAAAAGGCACGATTGCATGTGCTGATTGCAGGCTGTTATGTGTGGATTGGTTTGAGGCAATCATTGAACTGTGGAATAAACATCATTGCAGTAACTGTCTCTTTCTGAAATGTGTTCATTTTGTCTGTTAGATTAGCAAGCACTTAGTTTTTTATTAATATAATAAAAATAAAAAATAACTTCTGAAAAAACAGCAAATGTTTTAGATTAAGGTACTAAAAGACCCTGATTACTAAGGTAGACTGTATAGGATTAGTACAGCTGAGGGAACTTAGAGGAAATGTGCAATAATCAGCCAAGTGCACAATTAGCAATTACTGTCTGCTAACACATCCAGATGTTGGCTTCTGACTTCAGTGAGTAGGTTTTGGAAGGTATTGGAAGAATAGAGAATTATTTTGCAAAAAGAAGCAACAGTGGCCCATTGCTTTGGAGCAGCATCTTCAGAATCCAGCTGTGAAAGCAAAAACTGTCTGATAAACATATGCATTACGTTTAAACAGCTTTTAAAACTAGTTCCACAACATACTAAAACTTAAAACATGTCAAGATAGAATTCATGTCTCAGATACACAGGCAGGATAATTTTACAGCTACTGTCCTACATTGTAGAAGCTGAAAAGCTATTTAAAAAAAAGCGCTTCTGTGTGTGCTTAACGAAGTTCTGCTCCATTAGATGGTTCTGTGTGGTGGTTATGCCCATAGCAAATGATTTTTAGAAAAATAAACATAATGGAAACCAATGAGGATTTAATGAAGGACTCCATCCCCCACTCCAAAGTCAGCTCTGTTTAGGACCACCACACTTGGGTGAAACTTGAGCACTCTGATGATTATGGAAAAGGAAGAATCTTTACAGTGTAAGTCTCGGTAAATAATTTTGTTTCTATTTATGCTTTAAAAGTTGTTAGTTCTAAGATGACATATAAAACAGTCAAAGCAAGCATCACTGGATTAATTGTATGAGTTTTATGCTCTTAGCCAAATACAGTAATTAATGTTGACGGACAGCTCTGAGTTATTTGAATCTCATTATTTAACTTCAGAAAACAAGAGTATTTTAAGCATTTTTCTAGTGTTCATTTTTTATGCTTTTTACAAAAGGCTTATTTCTGAAAGGTGTAATTTTAATGCCAGTTAAGAGAAAGGTGCTAAGCCTGTTTTACAATGTAAACTGAAAGGACATAGGTTATTGAAACCTGGTCAGGAGTTGGAAGTACTGAAGAACTTAGATCTGGGTGGCACTGGTCTAGAGCAGCTTCAATATGGGAAAGATTGAACCTTAGAATTTGTGGATCTGTGTGAATATGTATGATAGTATTTCTGATTTTACTGTCTCTCTAAATGTGGGTGTTGTGCATGTCTTGTCTCTTGACGCTCCATCCTGTGTCTGACGTCTGTATGAATACTGTATAAAGATTTATGGAGTGCCTCTCCCAATGGATTTCAGTCCTGTAAAGTCTCACAAGCTGTTAGTACCTTTGGTGAAGGATGGAGATGGTGGAGATGTTTCTGAAAATTATAGCCAAGGACTAATAAGCTGTGAATTTTTTCTGGTTTTGTATGTTTGTCAGAAACTCTGTGTGTAAGGGAGACTACAAAAGAATATGGTATTTTTCTGCTTTTTAATGTCCATTCTGTACTGTAATTCTTAAGCGCAGTTATCCAGAGATAATAAAAATATTTAAACTTTATGAGCTTAGTTACATGGATTCAGCATTGTATGATTTGCTAGTTACTGCCTAGACAGATTACTCTGCTTAGTTGTGATCCCACAAAACAAAGGCTTACCTATTAGAGAAAATCTGATTACCTAAAAGTGATGATCTAGGGTTGCATCATGTCAAAAATTATTGGAGGTTTTAAAAGAAAGGGATAATCACTGGCTGTTTTAGGAGAAGAGGCCAGAGAGGGAATCTAGGTGCAAGAGATCCTATGTCTTCAGTTGAATCCAAGTATAGGAGGGGTAAAATAAGAAACAAAATGCTGGACTTTGGGAAATTCATCTCAAAGCTTCAAGAAAAGAGTGAGACTTGATAGGAGTCAGAGAACCACAAAATTGTTATGCTGCTTGATAAAGACCTTTGTTTCTTCTGCTGCCTAAAATTCTTCAGGAGACAATACTTATGTACAAAATGATCTCATTAAACTGAAGCTATCAATAATGTTTACAAATGGAGGAAAAATACTATTAAGAAGTACATTGAAAGAAAAATGCTATGTTGAAGAGGGAAATGTTAAATACACTTAAGATATAATAGTCTATGCAGCAACAGTATCCAGGATATTAGTGTGTTACTGGATATTTGCTCAGTATTCAGCCAGGATGTTATTTGGAGGTGCTTTTTTTTCCCCTATAAATGGCATTTTAAGACTATAGTGTACAGTGTGTGCATTTCAGACATAGAGTAGACACAGTAGGCTATTTATTGTGGTCAAGTTGATATTGGAGGGATCTCAGTCAGAGTGCTGTAGAAAGTTTCACTGCACCTCTTGCAGAAAGATGTAGACAAATTAAAAGAGGGCTCTGGTCGAAAACACCATAAGTTGGAGGCTTAGTAAAAGCAGTGAATGAGGTAAATTTGAAAAAATTAGTTTTGTTTAGTTTAGAAGAGAGAAGATTCAGTAGGTAATACAGCAGCTTTCAAACATGAAAGCTTGAGGGAACGCTGGTACTTGGATCAGGACAGGAAGCAGGAAGGATATTTGAGTTAAATATAAGAGCAAACACAGTTGATTGCTGAGAGAAGCTGCTTGCAAGGAGTGCCCATTCAAGACTACTGAAGCTGGACTCCTCTCAGTAGAGCCAAGTTTAGAAGAGAAATTAGGAAAACAGGAATTCTCTAGAATGAGTAAGATATACTGGGATGCTCTTGAGTTCCTTCCAAATCCTTTATTTGCATAATTTTTCATATTGTATTTTAACTTAAAGAGTCATACAGCAGGGTGCTGTTACAGTAATGATTACAGATTATGAATTTTAATTATATGAATATGTATTCTGTGCCTGCATAGGAAAGAAGGAATTTTAAAGATATTATACAGGAAGAATATGAAAGTTTGTAGAGAAAATGGGAAAGAGGCCCTCTTACCTACCACTGAAGGAGAATTATGGTATTAGAAACATTTGCAAAGCTCTCTGCTACAGAACATATGGATTCAACGTGCCTAGTGTTTGTCCAGCTGAGAGCTTGGCATACTTGCTGTGAACTGTTCCTACCTGCATGATCCAGAGGTCCACACACTGATTGGAATTGACTGCTGATCCACAATGCCCTTTTCTTTTTTGCTGAATGATGCACTAACAACAAGCAGCAGTGGAATACTGTCACCTTGAAGAACAGATGAAGTTCAAAAGATTGTGAGCCCATGTGATGATGTTGAATCTATTTGAGGGAATAGGAATTGTGAGGACAAGTAGTGGGCTGGATGTTTCAGCCTTAGATTTAGAACTTTCTCATTCATTTTCCTTTCAAACTATGTTTGTTCTGTTCAGTTTTTTAATCTTCCTCCTCTTCCTGTTGTTGCTTCAGTCTGTTTGGCTACCATGAGATCCTATCTGCTATCATTGCTTCTTTTCAAGTTTTACTTCGGAGTACAGATGCTGTAAATTTAGTTAAATCCTGTGTATTCTGTGGCGCTACTCTGTTCATTAACTAAGTATATTTTTTTTCATCACATGCCGTAGAAATCAATATTGCAGTAGAAAGGATAGAGAACTGTACAGTTCAAAATAGGTGCCCATCATCGTACACCATTGCTAGGAATTTAGCTTGGTTGGGAGTATTGATGTACCACTGGTATTGCATAGTATATCTACCATCTTCATACAGAGTTAAATAACAAATGGACCAGATATGTTTGCATTAGATTAAAAAAATACATAAAAATAAATAAAAATAACCTACATAGCTTACTCAGTACTATATGGTCTTTGTCAAAAGCTGGCAAGTTGCAGTTTTGTTTCACTTGCCATTCTTTATTTTGGGGTAGGTTTGAATGGTATGGAATGGACATGGGTGAGGTTGTTGATTTTTGGTAAGGCATTATAATGAGAACTCCTGCTTATGGTCATCCTTAGCTTAGGTTGAAGAATGTGTCAATACGTTGAAGAGTCTTGTCTTTTTTGTGCACTTGGGGTTTTTATACACTGTACAGATTGTCAAAGCTTAAAAAAAATATATACTTTTCTGTGTATTTCCTGTGCTAAAGTATTGCGTGTTAGCAATATTAATACATTGAGACATGATAAATGTAATTAAATTGTTAAAATGGACTTCCCATATCTGTAAACCAGAAGCCTGTTAGGAAGGATTATCATCACTTCATATTTTCTGAAAGAAAAGTATCACAGCAAACTTCTAGTAAAGTTGAAAACGTCTTTTTTTTATGATAGCATGATAGAGTAGTTTCTTCAGGTGGCATAAACTCAACAGAGGAATATGGCATCTCACTGATTTATACTTTAAAATATTAAATTATTTACTACCCTTTCTTCTGGATCAGTGTGATTGTTTCCAGTAATGTCATGTGCCTACTCAACACTTCTTGTTTATTGGAAATTGAACAATTTTGGAGAAGTCCCAAATTGTTTGGTATTCATTTTTCATCCAACAGGAACAGTTTTTGATCACTTCTCTAATCTCTGTCCAAACCAAACCAGCTAATTTTAGACAAAGAATCAGTGCAGCTGATGAAGCAGTGGTCTAATATAGCAGAAACAGACAGCACGATGAATGACCGTATCAGCACTTGTTATTCAGTGTATGAACACATAAAAGAGAGTTAAGTCTTCACTAAGAAATACAATACTATGAGAAGTTCAGTATCAGATGATGTATGTTATGATTTTTCTTAAAGAAGAAATAAATACTAGTAAACTACAGAACAGCAATGTTACTACAGTTTCTCCTAGCATCCCCTATTAATTAATCATTTTCATGTCAGAAGTGTCAAGCAGATTTTCTGGGCACACAAATTAGGAAAAGCCTTATCAGATGGGTGGCATATGTACCTCATACACAGTGACAAGACAGGCACAAGCATCAAAGGCCTGCCAAAGCTGGCTTCCCTGTTAATGTTTTTAAACAGAAATTTGACTATGTCTACCAAAGATGTTTCAGAAAAATAGAAGAGAGAATGACTCTCTTAAATGCTCATGAGTAGTTGTGTCTGCCAGGGATGAGGGTTCATTTACAGGGGTAATTGTATATGTGTGCCTGAAAAAGAACAATTATTTATTTAGGACATTTTGCTCTTTTATAAATCTTAAAAAAAACACTGAAGCTACATTGTGACTGTTTATTAGAAAGTATAGACCTGTAAGAAAATAACCTGTTTAGTGTGCTTTATTCCTCTGATCCAGTTCTCTGGTCTACATTGTTCAGTAAACATAACCATGAGGCGAAAAAAGTGCTAAATAAAAAGTTTTCATAATACATTTTCAGAAGAATGTTGTGATGTTCTTTTGATAATATAGGTCAGTTTGCTAGGAAGTTATTGCATGTTTATATGAAATTCAGAAGAGTTTCAGCTATGAATTGCTGGAGAGTGTGTATAATCTTCACTTTTACACTCTACTGTCTCAAGAAGTAGGATTGAAACTGTAGAGCTGGTGACTTTTCACGCTAGCCAGCAGACTTCCCAAAGAAAGAAATTCAACTGTGACACCACCACAACTGTAATAGCTGGATGATTTGGACACCACCCAAAAATGTTTCTGTCTTAGTGGCGTACCAGAAGAGACTATGTCTTGGTGACTTGTATTTGCATGAGTACTGCTTTGTCAGATGTCATTTAACTGGAGATACTGGGAATAACTCTCCTTTGCATTGCAAGAATGCAATCCAGGGTTTTTCCCCCCTCTTTAAAGCACAGGTCATTACTATACTGTTTGTATTTTGGTAGAGACGCCAGTGGGTTTTCAGAGAAATCCACTATTCTGAGCACTTGGCAACCGTACAGCAACACAGTCCACGATCTCAAGAGTATGTATAGATGATATGGGAAGTAAGAGCCCAGGGAGACAAGTTGATTTGTTCAGTGTCATGCCGCTCATTCATGCTGGTCAGAAGTACTCATGTTCTTCACGGTTTACTACCCTGACAGTCTACTGTCTTGTCAGAGTTTTCGGCTGAAAACAATTTATTTGAACTTAAATAATGCAGCTTTGCTGACATGATGAAACTTAAGGATCTGAAAAAAAAAAAAAGGTGCAAATGGAAACAGTAAAGCTATATAGTTTAAATGTGTACATTTTGTAAAGTTGAAGGACTATATTCTCTTCAAGAAGGTGCTTTGGAGGTGGGAATTTGTAGTTTTTCAAGACCCCTGGATGGTATTGAGCTTACGCTCCATAGAGACTAAGATGCTTTCTAAGATGATTTTTTTGTTGTTGTTATAGTCATAATTTTAATCTTTATTTGGAAATGCAGCTTGGAATATGACTGTGTTCTGAGATTTTAATCTCTGTCCTGCATGCTTTGTGTGTGGACATGTTTTGTGAACCAGTAGTGACAGCAGCATCTGTTGGAGGTGGTCTTCATTGCACCTTGAAGAAAAGTCATTGACTTGCAGCAGATTGGTCAAGTTGGTCTGACGTTTGTCAAAAATATAGTTAGGACCACATCCTGAGCTAACAGTAATAAAAATCTGGATGTAGCAAGTATGTAGGTTAAGGAAAAATAAGTAAAAGTAGCCAGCCAAAACCACCCAGCTCAGTGGGACTTTCTAGATGTTTTCCATTCTTGAGATCATTGCATTCTAATTGCATAATTTTACACGGGCCTGATTTTTAGGCTCCCACAACTGATAAAATCTCAATGACTGAGTTTGTGGAGTGCAGATATTGTTAACACTAAGTACGCGTAATGAATTTACTTTTCTTTCCTTCTCTTTACTTTCCTTTATGATCACAGGGTTGGTTTTTTTTTATCCCAGCTGTACAGGTTAGGGACATGGCTCTGAATCCTCAACTCCATTATTGTTTTTACTCTTTTTTATTCTGAGTCACTGGTCTTTTTCATCATCTTTTCTTTTGTGATACATATTGGCCATCTACTCTTTCTTTGTGTTAGTGCTTCTTTTCTTGTATGCAGGAAGGAAACTCCTTCTGATTTGCTGTCTTCTTCCTGATTATCTTCTTGGATCTAAATCCTAGCAAATTTATTCAGGAAATAATTTAACCTAACCTAATCTCCCATTGTGCTTACTTTCAGGACAAAAAATTTTGCAGGACCTTCTGAGGAACTTGGGAATAGACCTGGTTATACCAGTGGTCTCATCAGTGCAAGAATTAGAATTACTATAATTCAATGTGTCACTGAAACAGTCATATTTTCCTGCCACTTAAAGCATGTTAGCCTTTAACAACCAATTAAGGCTAATGTTCACATTGGCTATTACAAAAATGCAAGGAACTTTCGATTTGTTTAGGTGAAATATGCTTTCAGTGCTACGGGTGGACTATAGTATTGCCTTAGATTTGTTTTTATAGGCCTTGGTTGTGACAGGTATGTCAAAATTCCCTCAATTTAAAATCAGTGAAGCAACCAGGTCACGAATAAAGCTAGCCTATGTAAAACTATGCTTTTTTTTTCAGAGCAGTAAGCATTTCATCTGGTACAAACCAGAATTATTTTTAACATTGTAATTTATTAATTCTGAAAGTGAAGAAATTTCTTGACTATGTTTCTTTCCTTTTTGAAAGACAATTCATGAAACTTTCAATGTGTTACAAAGATAAAGCCTAATGGTTACAACTGAGGTTTGGTATCTAATTTTTGAATTTTGACTAAACTGTGTATTTGGGTAATGTTTTTTCTAGCACATCCTTTTTCTTGAGAAAACATACTTGAACCGTGTACCTCTTCGTCAAGGCTTTTATATTTGATATGTTTGCTGTGAAGTTTCATGAAAAAAAAATGGTTGTAATCAGTGTTTATTACAAGAAGAAAAAAAATACATGTTGGAAAAAATTAATGTTTTTTTCCAGTAAGGGAGTTTTAAATAAGCAGGCTTTGATTGAAAGGCACTATGTGGCAGAATTTACCCACTTTTAAATTATCAGATTAATGAAAATTTATAATTGCCTTTTAAGTGGTTTTGTATTCATCTCTGCAGTTAGCATTGCTGTGCTTAACAGATAGGTTTACCATTCTTAATGGATCTAATCGTTTGCATTTTTTGAAGGATGAAAAATGGCTAGGAGGTGGAAGTAACAGTGAGTGTATCTCAGGATTTGAATTTTTTTTAAGGTACCCTCTTCAAGTTGATGTCCAGAGACAAACAAAAAACTTACCACTGCTGTTTAAGTAAGTGCTAATAGTGGCATTACTGCTCTCAGACTGCTCTTGTTTAGGGAGCAACAAATCAAACTATAAATATTTTGTCTTGTCAATTGACAGTAATTGGTCAGAATGACCCAGGCAATGCTGTCTTCCTACAGAATTTAGGGGATTTGGAGACTGCCAGCAGCAGGTGTTAAGTTTATAACTTTCCCTATGGCCTTCTGACTCTTAGCCAAACTGTGTCAATTTTGTACCCAGCTGGTTTTACTTGTTTTCTTTTAACAACCTTCATTTGCACTCTTACTTTATAATATCACCTAACTTGAAAGGGTGAGGTTCTCCTGGTGAGGTTAATATTTCTCTTGATTTGGTCTGCACTACATTAGGTTTTTTTCTTTGATGAAATGTTCTTTATTCTACCCCCATAATAGGGTAGAACAACTTCTGACAACAAAATATTCAAGCATGGCCTTTTTCAATAAATCAATGGGGTTTTGATTTTTTTTAAGCAAAGTCAGTATCTTCTGGTAAATTGGCTTAGAGCCTTTGTATGACATCACAGAGGTGGTGCGCAAGAATCCTTGGTTTTGGCTGTGGGGCAAGGAATTAAACGATCTGTCTGAAAACTGGTGGCTACCCTCAGGTTCTCCATCATCATAGCCTATGGCTTAGAAAAGACGGTATGGAAAATGGGCAAAATTATTAGCTCATTCAGCTGAGCCAACAGACTCTTTTCTTGTATTGATCACACACTAACACTTTCAGACATTCATCAACTTCTGGCATGGCTGCCTAGTAGCCAAATTTAGAGGTTAGCAGAGCTATTTCTACAAGATGAGTCCTTGGGAATTGCATGGGGTAATTCTTTCTGGGGTTCCTGGTTCCAACATATTTTCACCTTATAAAGCAGATCTGTGCTTTTAAAATACAATTAAATCATAAAGGTATAAAACTGTGATAAATAAACAACATGAATAAATCTTAAACAATTGCATGTAGTGATTTTGTGGTGTACCTGGGATAAGAATAGCTGATTTTAACATCTACGCCTACCTCACTAATTCTGAATGTTCTTGATTGATTGCTTTCAAAAGTTTCCATTTGCCAAACATTGGTGGATACCTTCTGAAAGGCTACCATCCAACTTATTCTCTCTGGTTTCTGTGGAAACTGTTGACTTTAATAAGTTAATACTGCTGTGTTTTGGTTTCTCCAAAACCACTGAAGTCCATAGGTGGACTTCAATGCTGTATTTCATAGAACATTTGAAGAAAATGCATTCAGTGAAGGTTTTCTCTGTCAGCCAATTGTACTCACATAGTGGGTTCTAGCATTGCTGGTCTCGGAACTGTTGTAGTTTGATACTAACTCCTGTAGAGAAGTAGGACCTGAAGTAGGTACATACTATCAGTCTAGTTTGCCAGGTATAAATAATATAAATATTATAAATATAAATTTATATAGATAAATATTTATATAGGTATAAATAAAGGGTAAGGACACATCCATCTAAATCCTTCTCACCATCTCCCTACAAAATTTAAATCAATTTAAAATTAATTTTAATACCATATTCTTAGTTTATACTCATAAAGCAACACATTCAAAATCTGGGTAATCAATGTATCTTCATGGTTCATGATCTTGCATCTTTTTTCCTACTTCCAAGTCTTTAACTCACCCCTATCCTCATCAATATATTACCAACTAAAATTCATTATTCACCTTCAGATTTAACATTGTGAACTTTTGTCCAATTGATTATTACCTTTCCTTGTTTGGATTTCTTTGTATTTTAATATACTTCTTTGCATGAGTTTGGAAAATAAGAAGTGGTCTCAGTATTTGTCATTCTTTATTTAGATAGGAATTGACTTCAGTAAAGTATGAAGTGGATAAAATGAGGTGTTTTCATCCAGCTGAAAGTTTAATCTAGCAGAACACTACTGATTGTATTAACTTGACAGGGTTACTAATTATATTTAGGGAAGGCATATTGTTTTTCTGCCGTGCTGCCATAAGATAAAGGTTTGTTGATTGTTGTTGCAAAAATTGGGCCCTCTTTGTATTGTAATAGTCTAAAAATAAAATTGAAGTTCCTAGTGGAATCTGATACTCTCTGGGCAACCATTAAGGTTTATAGCAACTGATGTCACAGAGATTTCTGAAATTATGCCTGTGTGTTGAACACCCAGAATTTTCAGGCTTTTTTCCATTTTAATCAAAACCAACTGTGTCATTTTTCTGTTCTCTCTCCCTTTTCTAACCAATATTTGGTTTCTGTTGCATGATTTATGAGTACCTGTTGTAGTCTTTTGTGTTGATAATGTTTACCCATCTGGGCTGTCTTAATTTTAGCCCAGCATAATGTGTCTTTTGGCCAGTTCACTCTGTGCTGTCGGTCTCTGTTTCCTGAAATTAAAATGTGCAAGGAATTTAGCACCTGTGAAGTGATTCCAGAAGGAGGTAACATCAGTGAATCCGTTACTTACTCTTGTTGTTGTTGCAATAAAGTAATGCTTAAGATCAAGAAAAAGCTCAAATCCAACAATTTAACAGTCAGTAGGAGTAATTTAAAAGAATCAGGATTCACTTATTGTTTAACATACCTAAAGAAACAAAGCTCCTTTCTTCTCATGAAGTTAAAACTATTTTCTCTATACATTTTTGTATTTTCCTTTTTGTAGTCTATGAGGAAGGATATTTACATTGAAGGGTGTTTTTCTGTTCTGTGAAAGTTCTGACTATTTTACTAGAAAATAGAAGAAATTTATACAAAGATGGAGTGCACTCTAGAATACAAAAGAAGCTTTTTGCACTGAGATGTGAATTCAGTGAGCTGAATTGCATTTAGAATAAAAGAGCTTTATATATATCCCTTAATTCACAAATTTATCACAGGCTCAAAAATCATAAGATAAAGCACCCCTTCTTCTGTTTGAGTGCCATTGTGCGTCACAAGTAATCGCTGATGATCTGGTTAAATGATGATGGATCAATACCATCTGGAATTGTTTCTCAGATGGCAATTTTGCCTGTCTATATTGGGTTTGCATGGCAGGGTTTTGGTAGCGGGCGGCCTACAGGGGTGGCTTCAGTGAGAAGCTGCCAGAAGCTTCCCCTAGGTCTGACAGAGCCAATGCCAGCCGGCTCCAAGATGGACCCGCCGCTGGCCAAGGCCGAGTCCATCAGCGATGATGGTAGTGCCTCTGGAATAACAGATGTAAGAACAGAAAAAAAAGTTGCTGGGGCACAGGAACTGCAATCAAGAAAGGATTGGGAACATGTAAGAGAAACAACCCTGCAGACCCCCGGGTCAGTGAAGCAGGAGGGGGAGGAGGTGCTCCAGGGGCCGGAGCAGAGATTCCCCTGCAGCCTTGGGGAAGGCCATGGTGAGGCAGGCTGTCCCCCTGCAGCCCAGGGAGGTCCACGGGGGAGCAGATATCCACCTGCAGCCCGGGGAGGACCCTGGAGCAGGTCGATGCCCCTGAAGGAGGCTGTGACTCCGTGGGAAGCTGGTCCTGCAGACCTGTGGAGAGAGGAGCCCACGCTGGAGCAGGTTTTCTGGCAGGACTTGTGACCCCACAGGGGACCCACGCTGGAACAGTCTGTGCCTGAAGGACTGCAGCCCGTGGGAAGGAACCCACACTGGATCAGTTTGTGAAGAACTGCAGCCTGTGGGAAGGACCCATGTTGGAGAAGTTCGTGGAGGACTGTCTCTTGCGGGAGGGACCCCATGCTGGAGCAGGGGAAGAGAGCAAGGAGGAAGGAGCAGCAGGGACAACGTGTGACAAACTCACCACAACCCACATTCCCCACCCCCTGCGCTGCTCAGGGCAGGAAGAGGTAGAGAAAATCTGGAGTGAAGCTGTGCCTGGGAGGAAGGGAGGTGTGGGGGGAAGGTGTTTTAAGATTTGGTTTTATTTCTCGTTATGCTACTCTGATTTGATTGGTAATAAATTAAATTAATTTCCCCAAGTTGAGTCTGTTTTGCCTGTGACTATAATTGCTGAGTGATCTCCCTGTCCATATCTCGACCCACGAGCCCTTCGTTGTATTTTCTCCCCCCTGTCCAGCTGAGGAGGGGGAGTGACAGAGTGGCTTTGGTGGGCACCTGGCATCCAGCCAGGGTCAGCCCACCATACTGCCTTTCCTAGACTGTAAGTATTTTCTTCCCCACCTTTGAAAGCTTTGATAGATGAAAAATTACCTATAAATAATGTGAATTAGATTACACTAAAAAGTTGTATAAATAAAGAAAACTTACATAAGCCCTTCCGTTACTCTTTACCTGTCATTCAGTTTAAATACATAGAGCAGACTGACAATGCAGTTAGTGGAGAGCAGACAACTCTTCCTGGGAGAAACTTGAGGGAACGTGTTTTTTCTCCAGAGTGCCCCCAAGTGACATCTCTTCAGTGGCTGAGCAAGGAGCTTTGAATCCCTTTGCTTGGTGTTCTTGCCCAGTTTTTTAAAAAGAAACCAACCTCTTTTTGTAAGCATTTTAATGCTTCCTTTAAAAAATCCCTGTATAAATTTTACATATTCTACATGTTCATTATAAATATAAATGGGATGGAAATAGGAAATATCTACAGAACTTATTGTGAGAGGACTCTTAGTATCTCTTCATTTTATCAGAGAAACAGTAAGTCTGTGCTAGCAACTTTTTTTCATTGTACTGTAGAAAAGATCTAAGAATTTTTGAATCCTAAATTGCTTTCTTTGAGGAGTTGGTTGCAGTACATAGTACTTGGTGTGTTAGCATATTTGCACACTATGTTTGTTTTATTTCTGCATTTATATAGATCATAAGTAGGCTTATCCTTATTTGCCTTGCCTAATTTTTTACATCTTTGCTGTCTTCTAACAGACATCTGTAGAAATATCTTCACAGTGATACATAGTTTGGTTTTTTTATTTAAAATGCTTTCTATTTATATAAGGTTAGACAGCTGGAAGGGAGCGTTGTGTATTACTGGGGCTAACATGGCTGAGTGTTTTATTGTACACCTAAAGAAGCAGATAGGTTGTATGATGAAACTGGTGACTAAACAGATTTAAAGATATTCTTGCTGTAATGATCTGAACCTGATTGATGATATGAACCTGATTGTTGATCTGCGCCTTTCCAAGGGATTTATAAAAATTCTAATTATGCCATTCATATGAAAATATTACATTTAAGACTCATCGTCATTTATATCAGATGTGCATTATCAAAAGATAAACATCTAGGATTACTTCTTTTTCAAAGCCAACAGGATGCATTAGCAAAATGTTTGATCATTTCTGACACTTAAGTATTTTTTAAAAATGTAGTTCAATATTATGAATTAATTATCTTAAATATTAAGATGTGTACCTTGTTTTGTGCTTTCATCATCTTCTTTCAGTGTACAAAGCAGTAATAGCTTAATCATATCATAGTTACAGTTTATTCTCAAGAAATTAAGCAAATAAGTAATTCAAACCCAACTGTTAAAGTTGAGAAATTCAATAATTTTACAGAAGAAACATGTTGGTTTACCCAGGATATGCAGGTAGATTTCAAAAGTCAAATTATATTAGCATAAAGTACGGTAGGAACAGTACATACCTTCCAGTCCACTATTCAAGGAAATACTATAAAGCTTCCTAAATTGTATCGAGTAATTCAAATTGAGCCCCCTCTCCCTGCACCCAGCAAGTGTGCCTTGAGGATTCAGTACATCTCTTTTTCTCTAAATTTCTTCACTGCTTTGTCTTTCTCTATTCAGGTCATGGAGATAGTGAGCAGTGATCCTTTCTACTGCTGTTGGTACATGTTTGGGGAATGCATATTCTTCATGATCATAGCATGTAGAAAGACCCTTCATTAGTGTTGTTCCTAAACATGAAATGTGCTACTTCATCCTCTTGTATGTTCTAATTTTTGTACAAAATCACAAGCACATAACATCTGCTCTTGTTTGTTGAACGGTCTCCCAGATGCTGCTGGCACCACATAGGCACATAGGAATGATATCTGTGTGAGATTTTTGTTTGCTTGTTCTCTATCAATTTCCTTCCAGCTTTTGGCGCTTGATTGAACTAGTGTGTCATAGTGATTGGTACTTAGTGTCAGTTCACAGATCTGAAAAATACATTGCTGTAGCTCATTTTGCTCTTGCTCTGCTGAACCTGTCCAGTTCCTGCTCAGAATGGAGCAGAAAGGTTTTTTTTCATATTGCTTTTACTTTTTCAGTGGATTAAGGGTTATTTAATACATATTTCTTCTCTGATGACATTTTTAAACTTTCCTATAGATAGTCACAACTTTGCTAAGCAAAAGTTTGAAGAAGTTGTGTGATTTTGTTAATATGTAGAATGAGTTGTAGCTATTGTGCCTAAAGATTATGGCTATACAAATGTGCCAAATTAGAAAATTTATTCTTCTTAAAATAAATTATTTCCATGAAAGCTAAGCTTAGACCATTTCTTTGTTTTAATAATGTTTAAGAGCTTGCTGATAACTTCTCATATCTTTACTGAATTCTGAGAACTGTGTCTTGTCACAGTACATATTCAATTTTAGAAAGTAAATTTGTTTGAGGACAGATATGGGCAAGTATCAGTTCTCATTAAGTAATTCTGACTGGGCTCAAGTACCCTCTGCCAACCCATGTCACATGCAGGTGCAAGAAGCACGGTAGCAGGAGAGTCATCACAACAAAAACTGTTTTCTCTTTTATAAACAAGTAGGAGAAAATAAATTTTTTGCATTTGTAGAGCTTTAGATTTTGGAATGATTTGATGACTTCGCGTGTCTTACTTCTGAGGTTGATTTGGCTGCCTAACGTTTGGTAGGTGGGTATAAGGCAAGGGAATGAAGACTGCACTTTTTTCCTGAGGAAAGAATAAGGAATATAAATAAAACAGACATTTGCAAGATAGGATTTAAAACTCAAAGTAAACCTCTGTTTTATTTATTTTGAAGGATCTGAGGACAGAGTTGTCATCTTCCCGTATTCAGTTCAAAGAAAAGTAGTGAAAACATTAGCCTGTTTTCTCTTGTGTTTTGAATTCAGCTGACATTTTCATATTTCTTACAACAAAACATTTTTCGGCTTTAATGATTAATTCAAATTCAGTTCTGAAGGTAGTACTTACTTATGAGTAAATAAAATAATATAATATGGACAAGAATGAAAATGTTATGTTTTATTTTATAATGAAAACTGAACACGCCATGTATCTGTGAGGAAAGAAATCATGCTTTCTGCCCTACACAGCACATAAGGACTGTTCATCATGAAGTATCAGAAATGAATTTCAAGTAGTGCCTACAGCTTATGAAGCAAAAGCAGATACAAAATCGGTAAGACTCAGTTGTCATTATTTTTGAAATGAGAGTTATTTTCATCTAACTTTTGCTGTGGTACTTACAAAAATGTAAATACTGGAGATTAAGGATTCCACTTAGGAGAATAAAAGCTTAGATGACTAAATGAGCATACTGCAAATAGGTATACAATTTCGCTGAAATTTTGCTAAATAGATATATTAATAGCAAACAAGGGCACTCCATTGCAATTCCAAGTAATCCAGTGACACCTTGAGTAATCAACCCTAATGTTTAGCTAGTCAGTTCTGGAGTTGAACCAATACCATGGCATCTAAATGAGCAAACATGAAAGTGACCTTACAGAAAATGAATGGTCAAGGATGTTGACGTACACTTTGTAAGCAGTAAAGCATTTGCTTCTGAAAATGTTTGTTTGTTGTTTTTTTGTTTGTTAGTTTGTTTTTTATTTTAGAAGTAATTTATTAGGCTGAAAAGGCAAAATTTGGACAGTGACATGTTAACTGGAGAAAAGCTCTTCCACTTCTGGTGATGACCATGGGAAGCTTCCCACTTCTGTTATGTGTTTTCACACTCGCTTAACTTTTAAACCATGAAATACTGTGCAGAGAAGAAGCAGGAACTAATGGCAGGAATGCCAGACATTTGCACAAGTATAGCGAAAGTAGAGCAGAAGTGCCTACAATACCTATTTCTTTCCTTATTTTTCTTAGTTTTTAAAATGGAAGATTAACACTAAACACAGCTAAGCACTTCTAAGCGGTACATAGAAAGTAAGTACAGCTGCAGATGCAGTTATTTAAAGAATGGGATGGAGCTGGCTTCCCAGTCTTGTCCATGCCAGATTAGGAAGTGGTTTTCCTTGGAGAAGAGGATTAGGAATGTATCTTCTAAAAGAGAAAGGAAAACTAGATCCAGATTTCTTTCTTATAGACAGCAAGAGCTTGCATTGGGTGTGCCCCCCCCCCCCCGCTCTGAAGTAAAAGCGATGAGCAAAGATGTAATGACATAGATTTTTATTCTTTGCCAGATTTCGACTTTCTACTAAAAGCTGTGGTAAAGCTGCCATTATATTATTGTTATTTGATTAAGACAGTATGAGCTCCCTGTTACTTAACATATATTTATGTCATTTTCGGTTTGTCACAGTGACTTTTTATGAGTATCTCTGAATTACAAAGGAATAAAAAGTCTGGAGTAAAGAATCTATAATTTTTTCCAAACATGGAACATAACTTTAGGGTGTTTGACAAAGAACACAATGTAATGGGTCTCTAGTCCAAACAAGACGTTTATGTATTGTAAAACTAATTACAAACACGTAGGTTGAGTTTTCATTGAAGTATTCTCAATAGATTGCATTATGTGCTTTTCTGTGCCTGTGATCACAAAAATGAACTTACACATCTAATAAGTTTGAGTAGTTAGAGTGAAGTCATGAAGTTGTTCCTGATTTTGTTCATGATATCAAAAGTAGTTCTGTGGGTGTGTTTTGGTGTGTTTGAGTGGGAGGGGAGAAAATATTTAGCATTTTTCTTTCTACTGTCTTTTTTTTCTCCTTACAAATAATTTGTGGTCAGTGGAACCCAGCAAGGAGTCTCTTTTTCCTCCAGATGGTTGTGACATTTGAGTAAACCTTGGAGGATTAAAGGCACTCTAGTGAGCACTCACTGTAAACTCCTGACGCAACATGACAGTCCTAATCTGGGTTCTGGGCTGATTAGATGGTAAGAGCTCAAAGGGTGGGGTGGGGGGGTGGGGGGAAATCCAACTGTGCAATAACCATTTATGCTGATGAAAGACACTAAAAAAAGCCCTGTATCCTAAATTTAGGCTAAAGATTCAGTATAGGTACAAACTTATGCAAGCTAAGTTTTCAAGTATAATAATTTAATGACTGGCCGTAAAATAACTTCAGTTTGTGTAAAGCTTTTCTGTGTGTGCCTGAATGAGCACAGCTTGATGCAAATGTCTTTTCTGTATATTAAAGACGGTTTGCAAACAATCTAAATGGTTAAATGATGGTAGAAAATACAGAAATTGATCTGAATGAGACTCTTAAATCTGATTATGCTTCATCACCATCTGCTGTAATAGGATAATAGGAAGGTAGAGAAAGATATATTCTACCTTTATTTGGAATAAAGCAAAAAAATGAATATTTTACATTTGTTATGCAAGGAGAACTTGTTTGCATAATGGGAAACTCATCAGAAATTATGCTCTTTATTGCTCAGTATGATTCTAAAGGGCTAAGACAAATATTTGATAAATTATTATTTTGATTTGATTAAAATAAGAAAACAGGGTTTAAAATTACTTGACTTTTTTCTCCTCTCCTGAAATTTTAAAAGTAGTATATTGAACTTTCAAAAAATTGTATGGCAACAGGTATAATTATTCAGCATTACACATGTCTTAATTTATTTGTTTTGGCTGAATAAATGTTAAATTGTCCTGCTCAACGCCTCTCCTGGTACAAGAACAATGCTTCAACTGTGGCTTGTAAATTGGCCTCACTTATCTATAGATTATTTTTACTGCACAGCAACTGAGTAATTTGTTCCTTTATGGTGTTTCTAAGTCTGTCAGAGCATGCCAGACAGCCCAATATTTTGTTTTCAAAGGGGAATCAGTGATATTTTTAGTTTTACAATCTCTACCTTTCCCAACTCTTTTTTTTGTTTGTTTGGGGTTTTTTTTGGTTTTGTCTGTCATCTTCTTCTTTCAAGGTATTTTAGCACTCTGGAAAAAGGTACTGCTGAAAACAGGAAATATACTTGATGATTCATTCTTGCAAATGTAATTCCATTGGCATTGTAGAAAATAAACTATGCTGTTTAATGCCAAGTATGAAACTAATGGTAGTACCAAACATATTGCAAATTTTCAGTTATTTGTTTGGTATCGCAGTATTCTGTGTTCCTGCAAAGCTCAAAAAATCCTTAATTATGGTTGGGTATTTGCTAAAAAGGAAATCAGTTGTATAGAACCTGCAAGAGTTCAAAGGAAGTCGGGTCAGATTTCATTAAATAAATTAATCTTCGAAATTATTTCTCTACATACTGAATTTCCTTTACAAACTTTTCAATTAAAACATCAGGCTTCTTTTGGAAGGAAAGAAACAAGCTTTAAGGCTTATGCAAATTGATCATAAATGCTAATGGTAGAAAACTGTAGGATTTCCTATCAGGTTGCTCCACGTAACATCAACAATTTGAATGCAGTGTTTAAAAGGAAGTGCTTTCTAGCAGTTTCGTTAAAAACATGACTGTAAGAAATAATAGTAATTTAAAAAAAAAAATTCACCATACTCTTAATTCTTCTACCTATCTTGCAACTTCAACACCACTGAGTAGCTGTCTGGCATCCAAGTTGCATCTCTTCAGAACCACTACCAATTCACACAGATGTGTGGGCTGTATTTCTTAGATTTTGAGAAATCCTCTGGAAGCATGAGATAAGAATGTGAAAAAGACCAAGCCTGACCTACCTTAAAATGTCCCAGCAAGGTTCTAAATTAGAGCTTTAAGGGGTTGAGCTGGTAATGCATTGTGAGACTGACTGGCAATTTCACAACACCTGGTTATCTTTGCTGTATGTCAGTGCTGCACTCAGAACAAAACTCCAAATGTATTAGAAATATTACAGTACAAAGTTTTGTGCTTTTAAGCAATGCTTTTTAATCCTTTTCCTATATTCTGCAAGAATTGGAGTTGTAACAATGCCAAAAATTAGTCAATCTGCACAGCCCTCTGCTCACCCCATTCCCAGGTTTGTTTTTCTTTTATTTCTTATCCTATTTAATGTAGCCTGTATTTATAGCTGCTGGTGGTGGGAATACAATGGTGTTGCTGCAGGCTTCCCTTTAATGGATCCTTGCCAAAGATAGCCATTGTTCTCCTTGCTTGAGGCTGCTCAACTGTGCAAGGTTGCTTGGAAACCCTCTACTGAGTAAAACCTTCCAGTCACTTTCCTTTACCTCCCAAGTCATACCAGTGCTTAGGGATTCAGAGGAGGATCACAGTCAATGTGGTTGCTTTTTATGACCTTTTTGATGCTAAACCAATGACCTCTTAAATGCAGCAGTGTAGCCGCATATTGTAGCTTGCACAACTATCTAGCTAAAAAACAAACACCGCACCAGCCAGGAGGTAGCGTCATCGGATGCCCACAATGGCAGTTAGCTGATGATTTGAAAAATCCTGGAATAAGGAAGAAGCCTAACTAGTAGGTTCTGCTTTAGGGAATACCATTGGGAAAAGCATTACCTTTAGGTTGTGCTGTGGTGGTTTGTCTTGCATGGTGTGTAATTAGCACTAAAACAACATAGCCTGGCCCCGATGCTCAATATACCTAGGTTTTCCCTAACATGCACTTCCTTTTATCTTGCTGTTTCCTTTTCTCACATTGCAGAAATCAATTGTATTTGATACAGCATTTCAGAGCGAATCAGTCATTATTATCTTGAGCAAGCTGGTCAACAGGACAAATCAAATCCCATGCTTATTTGTAACATTTAATTTGACCCACCTTTCTAAATAAGTGATCCAAATAATCTCACTTGCTCTTTGTCTGTTATGTTAAACCAATGACTGTTTACAGCTGTTTTCAATACACTAAATCTTTTCAGTTGGTTTATAAGCATGTCCTTTGTATACACGATAAATGCTGAGGCATGCCATCTGAGCATGGATGGCTTCTTGGTAGTAGGTACCCCCTTAATACGAAGAATACAAATAGTCTGTTGTAATATTATTAGGTGAAACATTGCCTGGTATTGTATTTTCTTGCCGGGGAATTGAATATTGCCATCGCTGTTCTCCAAGTAGCATGAGCTAAAGACCTATAGAAAAAAAAAAGATAGCTGTTCCTACATGATAATGTAATCTGTTTTCTATTCTGATGGTTTTCAGTTCTCTCTCTGCGACTATTTTGAGTTAGTGATTTAAGTATTAGATTATAAATATACAAGTATACGTTGTCCTGTGTATCAGGATGTCACTTCTGACTCGGCTCCATGAGGTTTCAGGAATAATTCCGTGCTGGCACAGAGCTCAGGATATTTCAGTTTCTTTGGAACCTGTTTGCCCTGTGCCTTTCTCTTCTTCCTGACGCCCAAACTTCTCCTTTCCTCTTAAGGCTAAACCTTTACTGATCTAAGTGGCAAATATATGTTTGTTATGCATCCCTAATCTTAATATTTTAGGAACACTGTATGATGCTGTGCCTTGAGTTCTGAAATTACAAAAAGATGAGTAACACTTGAAGGATTGCAACTAAAGGATAAATTACATGTATTGCCTCTTTTCACATGCACCCAACCTTTTAATTAGTTCACAGAAGCAAATGGATTGCTTAAGAAATTAAGTCCAGTTGTAAACATAAAATAGCAAGTTGGACTGGAACAGTAAGACTTCTCCAGGATCTGGAAGAAGAGAGAGCAGAGTGACTGAGACTTCCTAGTCTGGTTATAAGCACTGCATGAAATGAAAGAGATAACCAGACTTAGGATGTGCTTGTTTCTTTCCATCATCCCTAATAGAATAATGCTTGTGACTTGGGGTTGCTAAGCCCCAAGTTTACACAGTCACATGTAAGGTCTAGTTATATGTAAGCCAGTAACTATATAACAGAGAAACAAAAGATTTTTTTAAAATGTTACAATAAAAAAAAAAAAAGATACAGCATAGCTACCTGTCCAACTGCTCATCTGCTGGAAACTTTGTCCTGCAATTACTCTTTGATGCGATTTAATAAAATATATGGGGGTCCATAAGAAGAGCAGCTTCAGCCTTGCTACAGAAGGAGATTCACAGCTGTTGTATCAAATACTTTTAACTTCTCAAATCAAAAGGCTGTCTTGTAAGAACATCTTTTGTGTCAGTAAGAATCCCAAAGTGATTTTGTTATCTACTGCCTGGGAGATTGCCTGGAGCATAGCTCCAGGTTACCAGGATAACCAGCAATTTCTGTAAATGTGTATGGATAAAATGCCATTCTCTGTTTTTAATTCTTCTTCTTCTTCTTCTTTAATTCTGCTAAATTTGAATGTAGTTTTTAGTGTCATTAGTCTATAACTGTAGTAGCAGCTTAGTATTTTGTTTTGCTATAGATAAAACTATATTTACAAAATCTTTACACAAGTCCTTAACTGTTCTTTTAGGCACTGTGAAAATAATAACTTATCATTGTAGTATATTAGACAACTTTGTGAATAGAGCAGGTTGTTCTCAGCTGGAGCAACTATGACATTGTAAAACTTGGGTCCTCTTTGTTCTTACGTGGAGCCTGTTAGAGTCCTAAAAGGTCACCTATTTCTCTCTGCTTGTTTTGTATATTTGTATTTGTAACCCTGTTTAGTTCAAGATCTAAATGAGCCTCTTAATATTTTTTTTTTTTCTGAATTAGTTGGATAATATTGAGTGCAGGAAAACAGTGTGAGCAAACTCAGTTTTGGATTTGGTCACTCCAGCTGCATGCACCCACAGGTGCTAAATGCAGCTTAATACAGAAAATGTATAACTAGTTCTAGGACCCAGAAACCATCGTGGAGGAGCTGGGCTAAATGGGGCAAAATCCACTCTGTTACTGGAAATGAAGGGCTTATTCTTGAGTGGGGGAAAGAAAACTACACCTGAAATGCAGACACATCAGGGTTTATTGGGAGTGGGAAATATGAACTGCAGGCACCACGTGGAAGCTCCATTTGCTGTACTTGTATTGCTGCTTTGGATTCCAATAGGATTAGTTGTTCAACAAAGTTATGGGGGTTGGACCATTAGTTGCCTTGAAAATAGAAAATTTAGTGGAGAATGGGCAAGGAATTTTGAAGGATTGTCAAGGAGCAGTGAGGATAATGTATGTGTACTGTTTGCACTAGTTTGCACAAGGGAGATAATGCTGTTAACATAAATTAGACAGAAGACATGAAACTAGGGGAAATAATTGTTGCAGAGGATTATATGATTCAACAAGGAAACTTGAAAAATTCTTGATCTCAAAACATAACTAAATATGCCTCTAAATTTGAGGGGGTTGAGAATATTTATGGAAAATCAGAAGTAGAAAATAAATTTCTTGCAGTACATAATTAAGGTGTTACAGATTACTGCTTTGCAAAACAGTTTTTTTTCTCAAAAAAGTATTCTTGCATTAAATCTACTTCTGTTAAAATGAAATTTGTTTTCACAAATATTTGTTGCCTTAATACCATTTTATTTAAAAGTCTTTGGAAAGCTAAATAAAAGAATATAGTTTCAGTTTTTTCCAGCAACTTTTTCTATCTTAGTGTTTGTTTGGCTTTTTAGCTTTTCTTAGTGTTTTTCCCACCTCCCAAAAAACAGTCTGTGGGAAGACTTGATCTGTACACCTGATTTTTCACAAAAAAACTAACTTCCAGAATAAATACAGTACAGGAAACTAGCTGTATTTGGACTTTTGTATAAACTCAACAATTGTGATATTCCATATCAAAATGGCATATCTTCCTGCCAGAGTCACTCAAAACATTATAGACTATGTGCATACATAAAGTATCTTTGTTCAAGAGAATTCACTCTTAGAGACAAGCAAGAACTGAAAGAGGGGGAGAAGATCCCCAGACCTTTCATCAACCCGACCCATTGTATACGTTGTCATTCTTGAACTAACTGTCAGGGTTCAGGATCTATTTTTGTTATTATGAATTACTAGAAGAGTATCTGGAAGGACTTGATAGTTTAAGCAGCTTAGATTAATACATTCAGGATCAAAGACTTCACCCCAGAGTTTAGTGATGCCCCATGTGAGAAGAGGAGAACATTTCTTGTGCGTCTACAGGAGAGGCGAGATGGTGCATTGAGACCAAGGTACGACTGAGAGAGGAATGGCACAGGAGGAAAGCTGAGAAGGACGTTTATATGTGAGAGTATAGGAGAACACAATGACAGAAGTCTGAGAGTCAGAAAGAATGACAGTATATATAAGAGGACCAATATTAAGGAACTAGGGATTAGAAAAAGAGGTAATATAGCCACCCCATGAGTGCTGGGAGGGGAAGTACCATTTTGTGTTGAGAGTTGAGTCACTCCTTGTGACTTCCAAAAAGGAAACTATAGTTTCCAATGCCCAGACTCACACTTTGAACATTGTTTCTCTTTATTGCTTTGTACGCATACGTGTAAACACGTAAGAATAAAAGCAGCACGTCTGTGTAAAAATACAAGAAAATCTCTCTTCTTGCCCTGCTGTGTGGCATAGGAATGAAGACCTGTTTACAAGATAAAACAGTATTTTAAGGTGGTCTTTTTCAATCATAACTTAAGTCATTACCCTAAAAATATCTTGGCATTGCGTGATTGTTTTCAGCTATGATCTCATACACCTTAGGTCTTTTATTTTAAAAACTTGCTTCTATAATTCTCATGGTAATGGGTAATATATTATATGATCACATATATATATGTTCCTGAGTTTCCTTAAGAATTTCCTGTCATAACAGTTCTTTACTTCTCTGGCATTAGGTCTTAAATGACATATAGTCCCTAGATGAATTTACTTTTATTGTCAAATACAACCTTTGAGCAGTACTGTATATATTTATACAAGCCAACTTTGTTTCTGATTCTCTATCAAGACTTAACAATGTGCAAGGAGGCTTCAATCACACTTTATTAACACTTGTGAAATTCTCACATGGTATGTGCTTCATGGCATCCACAGACAAGCTTGGAGTCCAGCAGGAGTAGGTACGTAATGATCTTCAGTTGAAGAAGTACAAGTAGACATGAGCAGATTTCAGTCCTTCAGCAAAGATTGGAGCAAGCATCAGGGTCATTGCCCTGAGCACAGAGAGGTCTGTCAGTAGGAGTCTAATGTTTCAGTAAATGTCCTGTTGTACTGATGTTACACAAGGTCTTATTCCATTGACTCCAATAGGATTACCAGAGTGTGCCAAGGTATCACCCAGAACAACAACAACAAAAAAAATAATCTGGCAACAATAAATACAGCAATACTTTGAACAAAACATTTAATAATTTTCTTACGTAGAGCAAAAAATCTGCCCAAAACAAATCCACTATAGTTTTGTAAACAGAATTGAAATCACTGATAGTTCATTTAAAAAAAAAAAAATTGCTCATTTTTTTGTCAGTTAAGAAGGAAAAGCTGGAATATTTTAGCACTGAAAACAGAGAACTGTAGTTAGTGTATTTTTTTTCTTCCCATACATATATGCTTGCCAACATTAAGTAATTCCACCTAGTCTACCTCTGTTTTCCTTGCTGTTGAATTTACTAGTGAGCTTGACCTGCACTACTAGTTTGAATTCTAAATGGATACATCTCACATACTTGCGTGATGGAATCAGATTAGTATGAACACTATGGGGGGAAAAAAATGACATATGAAAGTATCAAACTATCACAAAAAAAAAAATCAAATGGAATAATGTATGGATTTCATTTCAGAAATACAGTCTTCTAAACCGTAGGTTATTCATTATGAATTTGAAATCTTTGTGCAAAAAAAAAAAAGAGTCACTCTGCACCCAAAACCATAAGAGTTTCTGAACTGTTATGAGAGAAGAAGAGTTTAAAGGAAGGCAATAATAACTCTGTATAGTTATGAATTAAGTTACATTAAAGCTCTGTTTTTAAAATACAGCTGCAGTTACAGAGTCATTGTGTGCCAAATTAAAAGGTTCATTTTTAACTGGAGTAATAGATGTCGAAGGCCAGATCAAAGAATTGTCATTAAGTATAACTGTATTCAGAGACCGGAATTTATGAAGTGATTCCTGCGTTAAACTGTATTTTCCACTTAAGTGAGATAAAGCAGTAGAAATGGGCCAAGATAAGAGTTTTCAATTAGCCTCCTTGTCTTTTTGTCCAAACGAAGAGAAAAGCCAGTGTGTGCTTTTAGGGCTGGGAAGTAGTAGTTAAATGTGCACCACTCCTTGAAACTGTTTCTGCCTCTCTAAGCCTCCATTGTCTGAAACAGTGGGAAGCAACATTCTCAGCAATCAAAAGATGCAAGGGCGAAAAAGTAGTCTACATTAATATAGATTCCAAACAGCAGTGAATAAAAACTGAGCCATGATTTTGGTCTTGGATTTAGCCTCCATTAGCTTGAGCCTATTTGGATTTTTTAATCTTGTACTTCTGTTTTTAATGTCAGCTTTGGTATGGTGTGGAAGCTTTCTGATGGAGATTTGTTGGAAAAAATGTCTTTAAATGCATGTGAATGTAAAACAACTAGACAATGGATATTATGAGCACTGAAATGAAGTGAAACTTTGTGGATAGCTGTTGCTCAGATGTCTCATATGAGTATGAAATGTTCCGCTTAAAAATAAAAGGAAATCTTTAGGATTAAGTTTTTTATTAAGTGTGAGAGAAATATTAGAGAACTATTAGCTGTACAGACTAAACAACTATGATACTATAAAACAGAATCCAATATGTGTGGTAATTTTTTTATAATGTAAAACACTTGCATAATATATAACGTACTCTGTAGGTTTAAAAAAAATGGAAAAAATATGTAATCTGCCAGTCTGCACAAAGAAAATGAGGAAAGAATTGGGGTCCTGTATGTACCTCCATTGCTTAGATTTAATGCTAGCAAAGAAAATAAACTTGGAAGAATTTGTGTCTGCTTTTCTTAATTTTGTTTTGTTTTTCTCTTGAGTTTTAGTTGTGTCCCAGAGTGATGAGTAAAATTGGGGCCACCTGTTTTCCACTGGGCCCTTTTTAGTTTCTGTAAGTTCGTAATACAACATGCAAGTATTCCTGTCAGAGTTATTTGGGAAAGCTGGTGTGAGTTAATACAAATTAAATAAATGGAATAACAAACCGCTATTCTTTCTAGGTGGCAAGGAACTACAGAAATGGTGGCTTTGTGGTGGAAACCAGTGGTGTTTCAGGAAGACACTTGTTCAGTGGCATACAAAAGATTCAGGGTGTTTTAAAAATTCCATCAAAGTATGTTGTTTTACTGACCTGGATTTGTTTGCTCTTATGTTGCCAAGGGTGTAATGGGAAGTTCTCAGCCTCTGTAACTTGCCAAAGCATCAAGATTTGAGAATTAGGGTATTGCCTGGGGGGGAGGTTTGGAATCCCCCATCCAAAAATCTCACACTGGGTATTTGAGTGGCTGAAGACAACGGAGTATATTTTGGGGTGATGTCAGGGAGAAACAGTTGGCTGTTTGCGAGTGGAGTTGGGCTAGGCAGATAACGTTCAAAGGACTCCTGGTATGTCGTGTGGCAGTTTGTGTTTCCTGGCTGTTTGAGCTGCAAGTGGGTGCAGGAAAACGCTTTCCTTGGCACTCTGCGGCATGGATTGTAGGCTTCTCCTGCTCGACCTAGTGAAGAAACAACTTTCTCATCTCCTGAAGCCTCCATAAAAAAGGCATTCTACTACAAAATCGCTCATGAAAAGGAAGAACTTGGTCTGCTTTCAGGAAGTTTAAATGACCTATGCAAGAATTCATGTAGGACCATATCTTTATTGAAAAATTAAGGGTATGCAAATCAAAATTGTTGAAAAGAGGTTTTGGTAGTCTGAAACACAAACCTTTCTCTTGAGGAAATAAAAAGGAGGAGGAGTCATGTGCATATAATATTTACGTGAGGAACACCAAGTCAGCCGCATGCATGTCTTTTGCTTTACGTTTTGCAGGGTACTTCCATACCCTGGGCATCCCTTTCAAATGAAAGAAAGAAACTCGAGTCAGGTAGTGGTACTTTGTCACAAACATGGGGGGTAGAGGAGAGGGGAAGAAGATTAAAGGTAGAAAAAAGATAACTTACTGTGAGTTGAGAGAATATATTTTTCCTAAAGTTAGGAATAACATCACCATCAGTAGTATGATACAAAACTTTCCTGAAATTTCAATGAAAGTTTGAGTTACCCATTGTCGTGGTTTAACCCCAGCCACCAACTAAGCACCACACAGCCGCTCGCTCACTTCTCCCCCACCCAGTGGGATGGGAGAGAGAATCAGAAGGAAAAAGGTAAAACTTGTGGGTTGAGATAAGAACCGTTTAATAGAACAGAAAGGAAGAATCTAATAATGATAATAACAATAATAAAATGACAATACTAATAAAAGGATTGGAATATACAAAACAAGTGGTGCACAATGCAGTTGGTCACCACTTGCTGACCTATGCCCAGTTAGTTCCCAAGTAGCGATCCCTCCCAGCCCCGCTCCCCCCAGTTTATATACTAGGTATGACATCACAATGTATGGAATATCCCTTTGGCCAGTTTGGGTCAGCTGCCCTGGCCGTGTCACCTCCCAGCTTCTTGTGCCCGTCCAGCCTTCTTGCTGGCTGGGCATCAGAAGCTGAAAACCCCTTGACTTTAGTCTAAACACTACTTGGCAACAACTGAAAACATCAGTGTGTTATCAACATTCTTCTCATACTGAATCCAAACCACATTATACCAGCTACTAGGAAGAAAATTAACTCTATCCCAGCCAAAACCAGGACACCCATCAAAACCACTCAAATATTATTTCAAATAAAGCTGGGTTTAGTTTAAAATAATACTTTTGAAAATTATTTTTAAATTCAAACTTTACCTTATGGGGTTTCTTGCAGTTTTTGTTGCTATTCTGTCCTACAATTGTCATTCCTTGGAGGATCATAGTTTCTGTAATGCTGTAGAATCACAGAATGGTTTGGGTTGGAAGGGACCTTTAAAGTTCATCTAGTCTGACCCCTCTGCCATGGGCAGGGACATCTTTCACTAGATCAGGTTGCTCAAAGCCCCATCCAACCTGGCCTTGAACACTTCCAATGACAAGGCACTTGCAACTTCTCTGGGCAACCTGTTCCAGTGCCTCACCACACTCCTCATAAAAAAAAATTTCTTCCTTATATCCAATCTAAATCTACCCTTTTTTCGGTTTAAAACCATTACCCCTTGTTCTGTCACTACAGGCCGTTGTAAAAAGTGTCTTCTCCATCTTTCTTATAAGCCCCCTTTTGATTAGTCTTTGAGTCAGATGAGATATGGGACATTGTGGCAGCTGCAGCCTAACTAATAGAAGTTGCTGAGGTACCAGCTTCAGCCAGTTGGTGTATTTCACTCATTTCTGTTCATGACACCATTTTCTGTCCACGAGTAATGGCAAGTAGATAGTTGAAGGAAATTATCTTGGCCTCAGCATTGGATGTTACAATTAGCCATTGATGAAAAAAAATCACAAAATGGAATTAAATTAATTTCTCCATGTTGAAATAAAGGACTTGGAAAATGTTCAATAACTGGGAACATTAGAATACTTCTGAAGGGTTTTCAGAATTTTTTCAATTCTGTTCTACCTAAACATGAATGTGAAGATGTAAAACATGTTGAAACGTCAAAATTTTCTGTAACATGGAAAACTTGCATTTTGTTCTCTTTTGTACATCACTATTCAATTTGCTTTTCTTTCAAGTACTTTTTTGCACTTACAAATTATAGTGAAACTTTTCAAAAAATCCAATGGTCATCTTTAAAATTCATACTAATTCTCATTTTGGTGATAAATGGCATTTTAAAAATAGCATCTTCAGTTACTGCTAAAATATAAAAATCTGTTTTCATTGATATTTATGATCACACCCTATTTTGCTGAAAAATTTGGTTCCATTTTTACTTAAGTTTAATTAGGCATGCAGGTTTTTTGTTTCCTTTTTGTTTTTGATGGGGAGAAGAATTGGTCAACTAATGTTTTATTCAATGGATTCATCTGTGGATTGCAAGAAAAATGACTAGCATTGGTGAAGAGTGATTTTTAGTTTCACTAATCTTTACAGATGTGTGTCACACTGGTGACTAAAAATTCTTTGCTTTCTCAGTGAAGTATTGTCACTTCCCACAATTTTCCTCCCATCTTCTCTGGTGAATTTACAGAGTGGTTTTATGGAAGTAGCTGAGGTAACAGTTACAGGGTGAGATCCAGTTGCCTGTGCCGTACTGTACTTAGACAATAAGACATCTTTATCTGCTGTTAGGCAGTAAGTAATTATTTGTACTGAAAGTTGTTCATGACAAGGGACATTGTACCTCCTGCAAAGGTAATAAGGGAAGTATCAGTTATACTTATTTATATGAGCTGAAGCTGACTTTAAGCAAGAAATTACTTGGACTGTCTCCCTCTACTCCTGAAATCTTCCAAGCTTTTATATTTTTATATTTAAGTATTTGTGGTTTATTTTTTCATATTGGAGGTAATAGAAAACACCTCTTGAGAGAATTTTAGGGCACTTTCAAAATTTTCTGGTTCCTTGTCAGATTTGGCTGCTGCTAAATCAGCTGTGAGAATTCATTGCATTAAGACCTAACTTTCTTTACTGATTTAAAAAAATAATAGGAATAAATATCCATGATCTTAAATGTGTTAAACTTATCACACAAATTAGTAGGATTAGTGCATCAGAACTCAAATATTTAAGGAAATTCTGTACCTGCAGGTTATAAACAAGACCCTCTGGTCATTAATGCACTCTAGATATATTCTTTCATCTGCCTTTAAAAGTTGATGTAAAACTTCTGTTTAGTCCAGATGAGTGGTAGGTAACACCTGATATGAAGGTGTGGTTGTTGTTTTTTTTGCTTCTTACCACTTTTCTCTAGTTGAATAGTACTGTCTTTATTTCTATATGTGCAGGGCCCTGAACAGTTCTGGGAACTGGTAAAGTTAGTGGTCTTGAAGTGTGGTTGCATGAAGACCCATAGATATCAAAGTCCTAGTGAAATCAAATAAAAGTTCCATAGCTAAGTGGTTTTGTACTTTGCAAATGAATTTATTGCTGGATTGGAAAAGCAAGGTCCCATGAAGCCTAAGGAACAGAGTTGTTCTCTGCAATGAAGATATCTGATTTAGAGCTATTCATGTAAGCTCCATTTAAGTCAATCGAGAGAAAAAGGACTCAAAGTTATACATGAGTAATGGGTATAATTTGTCCAATACTGAGAAAACCTGGAATTGTTTTGATCGTTTGCATCCTATAAATTTTTGTTGCTCTCTGACCATAGAAGCAGCACAGATTAATTACCCTGTGGAAGTCCCCATTACATACACTGGAAGCTCAGTGAGATACCTTTGCTGCTCCCTTGTTTTCATAACTAAACATCCTATTGAACTTAGATGTCATATTTCCCTCTATAAATATTTGTAGGGTTTTTTTTTCTGATCTGACATGCAACTCAGTTTCTGTATAAACGTGATTTTTTTGTTTGTTTGTTTTAAACTTTTCTCTTTGGGATGTATAAAAAGTACAGTCTTAATACTTCCTTGTTTTGCTTCCTGAAGAGAATAAAAACCACTTCAGAAAAAGAAGGTTTATCGATTAATCAGTATTGAGTGCAGAAAATTAGAGTCCACCTAGGAAGAGAAAAAAAGGGATGATACACAGTTGTTGATGTCATGGTAAAAATACCATCTAATATAGCACACACAAAGAGCTCACTGGAGCATTCAGGTATAAAGAGCTAGTCTGAATGCCTGTTAGAGGACTAAGTACTGCTGCCTTTGGGATATTTAATACATGCCTTGCATTTTCTCATTTCAGCAGTTCATATGAGCTATATCTAACCCTTAGGGTTTAAAGAGGGGAGGTTCATTCTATCAAGTTTGAAGATTAACAGTCTTTTGAATTAGTGGATATCCTGAATGCCTTTGCCTTTATATGAGGTGTTTTTATTGCTCCATAGTTAAAGTTCCACTTGGTTGCATAAGTGATTAATTTACTTAATCAGCTCTTAGTTCAGAGCTCTATACATTGTGCCAACAAAATCCAGTTTTCTTTAACCCTAATGTTTTTTCTGTTCCATTTCATGGCTATTGTATGTGAATTTTTCTTATTGATATTTTCCAAAACATTTTTTTTTGTGAAGGGATTCACACCTGTTAACTAGCAAACGCCTTCGCCAGCAATTCTGAGAAGGGAGGAAGGTTTGGGAGTGATGATTGACTTTTTGTTACATCTTCACCTAGTCATTGAGCTGCTCAACAGTGAGTGGGTCGATGCTGTTGATAAAGAGCTTACAGAGGCTAGACACATTCATTTCATCCTTTTGCGCTTCTGAACACTGTAATGGGGCCAGGAGGCTATTTCATGGGAGCTTGCTCTGCAAGAGGTTTTGGCTGCCTCTGCTTTTGAAGACTGGTTTGGGGAGAAACAAAAAGAGATAACTACCTTTTTTTTCTTTTTTTTTTCCTCATATCCCAGCTCCTTTGTAAGTGGTCTTCCTGTCCTGGCAAAACTTAATGCTCATGATTCACAGAGATCCAGAACAGAATCAGCAAAGAGACAGCAAGTGGCCTTCTAAATCTAAAATGACATTGCATGTTTGCAAGTCACAGATGGTTCAGAAGCAAATAATCTTATAAGTATAATAATCTGTGCTTTAAACAGTTACAAGTCATAATAGACGGTGGTCAGTGGTGGGTACTACCTACCAAATCCCAGCTGAGAACATCTTACCTTGTGCATTAAATACCAAAAAATCAGTGATGATCACAACCTGATTTTCATTTCATTGATAAGTGAGGATGTTGGTAAGCTACAGCTGCTAAAAATAGGCATTTTTACTCTGCAAGTACAGATTACTTGAATCTAAGTTTTTAGTACTTTGCTGAGGAGCTGTGTTGCTTTTGGGTACACCATGAAACACTAGGAAATTGCAGTAAGCAAGCTAATTTTTAAAAGGATAAATGGATTTTCACTTAAAATCAAGATCGTAAGTGGCATTTCTCCTTAGGGTTACACAGTTTGCAAGTAAATCCTGAAGTCAGTGATGGAAAGGAGTGAGAGATGAGAACAGTGGTCCTTTTGGCTTTATACTCTGTGAGGCTGTGTTTCAGAATCATAGAACGTGGAAGACTTGTTTTTTTTAATAAAGGTACTTAAACTAATTATTAACGTCTTTCATTCTGATGAAGAGTGAACAGGAAAATTAAAAAGGGTCTGATACCTGAAACTATCCTGCTAATAATTTGCAGATCTTTGCCCTATGGTTATCTCAAAGTCAATTCAAGTTAATTTATTTAATAGTATTTCAAAGAATGCTTAATTGTCTGAGGGTTGTCTGATCTTCATCTCTGTGTGGATCTGGCAGCCTTACAAGACATTATAACAATGTGATGAAAAGTTTGGCAGAAGAGATAAGCTCTACCCCAAAAATATAATTTGGGGTTAAAAGCAGTTTTGTATCTGAAAACTCTTTCACCACAGGAAAAAAGAAAAAAAAAAAAGGTCAATGAAAAAAACCCAGATCATTAGATTGGATGAATTGACATAGTTCCAGCAAAGTCTGAGATGAAGATAAGTCTTCTTGTAGCAGTTGAGCTTCTTGCCTGGCCTGAGGAAAAAAACACAATGCATTTTCACCAGTGAAAATTTCATTATTTGCAATACTCCTAGAAAAGCATCAGTTAAATTGTTTAAAACATAATACAGGTCCTTTCACCAAGCATCTACTGCCTTTATGTTATCAGCAAAGTATTGACAAAACATCCTCAAATTTAATAATGTGCAGAATGCCTCAGATAGCCAAGAGGCCTCTTCAGCATCATAGTAACGTGAGATGCAATTTGGTTTTTTCCTGCTTCGTGCTTTGTTTTAGCTGTTCTGAGATCATCTACTCAGATCTTAAATACATCGTTTATGTATTCATGAATGCTTTGGAGCATTGTGAGACACCCATAAGCTACTTTATAAGTGTTCAAGGGAGATCTTGTAAAGAAATTAAGAAAAAACTACCAATTTTTTTCTACAATATTGCTCCATTACATAAGTCACTTTGACTTTTATGACAATTTTCAAACCCATGACATCATAATTTCAGGAAAGAGGACAGAAGGAAAATAGAAATGTTTAATCAAAAGACCTTGCATGTATATAATTTGAGATGGTGTCATGGTTTAACCCCAGCGAGCAGCTAAGCACCTCGCACCTGCTCACTCACTCCCCCCCTCCCAGTGGGATGGGGGAGAGAATCAGGAAAGAAAAAAGGAAAACTCATGGGTTGAGATAAGAACAGTTTAATAGGACAGAAAAGAAGAAAAAAAAAACATTATAATAATAATAAAAGGATTGGAATATTCAAAACAAGTGACGCACAATGCAGTTGCTCACCACTTGCTGACTGATGGCCAGTTAGTTCCTGAGCAGCAATCCACCCCCCCCAACCCACTTCCCCCCAGTTTATATACGAGACGTGATGTCACACGGTATGGAATACCCCTTTGGCCAGTTTGGGTCAGCTGCCCTGGCTGTGTCCCCTCCCAGCTTCTTGTGCCCCTCCAGCCTTCTTGCCGGCTGGGCATGAGAAGCTGAAAAATCCTTGATTTAGTCTAAACATTACTTAGCAACAACTGAAAATATCAGTGTGTTTATCGACATTATTCTCATACTAAATCCAAAACAACAATTTACCAGCTACTAGGAAGGAAATTAACTCTATCCCAGCCAAAACGAGGACAGATTTTTTTGGGTCTTTTCTCCTGTCTTTTTCTCATGCGCTATATAAACAGATATACCACTTCTTGCCAAAGTTTTTTAAACCTGTACTAAATTCTCTGTTCTATGATAATGATACTTTTTTCTTCGAGAAAGCAATCTCCTTTTGGTCTCTAAAGAGGGTTCCTTCAGGTACAGTCATTCATGAGTCAGTCAGTAGGAGTCCCAGGCATATAATAGGCAGCTCATGTTTTACTCATCGTCTATCTATATCCTTTACTAGGAGAAGATTGCAGAGGGGAAGCATTTCAGTTAGCAAATTGAAAACTTTATTCAAATACATACTTCTAAATAAAATAATGCATTTTTTTTCAATATGAAAGTGATTTCCAACCCCAAATTTAGGTATCTTTTAGTGATTTATTTTTTAAGCACTGAATTCTTGCTGCTGACAGAGGAATTTGTTGGTGCTATGGAAAAAAAAAACCCT
This sequence comes from Astur gentilis, assembly GCF_929443795.1. NCBI lineage: Eukaryota > Metazoa > Chordata > Aves > Accipitriformes > Accipitridae > Astur > Astur gentilis. The sequence goes on along the minus strand of NC_064882.1, from coordinate 30,372,631 downwards.
CAAGCTGCTTATATTTAGACACCTATAAATATGCTGATGGGCATGCATAAAAAATCTTGCACCGCTATAAGCTAAATTTCCATATTAATAAAGGTAAAAGGTTAAGATACTAAAACAGGTTTTTGTGTAGCTTTCGGATTTGAATCAGAGACGGTTAATATAATCATGGCTAAGACAAGGCGAAGCATTTCTAATTTATGGCAACACATAAAGAAAAAAACAGGTTGTAATTATTAGACACTTTTGCATATTTACAAGAAGATACTTCTTTTTTTTGGCATTTATGTCACTACTTGCGTCTTGTTTCTCATGTCACGTCCTCTATGACTGCATTCATTGCACACACATACACAACAGAACTCAGAGTCAAGTAGTATAGATGCAACAATTTATGTTTACCGACATGCTCATTCTGGCTGTCTGTAAGTGTACTACAAACGCATTTATATGGTTGCTTAATACCCCACCCATGGGCATTTCGTATAAAAATGTCTCAGATCGCCAACTTTATATGTTTTTTTCTGGGGATCTTGCTTTTTCAGGATATCAGCTTGCAGAGAAAACACTCACTCTTTGGAAATCAAAATCAGTTGACTGCTTTTTCCATTCCACTTTTTGCTTAAAAAAGCAGTCAGGCAGAGCTTCTATAAATGCTGATATGTCATCAGGACTCCAAAAGTATGTAGAAGGCAGAATCCTATGCTTCTGCTGCAAGCTGCTAGTCTCCAGCATAATAATGTTTAAGTACAAATTGCTCCTAAGTTGCTGTTGACAATGATGAAACCTGTTGTGTGTTAGTACAGCAACGATCTCTTAATTTGGATGGAGATATTAGAATTTTTTTTATTTACATTTCAAAAAAATCAGAAAAAGCAAAGGCTAGTAAAGCCATTGGGCATATCTACCTTTTTTTGCTCCAGCTTTCAAGTGGAGGCTTGAAAGTACCATTTCCACTTGGATTAAATAAATGAAGAAATTAAAATTATTTGTAGAGTATGCTATGTTCGTATTCTCTGTAGACTGAGCATTTGAACTCAGCTACCATTGTTATGATAGCTGTGTCCCTCATCTGATTTCTAAAGGTTAGTTTGTGTTATCTTTATCTCTGCAGAGATTTCCTAGGAAGGATCATGACATGGTTCAATGATCACAGTGGGGTTTTTCCTTCTACAATTTGTAATATTAAAAAATACCAGAAGATTACTGTATAGACTTTATCTAGGTCCTTTAGTAGGTACAAAGAATAGCACAATTGTGGTTGTGCATTGGTGTGCAGTGATATGAAACATGAGCAGGATTTGAAAAGGTAGCACTGCCACAAGGAATCTATGAAAAAAACGATGCATATGCATCAGATATAGTATTCTGGTAATGTCCTGTGGCACTAGTTTTCATCTCTGAATACAATGATTAATTAACAAATAACTGTGAAAAACTCCGTTAATAATTTCATTTTGTTTGTTCATTGTACTGGGACCTCAAATCATTGAAATACAGTTTGTTAAATCCTTACTTGAGTGATGATTACATTTGAGTACTGGGTATTTCCATTGTACCTCCTCAGGATTTTAGATCTTTAAATGACAAAAATTGGTAATGATTGTTTAAACATATGGTTGAAATCAGAGAAGTAAGTATTGTGGTTTTTTCCTAATTCACCTGTCTTGTGTAGGTGTTGCATGCTTTGAAAGCTTAACTCTGGAGAAATTATGTTAAAGTATACATGGACTGCATTGTCTTGTTATTATGGTTATTTTTAGAATTGGGTTCTCCTTGAATAATTTATGATGTATGTTTAAATCCTGCAGAATATTTTCAATATGTAAGACTTCAATATTTTAAAAAATTCATAGGAAGATTATCATTGTTTGTATGCAGAAAGTTTATGGATATTTTTAAAGATTTCTGAAGAGGAGTACAGCTTGAACAGTAGATGTATTTACATAGAAAATGTCCCTGAAAAATTAGTTTCTGTGGGGAGAAGGGCTTCTGGGATTAGTGGGCACCAGCTTTTTGCTTCAAGCAAAGCAACCGACTTCTGATTTGGGTCAGTGGTGACAGAAACTCTTACTGGGATCCCACCCCGAGCCCATTAAAATCGATGTTGCTGTAAGGATGAGGCCTCCGATGCAGCACTCCCGTGCCTGTGTGCTGTGAGGTTCTGACAGCTCATCATGGCTTTCCTTTTTTCAGCTCTGCAAGTGCAAAACAGAGTAAGCTTGCTACAGTATGTGTTAACAAGCCTAACATTTTTGGAGTTAGTTATTTCCCTGCAATGTGATCCTCTCTATATTTAGAAGTCTCTAATGACTCTTACCATACTTGTGTATTTCTGTAATCAGAATAACTTTATAAGTTTTTGTGTCATGTCACAGATTTGTTGTGTGTGCGCGTTACATGAGTTACGTTCATGACCTGTTTTTGAGAGGTAGGACAGTAGCTGTAATGAAATTGTGTTCGTGTGTGCACATTGTCAGTGCCTTGGGTGTGGGCAGGGGTTAGAGCTGGGAGCAGCTCCGTTGAGAATAATGTGATGTGCAAGACAGAAAGCTTAAGGATTCCTGTTGAATTGGTTAAGAGGGGGAAAAGACGTTCTGCTCTTAGGGGCCAACCTGCCTAGCTCAGGAATAGGACATGCTGGTTATTCCTTCAGCAGAACAGGCTGGTCGTATTGCAGGTCATTGGATGCTTGGTTACTATTCACCTGGTCTATCTTGGATTATTTTGAACAGCTGTGTTTGTTCTGTAGCTAGCTGATGTGGAGCGCTAAGCACTTAGAGAAAGCTTGTTACGGCATCTCTGCTGGATACCAAAAATGAGACTTTGTGGATTTGTCTTCTACTCCGCTGGGAGCTCTGTTGAGAGGATGTGTTTTGGGTTTCCTTTTCCACTTCAGTTTTTCCTTTCTTGTAATTGGCATGGTTTTTAAATTGCTGTGTGCCCTCTGCTTTCTCCTCTGGAGGAGATACTGTGTTGTCTTTTACTCCTTTATTGATTATTCCATAAAGTCTTTCCCGTGAGTATACTGGCTTAAATCCAGACGCTCAGGGGTCGAAGATAATGTAGTATTTTGTTTTAGCTTATTGATAGTAACAGTTCACAACCTACGTTGTAGGTACTCACGCAAAAACCCTAAAACCTGTTAGAGGTTCTGACAGTAAGGCATAAGCAGGGTAGAAGCTGGATCAAGTTAGGCACTCACGGGAGAATTAGGTCTCCTAGTATTACCTGAATAATGTGGTTTATAGCTGATTTCAGAAAGGAGAGGATGTAAGTCTGTGTGGTCCTGAAGCACGGTGGATGACGTTGTTCCAATGTGTGTTTTTATGAATAGCATTTCAGTGGATAACATTATGAGCACAGCGTGCATTAGCACATCGTTGTAGTTGATCCTGTGTTCATGTGATTTACTACCACATATTCCTGTGGCCACATTTGGTCTGCTGTTTGGTTCAGTTTTGCTGGGGATATAATTTCCCATGGTGGTGAATCCGAAATAAAGGCATTTTGCTTCTAAAAGGTGCTGTTCCTCTCGTTTCTCGAGCCTGTGGCTGTGCTCCTGGTGCACAGAAGATGGCACACACTGAGCTGGATCTGCAGACAATCCAAATGAAAACATGATTAGTTTTCCTCTGGATCAGCAGTCTGATCAGACTGACCACATATTTGCTAGATCTGATGCAGGGGAGATGGCTGTATGTAGTTGGGTGGGCACTGCAGAGAGCAGTCCACAGTGAGACTGGATTAAGCATAAGCATAGCATGAAACTTTGCTCTCTGTTTGTTATTAAACAAAAGCTGCAAATAATTAGATCCAGGTGTAACAATTACTATCTTCATTAGTATTCTGTAAACATGCAGATAAGCTATTGTTGTGCATCCATGTGTCTGTTTCTGCAGTTTTGCATTACTGATGTAAAACCTGAACCGATGGTGATTGTGGATATCTGTATGTAGAGCTGTACATACAGACTGCATACATCTCTATATACTTCTCATGATTTAGGTAAGAATAGAGTTTCAAGACATACTGGAAAAAATTGCATAGCTGTGAATTTCATCCAATGCAGAGAGCTCAAATAAGCATGACTTTTTAAATTTATTTTTTTTTTTATTGTGCTATATAAATAAGACTGAAATGGATCTGCGGGTCTTCTGCATTCTCTGAACAGAGGTTAATATTCTGTCAGTATTATTTTGCATACTCCCATTTCTATGGTAGGTGTATGTGCATTTCTACAGTCTTTTGTGGCATAAAAGTGAAACACGTAAATATTGAAAGATTGTCAACAACTTGCCTTTTATACTGAGAATTTTTATTGTGCCTGCTTCATTCTTCAGACTGCCTAAAGACCAAGGTAAAGGATATTAGACATTTGAAAGGAGATGATCCTGAGCCACTTCTAAATGGTTCTGAATTGCATGTTGATTAGTGTTGCATATTTAGAGGTATTCAGTTGTTGTATCAGCAAAAAAGGGAGAGTGGGATACGTAATTTTCCACCTCTAGTTTTACAACGTGTGTTTAAAGTATGTACCTGTGCGCTGCCTTTTGTGTTATTTTTTTAAATTTTTCTGGGTTGGTTTCAGAGCATGTGTTACACAGTATGCTGTAATACTTGAACTGAACAACTCCTTGTGGGATTGCTCATCAGGATTGGTGTTAAGCTAGGGGGAGCTGTAAAGTGGACAGGCTGCTAACAATTAAGAAAAAAATCGTCCTGCTTCTGTCCCATTATAAATTGAAATAACCACTCAAATTTCTGACTTAATCCTCCTTGAGCTTTTTTGCTAGACTAATGTACTTTTATATTTCAAGGTACTTAATTGTCCAAACAGTCTTGCACACAACTTTCAATTTTGTATTTCTTCCTACACTTCCCTATAAGCCTGCAGAGTACTTTCTGCTAACCATAGTTAGATTTTTCTTTCTTAAGAATTGCATTAATCATGGTTTGCATTAGATTTTTCCATTTTCCTGTTCCATGATGCTTTGTAAGCCACAATGACGGCATACAGGTAAGAGAACTGGGAGGACGCTTAATGGTGGTTGGTTTTTGCATCTAATTACTCAGCCAGGCTCTGGACTGGGCTCTGGTCCTCATGGACCTGAAAGTATTATCTATCAAGAAATCATTACTCTTACACCAAGTATGGCCTCCAAACTGCCTTCTGGCTTTGCAGCTCTTAAGAGCTGACTGCAGGCAAAAAACCTGTTGATAGGGGAAAGTGGATTTCTTTACATGCTAGAAGTGGAGATTCCCCTATGCCAGCCAGGTATAGAAAACTTTGTCATTAGTCTAAAATGACTATGTATCTTACAGTGGTGGAAGAAAATACTTGGAGACAATTAGTGAACTTTGGCAAGAGGCAGAACTCATATGGGCAATTGCCCAGAACAACAGAAGGCATGGTTGGCAGGTAAATGGGATTGAGTGGCGTATTTGCAGTTACAGGTGGAGGCTTTATCCTCTAGCCTGTGGTTTTTGTCTATCTCCCTTGAAGCTACTTGATAGTAATAGTTCAAACCTGTTGATATGAAATGCAGTATTCAATTTAATCTTTGCCGTTTTACACATCTTGCCAAAAATGATACATTAACTCTGCACACATTAAGTAATAGATAATACCTGAATGTAATATATTGGATAAAAGTTTATTTGTATTAAAATGCAGACAACTAGCTTTTAAAAATTATATTTATTAGTAGAATCTTTATGCTGGCTCTACAAAGAAAAATCAACATTAAAAAAAAAAAATAAGGTGTTTTATTCATAGTGGTTTGGACACTGAGAACTGTGTCCTGTCAGCTTTTAAAGCTAGTAAGTGCTATGCTCTAGCATCTCAAATTTATGCAGCTTTGGAAATGAAGAAGCATTTTCTAGTTGTCCAGTTTCAGTAGAGCTGGTCATTGAACTAAATTGCTTGAATAAAATAAAATGAAGTATTTTTATATCAGCAGGTGAAACTGCAAAGACACAGTTGGCATATAGTGATATAGGAGTGGTTCAGTAGATTTTCATCCCAGGTGGTTAGGCCTAGTTTTCAGTAGTTAAAACTTCAAGTGCAAACACACAGGTATTATAGTGTATCTCCACTGAGAGCTGATTTCTAAGAAATTGAAGGAGCTGCATTTACTTTTGCGGGAGAAAGACTTCCCAGAAAGCTGCCTGGTCTAGTTGCTGTTGCTTGTAGAGGTCCTGTATTCTGTACCACAGGTTGCACTATTACAGAATTTACCCAGTTTTTCCGTTTCTTGAATCTGTGGAGGGTAACCAACAAGAAGCTTTACAACCTGCACTTCCCTTGATGTGGCATCATGGAGCTCTCCCCAGTCCCCATTCCTATTCAGGTTGAAGTTGAGGAGAGTTAGATATTTCCTGTATGAGATTTGATTGTTGTTTGTAACTAGATACTACAACCTATTACAAGGCAGTTGTAATAATTACTTTCTGTAACTTGATCAGTATCCAGTGATAGCCCATAGAGACCAAGGTTTCCTTTAGTGACTTTGATGTTTTAATGCCTGTAAATACATTTATTGGAAGCTCAGGTAACTACATGAACTCAAGAATAAAATACTAGACTACTTGTTGTTTTTCTTTTAATAATTTAAATAAAGATACACTTAAGCCTTAGTTAGTAGTAACATGTTCTTAATGTATGTTGTAACCTGGTTTAGAGTAATTACAGATTTTGCTGATAAGTATATTCACTTCTGGATTTGGCTGAAATTTCTATTTGGGGATTCCCACTAAGGACAGGTTAGGCCTGTTCTTTAGGTCTCAGGGCATCATCTCATGGGGAGCTCTGGTTTGGCTCTCGTAGTGCCCTTCTGTGATTGTACGTAATGACCACCTGATTCAAATGAGTAATAGGATTTCTTCTCTTAAAGGAAGGGCTCTGAGTTGCCATTTGCTACAAAGACTACTTCAGGTACAGAGAAAGAAAAGATCAAACTTTTTTTCTGTTTAAGGACAGACTATCTGAAACTAGAGGGCAGAGATGGTCTTCCAGCCACCTCCCACACTGGAGGAAAAGCAGTTTAGGATTTTTTCTCTCTCCCTTTTCCATTTCTTGATAGAAGGAAAGGCCAGACAGAGTTAGAGAATCTCCTGTAATTTCTGTACGCAAATGCTGATGTCTGCTGGCACTTTCTCAATATGTGACATAACCGAAGTAAATAAATATTTAACTTAGTCAAACTTCCCATGGTGTGGAAGTAGAAACCTGAGACAATTATTCTGTTTACCTACATGCACTGATTGTTTTAGAGTTAAACCAAACTTTACATCTCTTTTGGAAAAAGCATTATTAGACCAGTAGAAACAGAAAAGCCTGCTTTTCAAACCATTTTGATGAATTGAGTTAATGTTTTTCCTTGAAAAGCTTCAGTCAGTGAGACACTGCTATGTACATAAATGTAGTAAAATGCTACACCATTGCATTTGCAGTGTCACAAGATTTGGACCATGAATATGGAAATAGACATACATATGCACATAAATATAGAAACAGCCTGATCGCACAATAAGAATATTAGGATGCATGCCACGCATTCTTTGATAACTGCTGGCACACAGCTTCAGCACATGAATCTGAGTTCCTAAAACCACCTGGTAGGTTGAGTTGAAAACCTTTTGAAAAATACATCAAAAAGTTGCTATGGCACTGCAGGGGATACTTATGCATAGAATAAAAGAACTAGTGTAGTGTTCTGTTCAGCAGTTCTTCACCCACAAACATTTCTGAATTCTAAAAGTATTTTGACACTTCTGTGTTAAAACACTACTTAGTATTAGTGCTTAGCATTTTGCTCTAACTCTTTTAAAGTAAAATCAAAGTAAAACACTTAGTATTAGGTTTCTTTCCTTTTTCTTCTGCATCTTTAAAAATATCTTGCAAAAAGTTTTGGATAAATGCACTGGTTCCTTTCCTGAAAGGCAGTGTGGGTGCCTCTGAAGAGTAGTAATCTTCTGCATTCTTTTAATAGAATTCCGATTGTATTGAAGGGAAAAGTAAAATACAAGTAGGTATATGAAAACCAAGGAAAAGGGTGGTTTTACCAATTCCATACCGTAAAGCTATCTGGAGATGGCACGGGACCAAATTAGGTGGCTGTGTGTTTCTATCATTGACTGCAGGTACACTGCATAAATCCAGTTTCAGATGGGTGTGAGGAAGACCTGTGAAATTTACCTGTGGCATATCCAGTGGCCCAGATTACTTGCACTGAAATCATAAAAAGGACATCAGTTGTTACTCTGCTTCCTTGATAGGTGCAGAAAGTGTAGATGATACTGAGTTTTTACATTGTTTTTTGCTTCTTTTCTGCTTCTACTCTGACATACCTAATTTTGTGGAGGTAATTTTAGCTCAGAATTGAAAATACCTTTATAACTTTAAAAAAAAAAAAAAAATTCTAATTCTGGGTCCTTTGTTGAAATTTATTTTGCAAACGTAAGTAGGATGATAATCATGTAGCAAAGGCAGATATTTTCTATATTATATTATGAAATCATATCTGTATTTCAAGCTGGTATTTATTTCAATGTTTCAGTGGTTTCTTAAGGAAAATCACTATAAGGTACTGACTCATCTAAGAACCATCACAGTATTCTTGATGCATGAAATGACTTGCGTGAACAATAGCAACACTGTGTGATATGGACATGTAGCAGACAGGAAAACGAGAAGAGCTGAGACCACCAAGTGAAATCCCACTAGCCTCATTGCTCCAAAAATTAATAAACATGTCAAATAATACATATTGGTATAATGCTTAGATTTTTTTGAAGAAGTTGATTGCATTTTTCATTATATGTCCACTGCTGGTTGTTTATACAAGGCAATTTTACTGGACATTTTAGGCAAGGAGCATAGAATCTCAGAATCAGCTAGTAGAGTGTTCTTAAGTTCCTAAGTGCTTCTCAGAATGTTTTCAAAAGGGATGTTAAAAAGAAAATTTTATAAAAAGAGAAGCTTTGTTCATCTAAAGACTTCATGAAAAGCTGCTTTTTTCCCCAGTAGGTTTTCCAATTTCTATTTATTGTTTGCTGTTAAAAATGTACCTTGCTTTCTATGGGTTATCTATCTTCAGATTCTAATTATAGGATCTTCTTTTAAATTTTTCATAGTGTCAATTAACCTTCAAAACTTCTGCTGAGTACACAATTTGAACATCTGAAGTATTGTCATTACAGAGACTGCTTTCTAGATCTCATTTCATTTAGTTTTCTCTTTTCCATTTTTTCAACACGATATTTAGAAATGTTGGAACCAGAAATGGTGTATTTGCAGAAGAGTTTCTTTAATGCTGCAGGTCAAAGTAATATCACTGCCTGCATTTCACAGAGTTTACAGAAGTCTCTTGTATTAATGCTGTTATCTTTGTCAACTGATCTGATGAGTCCATCAGACAGGATGTTTTGACAAGAACTTTTTTCCAGAGAAGCCCATGGATGGGGGCATTCATCATGCTTGCATTCTTTATATACAATTTCTCTGTATGTTAGACTGAATTTGAAGTCCACAATCAGGTGAAGTTGTGGTCATTGTTAAACAGCAGAGAATCTAGGACCTAAAGCATTTTCTAATTAATTAGCCAATATCCTATGATTATCTCGTTATTTAGAGCAACTATCTACTTGCATGGTTTAACTGTCATTTAAAATGATGCCAAATGCAATTGAATGATGGTCTAAAATTTATGAGAGGTGTTTTCAAACCATTGTTTGAGTTGCTCTTAGACCAGGCTTTTGAGTGTGGAATCCATTGTAGATAGAAATAAAGCGATCATTTGAAGTCCGGTGAGCTAATAATTGTTAATAGGCACACAAATGTGACGACTATAGGGCAATAATTAGTGCCCCTGGCAGCTGTCATATGGAAGTATCATCAGTTGTAAAGGACACTTGCATGTTCTTACAAGGGCAGCAGCCTTTTTATAATTTCTGGACTCTCCTTCTTCTCATAAGAAAATTCAAGAGAATTACTATAGAAGAGAACTTGTGGTTTTGTGTACTGATTTTTTTTAGGTGAAGAGAAGAACTGGATTTATCAGGATGAATGTAATTGACCTAAGGTTACTACTTCACTTTCCATCCTTTCTACTGCGGTATATGAAAAAAGATCAGATATCAATATTTACACGTGTAAACAAAGCCATCATCTGATATGAATTATCAGTATAACCTGCTATTAGCAACATGTTTCAGACAAGTTTCTGTGGCATTATTTCTGCTTCTTTGCTGCCATCTGGAAAACTTCAGGACCGCGATTATGATGTTTGTATTATATTTACATACTCTCTGTTGATCCACATGAGGCATTCCAGGCTTGTATTCTTGGTCCCATCTGACACAGTCTCTTAGAGTCGACAGCAGAGCATGGTGCCGAGGAATGTAAAAGAAATTGTTACAGCATGTAAGTTTAGGAGCTAACTTTGTAGTCTAGCTCAGGTTTACCTTCTGCTCATCATCTTGCATGCACTGTCACAGCAGCCCTCCTGCCCGGGCATCCTCCAAAGGGATTGAAGTCAGCATCGTTTCCTCTTTGAAAGGTAAGAGTTGTTCTAAACAGCAAATGTCTTCATGGAGACCGGGTTTTCATGGAATATGATCATTAGCGGTTGCTCCCATTAGGTTATCTTATTTTCTAGTTTCAGTTTTATATCAGAACAGCTGTATACTCGGCCAAATCTGTGTGGTGATATTCTGGTTGTGTTTGGATCAAAATACAGATTTCTGGAGTAAAATGAGACAATCGTGTCCGAAGGTGCTGCTTTGTTATCTTCTATATGATGATCTTACCGGCAACAGCATTACCATTAATACTGTAAGTGCTAGTGCTGAGTTTAAGATGCATCATCTTCTGTGACTTTGCTTAAACATTCACATACATTTGCTCTGCAGAAACACTCAAATTTTTTCAAGATGCTGCGAGTAAATAATGGCTTTTAAAATTATAATAAGCTAATTAAGTAAAAGAGAAATTCTAAAACCCCTACAGGACTGATAAACAAAGTGTTATTTCTAGACAGACAACACAAAGAGTCTTAACTTAAAGATTTCAGTGCATGTTTTAAAATTAAAATTAACTTAAATCTATTCTTAACGTCATAAAATTAAATATAGTAACCTAAAGATAGTTTTCTGTGAATAGAAATCGTAGCAGTAATCATTCTTTCAAAAGAAGCAAGAATGCATTCTCTCATAAATAGGCTGTATTATTGTTCCATCCTATTTCAACCCACATGGCCAGAGAGAGAGTGCATGATCAGAGTTTCATAAAAAGGTAAAGCTTAAGTTTTCTTCCGTCTCTCTCTTTTTAGTGCTCTTTGGGACTGAATCCATTAGGAGCCAAACAAAGCACATCTGTGTTGTTGTCCCTACTGACTGTCAGCATACCATACATTCAAATATTGCAGCCAGAAGGCATTTTACAAAAACAGCTTTCAAGATGTGCACTTGAAATGCGTTTGTGTACTCATTATGCAGTGCTATCTTTTGTCAGTGGGGAGTTCTGTAAATAAAGCATCAAGGTCTAATATTGCAGTAGCTGATAGCAATAAAGTAAACTAGAACCGAATAATCTGCTTTTCTTTACGCAACTTCCTTTTTTACAACTATGACCAGTGTATAGGGAAGTAGAAAAGTCATTTTTCTGTTATTTTTGCAAAACTATGGAATATCTGAAGTTGCTTTGCAGGAGGAAATGCAGTAGTTGTTTATAAACATAATAGGATTGGCAACAATCTGCTACTTTAACTACTACCTCATGTTTGACCTGTTCGAGTAAAACAAGTATTTTGCATCAGTATATGCAGATGGAAAGACGACAGCTGCCTGGAATTTATAGTCCTTTTTGTTCCCAAACTCAGAAGAATTGTTAATCCCAGAGTCCCGCTGTGAGGTTGGTAAAAATGAGTTCTGTAATTCAGATTCTGTAGGTTAAGAAAACAAAATGGGTGCTTGAATATTTTGGGGACATTCACAGGACTATAGGTGAAAGTTTGGTGTTTAAACAGCCTCTAAGACCATCTTTTCTTTTGAAACATAGTCTTCTGGCATCAAAACCAGTGCTTGCAATTTATAAAATTAGCACTGAAGTATCACCTTCTTATTCAAAATATAAAGGAAAAAAACTTAGCACAAGTGCATATATTTTCTCTGAGGGCTGCTTTAAAAAAAGCAATTTAAATGCTGTCTGTTTCATTACAGTATTATTGGATGGCATTGTAAGAAAAAAGTCCTGCTAATTATTTTTGCCACATATTTGTAAAACGATACTACGCAGTAAGCACAGAAGATGAACTGATACTAAGGTTTCAGAATATCGAAACGCTTTAAAAGAAAAAAACCAACAGGTGTAGCACTGCACTTCGACTTTCCAGAGAAACGCTTGCTTAAAGGTACTTACCTCTTCAATAACCGATTTAAGAAGGAAACATTTTGATGAGATGAACTTCTTTTGTACAAGGAGCGTTCATTAGAGTTCTTACAAAGGTGGACTGCTTCTGCTGCATTCACATGAATGAATCTAGCGGTACGGGAATATCGCCCTGGCTTTTCAGTACTGCTGCCCTATTTTTATACTCAGTAAATGTGCTTTTGCTGAACCTAACAATAATATCTACTGGAGACTGCTTTACAACTGGGCATTGAACTTCACTTTTTCAGACCTTTGTTGGTGGGACACTGGTTTCTGGATTGCTATTCTGTTAGCATGATGAACTAATTGACCTAGCAGGACTCCCCGTGGAATTGCAGCTTCTGCTTAGATCATCAGGAGTACAATTTGTTGTTTCATTTCCTCTTCGAGTCCCATCAGGGAAATTGAATTGTGAAAAGACTACCTACTGGGAGCATTCAGCCCTCATGACTGAATAAGTAACTTTATTTTTTTGGTACTGTCTTAATTAACAACAAAAAAGAGACTTTGTTATGAGGGAGTCTGCTGTGATTCTGATACAGATGACTAACCCCAGTTATAGGAGCACTTGATCCACATGGCCTCCTGGAGGCTGGGGGCCCCGTGCAGGTGCAAAGTTAACACAAAGCTTCAACAAGCTCTAAGTGCTGTATTCAGGGTAACTTGTCAAGTGTTACTAGACCATCACCGAGACTGAAGTCTGCAGGTATTAACTGTTGGGCAAAAACATTCCAGGGTGAGAAGGCTGGCTTGTCTAGACTTTTAATTAGTAACATTAATTAACGTTAATTGCTCGGAGCAGTTTGTGCTTATCTCTGAAAAGATACGGCCCTTAGAGTTTTCTGTGCTCCGACAGCATCAGACAGTGATGTGATCTTATTATTAAAAAGGCTGCCTGGTGCTTTTCATGAAGAAGACACACGCATTTGCACATCTCATACTTTTCCTGGCCCTGAGCTATATTCTCTTTAAATATGCTGTAAATAAACCTGTTTAAATTTTTATCTTTGCACTATTCGACTTATTAGCCTATTAGTCTTTTCAAATTCAGTTCTGTGTACAGGTGAAAAGAGTGAGTTTGAAGCTGTTCACTAACAGGAAAAATCCCTAGGTTTTTCTTAAGGAAACAGGTGGCTAAATTTTCCTTTTTGAAAGTTTAATGCTGTCAAGCCTTTTCAGGGTGCCAAGTTCCAAAGCAAAAAGCATAGGTAAAATAATAATGAAGAAAGCTATTTTGGTGTGGAGGCAGTTTCTCCAGCATAAATGTTCTCTGTATTCTCAGATGTGAAATTTAGCATTTTGAAGTAATAACAACTTCGAAATAGTAATAGCTGTAGATTTACTGTAGGAAGCTGAAGGCCAAGGAAAGATGGCATTAGAGAGACCATATCCATGATATACAAATATGTCTTCATAATAAAATGAAACTCACAGGGAGGAATCAAATTTTATGTTAGTTTGACACAAGTTCGTATTACCGAGCTTATGAAGTAAAAATAATCTACAACGTTGTGTGATTATGACTTCAGTGCTGATTTTTAGAGATACTGAGACTAGTACGAATAGCAAGATGTTCTCTGCAGCTCATTGAGGGAAGGCTTTGACGCCATGGGAGAGGGCAGATCCTGCCTCCATCAGTAGAAAGACACTAGCAGCCCTCTTAATTTTGTTTGCTCCTGTGCCTGAATTTGGTCTTTGCTAAGGTGATCTTGAATTCCGAAGTGAAATAATGCTTTCTTTTTTCTCAGAAAACTATAAAACACAGCATCTCTGAATTCACCTTTCTTTTCCCGTTCATGCTCACTATGCTTTTTTGTAATCTTTCTACATTATTTCTGAATGTTAGATGTGAACATACATGGAAAATACTGAAATTACTCCAGAGGGCACTTAACTGACTTGTCCGTCACCATAAAGGTGATATGCAGAGTGCCAGCTGCTGTGCTGGGGGAAGGAGTGGGACAGTGGGGCTGGGAGGTGGGAAATGGGGCAATGCGGCAGGGTGGGTCCAGAAGAGCAAAAGGGAAGGAAGGGGTAGGATGGTGAGCAAGGCCAACCTCATCTTCATGTCTGAAAGGATCGTATTTTTTGAATATTCCTGGAGAAGACAGCGTACGACTTTCTTCAAAGGCAAAGAATAAAGATAGGGGTTAGCTTCTGGAACACAGCATTATTTTGCCATGCTTATTGGTCATGGCTCAAAAGCAAATGTGGTTTTTTGGCTGTTTTAGCTTAAGGAGTATGATTTCCAGAAATTTGTAGATAGCCATTCTGTGCGTTTCATGTTCATTCTCTTTCCCTTGGATTCCTGGGTTGCATCCATAAAATATACAGATACTTCAAAGCGGTGGTATATCAGAAAAATTTCTTTGGTTGAAAAGGCTGGAAAACTGCCTGTAGTGCAGAAGATGGGGTTAGAATTTTGTTGAGTGTAATTTAGCGATGGCTGTGGTGTATGGTGCTTGGTTTTTTTCTTTTTCTTGTTTATTATTCCAAATGGACGTGTTTGTGCTGCTGAGTTTCAGCGCCTATCAAAAGACTCTGTATTTGGACTTTTTGGCTAAATATATTTTCATTACAATTTGTGGTATATACAAAGATCCACAAATAAAAAACATAGGCAAGCATTCTTTTCAAAGGAGACAAACACTGCCACAGTGGAAGAGTTCTTCCCTGCCTGAGTTACACAGAATTATATGTGGACCACTAATCATGTTCTTTACTTAGAAAAAAATTCCTATCATTTTCTTCAGGTTTGAATGGAAATTACATAAAATATGACATTTCTTTGGCTTCCTTATGAGGAATAGGTGTTGCAGAAATTATGCATGTAGAAAATGACCTGATAAGTGCAATCTTACTGAAACCAGTGGATCTCTTGTAGGAGGACATTCACTTCAGTTTTGTAAATATTAGCAGGGGTTTTCACTCTTATAAATTGGTACCTCGTTATCATCCCCTTCTCATGCAGCTTCAAAACTGAGTAAGTCCCCTGTTTGATCAACTCATTGAATGTCTTTTAAGATTTTAACTTCAGGAAAGTTGAGCAAACATGTCTAGAAACTTATTAAACAGATCTGTCCTAGACTGAGAATGCATTTATATCAGAGAATTCCCTTTTTTAGGAAGGTTGGTAATCTAGACTTTTTGCAGAGAAGGAGAACATATGTGTGTGTCTGCGTGTGTGTGTATATACACATGTATCTAAACATATATATATGAACACACATATAATGCACACCATTTTTAACATGTGGAGCAAGACTTTTTGCCTATATCAAGTTATTTATTAGTTTCATAAAAATCTTCATTATCTCTAGGTTTTGTGTTGCCAAATAAAACAAATTATCCCAGTTTGCAGGCAAATAGATTAGCAGTCCAAAATACCCCTTTGAGATCTGCAGATCCTTAGGCTTAGTCTGTGGGTGAATCGTTATACATTTGAATGAGGAATGATGTCTTTTAAACTTATTTACTTATCCTTGATGGTGGATACTCAGAGGTATGACTGGTCTTGGTGACAGTTAGGGAAGCCATTGTGTTCCTTAGCGTTACGTTGGCTGTACTTCTGTCCCACGTAGTTGTATTCCTAATACATCTGTCTCTGTGTGCTGGAAAATCTTAAATGAGATTGAGAATCTGTCTAGCAGTACTGCACTGTTTCCAATTAAAATCTTGTACGTCACTTCTGTGATACCCGGATTGAGCCACAGAGGCACTTTCCTTTTTGATAATTAGCTCAGTCTATATGCTACATTCAGTATCGCTGGTTTATAGAGGTGCAAAATAAACATATGCTACACAACAAGAAATCTCCATGTCGGGAGTTCTGAGAAGTACTAATATTGTTTGCATATGTGATGGAATTTTCCAAAGTGTCTCTTTTTGCTGCTGTTGTTGTTGCTTTTTTTTCCCCTGGCTTGGAAGAAATCTTGCAGTTGAAATTCTGATGTAATTGTGTTTTAATTTATGCCAGTAATTTTCAGGTGCCAGGATAAGAGGTGCTTAAAAAAATTACAAAGGAAAAGTAAAGGCAAATACTTGCTATTGTATAAGAACAGACATTAATGTAAATAATGCAATTAAGAAATTCAATATGTTTAGGCACACAGGAGGTTTTGTTGCCAAAGAATTTCATATTAGATTTTCATTTTCTTTTTCTCTTACATCAGATACTTTGATCAAAGCAGGCAGCTTGCCAAATAGCTTTTTATCTTGTAACAGAAAAAATAATGTAAAATATGAAGTAATTAAATTTGAAGCACCTCATAATGAGGTGAAGAACTGTATTCAAGAAGTGCTGTGAAACAATTACTTATTCATGTTCATGTATTGCCTTCTGTGGCAGGTATTTGTGTTCCTGTAAGGTCAATGTCAGTAATAGTAAAAGTTGCCAACTCCTTTTTGTTTCAGATGTTTAATGTTTTCTTTCTCTGTAACAGTATTGTTGAGGATTGGTACACTGCTGGTTTGAAAAAGAAAAGTCAAATGGGAGAGGATCCTCTATAACGCATATAAAACTGTATTAAAATTGAACCTGCCTTTCTTATAAAGTCTTTTCAATGTAATTTTACATTCCTCACCAACTCATCTGTAAAACAGGATTGTATTCCTGCTAAGAGAAAGCTATGATATATTTTTAAAACAAAAATTAAAATTGTGTGAGTGGTAGTGTCTCTGAGAGGACTTTTAAGATGCTACATAACCATCTGTACAATGCAGTTGTCATTCTTGGGCTCTGGTTTTTACAGCTTTCTGCCTCAGGAAATTTTTAAATATTTGCATAGAGAACATTAATAGTAACTCACATCCTAATGCCGTAGTTGTGTGATTCTGAAGTGAGCCATCTGTATGCAGAGCTAGCAGAGTTCCTATAATTGTGTCTTCCTGTATCTGATAGAGGAGATAAGAGAATCTTTCAAGCCAGGGGAATTCCCAAATAATTGCCCTTCCCTTATTAATTACAAGTTATTGCTCAGTTCAGAATTTCCTTTCCCTCTTCCACCTCAATCTTGTTTGGTTTTGTTTCCTTGAACCTTCCCTCCTGCCTCACTGGCCAAAGAAGTTTAGCAACATTGTGATTAGTTTTTATTTAATAGAACAACTGTGTTGTGAAGTTACACTAATTATGAGGGTTGTGAAGTCTTTTGGGACTGGCCAGAATAACTCCACCACAGCCATGTTGTCTCCATTCAGATCCAGTCCTTCTGTACTGTGACAATTTTTTTTCCTTGAGGTGTTGTCACTGGCTCTGCTTGGAAGGACTTGGACCCACAGAAGCAGCCTCACACCAGAGTGGGCAATCTTCATGATCTACAGGTGCTTCTTTAATCTTACTTCATTGTCAAGTTGAGTGGACAGCTTTGAACCTTTAGGATGTAATGATCTGCTAATTTTTATTCACTTCTATGAACACTGTATTTAGTCAAACTTCATATACCAGGCCCCAAAGTTATTTATTGTGTTGTATTACGGCTTAGATGCTTAATGTACAGACATTATACAAAGGCTAACCTTTCATAAACAAATAAAAACAAAGAATCTAAATGGCATTATTGATGTAAAGATGATGAGAGAACAGTTTCTTACAGTAACAGTTTCTTAGAGTACTTATTCTTACATATTTAGTTATTTATATTAGGTTGATTTCTATTGATTTTTGGCAGGTTTGAGAAAGAATAGGTTTAGAAGTGGAGGAGAGATACAAAGGCAAAAGCAGCTTAAATCCATGTTTTACTAAATTAGCAGCAGCTGTTGGTTTAAATTGCTTTGTTGTAACTATAAATAGATATTACTGCTGTCATTACTTAAGAGGTTGTGGTGTGTAAGAAGGCATAGTGCTTAAGCAGAAAATATTCCTGAGTTCATGCAAAGTAGCCTGGACAATCTTTAAATTGTAGGAAAGAAATTTCTGACTCAGTGTGTGTGTTCTTCTGTTTGAGACTTTTTTTGTCATGGTTTTCTTGCATGTTTTGGCTTGAACTGAACACGTTTCTTTGCCGTCTCTTCCTTCAGCCTCCCTCAAACAACTCCTGTTTTCCTTCTGTTCTCTCACAGCTATTCAGTACTGAGAAGATCCTCCTTAGTTGATCTGCAGGAATATATTACATGTCATGTGCAGTATCTCCTGTAGTGAGACCAAGTTCCTGCAGATATATACATCGTTCATACTGAAATAGGTAGTGCCCACAGATTGTTCTGTCTTGTACTTCCTCTACTTTTGGTAGGTTGTTCTATACTTCTAGAACAGTGCTATCACTATTTCATTGATTAACTGGTGTTTCAAGCTGTTTCAGATAAGCATTTTAACAAGATTTAATTTAAACGCCAAATTACATTTTCATACACCATTAAGTGCCAGTTGCTATGTGAAATAATTCTATGTTGGAGATTAATTTAAGAATGTGTTTGAGGGAAGTATTACAAGCATAATGCAGTGAAGTATATTTAATCTTAGACATAGCAATCTGTGCTACCTCTTTCTGTACTGATAGAATTTTGTTGGCTCCTTTGCATCTTTACCTGGGTTTGCATTTTTTGCAGTTGTTGATAAAGTTCTTGCTGCCTAATGTTTGTTACACAAGTGTTAAACTGCACATACACTTCGGGCCAGTACTAGAGAGTTATCCAGGCACAGCTTGGACAAAGACAACTGCATTTTGAACTTTTGCATGTTACCCTATAGAGAGCATCATCCTAGGTTGAAAGGAAAATTTGGAGAAGCATGCATGCCAGTTGAGGGGCAAAGCTGTCTATTAAGCAGTGGTAGCAGCAATAAAAAGGAGGGTTGAATTCCTGACCGTCTTTGAGACTTCTGGCATGAGCAACTTCAATTTTCTTTGTTCTTGCTTCCTCTTTACTTTTTTTCTCTCATCTACCTGAATCCCTTTCTTGCCGTGCATGTTAAGTGCTGCCAGACAGTTCTGCCTTCCTTTCAGTTGTGGCCTCCAGATACTACTGGATCCAGGTGAAAAAATACCAACATTATTTATAAATAGGAATATTGATTCTAAGAGGAAGTGAGCTATCTTAGGGTTACTTTTGAAATATACAGTATATGTATGGCTGCATTAGGAATCAAGACCAGCCAGTGCAGAAATTTTCAAATGCTAGTGATTGTCACTGGACCTCATTCAGCTAAGGGGGGGGGGAGGAGCTTTAAGGCAAGGCAAATGATTAGCAGAACTCTAATTTGGCCTAAAACACATAATTGTAAAGCTGTAATTCAGTAGCCAAACCAGTATGTCTATCCGTCTACCTACTCACCTAACAGCAAAGGACTATAAACCATTAATGCATATTTTTACTAATCCAATTCCAGGTGCACCCTGCATATTTTTATAGTAATAAATATTAAATAGTATATATTTTAAAAAGCAGTGTGTATCTTAGCATTCTTGGTAGGAAATAGGAACTCATAAATTTTAGTTCTGGCACTGACATTGATACACTGCATTGCTATGGGCAAGTCACTTAACTTCTGTCTGTGTTTCTTTAGCCATAAAATAGAAATAACAGTGCTTATTTTCTTGCTTCCCATAGGAATTGAAAAAAAAATTTAACATTTGTGTAACTCCTCATAGAATGTTAATTTAATGTCCCTTTAAGCTTTTAGCTGTATCCAAGATAAACATATCCAATGTTTATTTTTAGAGAAATTATTTACAACACTTTTACAAATCTTTTCTCTTTGATATTTTACCCAAGTAACAATCTTTTCGTGGTAATAGAACATGGTGTTTCCTTGTAAATAAGAAAGCTAATTAACTTGAGGGAAAAAATGAACATAATCATATTCTATGAAAAAAAATTACAAAAAATGAAAAATTCAAATTTTTGACATTTCAATATTAATATGCATCTACTCCTGTAAATTATGCAAGAGGAACACTACCAATGCATTTTAGAAATTTCTTTTCAGTTGTTCAGCTGAAAATAGATGAAAATAACATTCCTATTATTCATGCGGATTTTCAAAGGATTGGTTACTGCTTAATTCTTTCCTGAAACGTATATTAGTAGTGAAGAGATTAATTTAACCTGCAGCTGGAGGTAGAGACAGGATCAGGAGGAAGAGTCTGGAAAGTTCATGTGGGTTTTGGCATATGTGAGTAGAGTAGCAGTTCAAGGTGTACATACATATGTAGAGGGTAAAGGAAAGTATCAGTAAGATGTTGCAGATGGTTGTATTAGTAGAGTGAAAAATTTGGCCCTGGAAATGATACTGGATAGAATGAGAGCTGCAAGCACTGGAGGGAACATGAAAGAATATGTTGAGCAAGCAGAGTTACATTTTGAGTGGGAAGCCCTCAAGATGACACCAAATGAGATTACCACAAATGTTGGCCAAAGAATAGCCCACCTGTGTCAAAATTAATAGCTTTGCAATTGAAATTATACTTAGAGTCTGTATTCTGCAAGTCAAAAAGTTCAGTAGTGTTGCCCACTGACAGGTTGATTTAAGCATAAACTTGGTGAGATATCTACAGCAACTTAAAGTTAGTTTTTAGTTCTGCATACTACTAAAATTTGAGAATGTGAGAATAGGAGAATGTGGGTCTAGTAGCTGAAAATTGGCATTCCAAGAAATTGGCTAGGAGAATACTAACATAAGCTTATTTAATTTCAGGAAATAGAATTTTTGCAAATCTTAAAATATGCACTGAACAGCAGTCACTGGAGAGACTGAAAATCACCTTTGTAAAAGAAATACTTGCATTTTAATATTTACTAAGCTGAGCACATTAGCAAATACAGTTCTACGAGACAGTAACTTTATTCTGGGAGAAAAGAGGGAAAAGGTAGTCAACATGAGTTGACAAAAAAAAGCTCAGTTGACTGCAAAGGCAATCTACTCCATTAGTTTTGAAAGCAAAAAGGTGGCGGGGGAAGGAAAAGTATTGTGTGCTTATGTTTTTATTTATTAGAGCAGTTTCCAAAACCATAAGGATTAGAAAATTTAAATTAGGTTTCAAAAGAGAGGATGTAAATTTTCTTCTCTGATCCTTTCCTGTCATAGATGTTTGGCAAGTCACGTCCTGTTACACCTGCACAGATCCAGTCACACAAGTATTGCTAAAACCAATTTATTTATGTGACTGAAACTAAACGAGCAACAGAATGAGGAAGCAAGAGAGTGAAGGCTTTTTTCCCTCATTCTGTTGCTGTTTAAAAAAAAAAAAGTTTGAACAATTTTCTATAAAAACTTGCATTAATAAATACTAATGAGTATATTGTTCTTGCAAAGTTATATGTAGATGCCTGAAATTAGCTGCAGTGATTAATCCACTGTGGATGCTGTGAATCAGAGGATGAAGTCTTGGTTCCGTCAAATTCAGTAATAGAAGTCCTGTTGAGTGCATACAATTAAATGCTTCCAGTATTAGGACACTCAGAAAACATTTAGAAAATTTGAATATCTATCTGTAAGGTTTCATTTGATGACACACTTGTGGAATGTCAAAATTAGCATGTATTTAAATGTTTTACTGTACCAAGGTGTACTTCATCTGCTGTAGCTTATATTCAGCATAGTACCTTAAGGAAGTTAACAACTTTCTGTAGCTCTGAGAGTTGCATATTGAAATCACTGGTTTACTGGGCAAGGGTATAGGATGATGGGGGTGAGGGAGAGAAAAAAATTAGTACTGCTAAAAAACCAAGGAGGTGGTTGGCCAGAAGATGCTATATTTCAAGTCTTATGTGTCTGTTGTCTAGCAAACATTTTTAAAGCTACCAAACAATAAAGAGAAAAACCTGACCTGATTTTCAGAGCACTAAGCACTCACTCTTCCTATTGACTTCAAAGAAAGATGCAGGTCTCAGATTCTTAGTGAGTGATTGACTGCCATAAGTGGGCATCTGTATATCCAGCAATCTTTAGAGTAAACATTTATAAAGAAGTAATCCAGTTAGCAAAATCTAAATAGAGGTTAACATTTCATTTTCCATAACACTTTTTTCCCCCCCAAAAAGACAAAATCCTTTTAAACTACTGAAGATACTGGAGTGAAAAGAAACCCTTTCATCATTTTCAGCTTTATAATTTTCTGTAGAACTTCTACAGTACTTCATTGAAATCTTAGATGATGCTTGGATATCAGTTTTAGAACAATTCTGTTAAGAGCAGAAGCAAAGATTTTCCTATTTACCAAAGTTAAATGCAATTGCATTTAAGTATCACATGGAAAATTTATCACTTTTCAGACAAGCCTATCCGTAGGCAAGCAGATCTAGCTTCTTCACCAGTCTCTTTACCAGACCCACTGGAAATGCCTAGTTCTTCTCTTCTGCTCTTAGAAAAATTGTGTACTTTATACTGCTGCAAACAGGAAACATTTTGATCCAGTGACAATTGCCACTGAAGGTGGAAGGAGCTAATTGTTTTTAATTTATCTTTGTCTGGCCTAACTGAAGTTGTGTAAAACGTTTATGACCTTAAAAGTTAAGTCCTCGTCAGGTTCCAAGTGCATGGGAGAAATGGATCATTTGAGGTGAAAGACATCTGAAAATCTGCAAAATTTCACAATTCTTGCTGAAAGTTCTTGGTGTAAATTCATGTAAAGTAATGTTGTCAAAGATCAGTCTTGATTTTCTTCAGGGGAGCACTAAAGAAAAGTGGAAATGTACTGAAAGGCCTTGCAAGTCCCACAAGCTATCAGTTTTTCCATCTTGTTTCATGACTATATGCAGTTCTGAGAAGTTACTTCTTTTTAAGTTGACCCATGTGCATAATAGTTAGAGGAAACAGTTTAAAAACAAATCCCAAAATGCACAAATAATGAAGCTTGAGCATTACTTTGTTCTTCTTTTAATGGGTTGACAGTAATTTGTAATTGGTAATAAGTAATTTGTAATTAAACAAGTTTAATTTCTTTTCTGTTAATATGTAAGCTGACTTCCAAGAAAGAGACAGCTCAGATGCATTGCTTTCACTATTCACTTTAAAGTCAATTCTTCACAGTCATGAAACTGGATATAACAAGGGGAAAAAAAAAAAAAAAGCAGAGAAATTCAAAATAGACCTGATTCTGCAATTTTTGTTCTTAGACAAAATAACAAGTTACATCAAGGGAAGTTTTGTATGTACCAGGATTAAAGGTCATGTCCTAAGTCTGGGGTGAGATAAAAGTGCATAGAAATGCTCTGTCAGTCCTTTTTAGCCAACCTTTAATGTCTATTCATGTTAATTTTGTAAAATCAAAAGAAAAATTAAAATCTATTTAAATAGCATTTTTTTTCCACTCATAAAAAATGGAAAACAATTGCTCATAGATCTGTAATGGAACTTGGTTGTTCATGGTAACAGTACCACATATGAAAGACCCACACAGAACATAATTTAAACTTGATTTTATGGATGCAGGAAACTGGCCTTTGAAGTGACCTCCATAGAGATTCTATTTGGCATTCATAGTATCTTGTGGAATGGTCGTCTTAATGTCTTACTTATCTAGTACCTCAAAGATGTATAATTGGGATTTATTTAAATTCTGCCAGCATGTTACCATCCATAGCATTGTTTGGAACTGTATTCTTTATGACCATACATAATAGTTTATTCAAAGGTTATAATCGATATTTTATTTTTCTTTAGATTAATTTTGAATCTTTAAAATAGTTATGAAAATGCAATCTGAAAGATGATACAGATTTTACAAGATTTTGTAGGATACTAATGCTATCTTCCTTTTAGGGTATGTTTTAAAGCCGTACTTCAGTCAGCAGTCTTTTCAAATGTGTATTCTCAAATAATCCAAAAACCATGTCCAGTTTTGGGCTCCTTGTTAGAAAAAGATCACACCATGGTGGTTGGAAGCTGGAGCACAGGAGGCAGAGGTGTGATGGGTTAACCCTGGCTGAACACCAGGTGCCCACCAAAGCCGTTCTATCACTCCCCCATCCTCAGCTGGACAGGGGAGACAAAATATAACAAAAGGCTCGTGGGTCGAGATAAGGACAGGAGAGATCATTCACTATTACCGTCACGGGCAAAACAGACTCAGTTTGGGAAAATTAACTCAATTTATTACAAATCAACCAGAGCAAGGTAATGAGAAATAAAACGAAATCTCAGAACACCTTCCCACCACCCCTCCCTTCTTCCCGGGCACAACCACACTCCCGGATTTCACCACCAAGCCCCCCCAGCGGCACGGGGGGACAGGGATGGGGTTTATGGTCATCACACGTTATTTTCTGCCGCTTCACCTCCTCAGGACGAGGGCCGATCACACTCTTCCCCTGCTCCAGCGTGGGGTCCCACCCACGGGAGACAGTCCTCCACGAACTCCTCCAACGTGGGCCATTCCCACGGGCTGCAGTTCTTCACGAACTGCTCCAGCATGGGTCCATTCCACGGTGTGCAGTCCTTCAGGAGCACACTGCTCCAGCGCGGGTCCCCCACGGGGTCACAGGTCCTGCCAGAAAACCTGCTCCGTGGGCTCCTCTCTCCACAGATCCGCAGGTCCTGCCAGGAGCCTGCTCCAGCGCGGGGTTCCCACGGGGTCACAGCCTCCTTCGGGAACCCACCTGCTCCGGCGTGGGGTCCTCCACGGGCTACAGGTGGAGATCTGCTCCACCGTGGACCTCCCTGGGCTGCAGGGGGACAGCCTGCCTCACCAGGGTCTTCACCACGGGCTGCAGGGGAATCTTCGCTCCGGCGCCTGGAGCATCTCCTCCCCCTCCTTCTGCACTGACCTTGGTGTCCGCAGGCTTGTTTCTCTTACGTGTTCTCACTCCTCACTCCGGTGGCAGTTTCTCCCCGTCCCAACTTTTTTTTTTCCTTCTTAAAAATGTTATCACAGAGGCGTTACCACTATCACTGATGGGCTCGGCCTTGGCCGGCGGCGGGTCCGTCTTAGAGCCGGCTGGTACGGGCTCGCTCTCTCTCGAACACAGGGGAAGCTTCCAACAGCTTCTTACAGAAGCCACCCCTGTACCCCCCCTCCCCCCCACTACCAAAACCTTGCCAAACAAAACCAATACAAGAGGGAACTGGGTCTATTTATCCCATAGAAGAGCAAGTGAAGGCAGAACTTATTGCTGATCAGAGGATGCAGAGAAGATGGAGCCATGCTCTTCTGAGCGGTGCGCAGGTATAGAAGAGGCAATAGAGAAGCTGAATATGTGTAATTCTGCTTATATATTAGGGGGTGAAAATTCACTGTGAAGGACGGCTGAACACTGGAGCAGGTGTCTAGACTGGTTGTGGGATCTCTTTCCTTGGAGGAGTTGAAGACCCAGCTGGGTGTGGTCCTGAGCAACCTGATCTGGTTAGACCTGCTTTGAGCAGGGAGTTGGACTAGAGACCTCTGAATATGCCTTCCTGCCCAAATTGTTCATATTTCTGTAAGCTAAAATAATAGAAAATAGCAGTGGAGAATATGTGTTAAGTCATCTAACTCATTTCACTGCCAGACAAGGACTTCTCCTTGCTGAAACTAATTTAAAATAACAAATTCTAGGGTAAAATATATTTATGTTATGTCAGGACTATTTTCTCTCTATGTCTCACAAGACACTTAGGTCATCAGTGTTTCCAAAACTCCTCTCTTTCTGTAGGTAATTGGCAGAAACCCATATGGTCACATCCTTCCTGTGTTGTTCCTTTTTAAAGGGATATTTTTCAGTGTCTTCAGAATACACAGATTCTGCATTTGTTATGACTTTGGCTGGTAAATCTTCTCCAGGGTAACACTGACAGGCTATATAATGAAGAAAACATTATGTAGGTATTGCTTGACCATTTTCCCCCATGCTCAAATACTTAAGCATCTTAGTCGCTTAAGATACAAATTACGTACATTAAATAGCTTCCTAAAGATTACAAACGCTTTCAAAGTAGTTTCTGTATGCAGACAAATTCTGCCTTCAGAGCGTCTGCTTTAACTCTTTTAGAGGATTCTTCAACTCTTCTTCCACAGAAATTGATTTTATAGACAGTTTTCTTTTATTCCTACCTAATTCAATCTGTGGGCAGTTGCAAAAGCTTTACTAACCCCCCTCTGTGCAACTGTGTTGATAGATAAGCAGTTATATGGATTACATAAATTATTTGTTGTGTAACACCTGAAGCCAAGAACAAGCTTGAAGAAAGTTGGAACAAATGGACTCATGGCTGAAGACTGACGTAGCAAGAACTGTAAAAGATTCATCTGATTAAATAATTCTTAAAGTACAATTCTGTCTGGGCAGATTTGAAATAGAAAACAGAAGAATAAGAACTGTAAATTTTCAAGTGTGTTCTCAGGAGGTTTTGGAGCAAGTTATCTTAGATCTATTGCAAGCATATTCATTTGCTTTGACATGCTGAATACAAACGTACTACTGCATCTGCATATACAGCAAAATATTGTATATGATTAAGTGATATAGTTGGTCATGGGTCTGCTTATGCAGTCAGCAAGTGCAGCACTTCAGTCTTTTTCCTTCCACGTTAACTTAGAAAGCCTGTGTGCTGCTTTGTGGAAAAACATACCATAATGATTCACAGACTGTCAACTCTTGTCAGTATGGGCTATTGGGTATCTTATATAAAGTGTATTGAACTTTAAAACTGTATTTTACAGCGCAGAATCATTATTCTTAAATAATGAGCTCTGGATTATTTGTTGTTTTGTTGTTTGGTTTTTTTCTCCAAAGTCACTTCCTTGTCTCCTGATACCACTTGGTCAATTTATGATAAGTGTCGCCTCCTCAGAGCTTACAGCAATGCTCTTCCCTACATTAGCTCACACTAATTACGTATTCAGTGCCTCAGCAAGGAAGGGTCTTTGGAATCTCATTGAATGACCACGGTTTGAGAAGCACAAGTTTGTGTCTTAGAAACTGGTGAAGCTTATAGCAAAAGGAACATAATCTGGTTACAATCTGTCAAAATACATACTCCTGGAATCAATATAGTGAGTTTATAGAGTAGGAAATGAGAAAGAAATTTTGAAACCAAAAGTGCAGGCTTCTTTCATTCAATGCAGTAATTGATATGGCAGCAAAAAGACAATACACCATCCAGGCATTAGTAAGTATTAAGAATTTTCTCTTTAGAAGTTGTATACCTCATCTTTAATGCTTAAGATGGAGATGTTCATAGAATCATAGAATCATCTAGGTTGGAAAAGACCTTTAAGATCATCGAGTCCAACTGTCAACCGTGCCCACTAAACCATGTCCTGAAATGCCTTGTCAATGCACTTTTTGAACTCCTTCAGGGATGGTGACTCCACCACTTCCCTGGGCAGCCTGTTCCAATGCTTGACAACTCTTGCAGTAAAGAAGTTTTTCCTAATATCCAAATTAAACCTCCCCTGCCGCAACTTGAGGCCATTTCCTCTCGTCCTATCTCCAGCCACCTGACAGAAGAGACCAGCACCCCCCTCACTACAGCCTCCTTTCAGGTAGTTGTAGAGAGCGATAAGGTCTCCCCTCAGCCTCCTTTTCTCCAGGCTAAACAGCCCCAGCTCCCTCAGCTGCTCCTCACACGACTTGTTCTCTAGACCCTTTACCAGCTTTGTTGTCCTTCTCTGGACATGGTCCAGCAACCCATTGTCCTTCCTGTAGTGAGGGGCCCAGAACTGAACCCGGTACTCAAGATGCGGCCTCACCAGTGCCGAATACAAGGGTAACTATGTTATTCCTTATTTCCAATAAATGGTCATGTGCCCACTTGCAAATCTAAATAACATAATGAGCACTACTCCACTTAATTCATATATGTCTATAAGTGGTATAATTTTGCTGAGCCAGAGAAATAATTCTGCTGTAGCTTCCAGGGACTGGCAGTGAAATATTCGCTTTGAATACTTGGCATACTACTATTTCCTGTTCTTTGAAAGCATAGCAATGCTCCTGGTAACTGTGGTAATGCAAACCTTTTATAATCTGAGGATTCTCAGCCTTCTAGTTTTTGACATCGGGATTTTGACATCGGGATTCAGATGATGAACGCTCTGACTCTGGAAGTGAAGCATGAAGGCTTATGTTACAAAGCCTCACCAGAGCTGCTGCTGAACCAAAGCCTCCCAAGCCCTGCTTGAAACCATTTATGTCCAGTTTCGAAGAAGTGCACTGAAAGCCAAATGTAAGATAACCTCCTAAAGATTGACGTTTTGGGGGATAAGATAGATGTTTATCTTCTCTTGGTGTATGCATTGGTAGACGCAAAGATGGGAACATCTTCAAATACAACTGCATGTGACCTTTTTTCTCAGGTAGCTGAAGGGCTGAGGTCTTTACAGCTACTGGGAAATCTGTTTTTATAAGCAATACATGAAATATTTCATAGAGTTGTCTAGTAAAAATAGCATCTTAAAAGTGGATTTTTATTTATTTAGATCTCAAAGCGTGTAAGTCACTGATCATAAAGGAGAGACAGCTCTTTTGTGAGTTCACCAATATATACATCCACAGGCAAAATTTTCTTCAGTCGAAGAGGAGCATGAATCCTGTCTCAATTGGTATTTTAACTTCTGACAGTCCAGGGCTTTTTTAAGAAATACTGTGTTCATCAATTCCAACTTTTCCAGTGTCTTCTACCGATGTAGATATCCCATGAGGAGTAATGCAAATTTTAAATATACTAATAATTTATAGAAAAGCCTTATTTATATGCTGGGAAACTGTCATGCTTTTAATAATTAAAACCCTTTTCTAGTCTATATAATGCTTATATAAATAGACCATATATAATTAAACAATTTATGTAATCCCAAAGCATGTTTTTTTCTGTCAAAAAGAGAGGGGTTTATTATCCTGTTCAAGGTCCCCTTTGTTAGTCAGCCATTTGGGCCAAGTTAAGTAGCTTTTGCACATAACTGATATTTGTAAGAGGGGAAGAAGAGAACTTGCCAGTGTCTTAATAGCTTTAATTACAAAACCCACTAACCTGCGGCTTTATAATCACATTATGTTTTGTATTCATACTCTTGCCTACTGTTTTTGCTTTAAATATATCCATAAATTCCTGAAATAGTGGCCATATTCCTTTGCATAATAGTTTCTGTGTGGTGTGTGACACAGTAGAAACAGCTTTGGTATAGGTTCATGAAGGGTTCGAAGTAGATAGAAATAGGAATAGGGTATAGTTTTATAATAGCTGTGTCATAAAACTAATTTCTGGGTGCGTACACAGTGCGCAATTTCAGTGTTCCAGGGTGACTTACTAATTCTTGTGAATTTGCTAGTGATGGTTTCTCCACGGTATTGATAGACACTGTCCAGACAGATACAATGCAGTAGTGTGTGCCCAGAGAGCTCACGTGAGGGAAATAAAATCAACAGGAAAATATTTCCAACATAGTAGAGCTTCTGTGAGGATAAAGTCATTAATGTTTTAAACACATTTGAGGATTATCAGATAAGGGGCACGATGTAAGTGTGAAGTAATAACATATGTATGTGTATTCATAATGTAAAATACATTAGTGCAGTTCTGTTTCCATTAACTATCTTATGTATGTTAAGTATTTTCCATGGGGAAATTAATCCTCATTTCCATTCTGCACTGGCATGAAATTTTTTAATTTTATTTAAGTTAAGGTAGGATCTGATGAGTATTCTCTTCCTGAATTAGAAACTTTGCTTTTAAATAGTAAAATAAATCCATGTGGAATATTATTTTTGGAGAATAACTGTGAAGACTGTTAATAATGGCCAAGAAAGGACTTTAAAAGTCTTACAGTTATTTTTAGGGACAACTCTTTGTAAGAGGGAAAATAACACTAAAAATGTTGTGTAATTTAGTATGGAAATTTATAGTTTGACTCAGTAGGAATTCGTTACAGATTTCCTTGCTACCTGCTTTCATTCCCACTTTGATATATGAGGAGGCATTCTGACATCTCGGAGAGCCACTCTGACAGCTACACTTAAGTGATTTCCATGGAAATTTTTGCAAGGGGATGCATATCCTTTTCCCCATTTTCCTTTCCTCCTCATTCACCCTTGGGAAAGGGAGAAGGGAAATCTCAACAGCATGGTAAAATCTGACATTGTGGCTTGGTTGTGAATGTGAATTTGGTGAAACTTTCCTCACTTACAAGATCTTCAGCATTTTGAAGAGACTGCTGAGGGCTTGTAAGCATCCTCCAAAGAGCTGTTACTTCTCACGACCTAGTATCCATGGTCCTGGCATTTTCCATCTCTTGCCCGAGAAGTTCCCTGGGAGCTTAAAAACTACAGTCCTGCTCAAAGACTCCTTTTTCTCTGTGTTTTGTGGTCCACAGCAGCCTCTCAGCGGCCCTTCCAGTATAAGTCTATGCCTGTCTCCCTTGGACATGTTTTGTTTGTGAATTTGTTTCCTGTGCTTCCCTTTTAGGTTCCTTTAAACAAATACAGGAAACTTGAATTTACTCTCAGTCAATTACTTTCAGTCAGGCACTTCCAGGAGATATAATCTAGGCTTCGAGGAGAAAATACTGAAATGTGGTACTCTTGCCTCTTCCTAGCAATCTTTGGGCTCCTGGAGAAAATGTCAGTGGATTCCTAATGCTTTGCTGAATTGGCATTTTGATGAATGACCTTGATTACATCCTCATAAAATTATTGGAGTTGGATTTTTTCAGGTTTATTGGGCAGACATCTGATGTCTTGATGCTTTGTGTAATTCCTACGGGTTACTAAAATACATCAGCATCTCCTAAGCTCTCAAGTTTGGACAGGTCTCTGTTTTATAGTTGGTGCAAATAAGATGTGTAAGGTCCCTGCTGGTTACATGTGTAGGCAGTTTAACTATGGTCGCGTGTTGACACGTAATCATACTTTGTTCAATGTTTTTCTCAGACTCTCCAAGCTGGTCAATAATTGTCTAATCTCTTTGCCATTTTGAGTGCCAGATTCAGGCATGGCTTAGTTTCAGTTCAACAGTGAGAGCCCATATGATCCTGATTTAGGTACTCAGTGCTTTCGAGAGTTATGTGGTGGCTGGCGGTTCAGATGTTTTCCATTCAAGATCATTTCCCAGGTAGAAGAGACTTTAACCACTGGAACTACTAGACTCGAAGGTTGGGGGACAGATCTGCTTCTAAATTTTTGGAAGGAGCAGGCTTTCATTAACAATACATGCTGAAAAGATAGTTCTCTTGAGTCTTCTGGTTTTCCTTCCAAGGTTTTTCCTCAGCCCTTTTTATAGCCTGTGAGAGGGAGGGGATCTCCCCTATTTGAGGCTTTATACAAGTTCCTAAAACATTAAAAACTTTTGAAAACACTATTCAATTCTGTTTTCTTCTGCATCAGCTTAATAGTTAGAGGTGGTAGACTATCTCATGTTGATTTGAAATAACGTATTTTACAGTCTAACTTTGTATTTTCTGTCTCTGAGCCAGTTTTTTATGAAATCGAGGAAAAGAGTTCAGTCAATATTAAGCAAATCCATATACTGCCATAAGCCATGATTATAATTCAAGTAAATAAGGCTAATTATCAATGGCTTTTCATGCAGTAGAGGTTGGGCTTGATTTTTTTTTAAGTTATTGTTCAGTAAAATAGTACCTCATGTCTAGAAATCAAGCACAAAATTGTATGATGAAAAATTCCCATGTGACTCATACTCTCACCATGTTACACTTCAGAGACTCAAGAATTAAATTCTTGAATGGAAATTCCTTTTTCAGAGAAGCAGATACATGCTATTCCTTCCTCTCCTCCACCCTCAACTACAACTTCAAAACCTCCGTTTTTCTTGGTGTTATAGTGCTCTTTAAAATAGATTAGAGTCACAGAGTGAATTTTAACACTTCCCAAATTTGTGAAGTAGAGAAGCATATCACAATCATCTGGAATATATTTGCATGGAATTTTTTAATAATATGTCATCTCATAATATTCTTTAAACTCTCTTTAAATAAATGAGAATAAAGCTGAGAGATCAGTTGCTGAAGCATTATATAGTTTTCTAGATTGCAAATATTTAAAGAGTTTGATATTAATGTTTGGAAACTACTTTTATTTAGTATTTCAAAAACTTTTCTTCTCTACATATGCTTACATGCTGTCCCTGGAATCACTGTCAAACCTCAAACCTAACTTAAAGGTTTTTTCTTAATGTCTAGGAGTTTAAACTGTATTTAACTTATTACAAATTGAATCCTTTAGGTCAGTGCTTGCCAGGCTGGCTGCTGCTGCTCAGCTCTGGACTAAATTTTAAGTTGAAAATGTTTTAGCAGAAATACTCTTGGGTTGAAGTATGTGGGAAACAGGGTTGTAACTGAGTAGATAGAAAGGTGAGATGAGAAACCTTGGTACTGATTACAGTTTGTCTCTAGGTCCCTGCATGTGAAAAGGTTATAATTAAGTTAATCTAAAGGAATGTTTGTGAATATTCTCTTTGTTGGAAAGAGAGATGCTGAGTACAGAAATAAGAAATATTCATTTTCAGTTTATCATTTAGCTTTCCATTTGTTTCAAGTTGTGTATTTTTTTCTGAAAATTTCAAAAATTAAAAGGATAGATTATTTTTTTTTCTATTTTGGACAGGAAAGAGAAAACCTGATTTAAGCTGGTAAGCATATTGTGATTCAGTAACGCGGTATATCAAATCTGCCACTGACAAAAATTTATATGAAGTGATCTGAAATTCCCCTTGGCATAGTTTCCTCCTTTTGCTGTTTTTGTAGAACTTGCACATGCCCTCATGGCATGTATGACACATCTTTGCTCTCATTTCAAAACTCATGACTGCTTAGCTTTTCAGATGCAGGACAGATCACTCTTATCAGAATCCAGCAGAAATTTTTAGTCTTTTGCTGCTGGCATCCCATCAAAGCTTGTGGCTGTCAAAGGAACATGTTAAAGGATAAAGTCAGAATTTAGAGTTTCATTATTTTCATTTGTGCATCTTTGTCATTTGTACTTCTCTGATGACTTCAGAATTATGGCTTCTCTAAAAATTCTGTTGTTTTCCTCTAGAAATAACTCTGTGGACATATGTGTTGAAATTAGACCTGTTTTAATATGCAGTAGAATATCCCTGACATTTGTTGAAGGTGTTATCATGATTCTGGTTGTTGCTTTCTTTTTTCCTTCTCTCTCATAAATAGTCAGTCAACATGCTTCAGTATGGAGCTATGAAAACAAGTTTCAAGGAATAAGACGTATGCACACTGTTGCCAGCCTCTTGGGATAGAGCTCTGGTCACAAGGCAGAGCTCAGTTTAAACCATCACATGGCTTCTGATACTGCATTTGAAATGTGAGGGCAATTAGTTTAACATTGTGCAGATACAAGGGATAATTATGCCTTGCAGTACTGCTGAACTCTCCAAAGAGCTTTCATGCCAGGATCCCTGAAAAGTTGATTGCTAACATGTAATAAGTAACAAAAGAATTATATATAGGAAAACAATAATTATTGAAAAAAAACCCTTGTGAATTTTCTTAATGATATTTACTCATCACCTCTCTGTGAAATCACTTCCTATTGCTTGTTGGAACAGGAAATTGAGCTGCATTTACTCTGAAAAGCTGTTGGTTACCCATAAAGTATATTCGCACGATTGTTAGAATATCTGTGGCATGAAACATAATACTTGTGCAAGTGACCATGAAGACATGATTGTTGAATAATTGATTTTCAATC
Source organism: Astur gentilis (assembly GCF_929443795.1). Lineage (NCBI taxonomy): Eukaryota > Metazoa > Chordata > Aves > Accipitriformes > Accipitridae > Astur > Astur gentilis. The sequence continues at coordinate 30,338,631 of NC_064882.1, read as the reverse complement.
TTTGCTTAGTCAGTTGTGTGACACTGTACGATGCTATTGACATTCGGATAAATAGGCTAAGCCTGCATGGTGGTTAGCTGCATGAGATGGAATTAGCATCCCCCAGTAATGGAGGTGCCTGCTGTAATAGTTGCCCTGATTTCAGTCTAAAGCCAGGAAACAACACAGGGGAATAATCCATTAAAGAATGCCTGTTTTTTAAAGAACTATATTTTCTCTTCTCATTCAAGAGTTGCTCATATTGGCAAATTTGTACTGATGTTAAATCATGCATGAATTAAAGAATTGAAGCATTTTTCATATGTTCACTAGAAATGGTACTAGTACTTCAAAACATGAATGGAAAGGTAGAAGTTTAAACAAATTGCCATATGTTGACAGCCCTGTTGGTCCGAGGACATTTTGTTCATTATCTTTTTATTCAGCTTAATCAAGACTGATGCTTTCCAGGAGCTCGTGAATTGGGCCCTTCAACCAGATTATGAGAGTTAGTAGATACAGCCAAAATAACTTCATAAAATATAACATGCTTGCTTTTGTAAAGGTTACTGTATTTTAAGGTAATGGAATAGGTTCATTAAATTCATTGAATTTACAATAACTGGACTTCAACTTACTGTGGCTTTCACTGATGAAAACAGAGCTGTACTTGGGCCATGGTGTCTTTATTAACTTCTGATAAAACAAATGTTCCTTCTAAATCACGTTTCTCCTATATTTAGTTCTGTTACTATTCAGATAGGCATTTTACTGTCATATATAGGAAATATGTCATATTTTGCATTGCAATAGAAAAGGTTTGTTCTTTAAAGAAGCCAACTATTTGCTTATTGCATCTTACATTTGATGTACAGTGTAATTATTAAATGCTCTGTTTCATGCCAGCAAGTATGTTTAAGACCTAGAATACTTTTATCATTGAAACTTCCATTATAGAGTTAAAACTTACATTTAGTTAAAATAGCAAAATATTACAAAACTAGTCAAGATGTAGTTTTGCCCTTCTTTGGCTCTCCCGCTCTCATTACCAGTGGCAAAATGCTTTGAATTTTAAGTAAAGAGTTGTGGCCTATTTTTACCAAGCTTAATTAAAATCCTTGGGTTACTTATACTGAAGAAATTGTAAAGGACTTACTGTAAATACTGACCACTTTTTAGACTAGAATAATTGTGAGTCACTCAGTGGTGTCACATAGAGAAACATATGAAGACAGTAGTATAGACAGGAATTTTTTTTTTTTTTTTTTTTTTGGCTTTTGTTAAAACAAAGACCCCTATTCCAAAAGCAGTAAACTTCCAATACCAGTTAAGTCTTTAAGAAAAGTAAAGGGAGATAACTTACACCATGTACTACTGGCTAAATTCTCATAGTATATGGGGAGGGATGCCAGTCAGAACGTCCATCCTATTTTTACTGATAATGTAGCCTGCGTACATCAGTATGGGAGAGTAGATACATTTTATTGGTTGGTTTAGTTGGCTGATACTGCTTTTGGAAAAATGACATGAGATTTATTGAAAGGTTTGAAAAGTATCTTTTTTTTCTGTTAGGGCCTCCTATACATGTTTGAAATACTTTTAATATTTTAAATAAAAATGCATCTTTTTCTTTCTTGATTATGTGTTTTTCATTTTTAAATGGTCTGATGGTATCTAGAACCAAAATAAGGGGAAAAGTGTGTTAAAAATAGAGTATTATCTAGCGGATGTTGTGGAAGTTCACGTCAGGACTTTTACACTAATGGATCTTCTTCTATCTTGTATTTTGAAAGATTTGAATTTATTTTTTGCTCAAAGAGAACATAAGCTAGAGGGTTTTAAATTACTCCTGGAGGGTCCCCCCTGAACATTTTTCCAAACTGCAAAAATTCCAACTTTTGTGTTTCACTTTTTGGCAGGAGAGCGGGGGCTCCCGCAGCTGCCCCACTCCCAGCAGGTTTCCTGGGCTGTGCCGGGGTGGCTGGGGCAGCGGGAGGCAGGGAGGGCTCCGGCGGAGCATCCCCGGGGCTGAGGCCGTCAGGCTCCCGGCTGTGCGCCAGGGAACGTCGCGTTCGCAGAGATGGAGCCGCTCCACGACCCTCCTGTGTTACGTCTTGGTGCGGTTAGCGGAGAGCGGGGATCCCTCCCTTCGGGGGTGCCTGTGTGGTAAAGCCGTGTAATCCTGGAAGACATGGGCTGTCTAAGGATTTGTCCAAAAGCCAGATTAAAAGAACACCACGACTAACCAAGCACAGAGAGGCAACCAAATTCGCCCCCTCCCCCCCCCCCCCCCCCCCCCCATATTTTTGTGCAATTTCATTAGAAGGAAATGTTGACAAATGCTGCAATATAATATAAATAATAGATAACAGGATCTCTTTATTAAGAAGTCCTTTTGGCCAGCTTCAGGTCAAAGTTTACATGGACATTCAATAGCATTGCATTTCCTAAATCTTAGCAATTTCTTCTCATACTATAAAAGGAATGTTTTTGAGCCTGACGTGGTAAGCAGATTTGCAAGTTCAAGCGCTAACTGTCGATCCAGCTATTAATTTAAATGAAAAACTTGGCTGTATTGGTGACTAAAGAGCAGGTCTGAGTGGTAAATAGTATCAAATGCTACAGGATGCTATCCAGCCACCTTTTGGGAAATGCATAGGTCGTGTTGCTTGCATTTAACGTTAAGATACATAGAGCTGCTTCTCGTTTAGAAGTTCTCAATTAAATGTCTTAGAGGAAGGGGGAATAAGACTTTGTGGTAGTTGATGAGGCCTCTAGCTTTGAGCAGTTGTGGGCTTTCTAACACAGGCTGTCCTTCTGTCATATTTTAGAGCAGTTTGTGGAGTTCAGGAGACATCCGTAGTTTGGTTAGAGGAGGGTAGAGTGCAGGTTTGTTTCCACTACTCAGAAAAATCCTGGCGAAACCAGCATCGTTAGAGAATGACATATCATAATGTCCAAATACTTAGGGAACTATCCTGGTATTTGGGAGACGTCAGGTCAGTACCTGGTTGACATGGGCTGCTTTCGTGACCTTGGCTAGGCAGTATGCCAGGGTCAGTCTGTGTGGATTTCTAGCATGACCTTCCTTAAATTGAAGTGCTGAGTCCACGCTCACTTTCAAAACTTCTTGTATTCTCAAATGTGGAGATAGAGACAAAGCTACCCTTCTAAAGGTGCCTTCACCTTTCTGCAGACACCTGACTTAAGACTAGATTTCCAATTTTCAGCTGGCTGAAGACAGGTGAGATGACTCCCACTGTTAGCCCCTTGGCACAGATCCCTTTTTTCCCCATCTTAAAATGAAATTATTATACTGTATTTATGGACTTTACAGGATGAATGCATATTTTATTTATTTTTATAAAAATATTAAATATGTATAGTATTTAGGCAACTTGATAATGGGATTCTGCAAGTACTGAAGATAGCAAATTATCCTTTAGTGGCTGCATTTCTTCTAGATCTACGGTTTGCTTGGGTGGGACAGAAATGCTGTATTTCTGCCTATCGATCTATATATAATTCTTGGTAGCTCTAATAGTATTCCTAATGCAGATTCTGTTATCTGAGAAATAACATATCAGACACGCTGAGTATCCTTGGATTTTGGGAGAAGTGGCCTGGATTTAAATACATGAAGGTAAAGCTCATTATGGTAGAAGAGAAATTAAGTCTCCTGGGCTTTTCTTGTCATCCGCTTGAACAGTAGCTTGGATTTGCAAACATATTTCTGGTTTATTGTTGATTACTGCTTAGAATATTTGGCTACAACATGAATGGGAAAACTGTCCTGCATAAGGTGGTTGATTACGTGGTAATATTTTTTTAATCTTCCAGTCTGGATAGGCATTTTAACCCACTGATAGCTTCAACTTAAAAACTAAACTTCTGTTGACATTCGGTGGTATTCCTCCAGTAACTAAGGAAATCTGGACAGTAGCTGTAGTATCTGAGCTCTGTGAACTCAGCTCTGATGTATGCCGAACTGAGACTCACTAAGATCTTCACTAAACACTGTTAAGGTGTTTTTAGGGAATCACGTGGGAATCTATAGAACACAGACATAAAAGAATTCGGCAAATAACTGGTTTGGGGTTTTTGTTTGATTCCGAAAAGGTTAAAAATATTGAATGTCCATTTCAGGCTACATATGGTACAAGGACTGGTACAAGTTCTTCCATGAGTGAGTAAGAAAGGTTCTCTGGGAAGTGTTACTCGTGTGATGAGGCTGTGCTTGTCCAGAGATCTAATACCTTTCAGTAAACCAGCTGATCTATCTGGAAAAAAAGAGATAAGGAGTTGGGCATACAGATCCTCCTTCAATTCTGAACTGGGTCACATAATTGAAAACTAATGTAAGGTATATGCACGTAAGGCCAAAGTAAAGGTGTAATAAGCAGTGCTAGCTTTAGCTTTCATTAAGGAGGGAATGCTTTTCTGTGCAATAGAAATGTTCTCATGACACAGATTTTTATTGTTATTTAATGCTGGTTTTAAGAGTGTGGTGGTTTTTAATTTGTGTCCAGTAATAAAGCCTGGTGAGATCTTTACACCTATAACCAGTTGTTCCTTTCATTGAAATCAGCTCCTGCCTTTGGAACACTACAGTACCACTGTAAAAATGAAATACATATTTCATAACAGTAAGGCAGTATAAGATAGAAAGAAGTGTTGGTTTATGTGTAAATTGATTTGTATTTTTAAAGTAGTGAAAGGGGTTTTTGCTGTGCCTTTTTTGGTTTTGGTTTTTTTTTTTTTTTTTTTTTGAGCCTTTACATTGTAGGTTAAAAAAGCTGAAAGCATATGGTAGCAATTTTTTAACCTCTCTACATGAGGTGCTTGTCAACGGAGGTCCATACGTCCAAAGCTAGTTAATAACAGCTGCAGGCCAAAGTTCCTTTAAGAGCTATTGCCGTGTTCCAAGATTCTCAAAGACTTTGAACAAGTGAAGTTGGCCACAAGGGAAAGCAGCAGGTCTGCATTCTGCTTGTTAAGTGAACCTTGTTTGAACAGAAAAAAATGTGGCAGAAAGTCAGAATTTTCATGCTATAAAACTTGACCATAAAATATCAGATAGGATTGGCTAGTAGGCTGCTGTAGTTTAGCCTAAATGAACTATTTGCTTCAATCTAACACTTTATTTTGCTGATTGCTTCAATGAACATACTTAAGGGTTTTTTTGAGGAAAATTTGGAAGACTAATTACACCAAGTACTTTTTTTGAAAGCATTCAGAGAATCCCAAAACATAGGAATACAGTTCTGTTTGTGTTTACATTTCGTATATATAAAATATGAAGTAGAACAGGAAGAATGTATGTGAAGAAGAAGAAATTGCAATTATCTTGACCTTGTGCTGCTTTCTCAGTTTTGTATTCATTTCCATTTTTGCCATGTTCTTTTCAAAGCTGTAGTGAATTATAATTAAGAGAATTCCCTCCAGACAGCTTTCCATGCAGTTTGTAGTTGCTTTGCAGTTTGGAAGAAGTCCAGACTTAAAATGTGAAATCACATTCTCAAAAGATACGGTCTGTATATTTTCGCCTATTGGTTGAAAAACCTTCATGGTATATTAAAGCTTTTATCAGAAAAAGCTCTTTAGAAGCATTTAGAAGGAACAAGGCTGTCTGGTTGGTTATCTGCCAGTAATAAAGTATCAATAAACAATACTCATCATTGTTGTTCTAGTAGAATATAGGGGAGGATGCTTGACAGAGAATATGTTTTGTGCTCTACACCAGAATGGTGCTGGATCAAAATCTGAGATCTGCAATGCATTTCTAGGACGCTGAGTGCCCCTAGGTGGTCACAACTAAAAGTACAGCAGGAACAGTTTCCCCCTGCTCATCTCCTTCCTGCTGATGGACAGCTAACCTCTGCTGGGCACTGGGCGCTGCTCTCCGCCTCTGTGGCACATTTTGGGGAGGCGTTACTGTTGAAGAAGCGCTTCTCTTCCTTTGATAAGGCTCTGCTTTACAGAAGAGCGTTTGTGTGGTATTAATTTTAATGTGGAAATTGCTGACATACTGAAGTGGCAGTCTATCATTACTCCCACTTATGGCTCCAATTTAGCCCTTGTCATTGCAGTTGTCAGTATCAATTGGGGATTAAAGGGGGTTATGGCATGCAGGGCGGATGGTCCGTGGATCTGTACCACTTTTCATTCCTTTTTAACACAATCTTTTCATTATCAAGCCCATTGATACAATTTTGTTACTGCTTTTCAGTTTTTTATATACATAAAATGTTTGGGGGATAAATTGCTTCCGGAGTTATTTTTGGGTTCTTTGCATTCCATTTCTCTACTGTATTTGAAATATGCAAGTGGTACCACTTCTAAAACACCCATTTCTAAAGTCACACAGTCAGTTGGTTTGAAAATGCTCATTTATAATGCATTGATCCTTAGAAAAGATATGCATTGTAAGACTTCTCCTTCTAACTTCAGCACAAATGTGTCATTGATTTGCCATTGTAAGGGAAGCAAGCACTGTACAAATAATGGAAATATGATTTCCAAAGATTGTAGAGCCCATTCCAAACGCTAAGGTTTTTAAAGCGAATAATGGAAGGCTATGTAATAATACAATTTATTTTCATCTTCGTCAGATAAACAGTGTCTCAAATCTCTAAGTGCAGTGTGTGAGAAAACAAACTTTGTATTTTTAATCCTAAGAGTAGGTTTTCACTGACACAGACATTTCTGCAGGGAAGGAGGTGAAAAAAAGGTAAATCTTTCTCTTGCTCTCTGAGAATTCTGGTGAATTTGCTTCTATGGTAACCAATTAGCCAGAGCTTATTACTCATGTAAAACAGGAACCATTTGCAATTTTAAAACCTTCATTTGCAAAACAGCATGTCTAAATGATAAAGTTAAATTTCTTTCCCAAGACCACAAGTCTTCTTTGTAGGTGGAAACAACTAAGTTTACAGTTTAAAAAGCAAGGGAAAAGGCGCTCCTAGGCAGCAGCATCCATCCACGCTAAAAGCAAATATTTGTTTTTGGAGGAGAGAATGGCTGTCCCCGGAGCAGCCAGCTTAGCAAAAGCAGGAATGGAAGGGCAGAGCTCATCTTTTATGGAAGTCAGATAAATTTCATGCTCTTTAACATCGACTGTGACTGCAGGCTTTTCACTGAAGCCTGGCTCCTTCCCCAGTGCGAACAGAATAGGAAAAGTGATTAAAGTTCACTCAGTACTGGACAGCAGGAGGCAACCGCTCTGGTATCTTCAGCTGAGGGAGAGGGCGAGAGGGCTCTTTAATAAGACTTGTGAGGCTTCTTTGAAGAAAACAAATGGGACTCGTAGGGCCTATAGATGCCTACACTAACATTCATTCATTTCCTGTACTTCATATGGCTTCTTTGACACATTGTAATATTGTCATCCCCTTCATTAAAATGTTCATTATGAAAGGGAAAAGAGAGAAAACGTAACTGGTAAGTGGAGTCAGGGGTCAGCAAGTTCTGCTGCGAGCAAAGGGTTCGGAGCTGCCTCAGATAATAGCGGCAGCTCTGGGGCAGATAAGACAGACGGACAGAAAATGGAAATATGGACCTTACAAATTGTCCCATTTAGTGTCCCGTCTTGTGATGGACGGGAGTCTTGGGCGCCCTGACAAGTCTCGAAAGGCTGAAGTGGCTAGCAGATACTCCTAGATCCTGCCTTTTGGCTTTTTCCCTCTGTCTCTGTCTCTTTTTTTGTTTCTCCCTTTTTTAAGTTGTGCAATCAGTATTCACACATTCTTATAACTAATAGGATTAGAGGCGTTGCAAAGGGATTTGAACAAGATAATTAGTTTACTGCTTAGCCCACAATATAGCAGGCAACCCCCCCCTGAGAAAAGGCAGACAAAATGGGTCAGAAAATGTGTGGGAAATGAGGTAAGGCCTCTCAAACAGGGCCCCAATCAGCTATACCATTATGAAAGGGTCCTGGAGTATTCATTCATTACTGCAGACTGTTGACTTTTTTGGCTTGGCCACCAGAGGTGTCAAGGAAAGAGACTGAGCTGAGCAGTGGGAAGTGTTGCTGGACACCAAGGAGTCCGTTTCAAGCGCTTAAATGCAGTTTCATGTTCTTTGCCACCACTCCACGTAGAGCAAGGCTGGAAAATTGAAGCACACAGCCTCAAGCACTTTACAAAGTGGAGGCTGGAAAAGCAAAGCTTCTTGTAAACCTTGGGCTGGATCGCATGCTCAGAAAGAGATAGGCGACTGAAGTATGAAATCAGGAAACTTACCTTATGTTTAATACTGTGTTTGAACATCTATCTAACAGAGTTATTTAAAACATAAAATTTCTAGCAGTGGGTTGAAGCATTCCATGTAAATATATATTTTCTTATGTTAAGATGTGCCACACAGAAAAAGCCCTCAAATCCAGTCCCCTACTGTCCCTCCTCGGTGATACCAGTATGGTGCTTGAATTACTAACTGGTGGTACTCGGTTTCCAAAGGAGCAGCAGGAAATGCTTCAAAGTTCCTGCCCCCCGCCTTTTTCTTACACCCCCCCTCCCCCCGAAACTTGTATGAACCACCAGTCTGATCAAAGCTGCCAGAATTTGTTAGGAGACATGTTGACCTGGGCTTGCCTGTGTATGGTAACTTAGAGGTGCCTCCTCTTCGGTGGAAGAAACAGCAGGAGCTGCTCTAATGAACTGTCCAGCAGCTCCATCTTGCAGTTTATGTACAACCAGAGGTGAGAAGAGGTTAATCCATAGGGGAGCAAGTTAGGAAAGCAAAGCGAAAAATACCAGGGAGTTGTATGACCAAAATTCAACTTGAAGTCAAAGATGGTTGCTGACATTTTCTGGGGTTTTGTTAAATGAAACTCTCCTTTCAATCTGTTGCTTTTTGTGTCTGCTCGTAAGTTTTAAATACTTCAGCTGCAGTGCAGGAGTATGCATTATGTACAATACAGAATGTCATGTTGCCTATAGCAAATTGACCTCCCATTCATTTTAGATACCTATATCTCATTTCTGATGGAGATTAGATTCCTAATCTTAAAATTAGGCTCGCTTTTATTTCAGCATAGGGATATAGTACTGTAATCTTTATCTGCTCATAAACATAAAGAAGACAAAGGCGTTTGCTATTAGACATGTACATACATGGTAGTAATATGAAATCCTTATAGTGTAATCCTAGCTGTTGCAATTTTCATCATTAAGCGCATTTACCCCAGAGTTTTATCATGGTTTTATTTTTTAAAAAAATCTGGCAGTTTCCCTTTATTATTTAAATGCCTTTTCTGCATTTCCCTGTTCAACTGCAAGCTAAGATGTCATCTCTGCCTCAGCTGGGAATCTCTGTTTTGCGTTCCTTATTACTGTATGTATGGAAAAGGGAATCATGAATATTGAAAATACTGTGGAAAACAGACCCTGTGAGATATTTGCTCGTTCTTCATGTCAGGCATTGTACCATACATACGTTTACATACGTGGAGGGTAATTTCCTGCTGGAAGTGAAGTGTGTCCCTAATTAAAAAAAAAAGAAAACAAAACAAGAAAACTCCACAGGCAGAAATTGGTATAGGTATGCAGGAGAAGTCTATAAAAGACTCTTCTTCCTATTCTATATAAAAAAAGGTGTTAATCAGTATTATAAATAATACGTATCTATAATGAAATTTTAGCTAGGTTAAAGGAAAATGAAAGTTAAAACAAATTCAGGAGAATAAAATATATATCTTAAAATTTATCAAATCATTTCTTTTTAAGCATAGACTTAACACCTGAATAAAATCAATATCACTGACACACAAACTTGCAGTTTATTTTGTATGTCTGTGCTGTTTTGAATGCTGGCTTTGAATCTGGTAAGGCCTTTTCCTTGGGGTACCAGGATTTTAAGTTCTATTTAGGATAGGGTTATCTAATATCTCTTTTCAAGTCTGTATTTCTATATGATTGTTTATGTTTGGTTAAACTGTTCAATTAGTACAGCTCATCAAAACATTTCTGGACATATTTTCCCATCAGATATTTGTGTAATACATGGTATCAGTGAGGAAAATTTGGCTTGTTTTCATTATTTATAGATGTGGATGGGAAGATGGTTAACAGAGGGCAAAAGAGATATGGAAGATGAAACGGCAAAAAAAAAAAAATAATTATTCTGCAGATCCAGGGCTTAATTAGACATTCTGTATCCCTACTGAATGTTCAATTTGATCTTTTCGTTTTCACAGATTGCAGACCTTTCATTCTCACCCACGGTCTAGTTAAAATTGATACTAAGGGAAAATATTTGAATATTTTTATCCCTGTTTGGAGCAAACATTTGTAGACATATCGTCATGACTCCCTGGTTCCTTTGGTGGTTTTAGTATATTTTTAGTTTGAATATCTAAAACACCCAGTACCACTGCAGTCCAGCTCTCAGACTTACTCAGTTGTGAGTCAGGGATGAATCCTTATCTGCGTTTTTTGTAGCTCTTCCAGTGTATATTTTAACTGGTTTTGATTCTTCCCAGAAGACCTGCCATCTACCATGCTGTCCGTGGTAGTACAGTTCCTGTGTTATTCTGCAGGGATGCAGACCTGACACAAAATTTTGAAGTACAGTATTATCTTGAATGGTCAGTCCTCCTGAAATACTGACCTTCTGCCCCAAAGCTTTTCTCTACCTGGCCAGGAGCTGGAGGAGATTCCCTTTTCTGAGAAAAATCCTTTAAATGTTATCATAAGGAATGCTAGGGAGAAGCATGTGAGGACTTTGCAACTTCAAAATCAAAGTCCCCAATTTTTTTACAGGGGGTAACTGAGAACTTGGCAAGATCAACCCCCACCCCCCAAAGAAAACCCCCAAAGCAGCACCAAAACCCTGAATTAAGTATAAAAGATAATTTTCTTAAGGACTCGTATATGGTCCGGTTGCCTTAAATATTATTTGTGGTGACACAATGATAGTTCATTATGGGGTAATATGGAGTGATTACTGAAAAGAAAACATTTTCTTACTTTCTTGTTCTGTCTCTCCATCTGAGGAGGATATTGTCTTTGTTCATACATGCTTAAATTAGGGAGACCTATAATTAAAATGTGTTCACTGCTGTTTTTCAGTAAGTAGTTTGTGATTCAAAGATATATTTGATCGCATGTTTAACACTCAGCTTGTGAGTAGTTACAATGCATTCAATGGGATTTAAGCACATACTTTAAATTGTACATGCTTCAGTGCTTTCCTGAATTGGGATAAGATTATTTATAAGTTTGCGGTTTAATAACAGTTATGTTTAGCTGAGTTAGTATAATTTTCCATCCTGCATCTCTGGTGCTGTTCCATAACCTATACACTTAATGTTGTCACAATCCATCTTATGAGAGTGTAATGGATTTTCATTTAGTTGATAATTAAGAGCTTTGAAGAGTAATGCTTTTGTTTGTTTTCAGAATTGGTGGGGATGAGGAGCATTCCCTTAAATATACTCCATTCCTAACCTATCAAATTTAGGGCTATTTATTAGTTTAAAAACCAAATAAAACAAAATGAAAACCAAACCAAACCAAAATATGCTAGAAATTTTCATTGGGGAGTTTGGGATGTTTTTTTTCTTTTTAGTTTGAAGTTTGTTGGGTTTCTTTTAAGGTCAAAACCCAGTAGCACTGTTTAACTACTCCCTGTTTTTGTGAGTGAGGAATGAGAGGTAAAGAATTGGCTCAGGCATGTCTGGGTGTGGGGGCGAAGATGTGCAATAAGTGGTTTTGCTCACACTGTTGGAACATGTGTCCACTGAAAACAATTTTTCACTCTGTAAGAGGCACAGCAGAAGCTGAACTCAAACTTTTCTGACTGCTTTCAAGACAGACACTTTCTGTCTTGAAAAAGTTTCTTTTAAGGAGGCATAAATATTGGTAAATAGTAGTTGTATATAGAAATTTCTTACTATGTCCATCTCTCTTCCAAATCACCTTAAACATGTAGAATAGATAATTCAAAAAAAGTTGTGGCTGATCTGAATTTACTGTAAACATCTTGGTTTTAAATTAGGCAAATCAAGTTGTGTGTTTCTCATGTACTGGTTAAGAATTAAAGCAGGAAATCATGCTAACAAATTAAGTGAAAGGGAATGGGAGTGGGATACAGAGTTACTCTGTGATTTAATACATTGTCCTAAATATGTTAGATGTAGAACTCTATAGAAATTTTAGCTCTTTACTGCCATAAAGCTGTGACTTTCTTAAGTGATATATCTTCAATAATTCTACACTATTTTGATTCATAAAAGTTGAGGAGATTGGAAGGGGCTTAAAAAATGCATTTCAGGAGGTCTTTTGACAGATGTGATTTAAAAGCTTAGAGAAAGCAATGCACCTGTCACTTTTAATTGCAGAAAGCTTTCCATCTATTAACTTTATTTTGCCAGAGCCTTCTAATGAAAAAGTTCCAGTATCTAATTTAATTTCATTTTCTTTGGGTTTGCCAGAAGAGCAATTAATTTTTAAAACTTCCAACTATTAAGTTGTGCTTCAGAAAGCAGTCTCTCTATCTTATATACCATTAAGTTTCATCATATGCTTGTCATACCTTAGGAACATCTTGATATCCTTGAAGAAATGTGGCACTGAAATGTAGACATATTGTCTGTAGCACTAGTTAGGGTTTACAAATACAAATGTACGTATGATTGGGTTATTCCTATCCATCATTAGATTGCATCTCTCTGGAGCTATAAGTACATCTGTGCCTGGCAGGCTTGTGTTATCACCAGTGCATATGGGGACCATGTGTCCGTCTTCCAACAAAGATATATAGCCTTGTGTAGAAGCAGGATTGGGTATGCTTGTATTTCAGCCTCTAAATCAATTTCTGGGACCTTTGCTACAGATGTTGGAAGCTGCAGGTCTGTAAAACGGTATACTGTAATATGAACTGCAATACAAGAATAAGCATGAGAGGGAATTAGCCGTATGGCAATAGATAGCAAGTGCAGTGGAGCCTGTGTAGAAGCAAATCCTCACACCTTCTCAGCTATCTGTGTAAATATCATTTAAATTCAATCACCTCTGAGCTCTGAACTGGTCCCGTTCTCAGAGGAGATCTGTTCTTACTCAGCTAAAAGAGTGAGTACACATACATGCACTTGCTGTTGTAAGATACGTGTCCTAGGATTTCTGAGCTGGTGAAACTGTTACTGAATTCTTTAGAAGTATGAATGGATTTACACAGACTGCTTTAGCAGAAAGCCTGGCTGTGTAGTGCCGAGCTGTTGGTTTTCCCTGTAATGACTATTATTGGTATGAGTGCAATGTCATGTGTTGTTACATTTAGGCTTATTTCTTAAATCCCAATTTTTAAAATATATACTTTAAACAAAATGCAATCAGTTGAAGTCTTTAAATGTTTCATGGTATATTTCAGAATTAGTCCTCAAGCAATAGGGAAGCTTATGCATTGTTTGTTGGGGGTTAAGTACATTTAATAGCTCTTTCTTCCCCTTACTGTAACTGTCCTCAGTCTCTGTATGGTTACCTAGACTTCTCTGTCCTGAAGTCATCTGTTTACTTACTACAAGAGTGTATAATAGCTTGTGAATGGAGACGTCAGTGTCTTCCTTATTCATCCTAGGTATGCTGCACTCCCATTCGACTGCAATTACTTAACTGATATCCATCCCATCCACCTGCCTTTGTACCCCCAAAGAGCAAACGAAAACAATCCTCCTCCTGAATTAAAAAAAACCCTCATACAACAAAAAGATCCCACCACACCACAGACACAATCACTTTTAATCCTAATTGTTTGGGTTTCTCAGTAGGATTTTCTTGATATTTACTTGAGCAGAAGCTCCATCAGCTACTTAGAAGAGTCTGGAAAATGGCTGAAGGGAAAGAGTTTTGCACGAAAGCAATTTGGAAGAAAGACTTGAAAACCTACAGATAGAAGAAAAAAGTCTGAAGGAAGGAGGGGAGATGAGGTTTTAAAGTGCAATTGAGAACAGCCACTCTTTGATGGTGTCAGTGGAAAAGTGCAGCTCTGGAACAGAAAATCTGAGATTTGTGGACTTGAAGCTTAAAAAATGTCTGAATGAAAATTATTACTAGTGCAAGCAGCTGAACTATTTTGTAACTTTGAGGGGAGGAAGAAAAGAGGAATATGGCAGAAGCAGAAATACAATTTAAGCTTTTCTTTAAATAATACTAAATTCAGGTTTGCATGGAGTATTTTATGGATGCGTTTCTGTAGAACATTTAAATGTAATCTGCGTACTGATATTGTGGCAATAGCATACAGCCAGGGCTACAATACACAATGGGATTTTGCACATTCTTACACTTGGGAGCACTCTGATCCAGGTTTTTGTCCTGGGTTGTTCTTTTTAGCTTGCTCTTAATGAGGAAATCGGTTGTGATCAGTTCATTCTGGAATTAGCAGTTTCCTTTTCATTGCTTATGTATGTTCTTGTTCTTAGCATTTTTACAAGGATTTTCAATTCTAAATGGCCCCTGTGTTCAGCTAGGCTACACCGTTCTTGTTTTATAGAACAACTGTAGTGCCTCTGCCATATTCTCAGCTCCTTTTGCAAAAGGAATCCATCTCTTGAAATTCTGATTCTTTGCATGGCATTGAGAGCAAATAGATTGTGGTGAAAGGAGTTTGGGGGCAGTGGCTTGAAAAGCCATGGAAAGAGGAGCCAGGTTCAAGAAGAGAGAGAAGGCTGGAGCCCTTGAACAGAAACTAGAATGCTGGGAGACTTCGGACTTCTGAGATGCTCAGGTCTAGAGTATTAAATTCATTTAATCCTGATCAATGAGAAGTTTTAGTCCCAGAATACTTGAATATTCATCTCAGTAATTGCCCTGAAGTTTCCCAACAATTTCTTTTCCCTTTTCTCCTAAGAACTTTTAATTGACTTTTATTGACCGGCACATATACCACACACAAGAAAGAATAAACAAAAAATCCAGTCCAAAAAACCTGTCCAGTTACTCAACCTAAATAATTGAGCTTGTTCTTACTATTTTCTATTTCATTATCAGAGAAGTGGGGGATGATACGAATACACATGTTTCTATCATCCTTTCTGTTATTGGTTTATTCATACAACAGCTGAAAGTCCTAGTTCTTTGGGACAGAAACCCAACAGTGGTAGGCACTGTACAAACACAAAGTGGAAAAAAAAATCAACACAGCATAAAACAAAACAAAGAGTTTCTGTGAAAAATATTACAGTATAAGAAATGACAGATGGTTACAAGCAGATGGGTGAAGCCCAGGAAAACAATGATATAATATTGGTCATCTTGATAAGCAGTAATTAGGATGGTAGCTTAGCTGTTGTCAATTTTTTTTAATCATCCATGGTAATCCTTTTATAATTTGCTTTGGTTTCTTTTGCTGTTCTTAGTGCACTTTTTGGCACGAACTGGCAACAGCCTCAAAGCCTGAAGCGTCAGTGCTTCACATATATTATGTGACTACACACATATTGTATAAAGCTAAGACTGTACAATAAATCTGTCTTGTTAAGCAATCACCCATCTCAAGAGACAATCCCCAAATTGCATCATTCAACTCAAGTGAAGGAAGAGTGAGCACAGTGCCATTCAACATTAATGATGTGCAAGATCATTTCTAGTTTACTCTCCAAATTTTGGCTGTCCCTTGACAAACTGTTCAAGGTTAGTTTCACTGTTAGGAAACACTTGGAGTACTCAGCTTATTATTAGACTAACAGTTTGGGCCTATACTTGATGAAAAGTGTCTGTGTCCAGGGATCTAATTATTACTTGCCCATATTGGAATAGCAGCTATGCATAATGGGGCTGGATCAGGAATCCGCTCTGCTCCGTTTTGAACAAAGAGAGAAATTGCCACGGTTTGCTGAGTGATATTTCAGAAGTGAGTATACAGGGTTATAGACTGTGTAGTGAAACTAGACAACATACCAGACAACTTTTCAATCAGTTCCTAAAAGTGCTTACGGTTTCAATTCCAAAGCAGGTGAAACAATATTAAATATTAAAGACATGTTGACAGCTGCAAACTCCCGCTAAAAATGAAGTTTTGTTACAGGGAAAAGTAGTGATAGATTTTTCAGATACTGTTGAAGAGGTCTTTTGGAAAATTAAGTATGCCATCTCATCTATTCTTAATGTGAGCAGATCTCCAAATCAAGCCAAATGGATGTTTCAGCCATGCATATGCTGAGTGTGTAACGTACCAGAAGAAGTGAAAGTTACCTGGCAGCATCTTGCTTCATCCTTTTTAAGTCCTTAACTTGTAGTGCATTTTCAAGTCTATCAAGTGTAATAGTTGATTAAAAATTAATCACCAAATCACCTTTCAGGGACTGGTGGAATTAAAATAGCAGAATCTTCACCCTTTCCTTCCAAAGAAATGGTCTTTTGTGGCCTTGTGTGAAATAATAACACATAATGGTTGAAGTTGTTTTCTATGTTGCCTTCAATTCTAACCTGGTTAAATAAAAAGGAGGGAAAATGCATGAACAAAAACCGTATATGCTTTACAAGGTGATGTCTGGACTAAATTATCATTTTTGAAGCATTAAATGCAAGATATACATCCATATGGCTTAAAGTCAACTCCCACTCTGCAAGCTCCAAGTAGGGTTGTAGGTCAGTGATACCCTCACGCTTCACAGCTGTGCTGCTGTCTCGGGCACTGTTAGGGGAAGGGTACTGCCATTAGAAATGCATGACAAGCAGTAGTCAGTAAATGTTGCTCAGTACCTTCCTGCAGCTTGACCAATTTGAGACTCTATGGAGGATAAAGTATTGGTGAGTTTTTCTTTGGGGGGGCATGGGCGTTCTTAAGAGCTTCAGGTTTTTCTTTCAAGGATCTCTTTCTATCAAAAGGATTACATTGAAGCCAAATTTGAAGTAGTTTTGCAATTCTCTCTCTTTGAAATTGTGGGTGGTCCTTTCTTTAGAAGCTACAACGTGTAATTATTTCTTTTTTTTTTTTTTTTTTTTTTTTTAGTCCTAAACAAAAGAGTATTACATATTAATTTAGTGGAACGGACTAATAAAGACTGCTTTCTTTTTCAAAAATAATTTCTAAGACTCCAGTAAAGTGCTTGTGTGGTCCTAATACTCCTATTTTATTTTACAATTAGCATTTGCCACACTAGGACACTCTAGCACAATGAAGAATAAATGGTGAATCCCCTTAAGCAATTATTTTCAACTGGTACCGGAGTATACAAATTGACTTAAGTGCACTTTTGGAGACATTGTAGAGTAGAATTGATTTTGCAGCCCGTGATGAACTTTCATGCCAAGACGGAGATTGGAGGTTTTGGCTTATTCCAAACCCAGAATGTGATCCTATTAAAAAGTAAGAAGGCCTAGTACTTGCACTCCATGCTATTTGCATTCTGCAGAAATTACCAATTACTAATACTCAAATTTATAGACAAGTCAATATCATATTACACTGGATAGGTATGAGGATTCAGGCTGTTTCTCAAACAAAAAAAGATTAGCACTTACTGTCATCGTTTAAATTTTTGATGACTTACCCTAAATGTTAAGGTTGAAGGTACTGATAAACTCTGGAGATCACCAGGCTACCAGTACTCCTATTGTGTACTGCATTCTGTGTACATTCTATACTGTATGCATAAATGATCTCCACCTCTGCTTTAATAAATAAATAGATAAAATGGATTAAAATATCTGCTGCTTAAATAATACAAATACTAATATACCAAAAACTATAGTAAGACGTACATTTTGATTCAATTACAGATGTATAAATGGATAACATTAAAAAAAACTGAAGCATTAAGAATGAAAGAAACTTCAGTGATATATCATTAAAAGTGGTATCATTAAAAAGTGAGAGATGAAAGTGAGCAAGGAACTTCAGTCGGAATGTCCTTAGAGAAGTGGAAGACTCATTCCTTAAAACAGGAATTGCTGTGACTCACATAATTCTGTCCATATTGCAATGATGATTGCCCTATGTTGTGAAATATGAAATATTCATTTGGGCAATGTAGAACACCATGGCATAGAGGGCGATCCTGGTTTAGCATGAGAATAGATTATGTGTCTACTAAGCACAGCATCTGAACCTCTAGGGAGTCAACAGAGCAAATGGAAATTAGTGATGCAGAGGGAACCTGCAATTCTGTGATCTAAATTTTTCTCATCTGCTTTGTGCTCCTCAGCATGGTTCTGATACATACTACTACTGAGAGATACTGCCTTGGTTTCTCCATCTGTAAAAGGAGGCTAATAGTACCTTTCTCAGACATGAAATTTTATTCCTCTTATGGGAAGCAGATTTGAATGATGGCATGACCAGCGATAATGATTTACAGAGCTAATTCTAGAATTTATAATTCATATTTTTGATCTTCACAAGGAGATAAATACGATCCTAGAGACATATCGGCTACTGTAGATAGTGTTGGACTCCTTTTGTATCTTCATTATGAAGAGGAATAGCTGCATTGGATATTTTACTGAAGAACAGAAAAAAAATCATTGCAATTAATAGGAGGCTAAATTGTTTATTTCATAGTTAAAGAACAATGGTACAGTAGAGTTCTTGGTTTTGTTTTGTTTGGGTTTTTTTTCCAGGACAAGAGTTTAGACTGAATTGTTATGTATACATTTTTAAAAACATTTCCTTATTCTGTCTGTCTTAATTGATCTGCAGACCTGCCAAAAAGCTACGCTTTGCTAAAAGGACATGAGAAGCCATTTGGGTATAAGACTGTCTTCATAAATAAATGATGCAGTACTGTAACTTGTTATACAGTAACTCTATAAAGCCAAACATATGTCAGGATTGTAACAATTAACTGGCTAATCCTCATTTGACTGATGGGAAAGGTACTTGCTTGTTTGTATATATTAATGTATTTGCTGAACCTGGGATAAAAACCTGTTGTGTTACAGATTGAAACATTCATGTTTGTTTAGTAAGCTCATGCTACAATATGATCTATTTCTACCATGATGGAATTCCAACTATGCTTCAATAGGTTCAGTTCACCTGAACTATTAATTTTAGAGGAGCTATCTCTCCAGGATATTCTTCCTGCATTTACACCATAATGTAGTAGTTCCGTAACATCTGTATTCTTGAAGACTTTGTACTTTGGTTTGGTTCTCGTTACATAGTTCTGAAAATAATTTTCATGCTTACATTCCTTATCCTAATACAATAAAACCAGTGGTTGACAAAGCGTGACTCTGTAGCATTCAGAAAAGGTTTTAGGTTAAAATCCTAGTCATACTGGAACTTTGCATTTAAGAGTATGGTTGTGTGATGATAACTGAAGGCTCATGAGCAATAAAAAAAATCTGATCAAAAGTTTTCTGTGATAATGCAAACCACCTAATATAGAGTAGAAATACATATTTGTAGAGCTACATATTTATTATTCAAATTTAGAAAGTGGAAAACTGGCATTTTAGGAGTGAAATCCAAATCAGAGATGCAACGAAACACCAAAAACCTACTTTGCCATTTCATTCTGTCCTCTGTGCGTTGGAAAGCCTGCTGCTGCAGCAGCGTTTGCAAATAGAGGCAGCTGCCAGCGTTAACGATAACGTGAAATAATCCTTTTCCAGCCTTCTCTCAATACATATCAAGACACAGCTGAAACGTGGGGCCATTGCTCGCTTCTCTTACACTGTCGCGTCGCAGCATTTACTGCTGGTGTCTTTGGTGCCGCCCAGTGAGGCGGAGTACTTCGTTCTCCGTAACACCAAAGCCAGGGGAATAAATAATAGCTCTTGCAAACCTGGGTCTTGCTCTGGAGTAGGTTCGAGGTTTTAGATGGCACGCCTCATTAAGGTGACTGTGGCTGGAGAAGTGTCTCGGGCCATGCAGGACCTCACAGATATCTTAATGAAGTCCAGAATCTGGCGAGTAGCCTGTGCCGGAGCACGTTTCGCAGGCTCGCTCTGCAAGGAGCTCCTTAGCGAACAAATAGCGTTTGTCTTCTCCCTGCCACCTAAATTTCTGTACTTTTTAAGGTGCACTCAGATACAGATGTGTTGTAGGAGCACTGAATAGTACTGAGGAAAAAGCAAATCATAGTGAAAACAGCAGAAAAGGAAAGGACCATTTGATATTCATAAATGAATTGTTTAGTTGCATTATTTTGAGATAAATATCAAATTAATACTTACGTTCATAAAAAGAAGCTGTTACTTGTTCCACCAAAATCATCTGGTTGGACTAGATGATCGTTCTAGGTCTCTTCCAACTGAACTATCCTATTCTATTCTAAAATATGCATATATTTTTTTCACCTCCTTCATATTCCAAGTGCAAATCCCCATGTCCAAATTCATATGTTTGATTTTCAGACCAATTATTTAAAGAAATTCTCATTCTGTTTATTTTCTTGAATGCCCTTTAGTCTCATTATCTATGATAGTTTGCCACCTTATATGGGCATGGGGGAATTCATGCAGAATATAGTTAGCTAATGTTAAAACTATTTCTTTCCAGTAAGAGACAAGTAATAAGCAAGGCTTACTTTATTCGTGTCAGATATATTTAAATAATTATTACAGTTGCTGATCATGGAATAGCCACCTTCTGAGCTGTTTTTATGAACTGGCGCAAATAAACTGATAAGTAAGTATTCAGTACTTAGTTTGATTCAGTATTTCTGCTTTTTCCTTTAAAAATCAGGACACATTACTCATTCCCAGTACTCACTATTTTACAAAGTAGGGAATGGCAGTATAGATTTATGATATTGCTGGTCAGACACAGAGGGAGGTTAAACCATAGAGGAAAATAAAATTACAAGTAATTAAATTTACAAGCAGGTTTGCCATCTTCAAAAGATTTATTGTTTCAGAACGAACAATGGTTTTAGCCACACAAGAAAACTGTGATACAGCCTTAACAGCGTATGATATAGATATTATATGTGGTGTTTCAATTTATATAATTAAAAATTTAGCATTCCTTTTAAGGGTAAATGGGATATTCAACTGGGAACCATACATGGTGAGTAATAAAATAGCTGCAATGCAGTACTGTCTGCATTTTTTAAGAGCTGAAGCACTCTGTCAGGCTCATTAATATCAGGTTATCTGAGGGCTTTATCCTCAGATAAAAAAGCAACAGCATATATAAGTTTTTGAGGTTTTCTGTGGGAATAGGTTATTAAATTCTATTGCTATGAATTTCAAATGTTAGCATGTTTCTAGGTTGTGTTTGTTTTTCCTGATACACTTCTATCTGCTAACCAGTAAATACAATAAATAGAAATGTACCAGTTCCATCCTGTTCTTAGGAAGGATTCAGTAGTAGCAAGGTTTTGGCAAGGTCTTTCTGCTATTTCCACAAAGCATAATGCACTATGATTACTAATGTATTCTGGAGCAAAAAATAATAATTAACTGAATACATAAAATGAAGCTGATTGGGGGGAAGCGGGGAGGGCAGGGAGGAGGTTTGATGTTTGGTTTGGTTTTTTTTTTTTATTTTTATTTTTTTCCTATTTCATTGGTTTGTGAAATACAGAAATCTACATTCTTTCAGGCATAATTTCAAATTAGACAATTTCTACTGTAGTGTCACTGAAAATACCAGAATTAAATCCTTAATCTTTGGAAATCGGTTTAAAAGCTGAGGCATAGGTGATTATCAGTATACATTGCATGTAAATTGCCTTGACCTGGTTTGTTTAAAAAGAAATTATATTTTATGTAAGCACAGTAATTCCAGGACTTACTTGATCACAGATCTTGGAGAGGCTATAGTATTTCTCTGTTTTTATTGCAGAGCTTGAATACTTAGACTATGTTAATTTGAAAAGAAAAGTTATTTAGGTGCAACATATTTAGTCTCTGATTTAGAAACACCTTCTTGGGGGGGCGGAGAAAAAGTATGCAAGTTTTTCAAAGAATCACTATATTTGGGCAAAAAATCAGAAATCTTTGTGCGTTCTCCTCTGTGTATCTTCATGCAGAGTGGGATTCGGCTTTGTTTGGTATATGGATTTGGTTTTCTTGTTTTGCTTTTGAGAAAATGGGGTTGCAGCCAGAATGTTACAACTGGGAAGAATGCTTGACATATGCACAGCTTAAACATATCTGAAACAAACCACTGCAAACAGGATGGTGCCGTCGCATCTAGAGCAGCACAGGTGCTCATCTGGGCCTTCTCGGAGAAGAGCCTCTTCAGCTGCTGCCAGCCTAACTTGCCCAGATGGCTTTTTGTGTGCAAATGTGCTATTTAACCCCGCCTTTTGGCTTGAGGAAAGGAGCCTGAGAGCTCTCCTTGAGGACATCTCCCGCTACGAGAGACTGACATGATGTATGGCAGTTCTGGCCCCGAGCACTGGTTAGGTCATGTAGGGGTGGGGAGGTGCCGGCGGTGGAGGCCGGGTGGCTGGAGGTGCTCTGAATTGAAATGAATGAAGCCCACGCAGTTGCACTAAGGAATTTTCTTGAAGGGTCAATGTCTAAGGTACTCCACTTCAGACTTAGTAATTTGGAATATATCTCTCTAGGAATGATATAATAGAGTCAAGAACAATTTAGCTGGAAGAGGCCTGCAGGACGACTAGAATCTGCATGAAGATGAATACATCAAGCCATCTTACTAGACTATTGTGCTTTATTTAAAAAATTAATGTGTAGGATAGCCTTGTTGTTTTTCACTCTAGCTGTATATAAAGCATTTTGTAATCAATTCTGTTGTTCCGGAGGTATGCTGGATTTTGATGTAAGGTCTTGGGCTGTAGTAATGATGGAGAATAATCTGTTCCAACGAAAGTATCTCGGTCATATTGCTGCCTTCAGATGTGAAGGCAGGTTCATGCCTTTTCTTTAAAAAATACAGATTTGTTCTTGTACTAGTAGGATGTTCTGTTGTTTAGTGGCTTAAATTTTATTGCAATGCTTAGAGCCTTTTTCATTTTAGGGGTACCAAGTGCTATCATAAATTACGCTCGGTATTCAAATGCTGCCTCTTTTTGAAATGGGAGGTGAAGTTCACATAGTTATTAGTGTAGGAGAACAATGACCATCAGGCTGAAAAGAAGGTTTGCACCTTTCTTCACTGCAGAATATAAGCTGCAAAATCAAATCAATGTAATCTAATGGCCTGCAAAATTGTCTGGTTTTGTCTACAAAGTAGATTTTTGCCCCATTTCCCCAGAAAGTCACAGTGCACCCTGTGCCGCTTATGACCTTTTTTGTGAGCAATCTAAGAATTGTAGTGGAATGACTTAAAACATCATAAAAAAAGACCACACAGCAATGTCTTACTTAGTCCTAGGTCTGCAGTGCGAAATGTAGGTGTAATTTATGCAAGAAGAAAAAGCCGAATGTTTGTTTAAGCCCCTCAAGGTTTTTCCTTATAGGAAACCTTTTTAGACTGAGCAGATGAAAACTTGAAGCAATAAATAAATAATTGCTAAAAACTTTCCTGCTATAAGTAGGTATAAATTATGCGTTGAAAATCGTATTTTTTATGAGGTAGAATTTTGCAGTGAAGAAATGAATAACTTACACTTTTGTTACACAGTTCCAAGAAAGTTTCACAAACCAGCAGATGCATTGCCAAATGACACTTGCCAACCTTACTTAGCTCTCCATATCTAGAGGTATGCTTTAAACAGTGCCTTGCCCAGCAAGGTTGGGAACCTTTGCCATCAAGTAGTTTACATTTCAAATGTGCTAAAATGAGCCGGGAACACTGTTCTTCAGTCTGCATAAGCCTGTGCTACATGGAAGTGGTGTTGAATGTGTGGACCCAGCAGTAAGTCTAACATGCCATTAGTTAGTCTGCTGTCTTTTGCACATGCATACACACACATTCACTTGCACACATACAACCTCAGCGTATTGTTTATTGAGGAACCTGGCTGGAGAGCTGTCACTTGTAAGTCTTTGCATTTGTGCTAAAATTTACATTTATTCAAGGAAAGAAAGAGTTTGACCATGGATATTTTTTATTAGATTTTTAAAAATAATTTACATATTGTCTCAATCTTGTTTGTCTTCCACTTTTTTTAATTATATAAAATGTTGCATGATGATACTCTATTAACTGTCATAAAAAGCTTAATGCACCATTACCCATTACTTCCTGCAGTATATGTTTATGAATATGGCAGTGGTTTACATAGGTATTTACATGTATCTGTATTCTAAACTAATAATTGATCACGATATAAATCACTACAGCTAACTTAACCACTTTATGCACGATTTTTGTATAGGTAAAATGTATTAGTCAATTAAACAGAAGTGTAAATATAGATATTTGCTGTTTGTACTTATAATGGATTTTTTTTTTAAAGGAAGTAGGCTGTTAAATCATGTTACCGTAACAAATGCTGAAGGCTGCTTTTTCATTCATTGCCATTGAATTTATTGTCAGAGCAGTTCAGTCATATCCCATTTCAAGATTACTTAGGTAGCTTGAAAATTAAATCACAGCTCACAGATTCTCTTTTTTCACACACGGTTAATAATAGTAAAATTGAGTCTAGTTTTAAATATGCTTTGCAAGACGTTGCAGTGCAATTAGATGCACAAACTATGAAAGATTTAGTAAATAGAATCTGATTTTCCATAAATTAACAGTGAATTGGAAAAAACAAAGTTGCTGTCAATCCATGTACAATCATCTTCAAAATAATAATATTGATGTAAATTTTGTTAAAGTCAGGCAGTGTTGGGGTTTTATAAAGTCCTTGTGTTATTTTTTTTAAGTTCAAAAATCTGAAAGAAATCTTAAGGAGTGATTACTAATTACTGGAAATATGAGCTCATGCTAGTTTACGTTTTAGGGAAAGAATATCTCAAAACCATGACTGTTTATGTCTAATCAACTAAATGATTTTTGCTTATTCACTTCACCTGAGCTAGATCTCTTATTTCTATGCACCATTTTGCAATGTTTCTCCTAAAAGCTGTCTCTGAAAAGGTAATCTAACGATGTCTCTAAAAAGCAAGACACGGTGAAACTTTACTTCTCCTGTTAGGGGTTGGATTGCATTTGATGTGCTTTCAGAGTGAAGCTCCCAATTTGGTTTTAGCCAAATGAAATCTAGTTAGCCACCACAAAACTGCTTTGCAAACGGGCTGAAAATCCTGGTATAGAGACAGCCTGTACGCATCTGATTTGCTTCTAAATTCTGTTCAGATGCTCGAGAAAGCCTATTCATGTAATTTCTTGTGTTCCCTCTATTGTCTATAAATAGACACATCTCTGAAGGCCTCCAAAAGAAGGTCTAATTTCATAATTTTAAGCCACTGAGGTAGATAGGTCCCTTTGAAGGCCTTCAGGCGTTTGTGAACCACATGTGTGGTAGGTATGTTTGGTCCAGAGTACCAAACTACTGTCTGAAGTGAAACCTCCAAACTGCACATGGTGTAGATGTAGCAGTGACTTTAATATATTGTGGTGCGTTACATATTATGTATGGCATACATGCATGGCATATAGCATACATAAAAAGCCCTGGATTCTAGTTTGGTTTTGTTCTCTTTTTTTTTTTTTTGCTGTCTCCTCTGTTCCTGTTTTTACTTCAGTTCTCTAGATTTTATTTCCAATATGGAACTGTGAAGGCCAAAAATATTTCTAAATTTCAGAAAAAGGGCTGTTTGTTTATATTGGTAGCAAAAAATACTACTGAACAAGAATTTTATAAGAATTTTAATAAAATTTATCTTTTGGAAAAGATACTAGTTTCAGATAGTGAGGTATAGCTGGTCATGCAGGTATTTGGGGGAGGGCCATTAGATGTCTGCTGCAGGATGGTTTTTAACGCCTTCTTTTAAAATATATGGTGCTTGCCACTCTGATACAAAATTCAGAAATATTTTGATCTCAGACATTACACAGCTTGATAGTTGTTTCTCAACAGCTTGCTACTTGTTCTTTTTGCTGGTTTTCAGTCTTTGTTGCATAAGGCTGAACATACTATCAAACATTCAATGTCATGGGTTTGGAATGAGTTGAAAAGTGAAATCACTCAGTTAAAAATAAAATCAGTTTGGCCTTCATTGTTAAATTATGTAATGCTTCTGCTTTTTATTTGGCATATATATTCTTGTTTTGTAAAGGAGCTACTTAGGGCACCACAGATAAACTAATTTGACTATTATTGCTGCTTCTTTTTCTTCAATTACAGCTCAGTTAAGGTAATAAAATAAGCTTCATTGAAAACATTGACTGAACTGTAATGGCTGAAATTATTTTCTTATATGTTCTTTTTCTTATACACAGCAAGAAATATATATGGCAGATTTTAAGTTTGATTTTTTTTTTTTTTCCTTAGTGATCTTAGTGAAAATCAGATTCAAGCAATACCAAGGAAGGCATTCCGAGGAGCAGTAGACATAAAAAACCTGTAAGTATTTTCTTCCTTCATGTATATATATTCTGATGATAATGCTTTGTCAATACTGTGTCCTTTTGTTGTATCTGGTATCTTTTTCCTAAGGACTTTGGTAGCTGCTTAAGGAATCTCTGCATAAAACGAACACTTACCATTTGTTTTGGCAAAATACTTTAATGTATCTTAAGCATCCTAAAATTGCCCTATATGAAATCTAAAACATTGAAATGGAGTTGAATACAAGGCATTATAACTATTTTTTTGTGGCACTCTGAGTTTAATATTTGAATGTCAGGCTATTTTAAACATTTCATTGTTTCATGTGAAAAAAATCATTTTGCCTTCGTTCAAAGAGTTTGCCTTTTGTTTGCTTGCATAAAAGAAAGAAAGAAAAATCATGCTATTATCTAGTTTTGCTAGCATATATTTTTGTACTTGTGTGACTACTTTTCTTACACGGTTTTCTTCTGTGGTAAAATAAGTCTTTTCTTGAAGACAGATACTCACTTTCCTGGAGATAGTGACCCTGAAGTTCATGGGCAGGTTTTGAATTCTTATGGCTTCTAAATGTGGAAATATGTGAGTTTCAAGACAAACAAAAGCCGTGACTTTTCGACTTTCTGTTCAGAGTGGTAGATCAGCTTAGTGGACTGAAAGAGCTGAACGACCTGAAGACTGTGATGAACTTGTACAGTAGGAAATGTAAGGTCATGCACTGAAAAGCTATAATCCCTGCTGTAAGCTGAGGACTCATCACTTACAACCAACCAACAAAGACAGAGGACACACATTAGTGGGTTCCAGAAAGACTATGGAGCTGCCAGTGTGATGCAGCTGTGAAAAAATGTAATTGCTACCTTGTGTAGCATCAATAAAAATAAGGAAGTATTAGGCCATTATATGAGGTTTTCATGTAATTGCCATTGAAATACTTTTTATTAACTGAAGCTGCCCGTGTTAAAAGAAAAGTGAACTTTCTAGTTGTACTACTTTGAAAATGGAGTGCTCTGTGATTACGAAGGGGACAATGTGATGTTGTATCCCCAGTAAGAGGGGACTGGACAGGAAGCCCTTTGCGTTTCTGTCTTCCTGCGATGGACCCCACTTCATTCTGCTGCCCGCAGCACTGCACACGAATCAGTTAAGAGGACATTTTTTTCAAAGATTTAGCAGAATGCCCAAGAGTTTGGCCTATTTGTTATGATATTTAGAAATTTTGTTTGGTTGTTGTTTTTTTTTTTATTTAAACCATGTTTGTGATACTGTTCCTCCCTGCAATGAAATCCTGTTCAAACCTGTTATGTTCAAAAACATGCAAGGGCTTCTCAAAGTAGCTTTGTTACTTTGTTTAATTGATGTTTTATGAGTTTCCATTCAGAACCGGTCCCATCATTATTTATGGTCTAAAAGAGGCTTGACTACAAGGAGAAGCCTGTATTTTTCTACCCGATCTTTTATGTTTGAAAATTGATACAGCTACATAGAGGAACTTTGGTAGTAAAAATAACAACATCATTGTGAATTTTCTAGTGTCAGGGCAGTATTTTAGAATCTAATAACTA
The DNA here is from genome assembly GCF_929443795.1 of Astur gentilis. Taxonomy (NCBI): domain Eukaryota; kingdom Metazoa; phylum Chordata; class Aves; order Accipitriformes; family Accipitridae; genus Astur; species Astur gentilis. The sequence goes on along the minus strand of NC_064882.1, from coordinate 30,310,776 downwards.
TACTTATATATTGTGAGATAGCTCCAGTCAGAAACAGAATTAGGATGCTAATCTTTATCTAAGCTAATATTTATGTCTTGGTGTGTATTTTCAAGGTAAGGATCCTGAATTATGTCTAAAATGCATAAAATAGTAGATCCGCCCTTTAAAGCCTTTCTCTTTTGGGAGATAATAATAATAAAAAAATCATAAAGGCCATAGCATTGCCACAAAGTCCAAATCATATCTGTGACATATAGTTTATTGTGATAGCATAAATACTACAGATACCTCCTTTATTGGTGGTCCCAGAGAAAAAAAACGGAAATAAACCCCACCAAACCCCTAATCTGAAATCCTTATGATCCCACTACAGTTGAAAGTACTGAGAAATACATTTCTCTGACTTGTAAATGCTACCTACGTTCCTATAAGGAAGAACACTTTATATTGTGTGAGGTATATATGTGAGTATCAGAATGACAAGTGAGTTTGCGAGGTGAGTTGGGTGCATTCTAGCACAGCATTTATGTAACTAGATCAGGCCATGTGCCTTTCCAGAAGCTTAGGCAAGAAGAAGATCTGAACCGTAGCCTTCCATCTAGCCACGGACATTACACTTAGAGTAGGATGATGGCAAGAATTTTACCATTTTTATTTCATTGTTCAAGAAAATTAAGGAAGCAGTTGATAACTGATAGGTATATGAAGCATCACTTTGCAAACAAAAGAAATTATGAAGTGAACTACCTGAAAGGAGGTTGTAGTGAGGTGGGTGTCAGTCTCTTTTCCCAAGTAACAAGTGATAGGAAGAGAGGAAAAGGCCTCAAGTTGCACCAGGAGCGGTTTAGGTTGGACATTAGGAAAAATTTCTTCTCTGAAAGGGTTGTCAAGCACTCGAACAGTCTGCCCAGGGAAGTGGTGGAGTCACCATCCCTGGAGGTATTTAAGACATGTAGATGTGGCACTTAGGGACATGGTTTAGTGGTGGACTTGGCAGTGTTAGGTTTATGGTTGGACTCGATGATCTTAAATGTCTTTTCCAACTTAAATGATTCTATGATTCTATGAAAGAATTTAGCAACTATTGGGAGATTAGCCTAAGGTCCAGGAACCAAAAATTTGTATATACTTATGGAAAATTGTCATAAACAGAATTCAATATTTGTTCTAATTTCATCATTTTTTTCTGTAATTGCCCAGTAATTGAGCATAATGTTAAAGATGTTAACCAAACTTATGGAAGACATAGGTGAAGGTACAAAGAGTAAAGAAACCTGTATTAGAACATGTTGCAAATTCAAGATTTGCTTTGTGTAACAACACTAATTGCATCAATTTCAATTTAAATTACAAAGACTTTTTTTTTTTTTAAAGGCAATGATTGGTAACAATCCCATACAGTAGTTCTAGTAAGCTGTTTCAAAGGCAGTTAACAAATCTCACAGAACATGACACGATTACATATTTTATGTTCCTGAATGGAGACTCACCATTCTCTCACTCCCCCTAAATACTTCCCTATCCAAGGAGGTGGAATATTTTGGAAAACATCTTATTGTATGTTCTTCTAGTCTTTGCAAAGCAAAGGGAATTAGATGTTAACTCAGATCATCTAAAGCAAATTGCTTCATTTAAGGTTGATGATACCACTGTGATCTTCTGATTTCCTGCTAATATGTTAGCTCTAGAGTCCTCTTGATGCTTCTGAGAAGAAACTCTCATTTCCATAAAATGTGGCTGTGATATTTCCTTTCTGGACATCTTCTTAATAATGTTCACAGCATAGATTCTGTAGAAGATAAAAGAAAATGGGCAAGGCATTATGAGAATTGATAACCCAGGCAACCTGCCACACCCTCATAGTAAAAAGAATGAAAAAACCTGAAAAACCATCAGGGCCCACGAACCTACTTTATATCTAATTGGAATTTCCCATTTTCCAACTTGTTTGTTGCATCTCAACTTGTAACTGAGAAGAGTCTCGCTCTGTCTATACACTCCCTTTAGGCAGTAATAAGATCCCCCCTTTGCCCTCTCTTCTGAAGCGCAGTTCTTGCAGACTTTCCCCAGATGTCACCTACTCCAGCCCTTCCATCTTGGTGGCCCTGGCTGGACTCAGCACAGCATCTCAGTGTCTGTCTTCTACTAGTGAGGCTGAAACTGGGTGCGGTACTCAGATGTCACCTCACAAATGCCAGACAGAGCATCCTGGCTTCACTCTCACCAACACAGCCCGATTGTCAGTGATGAATCAAGTTCTTCAGAAAAAGTGACAAAAAATGAGGGACGTTTATTTTGTATGGGTTCCCCATACTGGAAGCCCAGTATCCAGTATTTTGGCAGTTGAGGTGTAGGAGAAAAACTAGCTGCTCTGTCTCAAAGTCTTGATTTTCCTGTTCAAGGGCAATGACTTGAAGAATAATCCACTTTTAGTATAGCTGCTGATCTGGGACTTGACAGAAATTAGGGTGCAAATTCTGGAAATGTAGTTCTGAGAGTTACTACTAACTTACTACTTTTTCAGGGCAATAAAATATGCACCAAGAAGTTAGGTTCTTTAGAGAACACAGTGGCACCCTCTGTTTTTTAAAAATAAATAGGAATTATCATATAAATTAGAAATTAAACACAGGTTTTTTAATATACATGTTAATGATGGTTTCATAACCCTCCCTGGTGATACAGTACTCACACTGGATGTGAAAGATGTTTAAAATCTCCCCAACCTCAGGAATTTTATTTGTATTTAAGATGGTAAGAAAATGCTTTAGCTGCCCAGATTGTAAATTTGGATGGGTTGGTTTTTGAACCTGGTTCTTAGGAAGAAAAATAACTGGGCTTAAAAAGCAAACAAATGTGAAACACCACTGAAAGAACAACAGTGCTATGCTCAGTTTTTGAGAATTAGATTTTGGACCCGGTCTGATGATTTTGATAAAATTATATTATGACATTTCCGCTTGAAGTAAAAGTTTCTAAGATTCCAACTTTCTCTTCCGCTGTGTAATTGATATTTGGCAGAGGATGGCTAGGAATATACCAACATCATGGCAGAATTGTGATGCTAAACATAAGAAACATCAAACGATGCCAAAAATACTAAGGGATATTTTCAACATATGCCCTGCAAGTATCTTATGCCCTGTTTTTCTTGTCACAGTCTAACCTTACTTTTGACTACTCTTTTCTCTGGTGCCTTTGTGTTCATTTGGTTCCATTTTTTCCCAGCAAGTGGGGGACACTGTAGCTGTCACCCCAAGGATAAAGGCTGCAGGGCAATGTAGTAGTTTCACAGATTAAATTGGCTGTGCAAATGGAGAAGTAGTAAAGAGAGAGGCAGACAGCAGCATCCAGTCGAAGTCCTTCCCATTACACTAACCTGTGTCCAAAACCTTGATTAATATTACTTGGTGTTGCCCTGATGCCTCTTTGTTGCTGATTGTGAAAGTTTTAAAACTGGCGTTGTCAATAAAGGCGTAGCTAAATTTTGTATTAATCTTTGTTGGCAATGATTGGACTTCTTTTTTGAAGTTCAATTTTATTAGCAGCTGAAAAAACAGAGTCCTGCTGAAGTTGTTCTAGTTACTGATTTCTTCTTGGATCATGCACAAAATTCCACTGCAACCGGAAGTATATTTCTCTACTCCTCTGTACAAGTGCTGTTCCAAATGCATTGCTTGTCTAAGACATGCTTTAATAATTTAGAATTGGCGTATTTCTCATGCTTATTCTTACTGACAATCTTAATTCAACTACTAGTCTGTTCAGCCACCTGCATTTCAGGTATACCTCAAGAGGTATTTTCACATGGTGTTAGTGAAACATATTGAGTGTATACTTAAGATTTTTATTAAAGTCAAAAATAGCTCTGAAGAAATAAAGAAAAGAATAGGTACACTTTTCTAGTGCCTCCTAAAACTCTTGTTGCCAAACAGATCGGTGACCTTGTGGCCTTTTGGAAGAAAAAGTCGTTCCTTTTGACTGTTTAAATAAATAGCATTTCAATACTATTTTTAAAGTTGTTATTTTCATTAAAGACTACTTTCCTAACATTTGGCCTGATGAAAACAGTTTGTTTTTTACCGACCAACTCATTTATGAAATGTTAAAGTCAATTATGTTTTTAAATCAAGCCGTGTATTTGGCTTTGAAGATGAGTTTCAAATCAGAAATCTCTGCATGTGAATTCAGAGCTTCCTTGCAAGTCTTTTTTTTGGCACTTGAACCACTGGGGAAAAGTCTAAAAAAGGTAGAATCTAAAAATCTATCCAGAATAGGTATGTATTTGAGTGATGATAAATGTTAGGTGAATAAAACATAGGCAGCTGAATTAGGTGTGGTTTCATCTGCTAAGTCAAGTGCCAATACTTATGCAAAATTTTACATGGTATCTGAATTTACCCTAATGAAAAATGTGGCCTATGCTTTTATGAGGAAAAGTACTGAATGTTGCTGTTTTATGCAGTTCCTTGTAGATTTTCCTGTAATAATACAGAGGAAATTGAGGTAGAAGATCATTCTGAACTGAGTTGATAAACTGTTGCAGGAAGGCTTAGCTTCAGTTTTATCTTTAAATTTTAGTTGGCTATGTCAAGTACTGAGAATAATGCAAATCATTTTTGAGGATTTGAATTTTAAGAAAAATCAGTTTATGCTTCTGTTCAGTGTTGAAGTCTCATGGAAAACTTAGTTGGACTCTCAGAAGCCTTTAGGCCCTTTTGTATCTACACTACTTTGGAAAGTGAGACTGCCTCTGCTTTACTGAACAGGGAGACATAATGATGTCGTGAAGACTTGCAGGGGGGTTTGTTGATAGGTAGAGTAACTAAGTAGAAGTGGTTCTACAGATAAAGATTTTCTAATTAATATATAAATAAACCACTCTAACAGAACTTGCATGGGATATGTGCTTAATATGGCTTACATGCTAGAACAGGAATATATTTGCTCCCCACATTATCATAGTCTTGATACTGTTTGTCATCTAATTGCTAAATTGCTTTATTTCTGGGAATTCATACGGATGTGATAGTGTCTTTGCATCACATAACTTGTAGATTGTTCATTCTGTGTTCATACTCCTTTTCATGGCATTCTTCTGTTTCTTTTTTTTTTTTTTTTTTTTTTTTTTTTAAATTTATTTTGCTCCTGGAAGATACTTGTGGGTTTAGCTAGGTAAAGTGCTGGACAATTTTGAGGGTATGGAGCAATTGAACTATAGATCTGTTTTCCCTTTTCTTCTAGTTTATTCAGCAAGTATGCCTTACTTGGAAGTATTGCAAGTCTTGCTTTTTAATTTTAGGGTAAAAGAAAAAGGTTAATCATTTGCTATATTATGTATATGAGGAAAAAAAAATTAACTCAGAATGTTTTACAAGGAAAATTTAGCAAAGAACAAAATCAACGACATTAGCAAAATAAACAGCAAGTAGGAAAAAAGCACTTGACTTAAACATGAAAGAATAATCCCGATAAATAGTAAGAATCATGGGAAACAAGCAGTTATCTGAAGTTTGATAAAAACTTAGAATAAATTCTTACATGATTTTGTTACATATTTCTCAACTAATTCCTCTGAAGTTATTGATTCCCCTTGAAATTGAAAAAGAATTGAGAAATAGGAAACATAACTCAGTTCTGTTGTAAAAAATATAAGGAGACATTAAAAACAATGACTGTTTCCAAAAGTTGTATTGCAATGATAAATACTGGGCACCCTGTTCTTTTCCCAAGGAAAAATTTTAATCATATAAATCCAGTGTACAATGTGCTAAAACTAGAAACATTTTCTAAATGTTTTAATGGGGAGGAAGCTACTGTAGGAATCTAGACAGGCTTCTGACTTTTTCTGATGACTTCTTAAACAATGTTTACCACTAAGTTGATACACAAAGAGAGTGTAATCATTTCTGAACAAAGCAGAAGAAGGTAAAGCTGCATGGTGCCTCTCTTGCATGGGACCGCAAAGTGTCCTCAAGTCATGAAGAACAGGAGAGTAAAGCAGACATACCGACTGAAATAGTCCCGACTTTTAACACAGCCTCTAGGAATGAGTAAAGAAGGTTTTCTCTGTCAGAGTCAGATAACGTTTTTTTTCTGTGTGAGGGTAGTAGTTTCAAATTTATGCAACATCTTCTGTTAGTCTTGTGGGATAACAAGGTTTATTTTTATATATTTATTTATCATTATCTAGTAGACAACATATGCTAAAAGGGAAGAAAATATAAGCAACATGTTTCTACAGTCTAAGTTGTATCAGCAAAAGCAATAAATAAAAAACATTTTAAAGCAGACATTTTCTTATTAGTTGAATGCTTTTTATTTAGTTCTTACTAGTTCTTATATCTGAACTCACATAAGCCTTAACATTTTAAATAGCATTAGATCAGTAAATATATGAAATACCCAGGTAATGCTGCAGATATGGGTGCAAAACCTAATTAATTCTCTGCCACAATGGAAAGATTTTGAATGTGACAGCTGTTGTTTGGCATTTTATGAGCTTCACAGGAATGGCACTGCTGAAGGTAATCAGCTGCTTTGTGGCAGTGGGATCAGAAAGGAATAGCAACTTTCCAAAGGGTTGGAGAGATCCCACATAGAAAAGACCCAACATGGAGATGGGACGGGGGGGGAAGATGATGAAGAGAGACTGGGCGGAGGGGAAGGATGAGGAAGGGCCAGTGCTGCTGGTCCATGTCTGATCAGCTTCCTTGCTCAGGGTGTTTTAATAATTCAAAAAGAAGAAAAGAAACTCTTAGGGGGAAAAAAGTTTTCTAAAATGGAGCTAGGATTATTGGTATGCTCAATAACTTAGTGGTGAGAAAAGTTTAATTACAGTATTGTAGATCTTTATGTGTGGTTTTGAAAGTCATTATGCTAAAACCAAATTATAAAACATAACTTAAAATCACAGACGTATCTGCTTTTTTTCTCTAGTATTCTTGCTTGTGTCTTAAGCACTCGCACAACTTGCTATCAGGAACTGGTTTTATCCAAAAAAATTCAGACTGCTTTAGTATATCCATTAGAGGGACGTCATAAGTTAATGACATACTGATTGTGATGTATTGTCTGCTTTCTGTTTGGATTATATATGCAATGGATATCTTTACCTTAACACAAATACGATAATTGGTATTCAAGCCAGGCACACAGTCTTCAAAGTCGTGTAACTTTCATAGCTTCAAAAATATATATCATGCCAATTGTTCTTCATGGTGTGTGTCTGATCATTTTATATCATGGTCATAACTGATGGCAGATCATCTAAAACATAAAGATGGTAGTATCTTTCAAAGGCAATAATTTATAAAACTAGGAAGTATCTGTCTGCTCCCATCTACAACATATCCTTCCCCCAAACCGAAACCAACTAATTAGTTGAGTGCAAACAAAGTAATCTTTCTGGTAAGAAGATTTGAATGAAAACAACTCACCCTTCACTAAGGTAGTGGTCATGGTGACTCATTAAAGGAAGAAGTCCAAAAGTTTTCGGGTGCACCACAACTGCTGCCAGTCTAGTGGAAGAAATCTGCCTTTCAGTTTGTGTAGGACAAGATTTGCTCAAGTGCTTTCTCTACTGTTAAAAGATTTTCCTTTGTGTATAATATGGATGATTTAGAAGAAGCTGTGTCAGCACTGATTTATACATTGACAGCTAAGGATAATAAGATATGGGCAAACATACAGCTCACCCTTTTACAGATTAACCTGCAGACTGCATTAGGCAAATTTGATGGCATTAAAAGATTTTTCCAATTTGTCTGGAAACAATTTCTCTTTTGTATTGTGTCAAGGGTAACATTTCATGCCATTGTACTAATTTAAATAGCTTTGATGAATTGTTCAAGAGGTTAGAGAATTGTACTGTGTATATATTTTACCTCTTTAAAATAAAAAGGCTATTAACTTAATTGTTAAATGAAATTCATTAGTAAAAATTGAAGGAGCCTGAGAAAGTAGGCTTAAATATTCCAACACTGCAGCACCGGTGCTGTAACATTGCACCAAAATGATTAAAGATCATATTCAGGAAATGATAGTTTGCATTTAGCTTTCAGTACACAGAAACACAGACACTGTTACAGTTATGAAAATATTTTATTCCCGTGCAGTAGTAATTCAGATGAAAAATATGGATGAAACTAGAAGAACTTTATAGAAGTTGGTACATTACATTCAACAGTGGGTGTGATGATTTATTGATAAAGTAAAGCATTATCATAGATTCAGAAGAATCACGGAAAATGCTTTAGTAAAAGCCTCATTAGTTCTGCTAGCTAATACATAATTGAAGACGGAAGGTCAGAGTTCATTTGTATTTTGTTCATTTTCTTAGTGTTGTTCACACACATTTACTCATATATATTACCTGACACTGACAAGTTACCGGCTTGGAGAAGATCTTCTGGTTGTTTAAAGTGAGGTTGTATCATCTTTGCTTTGCGAGTCGTGCCCTGAAATGCCTAAGACGTGTGGCAGTATTTATAGGAAAAGCTTTTATCAGTGGAGGAACCGTGACTTTGTATTTGCATGGTTGTTAATTTCAGCAGACTTTTTTAACTGGGCAGTATGTACTGTATCAATGTTTTTGAATTGAAATGGTAATAATATCCTTCAGAGAAATGAATGTAAATTTTTCATAACTTAATACTCAACGATTAATAATGTATAGGATGGATTGCTGAGCTTTATGTCCAGAATTCAAGTGCTCCGCTACAACATCCTATCTGCATGTATTTGCAGAGAGCACAAAGTACGTAGAAAACCACACACTGAAGGTTACAGCAGAAATACTAGTTCCATTTGGAGCAGAGTTAAAGGAGATAAGTAACCAAGTGTGTAAATACCTTGGACACTATTATTTCTACATACAGAAATATTCTAGAAGGTAATTATTCTAATTCCCCCCTGCACCTCCCACCCGGGCCAGGCGTGCACGCACGCAGAGAGACCCCGAAAAGCGGTGTCTCTCGCCGGTCCCTGCCGCGGCGGCTGGAATTAACATGCAGCTGGGCTGCTCTGATAAATGGATTCTGTTAGGTCACCGAGGGGATGCGTGTGACATTAAGTGATTTACCGTCCTTTACCTTAATGAAATTGTTTCAGCAAGATGACGCTGAGAGCTTTTAATGGATAGCTTTTCTTGATGTAATGAAATTGCATTCCTTTGGCATTTAATATAAGGTGCAGTTATTATTTACTGGAGCTTTCCCAGCGCTGCTGTTTTGCGCAGACAGTTCAGAACAAAAAGGGATTTCTGTGGCAGCGTGCAGGCCAGCATGCTGCGTGACGGTCTCGCGCGTGCTGTTCGCGTAGTCGCAAGAGCCTTTCGGTTAGCGCGGCCTAGCTGCGCCGGCCCTTCGGGAGGCTTCCTTTGCACCCCACGCTGCCAGCCCTCGTCTCCCTTACAAATACCTTCCTAATCTGTTTAACAGGCAACTGGATTACAACCAGATCAGCTGTATTGAAGACGGGGCGTTCAGGGCTCTGCGCGACCTGGAAGTGCTGTAAGTATTCCTTCTATCTCTGACTTGTAGCAGGAGCTCAGTATCTGGGGACTACTAATGTAAAAGCTTATCTACGAGCTGCAGCCCGGTGTCAGGATGGTCTAGTGAAAAGATGTCTTAAAATAATCCACTGCGATGTGCTATAAAATGGTAAAAAGATGTGGAGAGGCAGAGATAGTCCTTTACTCTGCAAGACAGCCATTAAACACAATTTAAAAAAAAAAACAAAAACAACAACAACAACAAAAACACTTGGCAGATACTGTAAGAAAAGAATATATTTCCTTTTAAAATGGGGGGGGGGGGGGGGAGTATTAATGAATGCAATTAATTGTGTAAATCATCCATCACAGTTGAAGTGCTGAACATTTTCAGGATTGCCTTTGTTGTATACTCTGACATCAATTTCGTCTTTCAGACTCTGTTTAAGGAAAAATACACTATATATATTTGACAATCTCGATGTTTTTAAAGAGGCACTTTTCTGTCAAACACTCCTGTTATGTGTTAAGGTGTTTAGCATGCCCATGTTAATTGCAGGGTTCTTCAACATCTTACATATCATGTATATAAATATATATGTGTGTAGGAAAATATCTTTTTCATGTCACTGAAGGTTAGTATTGCAATACTCTTTTGAATACGTTTTCTCACTGTCTCAGAGTGGCCATCAGTGAGGTTAAAGGTAACAAAATTATCATCAGTGACCCCTGACCTGAAAATAGTTACTGTAATGAGCAAAGTGCCTCAGTTCCCAACGAATCTGAGGCACAGGACGCATTCCTGAAATATTTACTCTGTCAGTCAAAATGTCACATTTTTTCTGGGCTTTCTGCATTAAGAGAAGTGAAAGACTGTGTATCAGTGAGTTACTTGATGTTAGTTTGAATTGTGCTTGGTAAATCAAAACAACTTGAGGAGGGTGAGGAAGGGTTTTTTTGGTGTGGTGTTTATTGGGGTTTTTTTAAGATTCTGAAGTAAAGAAGCTTCTCTGGCCATAGGCAGTGTCTATGTGTCCAAGAAACTAAAGAATATGTGAGCTGCTGGTGGTAAAGTTTTTTATTATCGAGCAATAGTTGGTCTTACTTACGAGTGAATGAATCTGACAGCTAATTTTTTTTTATTTATTTATTTTTATTATTTTTTTTTTACTTTGTAATCATAGAATAACAAGTCTATTGTTAACTTTCTGGTATAATGCCATGTAAAATGTACTGTGGGTTCAATATTACATCTAATTGTGACGTTGATGAATTGTTGGTTGTCTGTCAGTAAACCCAATGTTGTGTATGATTTGTATCTTTGGAACTCATATATATGACAGAATAACTTTTCCAGTGATGTCTTAATTTGGTTATTAAGTTTTTTAATACAAGCCTTTCTTTGTAATTGGAAGTGTTAAATGTGTATTTTAAAAAGCCAATCAACTATTTTCTGCATTTTTTAGTGCTTGCAATTTTTACTGTTCTAAAAAGGTCATCCTTGCCAGTTGAAGTCAGTGGTAAAATTTTCACATGAGTTTCAACGAATGCAAAAAAGAAAAGAAACTCTTAATAGTCTGCTGAAGAAGTAGGTAGTTAGAATTTTGTGACTGAATATACATAGAATATTAGCATTGTTCAAATATACAACTAAATGTTTACTATCTTGAATTATATCATAAGCAATGATGTAAAGATTAAGTTTTTTAAAAATTGACATAGATATTTCAAACACTACTGAAGATTTTGTATCTAATTCAGCTTCCTTTCCAATATGGCTTAAAGAATGAAAGATAGTAGATCAGACCATACTGTATATGCACTGAGGAGCAAATAAGACTACATATGTTGTTTCCATTTGGAGTTAATTATTCTGTCTAAGCACAGAATGTGTGTATTAGTTCAAACTGCAAGTATACGATAAAGCTTTTAAATAGGTTGTAATCCTGTTCAGTGGCAGTTTGAAATCTTTACCAAAGTAACAGGTCTTATATATTGGTTAAATAATTGCAGAATCTTACAGGCTGTTAGTGTTAAAGATACAAAATCAACCTGAAATCTGGACAATTCTGGAAGACTAAAACAATTATGGGTATAATCCTCCCTATGAATTTCTGTGAAATTTTATTTTTCCTTTTTTCTATTTCTCTCTTCTTTTTTTTTTTTTAATAAGAGAAAATCAGACTATGGGAAAATATATAGTGCTGTCATATTAAAAAAATTAAAGTATCTAAGAAATGAAAAAAATGTCTTTCAGTCATCATACTTTGGATTGGAATGTAACACTTAGGTAAGGGTATTGAGCCAACTTTTTTTTTAATTACATCTCTGTAATGAAATCAAGCATTTTCATCATTAGGTAGAAATAGTTATGAAAATTATTTAATTCCTTATGTGTGTATCCCTTACATCTACTCCTGATATTTTTCTGCACACTTGCAAAAATAAATTAATAGCTAATGTATACAAAATAGCAAGGCAAACATCAAACATGTGAACTTGAAAATTAAAACATTTGTAGATACACCTTCTTTAAACAGCTCACAGCTATGGAAATAAGTACTGATTTCCATTCCCTTCATTGAAAAGATACGATTTCAAAACCTTGTAAGAAGTTATGCAGGAAGAGCTATGGGAGCTGGACATTGTAATAAAATCCTGCTAAGATTTACTGGTTGTCATTTATTCATTAAGACACCTTTCCTGGATATACCCACTTGGCCATTTTTTGTTGTTTCATTTTTGTTCTGTTTTGAAAAGGGGCATGATTCTCCCTTTTTCTTCTTTTGATTATTCTCCTCTTTGTTTATGTAGCCCTAAGAGCACACAGGGGAGATTCCTTATGCACAGTGAAGTAAACATTTAGGACATGGAATGAGTAAGCACACAAAGGTAAAATGCAGCACATTGCACCAGTAATTAATTGCTTGGTTACTGTGGAGATGTATAGCCTGATCCTGTTCAGGGTGCTGTGGATTTATCTTTCTGTGTTTAAGGATCAGAGAAGACTTAAAAATTTATTCAAAATGAGCACAAATTATACTTTGTGCTTTAAAAAAGAAAAAAAGGAAAAGGTAAACCACTTTTTGTTTCAAAAGGGCGAAAAGGTTTGGTTAGTGGAAATTATTATTTATTAGTGCAATAGTTATATGTTTAAAATCTCAGAGCACATTCTTCATTCTGCTCAGGTGAGTAATCTCTAAGTCAAAACTGTAAATTCTGTCGCTTGTTTCCTTGTTCTGGAGTCAAGCTTGTTTGCATTTTATTTGGAGCCTAAAGACAATATTTAACTGCAGGATCATTCATAAAGTTTCATTATCTTTACAAACTACACTTACCAAGTATGATGGCTCTGTGCTAGCCAATAATTGGCTAAGATTTTTCCTAGTTCCTATCTCAAGTTCCAGGGACCTTGTCTAAAATTTATTAGTTTGCTGAAGTATTAAAATTCCTGACTCCTTCCATTGTATAGCAGAAACTCCCCTATTGTTCATGCAACTCTGTTCCATATAAAAACTAATTGCAGCCCAGAGTTAATATTTTCCTAAAATTCTTGAAAAAATAGGCAGTTCTTGTATCCTCTGTCAAAAAATATGGACTCTCAGAAGCTAGAAAGAGAAACCAGAATCCTAGAATCAAGGCATTTTCTCCAAGAACTCTTTTTTACATCAGGATGACAAGCTTAGCTTGAATGCCATAGATGTTCTCAACCGTGGTGGGAGCTCATTTTGAGTGAATCATAGGTTACTGGGACCTCAGATTACTTAGGACTGTTAATGGAATTGTCAAACCATAGTGTTTTACCAGGGATTGAACAAGGAGGGAAAGTATATCTAAAGGCCTGCGTTTTTTTTCCTGATACCCATCCCTAAAAACAGTACACCATGATCTTCATTAGCTATGCCTTTTTAAAAAGTGTAGTAAATGTGACATAACTATAACATGTTAATATGCCTCTTCTTGATTTTGCAGCACTCTCAACAATAACAACATCACTAGACTGTCCGTGGCAAGTTTCAACCATATGCCCAAACTCAGAACATTGTAAGTAGTCCCACTGAACCTGGCTGCTATTTTTATCTGTCCAATGTATCATTTTTTACCTCTGTCAAGTTTTGTCAGTGGTCTATAAATACATATACAGGCAAAGAAAGCATAAGGTCAATAAAGAAAGAGGTATCATGAGGTTGATGAGTGTGAAGTCTGTGTGTGTGTGTGTATGGCAGCTAATTCTGAATGGTAAAGCTAACAGGTGACCCCAAAGCTGATACTTGGAGCTCAAGAGATAAAGAAGCAGTTGCTTCCTTTTCCATCAGTTTTTTTAGGATGTGGGAAGAGTAAGTCTATGAAAATGGTTTCATGGCCTTTTCCATACTGGGTTTTCCATAGTGCAGTATTCAGTCACAGAAAAGCTTCACCTTCTAACAAAAAAGATGAGGGAGGGAGGGATTCTCTTTTACATGTTACAGCTGTGTAGAGAAAGAAATTGATGTTTTCTGAAAGTCAAAAATTTGTTTTACTTTGAGCTATTGAATGGGTCACTTTTCATTTAGGAACATGGAAGAATCTTTGATTGGCTGTCAGATTTGATAAATGGGAAATCTTTATGCTTTTATTACTGTACTGCTAGCAGACCTAATTAAACTAAACTGGCTCTCCAACATTTTTTGTAACATAAAATTATAGCATCATCCGGTAGTGCTATTATAATTAAAGTTGTGTCAGCATTTACAATAAGGTCCCCATTTTTAGAGGTTATGACTTTCACAGAAGAACACTTAAGACTTCTAAAACAAAACACAGTGAAAAGAGTGTGTATGCAAGTAATACAATTTGGGGTTCTTTCTTTTGTATGTTTATACTGAACTAAGAATAAATGTATATATTTTATTGAGTGGCAAAAGCAGAATATATCAAGGTTTAGTCCTGAGACTCTCTTTCAAACAGATTTTCCAGTGACATGGGAATCAAAAATGAATGGGATGTTTCTATCAGAGTTCAAGAGTAGCTCTTACTGTTAAAGAACTACTTTTGCAAAGATCCTGTCCATTTTCTTCATGCATGTTGGGTTGCACAACTGTTTTGAAATTGGTAGGGCTATTCACTGGAGTTAACATACCATTCAGAACTGAAGAAACTTCATGCAGGTGAGTAGTTCTGTTGATTTCATAACAGAATTGTAACTATTCCTGCTTGGACAAATACAGGAGTACTTAAATAGTGCTGGCCATGGGCTTTTGGTGGCCTCGGTTATATTTTGAGACTAGAATCTCATTCCATTCTTTCGGGTCTGAGACTTGAAAACATGAATGTCTGTACCTCTTTCAAACCCTCAAATACAGTTTATATTCTGAACCACAAATTACAGTGAACCAACTTAGCAACATTTACACTTTTTTGGTGGGATATTTAATCTTTTGAAAATTTATTTTAGAAACCAAAGAAAATGGACACACAGAGTCCTAGATTATAGCTGTAACATCCCATTTGCAGTCAGAATATGCTTGTATAACCATATTGATTTCAGCGGCATTAGTTCTGATTTGCAATGGTGTTCTTGCCTACAGCTGGCCACAGATTGTACTGAATGAGTGTGCTGTATTGTGAGCTATGTTTGTAAAGCACCCACCCAAGAATTAGTACAGGAAAATACATTGCCTTTGATTTCTAGTCATTGGAGGGGGGCTGGGGGGGACAGGCAAGTTAAAATCTTTTGTTTATGTTGGTTACACATTTCATGTTGCTTTACAGTTGTTGGGGTTTTTTTAATGGATTAATTTGTCCCCTTGTCTAAATTCTGATTTTCTTGCACTTCCTTTCCAGTTACTTAGTTAGGATTGAGCACATCAGCTAAAAAGGACCAAAATGACATTACTCTGTTATGGATGATTCTGAGTAATGATTTGATTTATAGCTGTGGGCATCCTTTTCTGTAGTTTGACAAAATGTAAGAGCCAGAGAAAAGTAAGAGCCAGAGAAAAGTAATTTACCTAATTTAGTGAATACATTTGTCTGATATTTTATCAATGGCAAAGTGCTTTTTGCCACTTGGCAAGGAGCCACGGACTTATGTTGGACCCTGCCAACTGAGGCGACTTACTTAATTCCATTGCTTGCTGCCATTTGGTCTTTTAATTTCAGGCATTGCTTAGAACGTAGGTCCCTAGGAGCCAAAAGCAGCTAATCCCCCTTTCTGTGATTAAACAAAAAGAGAGGAAATCAGAAAAGGGATGTGAAAGAAGGTGGTTTATATTGAGTTATTACTCTGTCTTGTTCAGCAGAAAATGAATATGACCTGTTAAAGAGATTTTGCAGGCTGTTTCTATAGAGACTAATAATGGCCAGACTTACAGATATATCTAATTGGAAACCAAATCTTTTATTAAGTCTTTTTTCTGACAGTATATTAGTACTATAGGGCAATTTACTTGAGACATTTTTGTCTTATTCACTATTTGTACAGATCTGGACTAAAGAGTCCCACGGCAGCTTTCAAGCTCTTGAATATTTACTTCTTTCTTTTAGACAATAGAAAAGAAACTACAGATAGGTTACTGTATTAGGAAGCCTTCTTTTTTTCTTCCAATTAAATAGACCACAGATAAAAAGTAATTTTGCTGCTTGTATAGTTCCTTTTATTAGCATTTATCTCCCAGACTTCCAATGAAAGATGTGAAAAATTGATTCCTCATTAACAATTTTTATTAATAAATTGGCATAGTTGCTTGCTGAAGGGGGGGGCTGGGCAAATTGGTTGCTTTTCTGTTTGTTCTTCCTAATCTAAAGGTATTGACATGTTTCTTTCCATGCAGTCGTCTTCACTCCAACAACCTCTACTGTGATTGCCACCTGGCCTGGCTGTCTGACTGGCTGCGGCAGCGGCCACGGGTCGGTCTCTACACCCAGTGCATGGGGCCGTCCCACCTCCGGGGACACAACGTAGCCGAGGTCCAAAAACGGGAATTTGTCTGCAGTGGTAAGGGAAACATTCGCTCACAAGTCCTGTTTTAAAACGCACCTACTGACAGCTCAGCAGTGATTGCTAGGGCTGCGTGTTGACTTTTGCTAGCTTTTGCATAATCCAAGCATTAATGTTTATTAAAAAATAAACTAATCATTTTTATTGCTATTGTACCTTGTGTGTGGGTGCTTCTGTCCATACAAATTTTGTGTAAATGCTGCACTCACATAGATTATATAGCCTTCTAAAAGTGTAATTATGGGGGGGAGATGCGGAAAATGAAATAAAAGGTGCACTGACTGAGAACATAAGGCCTTTAGTAATAAGGAATTATTCTTTTTTAACTTAACAGCTTGTTGCTTTTTCTTGTTGTTATTTTCTGCAGTTTAAATAATACTCTAAATCCCTAAGTAACTTTCTGAATGTAATTAGTGTGCTTTAGTACATCAGGTTATTTTCTGATATGAAATAATGAAATGGCTAACAGTTCGTTACTAATCACATTTTCTCTATTCAATTTTTTTTTCCTTTATTCATATCTTCTAGATGAGGAAGAAGGCAAGTTTATCTTTCTTATTTAAATATTTTTAGACTGAGATTGAAAATTTTCTGTAAACTTTGTCTACTCTTTCAAGTTTCCTCAAAAACATTAAAAACCAGCTGGGATAGAGCTATATGTCTTTTCAGTGATTCAGCAGGGTTGTTTCTACTGGTTGATTTTCTGCAGACCCCCAGAAGCCTATTGCCAATAATGCCAAAATTTGCACTTATTATACAGCCTCTGACATCAAAGTGTAAGGCACTGCCACCTTTGCATGGCAAATGCTAACAGTATTCTTACTATTGATTCTACCTTTATGTACACTCAAAAGGGTTCCTAACAAGATCACTTCGTGTATCTTATTTGTAAATGGTATGGCTGCAGATCCCAAGTGTCAAGACCAGTTTTATAACTTGGTTCTTATAATGCAGATTTTGAGGAAGGGGAATAACCATGTTTTGTTTAATAAATGCAGGTGAAATATTTCCTGCCTGTTAGTATAAAAAGACTACTATGTGTTACTAGTTTTGGCAGCTGCTTGTACTTTTATAACATGTACATAAATGTGGAATCAAATTATTATATTGTAAACTACTATCTCAAAAGACTAACCTTTTAGTAATTTAAAACTCAAGCAGTTGTTATTTGAAGTTGTAAGTAGGAACAGCACTGGCTGCAACTTACATTATCAATGTACCCTTCCTATGTTAATATATGACATTAAATATAGTGAGAGAGATCTTAGATTAAGTTGTGGTTTCATAGTTTAGAAGGGGTTTTTTCCCTGAGAATTTCAAAACAGTCTCTAGCTTTTTTTTTACCTTAATAGAAAAAGAAAGAAAAAGAGGGCTTCCTGCCTTTCTCATCCCTTTGTGCCTTTCTGTATCATTACAAAACAGCAGTTCTGTATCATTAAATCGATACAAGAATGAATGCATTAATTTGTTATAAAATGTGCAATCTATCTATTTGCAGGAAAATATAATAAGTTGTTTACTTTCTAAAACATACCTAAATATGAAGTGATTATGTTTCAATGCAATTATAAATGCTGAGTTTAACATATAGCACAAGAACTTGGCGGGGAGAAGAGGGGGTTGGAAGTCATGTAAATTAGCCATCTGAGTAGTAAGAATATTAGATTGTGGGAGGAAGAAGTCTGCTGAGCTAACACAAAAGAGTGAGAGTATGAGCTCTGAAGTCAAGGCTTTTATTTTAAATTTTTGAGTGACTGAATGAAAACATCATAACTCCAAAATTCTCTGTAAGCAATATGTAACTGAAGGACTATACTCAAATAAGTATTTGCAGAACAGAACATAACTAGCAGGACTCCTTCAGTTTTTATAACAAAGTTCATTCATTCTGTTCACCTGCATTTTTAGTATTACACAAAATTCCGAAAACTAAATAAATCAGTAATTGGTTTTTTTAAACCACCAAATAAATAAAGTATACCTGAAGAATAGATCACACTTAGTCTTCTTTAACAAGATGATTTTGAATGTGAGTTGCTAAAGAAGTTGAAAAATGATGGATGTGATGCCTGCACAGTAGTTGAGCATTTGTCTTTCATCTCTCAGTATTGTATCAACTTGTTGCTATTAAGTGGGTATTTAAATTCAGGCAATTCAAAAGTATTGATAGGCTACAATGTTTGTTTTCAAAGTTCTGCATTAATTGTTTCAAGACAGTGTAAAATGTGATGTTTTACTGTTGAGGTAAACTGGACTACTGTTTGACGGTATCGTGCAACTTTAGGAGAAACTCTTTTCCTTTGCAGGTCACCAATCCTTCATGGCTCCATCCTGCAGCGTCTTGCATTGCCCTACTGCATGCACCTGTAGTAACAACATTGTGGACTGTCGTGGGAAAGGCCTTACTGAGATCCCAACGAACCTTCCAGAAACCATTACTGAAATGTGCGTAATCTGACTTTTTTTTGATGAACTTGCAGAAAACGGGTTTTTTCCTATGTATACATTTTTGTTATTTGTATAAATTCATGCATTATATAGGGTAGGAATTTTGGAATACTCATTCAAATTCAGATCTAAAAGGAATATGCAGGTATATGAAAATATTTAAGACCTTTATGTTCTGAGTTAGTTTTGTATGCACTATTCACAATCTGTAGTTAAAAAAACTGCATTCTGTGTTGGTTTTAAAGAGTTCAGGAGTGCTTGCTTTTCTGCAAGTGAGTGGCTTTTCACTGCAGGCTATAAACCTTGTTGCCTTCAGGGTTGCTCGCTGTGCTGGTTTTGGCTGGGATAGAGTTAATTTTCTTCATAGTAGCTGGTATGGGGCTGTGGTTTGGATTTGTGCTGGAAATAGTGTTTGTCAACAGGGATGTTTTCGTTCCTGCTGAGCAGTGCTCACGCAGAGTCCAGGCCTGTTCTGCTCCTCACCCCACCCCACCAGGGAGCAGGCTGGGGGGGCACAAGGAGTTGGGAGGGGACACAGCCGGGACAGCTGACCCCAACTGACCCAAGGGGTATTCCACACCATATGACATCGTGCTCAGCAATAAAAAGCTGGGGGAAGAAGAAGGAGGGGGGGGACACGTTCGGAGTGACGGCGTTTGTCTTCCCAAGTAACCGTTACATGTGATGGAGCCCTGCTTTCCTGGAGATGGCTGAACACCTGCCTGCCCACGGGAAGTAGTGAATGAATTCCTTGTTTTGCTTTGCTTGTGTGCATGGCTTTTACTTTACCTATTAAACTGACCTTATTTCAGCCCAGGAGTTTTCTCACTTTTGTTCTTCTGATTCTTTCCCCCATCCCACTGTGTAGGGTGTGGGTGAGCGGCTGCATGGGGCTGAGCTGCCTACGGGGGTTAGACCATGACAGTTGCCTTCAGTCACTTAATTCTTCAGACTCCCTATTAGAGAAGCGTATCTTTGCATGACAAATCAGCAACCTATTCCACCCATAATAAATATTCTGCTAAAGCAATATCCTTGGAGGGTAATCTGCAAAGCCAAAAGTAAGGTGGCTGAATGGAATCTGTGGTATGGTTGTCATGTGAATACCATGTACCTGTGGATAGAAGAGCATGTATGCTGATAAGGTTGTGTGACAGGCCATAGATGATAGCAGAAACATTTACAAAAAGTACAAGCATATCCTGACCGTAGAGCAGAGTTGTAGTGCAGGTGCTACAGAGCCTGCAGGCTTCAAGAGCAATGTGTCTGAGAGGTTGTGTGGGCCCAGAAGGAAAGTTACTGCTATATTATCTTCTGTGCAGGGGAAGAACAAAAGCAAAAGGTGAGCTTGCTGACAAGAGGGGCAGGGACTCAGCAACATGAGCATCTTCCTACACTGGGGATGGTGAAGGCAGGGTTTTAGAAGGGAAACTGGGAGTTCCCTTTAGGGAAATAGTGCGAAAGTAGCTGTGCCAGCAGCCTGGTAAGGATAGTCTTGCTAGAAGTGAGTTGGAGAGAGTATTCAGAATAAAAAGCTTGTAAGCACCTTGATGATATAAGATGATGTTAAGAATTTCAGATAAGGGAGGCGAGGGGAACAGCTGCCTGAAGTGAAAGGGAAGAGGTCTCCTGAACATACATCCTGTTGTACATAAGATCTTCTTGAAAGTTTAAAAACAGGCCTCCACAATGAGATTTTAAAAGGTAAAGTAGAATTTAACAATTTTAAGGCAATCTCATGGCTTGTTGATATCTGACCTGTGTTACTGAACTCCACAGAATTGGAACTACTGTGTTTTCTTTTTAGGATGCGAATAATAATCACATCTGTCAGTTCATTATTACTGCTGTTAAGACTGACATGGCTGACCCTACCTGACCCAATTCAGTCATTCAGCTATATAATACAAACACTTCTTCTACCTTTCACCCCTCTCAGAAAAATTCCTTTGCTTGCAAGTAAAGTGACTACTTCAGAAAATCCGTGCACAGTGCCTGAGAAGGCTGCACAAACTGTTTTCATTATTTAATGAGTTGTATACTGGCTTTTTTACTTGCATATGTACAGCTGTGTGCATAGAGAAGGAGGAAAAATATTGCAAGAAAGAAGTAGGGAATATGTCTCAAACATTCCCCACTATATTTCTGCTCCTAGCCACTGGAGCTAACCACTGAATGGTGATTACAGACACTGGACGACTGACTTTTTCATCACTGTCTTCTAGACCTACATAGGTTAGTGGGGGTATGTGCTGTTAACATCTATACTTCCTTGAGAAATTCAGTACTAGAGATTGCAAGGGTGTTCCTGAATCTTTATTTTAAGTGCCATCGCTCCCAAAGAAATGACAGGATATGGGAGCTACTAGTTGACTCTGAATCCACTGTTAAAAGAAATGAGCATAAGGTAAAAGCAAATTGGAATTTACAGAATGGAAAGGTGCTTTCCACTAATCTGTTCACTATACTTTCTATGTAAGAAATGCTGGTGAGTTTTAAGCATGGACTGGTATGATCTTCAGCAGTTTATTGGCCTGGAGAGTAAAAGCAACTGCATAACAACACCTCCAGCATTTGGCCAAGCATTTAACAGATTGCAAACTGAGGCTCAATGTTTCCTGCTAGGCTAGGCAGTGTTCAGATCCCGGAGTGAGGCCTTTTCACAATCCGAGATCCACAATCCATTGACGTAGATAAATATGTATGTGTGTGCTCAAATAAATATGTATGGTATACATACTATACTGTGCTATAGTGTTTATAGTTTATAGTGATACAATGTAAACTATCTGTTATCTCTCTGTATTGTATCTAGTTTGTAAGTGCTGGCTAAATAAAATGCAGATCACAGTATTTTGCACAGTTAATTAACACCATTCATGCCATAAGACGTGAACATAGATTTATTCAAAAGCCAGCGCAAGAAGAGATAGAACATTAGAAGGCCAAACTTTAGTAATTATTTTATATTAAGCAGATACATACCAGTGAATGCCAGTGTGATGAGAAAACTGAACTTCAGTGATTGACTTAGATTTTGAGTAAAGCAGACAGAAGGAGTGAGATATGATTTGGGCCAGTGGTAGGCTGTGCTTACCATACAGTGAGAACAAAACTTTCCACTTGGGTGGAAGCTAAGGAGAGAAATGTACAGAAAAAGAAAGAAATAAAGTAAGACCCATGAAAGGCTCTGAAACTGAGGGATAAACTGAATGGAAGAATTAGAGTAGAGGATCTTGTGAGTATTTGATGACAATCACATGATCTTTGCTGCTTCCTTGTCAATAAGTTGAAGAGGAGTTGGAATTTTGACAAATAAGTATATTTCAATGGTTGTATGGGGAAACCTTTACACTATACTGGATGCTTTAATGTGAGGAAAATAATTGGTGACAGTTCTTTTATGATTGTCATGGGTGGCAGTTATATTTACCATCTTAGCATTGAAGAGAATGGGAGAGAGAAAAGAGGTTGGAGAATGAGTGGTTTATAGAGTAAAAAAGGTTTTACCGATAATGAAGTGAGGGAATTCTACAAGACTGGATCAAACCCGCACTCTACCTTGGCCAGTAGCCTGTATCAGCTGAAGAATGTTTTGGAAACAGCAATATACAGCTTCAGAAGTAAAACACCAATAGGACAAATATTTTCCTTGCCCCCAATGTGTGTTGGGGTTCTTTTTCTGAAACTTGAAAAGGAAAACTTTCAGGAAAAAAAGGTTTTCTTTGAAACATCCAATCTGCTTTAAACCCTATTATGTTCTTAATCTTCATGTTATTTTAAGACAATAAATTTGGGAGGAAGCGGTTGTGCTAAAAATCTCCCAGTTTAAAATATAGTCTTTTAAAATTGCATTAATTTTCCTTTGTCTTTGTAGAGGGAGGGAAGATGCATTCAGGTTCATAATTTGTCCTGCCACCTTCTATATTGCATGCCACCCTTATGCATCTCTTCTCTAAACTAACTGTTCCAAGTCCATTCAGTCTTTTTGGATGCCAAAACCTTCCATCTTAATCTCCTCCTTTTTCTCTGAACTCTTTGTTTTCCAAAATTTTTTGACCTGCAGTGACCAGAGTTGAATACAATATTCCAGATCATAGTGAACCATCACTTTATATTAATGAAATTCTAGTTTTCTTTCATTTGCCTTTTGCAACCTAATACTCACTTGGTTTCTTTAACTGCCAGTACACGTTGCACCATGTTTTCCATTGAACTACCTCTGAAGAGTCCTAGGCCTTTTATCTTAGTTCTTATAGTTTTGTCAGGGACCAGAATTGCGTAGATGTAATCCTTTTATTCCATCTACAAACATTTCTGAGCATTGAATCCAGTTGTATTTTACTTTTTAAAGCTGATCTATGAAAGACTTCAGTCCTCTCTGCTTTTAAATAACTTCAACATGCAGAAGGATTGTGACATTCCTATATTGTTATCATACAATAAAAAGTGTTTTAAAGTTTCATTTTTAAAGAAGTACTTTGCCACTGTTGCTTATAGCAACCCCTTGAGATTTGATTAGAAAGAATGATTGTATCCCATAAAATAATCTTGTTTTTCACTTATTCCTTATGTGATAATGTTGTCAGTATGCCAAAATGGTAGCAGACAGCATTTGAAGAGAGCAGACCATGCTGTCAGAGTAGCATTGAGAAAGCTGAGGAACTGCTGAATGCAAGGCAGAAGGGTATAGTGAGTACTGTATTTCTACCACCATTATACAGTTCACACACACACGGCTTTATTATCTTCATCACTATTTTAAGTACATGCTTTGGCAGGACCTCTCCAGTTCTTGGGGAGAAAGGGAAAGAGAAATGAGCTGGTTCCCTGTTGTTTTCTGAAGGATGTACAAGCTTTAACAGCCAAATTATTATTAATTCACTGATTTTTATAATACCACCATGACCAGATTCGCACAAACACCACAAGAAAAGTGGCATTATACTTCTATTTTACACATGCCAGATGTTGTCCAGTCTTTTCAGTGGTTTTTCGTATTTGTCAATCTTTTTCTGCATTTTCAACTGAACATTGTCATCTCATTTTCTAAACATACTTCATTGCCAGGAACATCTGAAAAATCCATAATACTTTCAGATTCCCTTACTCTGGACAAGTTTCTTTGCCCCATAATGTTGTCACCTGTTTGTAGGCTGTATTTGCAGAAACTGGTGCTGTGTACTACCAACTTGTCATGTTATGCTTCAGCTGACTTCATGGTCCACAAACACCTCTGCTGCTTACATCTTTCCTGCCTTTTGTCTTTGCTTTATTACATGTGATGTGAATAACCTTTTCCTGTGAGGCTGATACTAAACTTTATTGTCAGCTCTCCTTTATAGAGATGCTTAAAATTTGACAAATTATTTTTGTGACATTTCATTTTTCCATCTATTTCTCCTCTTATTTCTTTGTTCTTATGTGTATAGCAGGTTACTCTTAATAAGAATATTTAGGTTTTTAAGGCCCATAATCCCATTATTTTTTTTCTTGAGGTTCTTGTGAAGTTTGCCTTCAACATATGCTCATGGCTTTGTGAGCCATGTTTTGCTATGTTCTCTGTCCATTTCTTCCATTCTTTCTCTCAGTGGGAAGCTTGACCTCATTCAACTCCTCAGTACACTATGAAGCACTGATTTCTTCCTCTTTGCCCAATACAGACTTCCTGTAGATAAAATGTTGTCTGATCTGTTTCTGTGTGAAAATAATTTGTATTCATTACATTGTCAGTCCATCTGGACAATGCTGCTTAAAATCTAAGTGGTGTTAATAATGTTGTTATTCTCTGTCCTTACGGTGTATATCATTAAACTGCAGGTTTAAAGTGTACATTCCATGTTGAAAATTATCTGCTTTTCTTTTTTTTCAGGGGTTGATAAATTAACCTGTATCTAAATAATGTGCTAAAAAACCATTTAAGTGGAATATTGAATTTCTTAAGTATTAAACGTTGGCAGTTTCAACTGAGTAAGATTTTGCATGATGAAGCTCTGAGTTAGCGCTTCCAGGAAAAGTAAAAGAAAAGGCTTTCTGTTTAGAGTCTAATGCTGATGTCATGACTTTGCATTACCTCGATAGTTCTGCTGAACAACTGCTTTGGGATGACATTCTAAGACAGTAGGAGCTGTCAGCTCTGCTGATGGCTACTGCTTCTGTAGCAGAGCTGGCAAGGAGACTATGTGCTTGCACTGCACTGCAGCCTCCCTGTCTCTGAGTTTGGTGTAATAGCCTAAACCACTGAGGAGAATGAGTTTGCATTGGAAGCTGAAGTGGTTGAGGAACGAGCAGGCGTTCTGTGATGGTGGGAGCAGGAGGAGGCAGAGCAAGTTGCCGAAATGCTGTTTCATTCCAGTGCAGTTGGATTTACCAGCGAGCATCAGGGTATTGCTGAGATGGTTTTATCATACTGCTCTGTCTGACTTCTCAATTGGTGCAGAAGTCAGTTGGATAAAACTAGCAATTCCTGTTCTGTGAAGTCAATTAGTAGGCAATGCATTGTCTGCCAAGTGCCTCTTGGGAAGGTGCCTTCAGTAACAGGACTGCTTATCTCCAAATAGCTGCCAGTGAAAATGGAAGGAGAATAAAGCCTGTGGTGGTCTTCTCTTTTTCCCTTCTGGCATGATAAAGCTCAAAGCAAAATTAAGTAGTCAGCATCTCAGTAAATGTACTTCTTAATCTTTATTGACTTAGTACAATTGTATCTATACCAGTTACACCCTTTCTGAAAAATTAATTCTCCTCTTTATTATCTAAATAAACTCACCACAGCTAAATAAGAATACCTAAGCTTTTCTTTTCAGGGTCTGTCTGATCAATGTGTTATTACTTGAGAAAGAAATACTTCATATTCCATATATATTTTAAAAAACAAAGTGATTGGTTTAGCACCAAGACTCCCCCAGTTTTAGTGCACTTACTAATCCTGCAGAAAGCACATAATTAAAAAGGTGCACAGATGCACCTTTGCCATTGGGCCAAATGAAAAGATTTCATACAATGAGTGGCCTGCAGAAAACATTTACTGGCTGGACGGATGAGCCCACAGGGTTGTGGTGAAAGGAGTTGGTGGCAGGTCACAAGTGGTGTTCCCCAGGGCTCAGTATTGGGGCCAGTTCTGTTTAATATCTTTATCAACAATCTGGATGAAGGCATCGAGTGCACCCTCAGCAAGTTTGCCCATGACACCAAGTTGGGCGGGAGTGTTGTTCTGCTCAAGGGTAGGAAGGCTCCAGAGGGGTCTGGACAGGCTGGATCGATGGGCCAAGGCCAATTGTATGAAGTTCAACAAGGCCAAGTGCCGGGTCCTGCGCTTGGGTCACAACAACCCCATGCAGCGCTACAGGCTTGGGGAAGAGTGGCTGGAAAGCTGCCCGGCAGAGAAAGACCTGGGGCTGTTGGTCGACAGCCGGCTGAATATGAGCCAGCAGTGTGCCCAGGTGGCCAAGAAGGCCAACGGCATCCTGGCCTGTATCAGAAATAGTGTGGCCATTAGGAGCAAGGAGGTGGTTGTTCCCCTGTACTCGGCACTGGTGAGGCCGCACCTCGAGTACTGTGTTCAGTTTGGGGCCCCTCACTGCAGGAAAGACATTGAGGTGCTGGACCGTGTGTCCAGAGAAGGGCAACAAGGCTGGTGAGGGGCCTGGAGCACAAGTCTTATGAGGAGCGGCTGAGGGAGCTGGGGCTGTTTAGCCTGGAGAAAAGGAGGCTGAGGGGAGACCTTATCGCTCTCTACAACTACCTGAAAGGAGGCTGTAGTGAGGTGGGTGCTGGTCTCTTCTGTCAGGTGGACTCAAGTTGAGGCAAGGGAGATTTAGGTTAGATATTAGGAAAAAATTTTTTACTGAGAGGGTTGTCAGACCTTGGAATAGGCTGCCAAGGGAAGTGGTTGAGTCACCATCCCTGGAGGTATTCAAAAAATGTGTAGACAAGGCACTTCAGGACATGCTTTAGTGGACTTGATGATCTTAAAGGTCTTTTCCAACCCAAATGATTCTATGATTCTATGATTTGGGGAACTTTAAAAAATTTCCCATAGTCCTATTATGTTAATGTATGTATTGTAAATGTTGTGAGGCAAAATACTTTGCCGATAAATGTTACATGCTAATAGTCTTCAAACTTTTGTTGTTTAGTGTGCCTTACTTTATCCTTTTTCCATTGGCTTAAGCTAAGCATGATACATTGTTCATTCATTTAGAAAAATCATGATTCAAGCTGATTTAGATTTTGTTGTTTAAACCTCTCCCCTTTTCCAGAAATTTTTACGGGATGCTCTTTCATTGGCATGTTCAGTCTATTGAGCTTAACTAACTCCAGTAGTCTAATGCATCTAGC
Source organism: Astur gentilis (assembly GCF_929443795.1). Lineage (NCBI taxonomy): Eukaryota > Metazoa > Chordata > Aves > Accipitriformes > Accipitridae > Astur > Astur gentilis. Next base: position 30,283,537 of record NC_064882.1, on the reverse strand, counting down.
GCTTTCCTCCTTTGTCATACAGCTCATATATTAAAGGCATTAAAGGTCATTCTTAAGTTTCAAAACTATTACTTTAATTGGTTTTAGAAAGTATAGCCTTTCTAATGGTGATAGCATTTATCAGCCTCTATGCAGGCATTCCTTCCACATTTTAGTTTTTCTGCACCGTTAATCTCTTTTCACTTGGTTGCATTTTAGAATTCACCTTCTGCGTGAAAATTCTTTGAATGATCGGCAGAAATAACTCTGGTTCCCTTCAAATAGAGACTTTTTGGCATGTGTTCAAACAGACTATCAGAAACCTTACAAACAGTGACCCAGCAGCAATTCTATTAATTGTACTGGTACCTTCTCTCAGAATAGTGTAAGTGACAGGCTCTTATTTCAAAAGAAGAGGCCAAGAAGCCATTAATGAGCTAGACTACCTGGTGAAAATGCTGCTCTTACATTCTTCTGATTTTTCTCTTCTCTTATATGTCTTGAACTACCAATCAAAGTGGTTCTAAACCCTCTTTCCTTACTGTAGTATTATGAATAAAAGAAAATAAATGCAATAAGTGTTTCGGGGGGGGGGGGGGGGGGTGTGTGTAGAACTACCTGCTCTGATGACCGCAGCTTTGTATAAATGATTATTTAAGCAAACAAGCATGGATTAAATTGATTTTTGTTTATATTAAAACCATTTAAGTAATCAAAGCAAGGACTTAATTAAATTTGCTTGTTTTTTAGAAGGATAGCAGTCACTACAATGGTGTTTTGGTGAGGAGGAAGGTTTGCTGGAGGGGCAACAGTTGTATAAATAATTTTAGTCTTTGTAAGGGGCAGAAAAGACCCTAAACCCCACAATATATGAAATGAAAAAAACATATAGGAGCTAGGAATTTTAACAGTTCACCTTCATAATCCAGTGTAGTGAAAAGTCACTGACTTCCTAATTACTATGGCCTTCAATATAAAGTTGTCCTTTCTTATGAATGGAGTTTTCTAATGTTTGATTGCCCAAACTAGAAGCTGTACAATTGTTTCATGATAACTTTATTTACATTTCCATGAGTTTCCTGATCTGTCTCCTCAGTATTGTCTCGTCATACCTTCCTGATTTCTGCTATTTTTCTTCATGTTTTCATCTTCCTCCATCTAATTCTCCCTTATACTTCGTTTTCATAAGTCTGTTGATTAATGATTGTGTATTATGCCAAGCACTCAACTACATCTTTGTGAGCTGTGTGATACTAAGCAGGATTAAAAGCTCCTGAGATTGCTTCTCACGGTAACACTCAAATTATATTGAAGGAGAAGGGCGGGGGGGGAGGAATGAAAGGGAAAGGAGAGAAAGGGGGAAAGGAAGAAGGAAAAGAGGGGAAAGGAAATGAGATCTGACAGAATTGAACTTGACAGATGGAATTAACCAAGACAGAGTGACGAGCGACCTGATCACACTGCAGACACTGGGGAAGTGCTCTGCGTAAATGCAGAATTCTATCTGAGAACTGGGAGCTCTGTGTATATATCATTTCCAAGCTAAGTTTGGCATGTGTACAGTTTCACCATTTTTGTTGTCTTTTAAAATTCATCCTTAGCTAAAAGTCCAAAGTATAGCCTTAAATAAATAGCTATTGAACAGAGACACTCTTACATTGAGATGCAAAGATGCTTCTAAGGATGACCCTTTACGGAGAAAAGTCACTTGGAAAGGGTTTAGGCACATTTATTGAAGACAGTTCAAAGACTCACATGGAAGGAAAACTGAAACATCGGAGATAAGGCAGCTTTCTCTATTTTTGGCAGCTCAAAGTGTGATTCAGCTATCTACAGTAGCCTGACAGAAATGAGAGCAAACCCTGCATCTTTGCAGCTTGAAAGGAATGGGTCCGAATGCTGAGGGGAGGATGCAATAGGTTATGAGACATTAAATCGATGATTGCTTTCCAGTGTCTGCATTTGTTTTGGCTTTCTAGTTGAACTCAAAACATTGGTCTTTTTAGGACTTATAAAGAATGTTAGCTCATAAATATAACTTACCTCTGAAACAGTTATGCTGTCAGCCAGAAGTCTTGCACATCCAGTGAAGTTCTGGAAAGGTTTTGCCAAGTTGGTTTCTATATATACATATGTATACATAGTCATTGGTCTTGTTTCACTATGTATTGTAAGATTTTTAGTAGGTTGCAAGAATCCTCTCTAACAGTATCTATCTTTTTCCAGAAAATATACTAACCTTCCAGTGCTAAATAGATACATCTCTTTATTCTCACTATAAAATGTTTCACAGTCATTTAATTATTCTTATGGCTCTTTTTGAAACTGTTCTGATTTATCAAAATCTTTTCTTAATTCTTGACATAACAAATGTATACAATACTGCCAGTGTATGCAGGTATGAAGTGAAAAGATGATGTCTACTTATGGATAAAAAAATTAATTATAGTATTCAGTTGCTTCTGAATACTGATACATACATTGGTCAGTAGGAAGCTAGAAAAATGTGCCAGCTTTTGAATTTTCAGAAATTGCTAGATTGAGATAAATTGCATTAAAAGATACATAAGTACCTTGTGGAGACATTACTATCTTCTAAATGCCCCTTTGACAAGGTCACATGATCTGACTAACATTTTCTCAGCTCTTAATCTAACATTCTAAACTTTTGAGCAACTTCATATAGCTGCCATGTTTTTAAAATTAACTTTTCTCATACATGCTTCTCTTCAACTGTACTTCATGTGTACTTTTCTTCAAATCTTTTCTTATCTTCTTCCCTTCCCAAAGGTTTTTAAGACCAATGTGTTTTTAAGACCAATCCTGACTAATGGATTGGACTTGATATTCAAAATTTTACCACTGGACTGGGGAGGCGTTCAGATTGTTCAGTGAAATATAGCACTCATGCTTCTGTTTTACTTAAAATTTACTGTATCTTAATGTCCAGAAGCTTATATCAGAGTACCTGATTTTTAGATGCATTATTATTAGTTATAATGTATTAGTTATAAGCTTATCTTTTCCCTAGAAGTTTGTTCGAAAGAATTCACAGGAGTATGGCTTTACATATGGAGGAGGACCAAAAAAAGTTTCCTAATGAAATGGAAATATCTGGTGCAAAACATCTGACATGAAACTAAAATTTATTATCAGTATACACTGTGACTGAATTTTTCCACATTTTGCAGCACCTAATTTTAAAGGCGATCCCTGGTCGTGTTTAGGCTGTTAATGCAAATATGGCTATTAAAATGATTGGAAAGTCTTTGCATGAAAATAAACCTAATACTACTCCACATTTTTACTAGAAAGGTTTTATGACTTGCCACTCCCTGTCATAAGTGACACTTGCTTTAGACTGTCACCTGTGGCATCAGTGATGTGAATACAGTTCTCTCTATATACTTTTCTTTGATTTGGGAAGGTCATTAGTTCTTAGCAAAACCAGTTTTTATGCCCATTGCAATACAAAAAAAAATGGTATGTTTGCTTTATCAAAAATGTAGAAATTTGCTAAAATCTTAACATCTTTCATATGATATATGCATGTAAGCACACAATAATTACATGTGAATAACGAAAAATGTATTGAATAAATGTGAAACAAATTATAATTGGGTAAAGGAATCTATTGAGGTATTAATTTCTTTACCTTAATATATTTAATTTGCCGGTGCAGATTTTACTGAATTACATTTAACTTATCTTGGGGATTCCTGCCTTAATATTTCTCAGGCAAAACTTAAAATATATTCCATTTGACTGCCTCAGAAATAGATGGTTTTACTAATTTGATAGCTAATCCTGTCTGCTTAGCACACACAAGAGAAATGATTTGTCATGCTTTTACTCAAATATCTTCCTAATCTGAAAATTACTGGTAAATCATGTGGCTTTATGCTTAAAAAAAAAAAACAAAAACAAAAACAAAAAAAAAACCAAAAAAAACCAACTTTCTTATTTAGTTGTCAGATATTTTTGTAGGTAGAATATTTAATCTGTTCTTTATTAGCATGTGTTCTATGCTGCCATTGTTCACATCTTCGACTTTCTTCATACCCTTGTGTCCTATCTTAAAAACTAATTAAATTCAGAGGACAGAGGATAATTTCAACAGTCATGAGGACATAGAGACACAGAACACAACTGGACAAGAAACATGTGAAAACAGTGCTGGTTTCCAGAGACACTGGAAGTGGGTGCTGGCCAGCATGAACACCATTCCACTTGTGGGGGTTTTGTGCAAGATTCTGGTGGGTATTGAAGTAGAGGCAACACCTTGAGGGACCTCTCTGACTCTGCCAAGGGAAGGAATATAACTCAGGAATGGAATAAATGAAAATTATGGGGAAAAGCATGAAGGGAAGCTGGAGAAGGCCCATCTAGCTCTTCCAGAAAAACCCTCATAGATCTCTGACAGCTGTGCCACACACCAAAGGTGTTGTTACTGTTAGATTTTATTTTCACATATGGCTCTTCACTACTGATAACTTTTTCTCAGCAATAATGTGTGAATTTACTGTAAAGAAACTATGGATCCTGACTTCTCACTTTTTTGTGTTTCATCATCAATGGAATGCTTTCTTCATTATTTACATGTTGTTAAATACATAGTCCAGTAAGCAGCAACCACTTGTGAAAAGTATTCTCAGTTAAAACTTCATTTAGATTTTTATGGCAAGTTTATGGTCTAAGTCCATGTATTGTTTAACAGGTAGCAAGGCCTCCTGCCACACTGCCGGTCTTGCACAACTTTGGGATTCTCAAGCTAGTGTTTCTGCTCAGTGAGAATAGGTTGACAAGTCACTGCTTGTGATAAGCCAAGAGTATAGCAGGATTACATCTATTTTTTTGTGAATTTAATACAGTTGTTCTGAACAGCTCAAGTAGTTTTTGTAGTATAACAACCCTCATCAAAAATGGGCTAATTAGAGAGGCTTTAACTTGACTCTAGGTAACTCAGGCTAATTGCACTGCTTCTGCACTCTGACAGATGCCAAAATACTGAGCAAATAATTCTTTAAGCAGTGGTGCATTTTGCCTACACCCTGAATATGTAATAATTAAGGAAAGTAAAGCCTATCATCATTAATGGTGCTGTAGGGTTCAGAGCATGAGATGGCCCTTTCTGTGATGAAAAATTAAACAAGTGCAGGTTTGGGACTTGCTTTTGAGTAAATGCGATGAATTGTTTAATAGCTTTAGAATGACAATTCTTTTTACTTTTTCGATGTAATGCAGACTAAGGAGTCATCTGTCATTTACAATCAATCCCCTGAGAAAATATTTGATAGAACAATTAGACTGGGTGTTAACAGTTTGGCAAGCTTTAGGGCAACATTGACAGTGATTCTTTATATGCAAATATTTAGGAAACTGTCAACCAGATTTATTAATACACAGAATTAGAGCCTGAAATTCTAAAGTGCAAGTAATACAGTTGTTCAAAATACATCTTTTGTTTTGTTAGACATGGATGATATCACAGATTTCAACAGAATTCTGCTGCCGAAGTTAGAAGCGACATTTAGTGGATATAAGCACTCTGGAGGTGCAGTTGTTGAGAAAGCAAAAAAGGTACTTTGTTTAATAGCCTCAAGGATTCCTGTAGCAAAGGGAGACCATTACTGTTTCCTGATTTTAAAAACAAACAAACAAAAAACCCCAAACCTGGCAGATGTTGCATATGATGAGAGATGTGTTGGCTGTGTAGTGCAGTTCTTCAGATTCAGGAGCTGCGCTGAATCCCATCACTGAAATCTATTTTCTGTTTTCTGACAGCTGTTTTTGCCATTTACTTTAAAAGCAGATGGGGAAAATGCAAAGAAGAGCTGTCAATTTTATTACCATGTATAATCAGCATCTGTGCAATACATCAGACTCATTGCACAGCTTACACTTTCTTCTCTGTAGTAAAAATTCTTTGGGGATTTCTTGACAAGCTTCTTGCAGACTTTTTGTAAATGAGTAGATGCTGGAATTGAAAGTATAGATTAATTAACTGCTAAAGCCACTATTGTATTGACCAAATTTACTTAATCAAGATGTTATGTTCTGATTGGTTTAATTATAAAATATATGGCTAATTTGCTGCTCCGTATTCAAATTCTTGTTTTCTTAGTTTTTTTTTTAAATACATCTCTGACCCCTTAAAATGCATTTCGGTGCAGCACATCTCTGTGCAGTATTTTTTACCTTTTTCTACTGAGCAGGCTTAGTATATTGTACCCCATCTGCATGATTTAAAATAAAAATGACTCTGTAGAGAACAGGGTGTTCTTCATCCTCACTCTGCCCTCTTTCCTGGTGCAGGAGTCTTTCATAGAAATGACTTTTTATAGTGGGAATATAAGCTAGTTTAAAAGTGTCAGTATAAATAAGCATGTTGTCTGTCTCTGTAAGTGCGGAAGTAGTAATCAGTAATGGTGTGCTGCAGGCTTATAGTAGAGAACAGCATCCTCCTGGAAAGTGTCAAGTGATTTACATGTCACAGGGCTCTCTGGGGACCGGGTGGGAAGAATCTTTCTACTGGCTGGGGACCTACTTTGATTTGATTTCATTAGGTTGGAAGTCACAACTGCAGAAGCACCTTTGTTTCTTAGAATAGTAGATGGTTGTACACTACAGTGTCTGCGGTGATAAGCAGTGGGGAAAGATTTAGAAAAAGAAATGTTCACATTACATTTCATAGATAGGAGAGATTAGGGAGCAGTCTTCAAAAAAGGTTCCAAGCAGTTTGGCAGTGTTAAAAGACAGTAAAACACTTATGTATTGATGCAGGACTTCTTTGAAGTGAAACACTAAAAGGAGCAGGAGACTTAATACTAAGAGCATTAATTAGCGTTTATGTGGTGATGGGCAGAGTACTCCTTATACATGAGGCAGTGCAAGCTTTGATGAAGCATGTACTTAACTGTCTTCCTCCATTATCTTATCTTATTAAATATGCTACTAAAATTGACTGTGGCTTTTGAAAAAGAAACCACCAAGGCACTGTTTATGATACATAGATGATCATTTATAAAAAAGAATGACTTCTGGGATGACTTTGAAGGGAGATGTTGTGCACAAAATTTAATACAAGTTCCGTGGAAAAATACTGATACTAGCTTTTTGTTCTTCTGTAATATAATGGTACTTCTGGCCATGTCATTTGCGAGCACTTAATAGCTGATTTTTTCAGTAATGGATAACTACAACCCATCCTATTCCAGAATTAAAAATGTTTCATTTAATATGAGGAATTAATATAAAGGAGTTTTTAATTACTATGGGTTTTATCAGTAGAATGCAAATTTCCTTTAGATATTAGTCTATCTGTGCTTTGTGACCCTGGAATATATCTAATTAGATTTTCTCTGGAATAGTGGATGCAAATTTGCACTCTGTGAAATTCAGCTGATTCTGGGAAGATAAAGCAGAAGATTACAGGATAACAAAGCTTGAAAATGTGATTTTGATTTACTTTCTTTACAGACAAAGTGGGGTATGAAAGATTTGTCTTCTTTATTTATATAATCTTATTTTTCCTAATTTTATACTAATCTCATTTCCTAAAATGTGATGTGCTTTAGCGCATACACTTTGGCGTGAGTTAAGAAAGCACATACATAGATGATCCTACTATAAAAAAATCCTTTATCCAGAAGAGCTTGTAAATTTATCCCAGCAATGCACTGTATGTCTATTAGACTATAAATTTCTCACTAAAAGGAAACGTTAGGTAAACTTGATGTGGAGTTCATTTTATATATTCACCAGTGAATTGGTAGTTCGCTCTATTAGAACTGCTAGAAAATTAGCTTTCAGAAATATACTGTAGTAGGACTTCTTCAGGTTTTGGATCCATATAATTTGTAGACAAATTGGACAGCAGTAAAGTAAATCTGCTACTCCATCTTCTCATAAAGAATGACATACATGTATCTTGTAAGGTACTTCAGTTTATAGAACTATTCTATTTTTAAATTAAAAGAGGAAACTGGAAAATACTTTGTGTCTTAATTTAGTGCTAAACCTTGTCTTTCTCAAGTTACATTCCATATTGTGTCTAGTTAAGAGCATTCTGTGTTTAAAGATAGGTGAACGTAGACTGGAGCCCCTCCAGCCCTAGGTTACAAATCTCTACATCATGGGCTAATAAGCAGCATTTATATATGAGGCTTGTGGCAGCGTCATGTGGGAGCTTTGCCACTGCAATATCTGTCTTTCCCATACACACAGAGGCATTTTCACACAGAGGCATTTTTCCCCAGTCTCTCTCTCTCCAGCAGTTCGAGTCCTCCTCTGTAATATGGCCTAATCCTTCCCTGTCCTTTTTACCCTCCTCCCCTTTCCAGTCCTCTGCATATGCCCTATGTGTTTCCCTGTGCAAGATATTCTTTGGCTGGTTTTCAAAGCTACACATCTGATAAATGTCTGGTCATGCTATCCCTGGTGGTTAGGCAGTCGGTTGCTGCCAAATAGAGTGTGTAACAGGAATGGATGGATGGCTACCATTCCCTTCATGGCTGGGTTAATTTGGTTTCTCAACTCCTTCCCATTGCTAAAATAAGGAAATTTTTAGAAATTTATTATCTGAAGGTTTTACCTTGCTTTGACCTAGCCAGCTGAGTAGAAAAGTATCTAGATGATAAGCATGCGCAATCTTTATTTTCTGGGGAAACTAAGCTAAAAGTGTAGTGGAAGAACAGAAAATACTTGGGTTTGGTTTAACTTGGTGTTGACCTTTAACTTAAGCAAGTTTTTACGTATTCGATGTTTGCCTTCTGCATCTACTCAAGTGTATTGGAGAAGAGTGACCTTGTTCCTTTATAGCCTAGTCAGTACTCCTTGTCTGATGCAAAATGTGTTTCATGGGTCCAAAAGGCTCAGCCAAGGTGAAGAAAGTGTGTGAAAGAATATCGTGTTTATGGAAAAAGTTAACACTCTTGTGCCATGGAAATCCCTGCAGTGTTTAAAATATACCTGAAAACTGTAGCAAGGTGGCAACATTTTCCTAGTTAAGGACTTTTTTAAAACATGGACCCTGTCTAACACAGCTCTGATAGAGATTTCTGTGTGTCAGGAAGATTTTTTTAAGGCTTTTTTTTTTTCCTTGGCTTCTTTATAAGCCATCCAAGAACAAATACTGCTAAGGTAAAGCATAGTAAGACTTAAGAGATTTTGAGTATTAAATTTATAAATATCTTCATCTGAACAATACTTCACGAAGGCAACAAAAAATCCTTCTTCAGTTCAGCTATACAGTGATCTGTGCAGAAACTTTACAGAAACAGGCAATTGTTGTAAGAATAGTTTTTTGGAAAGGCTTACTCAAAGTGAATATATGAGCTCATTAGTCACATTGCACACACAGAGACTCATATGTCTCTATCGGAGTAAAAGTGAAATAGAAGAGCGTTAATAGGACAAGGGTAAAAGGGAAAATATAGCTAATATTCCTGCATCTAGATTTAAAAAGGCTTTTTGACCTTAGATTCTGAGTCAATGTCCAAGTAATTTAAAGTAGTGCAGTAAATTCTACAGAATTTTGATTCTTTATACAAAATAGATTTTTGGCATTGTCTTTACATACATAGATCATAGTAAGAGTTGATACCTGTGCATGAAAGAGGGAAATAGAAAGCTTATTAGATAAGCATGTTATGTAGTTTGAATAATACTGCCTTTTCCTGTTGTACTTTTTAGTATAAATACTTTCATTCCTTATGTCTACCATAACCATGAAATACGCTGGTGTGTGAAGAAGTAGTTTCTATTTTAAATGTGCTTATTGCTGAATCTGTTTTGACTCGTTGGCAAGTGGGTCATAGGTCTTTATCAGCATAGATTTCCCATATGCAAAGCTTTGGAAGTTAAAAAAAATCTTGGAAAACTGTTTCCATCAGCAAATTCACACTTTGCAGTATGGCAAGTTTCAGTCACAGTCACTGTACACACACAAAGCAAATGTGGCCAGTAACATAAACTACAATTTTAGATTATAATACTTGTTTAAAGAATTTAGAGGTGTAGCTGTGCAATCCTAGTATTATATCTTAAAGAAAATGCGTTACATACTGTATCCAAAGAAATCATGTGTGCGTGTCTAAAAATCTGGTATTTACCTTACTGCAGGTAGCGACATATGTTATTTGTTCTGTAGGAACATTCCTCTCTCCTTTCCTATGGTTTGCATATTTCAGTGATTAACTGACAGAAGTCTTTAGCCGTTTCTAAATAAAATTTATTATAAAAATTGCTGTATGTGGATAATACACAAGTAGTCAATTAACACTAACTCAAGTTTGAACTTTTTAATGACAGTTCTAGCCTAAATTTTTCAAAAATCTTGTGTGCTCTGAATATAAGTTTTCTTTAGATACAAAACCAAGATTGGGATTTAACTTGCAACATTGTACTCTCTAGGTTAAAAGGTTTGGTTTTACAGACAAAAACTGATTTTTTTGTAATGAAAACTGAAATGACCTTGTTTCTCAAGATAAAAATTATACTGAAAAAGAAAGCAAAAGCAGCCTTCTTTGTTAAAGTCTACCCCTTCTAGTTTGTTATGGCTTTAGATTGCCTTTTGGCTTGGGTTTTGTATTTTTATGTTGTTGCTATTCTTTTGCAGACGGTTAGAACAAAATTCAATCAAGGTCATACCTCCTGGAGCTTTCTCACCATATAAAAAGCTTCGAAGAATGTACGTACCCAATAATTTAGATTTAATTTTTCATTTTCTCATATATATACACATACACATATACACATATATCTATATATAAAAATAAAAAACAAGTCAAGGTCATACAGAGGAACTGTAGTCGATGTGTGAGCATTTAAGAAAGTTTGACTGCTGGGAGATTAACTGATATGGCAGACTGGTTATTAACACCATATAGCATCTTTGTCACATTAATAATAGCTGGTTTTTACCAAGTATTGAAATTATTTAATATGGTTCTTCATAGAAGCAATATGTTACTGTAGTGAACATTCTATAAAAAAAAATAAATTAATGGGGATAAGCCACTTTTATTTCAGAATAGCTTTGAGGCTGTATAGTCCTATGGCCCTAGCAAACAGAGAATTCTTTATAAAATGTACTTTAGCAATTGGGAAAAGTAAATCTTTGTCATTTTTTTTTCAAGCATTTGAAAGGTCTATTTTTAACCATGCATTTTGTTTCAGTGTACTGACAATTTTAGTGGTTTTATATTAAAATGCTTTGGCTATGTGACACATAAATATTTTAATTTCTCTCTCCCTTCCATGCCTAATTCTAATTACTTGTTATTTTAATGTTTGCTATTTTGAAAATAGCTTGAATTAATTGAATGAAATTTAATTTATTTCAGTGACCTGAGCAATAACCAGATCTCTGAAGCAGCTCCAGATGCTTTCCAGGGCTTACGTTCACTCAATTCACTGTAGGTATCTGTTTGACCTGTAAAAACAGAAGCAAATTTCTCATATTCTTATAGTGAAATTATTTTGGATTTTTGGCTCCTTCCAGAATTTTCATACAAATTCAATCAATTCTGAAAGTTGTAAAAATCATTTCAGAGTGTTAGAGTGATAATTGAATATTGTATCACAGCTGGATATTAAAAATGTATGGGTTTTTTATAAATATGTTCATGGCAAAGAGTTGAACAAAATCAAACATTTCTTTTATTCCCCAGTTAGTTGTTCTTAAAAATAGCAAATCCACTTACTAAGGTCCCTTGGTAAGGCTGTTAACAGTGAGGTGCTGATTCTGCTGAGAGCTCTTTGGGCAACACACCTTTTGGGAAAATGTGTGATCCTGCTACCTCACAGGACCACGAGGATCTTGCAAGTATCAAGTTGCTGCTGTTAAATTCTCTTCAGGAAAATGGAAACTTCTTTAAAGTCAAAATCACATAGTATATGCCTTTCATAATGGCGGCTTTGTTTGCTTTATTATTTCCTGGTACAGTGTCCTCTATGGCAATAAAATTACAGAACTTCCAAAGGGCCTATTTGAAGGACTCTTTTCTCTGCAATTGCTGTGAGTATTTTTATAATATTTATTCTATTTTGGGATAACTCAGAGGGTAAACATGATGAGAGATTTATGCCTGGAGAAGAACTGGCAGGAAATTCCGTCTGTAAGATCAGAGTATAATAAAAATAAACTATGGTAAAGCCAAAGGAGTCAAGACTGTTGTAGGCCAGCTTGCCATTCATCCACAAATTTGATCATATCTCAGCTAATGTCTCAGCCTAAAATGATTAAAATGAAACTATTCTTTTGTGTGGAATTTATAAAGATAAAACACATAAAATATGATACTGTCTTGCCCTGTAAACAGCATATAGTATGTATAAAGTTGTGTGGAACCATAGAAGGAATATTTGTATGTTTTATAAAGAGAAAATATGAAGTGGAAATGCTATGTAATTTTATTTCTAGTTGTACCCATGGAAGAACAGAGTTGCAGTACAGTTTCATTGATGACTTTTAATGTTTTCTGACATGGTGATATGTTTATCAAATATTGTCAATATTTAGCATAAGAGGCTGTGCACTAGTTGTACTGTGTAAAAGAATTTTGTGAAATAGGCCATAAAACAACAGTGGTGGTTTTGGAAGAAATTGTCCCAGAATAACTGACTAGATTTAAAGCTTCCTCTTAAAGACTTTAAAACTTCTTCCCACGTGATTAGAAGTATTTAATGTCCAGACGTCATAGTGTAGTGATTGGGAAAATGTCTATTATTAAACAACTCATTGAAGACGGTGAAACAGTAAGTAAAATCAAAGAAAATGCAAGTTCTAGCACCACCTAGAGGTTTACATTTTTATTTATTTTAGTCACAGACTAGTATAAGGGGGGGGAGGGGGTGCATTCCTATTTTCCCTTAAAGAGATAGTTATAAATAGTAGATAGTTTTCGTTATAAAAATATATTTCATATTTTGTAAAAAAAAAAGGAAGTGACTTTTCTCTGAACTTCAGTTTATTCTGTATTAAAACTATGTCCACAGCTTGATATACTTGGCATAGACAAAATACATTTCAGTCTAAGTAAATTTCTGCTTGTGTGGTGAAACTTTTTATCAGGGCATTGGTTTTCAAATCCATCATTCCATTCCATTTCTGGCTGGAAATGTGAAAAAATAAAAACTATTTCGTTATAAAAATGCATCTAGTTGAATGACGTTTTAATTTTTTTCTCTTCAAAAGCATGAAGGAGTTGGTTTAGATTGGTTTGTTTGCTTTAACTTTAGAAGTCTGGGAGGTACAGGGAAGAAAAGGTTCCCTTTGAAGATGGAGAGGAAAAAAGATCCAAGACAGATTTGGATATATTCCATGCCACCAGTTTTTACTACAACTCTGTTAATGCGGCAGCATGCTGATTAGTAACATATAATTAAAAGTGCCACTGCACATCTCTTCCAGCTAATGAACACAGTGTTCAGTTCCTTTTTTTTTGTTTGTTTATTTATTTGGCAAAAGGAACTGGTTTTCCTTGCAGATACTTGATTTTTTAAGCTTGTTTCTTTGCACAGACAAATACCACACACACGTTCTAATAGCACATACAAGAAATGTGATTTTAGCTGAATAAACCCACACATTTCAACTCCAAGGTGCAAATATTTAGGAATGATTTCAGATCACCTAAATAAGATATTTCACACCACTAAAATGCCTTATGTCACTGTCAATTAATAGTTGTTTCTACATCTCTTGTTCAGATTACAAATGCACACAAAAAATTTTCTGTGAAAAACGCTGAAGCTGCAGTGACACTGAGCGAATTTTTTCAATTTTGTAATTGCCTTCTATTAAACAGATTACTGAATGCCAACAAGATCAATTGCCTGCGAGTTGATGCCTTTCAAGATCTGCACAACTTGAATCTTCTTTCTTTGTATGACAACAAGCTTCAGACCATTGCAAAAGGCACCTTCTCACCCCTACGTGCAATTCAGACCTTGTATGTATGCTCTTGTTTATGGTTGTCTTTAGTATGACTTCATATCCTACAGTGTACTAAAAATATCGGGAACTGCTGAGACCAAAGGGAAATAATGTGTGAAATTATCATTTTTTTCTTCATGAAAGGCATTTGGCGCAGAACCCGTTTATCTGTGACTGCCATCTGAAGTGGCTGGCGGATTATCTTCATACAAACCCCATTGAGACCAGTGGTGCCCGTTGCACCAGCCCCCGCCGTCTGGCAAACAAAAGGATTGGCCAGATCAAAAGCAAGAAATTCCGCTGCTCAGGTAATTTTCTTAGTTCAGCTGCTATTTTTCTTTTGTTGGCAAAAACAGTGGTTATAGAAGTTCTAATGAAGGCAGCTGGCTCTATGGAATTGCTAAACATTGCAGAATCTTTTTTAGTTCTTTGGAGGGGGGGAAATCATGAAAGTCATAGAGTATTGGATCTCGGAACATTACTATAGTTAACACATTTGGCACTATTTCTGAGTAGCATTGAATCGAACAAAAGAAATGCAATATATAATACTTAAGAATGAAATGCTAAAGTTATTCACTACAAGTATCACCAACATAAATCATTTTGTAAAATTTCCGCAAGGCTCTGGAGTATGTGAAAGATCTAAAAATTTCTAGCAAAATATGGAAACATGACATATTCATTCTATACAGGGAGCTTACCTCATACTGAAATTTACTGTTTTCTTTTTTCTAATCTTACTCCATTTCCTACTTACATTTCTCTAAAACCTAACTTTTGTCATATGGTATCCAGCTGTTCCAGGTGCATTTCACATTCTACAGTTTATTCAGTCTCAAGTGCAAATACCAGATGAGAACTGTTTGTTATCCATGTTCCGGCTACATTTATGACTATTCACACTTTGTTGTTTATCAGCTCTCGTTGTGAATACACATTTTTTTCACTTAATTATCTGTAGTTAACTGTAGTCCATACGTAATCTAATAAAACTCATTCTTTGCTTGCTGACATTCAGGTGCATCTTCTATTTTTTTTTTCTCTTTATTTAGCTAAAGAACAGTATTTCATTCCAGGTAGGTTTGGCTCTGCAGTAGGATTGACTAACTGCAGATACTCTCTCCCTTTCCCCCAAAAAGCAAAGTTTGTTAGAGCTTTTAGGAAACTGATGCATGTGTATTAACATTAGTCAATACCTGTAGCTAGACATAGTTTTCCTTTGTAGATTACTAGTAGTTCTGTTTTCTGAATATGAGAGCTTAGCATGCAGCTCCATTTACTTTTTCTTGTCTCACAAATTTGCACACAACCTACCAAAATTATACCTCTACTTAAATTATTTAGAAGGTTGCACCTGCTAGTTCATATTTCAATTGACACCTTTACTTACCTCGTACGTTGCCTTTCTGCCACTACTGTTTTTAAAATGTAGCTCCTGAGCTGCTTTTAAACACAGGAAACCATACTACCATCAAAGAGCTAGTACAACTTTAAAAAAAAATAAATGTTTTACAAATAAACATTTTCTTCCTTTGCTTTTATGCTCTACACTGGCTGCTGCTACTGCTTGCTCACCCTCCTTGTGTTTACGAAATCACAGTGGAATGCTTGGAAAAGAAAGCTGATATTCTTCATTAAAGGCATTCTGTGGTCACACACATACAATGAATCAGAAATGCTTTCCATTAAAGAAAATACAACTTTAGAGTTGGGGTGAAACAGCAATTTACACGCTGCTTTAAGCTACAATACATCTATGATATTTTCACAAAAGAATTACTGATGTTGGCCCTAGCTCTTTGAAATATGTTTCTTTCTTTATTTTACCTTGCTTGTCAGGTGTGTGCACTGATTTCTTAATAGAAAAAAAAAAAAACAATGATGCATTTGCATTATGTTCCTAACAGATTATAAATGATTGATTGGCACAATAAACAAGGGGATAACGAATCTCTTGCTGAATTACAGTATGTGATTTGCAAGCAGGGTTTTCTACCATAGTTTAATACCTAGAAAAATATCTACAATAATTTATTATGACACCAGTGCACTTGTTCTTTCAAGTACTACAGGAATATTGTCATTCTGCAGTGATCTTAGTCTTTGTCTTTTAAGCTGATATGTTTAACAGCTCTTCTCCTAATGCTGTGTGATGTATCACTTAAATTTGGAGCAATCATGTGAAGTTCTTCATGCCCTCATACTAATATGCTGGTTTGAATATGAAGAAAAGGCAAAATGAAATACAAAATAAGGCAGCAATTTGTCAGCATTGGCAGCCGCAAAAATGTGTTTTAGAGCAGCATAAAACAGAGGGGGATTCAATTTCTCAAACCTGTAGTACCACTCAATTCCTTAATGAGTAGAACAGCTGTATTCCTGCCACAGAGTGACTTCTACTCAACCTTGCCAACACAACTTTTGTCTCCGAGTTAGAAGTGTTTTCTTGCCAGCAAATGTCTTCACAGCCTGTTTATAATATGGCCACACATGCAGTTTAGGTTTGTTTATGTACCCTTAAAAAATGCTATTCCTGGGGAAAAAAAAAAAGAAGAAAAATACTTAAATTAATCACAAAGTGCTAGAGACTTGCTTCTTGAAATATAGCTTCTGTGCTTTCTCTTTCTATCATGTTATCAGCGAGATACTGCATAAAATTATTTTGGCTGTTGAAGACCTTGTCCCTGAATATTTTAGTTGTTTGCTTTAAACTGCTAACAGTGATTTACTCTGGATGCAGAAAAAAAAATAATGTATTTGTAGCCTTGCTTATTGGTTATTTAAAAGTGCTAAACCCACTTCTTTACACTTCAATAAATACTGTAAAAATGTTAGCATTTCTTTAAAAACTTAAATATTTTTATATTTAAATATGTCATTAGGAGATCTTTCTCTGCAGACACTAGGAAGTCTTAGTAGAATTTCACTATAGTCATTTGAAGACTAAAGGTTATAGAAGTATTAAATCATTACTCTGAAAAAATATCGTTTGTCTACTAGCTCATAGAAATATTCCATGTAGTTATACCGTATGTGTTACTTAGACATTTACAAACAGTAGATAACATAATACATGATGGCTGTTGGGGTTTTTCTTTTCCTCCCCTGAGAAAACTTTCTCCTATGTCTCTTTGGCTTATTAAGGTTTTAAGTGGCATAGCATGTATATATGTTCAAGGGAGCAACTTTTAAAGAATACTTTCAAAATAGTGAATAATTAATGCATGGGAGGCATTATCATCCTATATGAAATCTGTAACTAACCCCAGTCTGTTCTTCATTCTTTAATGCCACTTAAAATGAATTATTCTTTCTCTCTGCTGAAGATAGTACCCCTTAGCAGCATCTTCTAATCAAACTAAAGTTGAGTAGAGAACATGAGAGCTTAGTTCATGTTTTTGTCTTAATTGGGATTACTCTGTCTTTCTTTCCTTCTTGGCTATCTTTACTTTTGCAGGAGTTCACCATTTTGGCTGTAAGTAAAGTTCAGTGTCTGAGCTAAATCACAATGTACCTCCCAGCCCTGATGCACCTTCTACTAGTCTCAGTCTTTTCACCTTTGTCCAAGAAGAACCCACAGGTCCTTTCAGCTTCTCTTTGTTTTCTTTGTCACCCACCCTTGGTTCCTTACTGGATGTTTTCTCCTGATATGTTTAGGACGTTTTCTTTGACTGCCTATGGGAAATGGTGGACAAAACTTTCAATGTGGTTCATTTTTATTGTACTTTTTATTTAATCTGTGACAGTAATACTGTTACTGTGGCACTGGACATTCCGTAATAAGAATGCCATGTCATGTAAGCAAGTATTAAACTTCAAATGCTTCTGTAACTTATACCTACTCCTTCCTCTTTTCCCTTGCTCTTATCCTTGGCCTAATGGATGCAGTTTTGATAATGTAGCGAGATTTTCTGTTGTGCTTGATCTAACCATGTGGTTGTGAGGTATGAGTAAAACATGGTTCTGTCAAGCACCATGGAACGTCACGCAGCTTTCTACAGCATGGCAAGCTGCTGAGGCTTAAGTCAGGATCACACATATTTTAAATTAAACCTGAAAACAGGGCTTTCAATCTTATGTGTTTGAGATGATGTGAAGTATCGAGACTATAAAAAAAAAATCACAGAGGTTAATGAAGTCCAGTCAACGATACAAATTTGTAACAAGAGAAAGAGAAAAGGTGGCATTCAGGATCTATTTATTCTTGATATAGAGAAAGAAAATAAATTCTAAAAGAATCAGTGGCATTTGTGTGATTAGCTATAACAAGGCTAGATTGGCTGACAACATAATCAGCAGAAAGTACAGCTGTGAAAAGCTCAAGTTAATGTTATCCTGTTATGTGAAGTTGGTCACAGTTTCTTTTTCCAGCATATCTTAAGCCCCTATATTTAACCCTCTCTTGAAGTCCTTGTGTCTGTACAGTATCACAAAGTTTATCATACATTTCCCAAGTTGCCCACCCGTTATCTGCATTGCAGACATCTTTTCAACCTTCTCACAAGAAGCAAATCTTATACTTTATTGACTCAGTATCTGTCTTTTGACTTGACTCTTCCACAGGCACTGAAGATTACAGATCCAAATTAAGTGGAGACTGCTTTGCAGATTTGGCTTGCCCTGAGAAATGCCGCTGTGAAGGGACCACAGTGGACTGCTCCAATCAGAAACTCAACAAAATTCCTGACCACATCCCCCAGTACACAGCAGAGTTGTAAGTTGAACCAATAATAAAGCATTATTTTTCTTATGGAAAAACTAACTAAAATTTTCAAATATAAACCCACAGCTTTACTTTTTTGAACAACAAAAATTAAATGTAACCTCTGTGGTGCACTTCAAAGGACGAGTTATTAATAAAAATTATTTATGCATCATTTTAGTACCATGTGGCCTTAAAAACTTACAGTAAATAAATAAGGCAACTATTCTAGGTTTCTAGTTCTCCAGTAAATGAGCTACCCACTTGGATATTTTTGAAAGGTAGCAGGGTTTATTTTGCTTTTATTTTAACTACAAGAGCAAGTAGGACATCCAGTGACCAGAGGTCTGTCTTAAAAAGTGCTACCTAGGTGTTTAATAAAACAGAGCTGATTCTTCTTATGCAAAGCACACATAATGTGTGTCAGGCAGGAGACCAGAGGAAGATAAAGCAGACAAACAAGACTGACTTGGGTTAAGAAGATGAGATAATAATATAATGAACAGAGATGAGGAGAAAAGAAGTCACAGTTTATTACTTGCTTAATAAATGCCATATGGGAATGATTTGTAAGTATTACAACTGAAGTGCTCTTCAAGGAGTGGTTGAAAGATAAAATTAAGACAGCTTTACAAGGTTTTCCCATGCGCAAAGCATAGTATGAAAGGGAATGCAGAGATGCTTGAAGGATCAGCAGAAAGGCAGGAGATGAAAGTGACCATCATTGGCAGAGCAAAGGCGGGAGAAAATAGCTGGTTTTCCTAGGAGATTCAGTTTAAAGAACAAGGCAAAATGATGAGGGACAAAAGAGAGAGACTTTGATTTGATGTAGTAAAGCGGGGACAGAGATGTGGAGACAGAAGTACTGTGATCAAGTTGTGACCCAC
Organism: Astur gentilis; assembly: GCF_929443795.1. NCBI lineage: Eukaryota > Metazoa > Chordata > Aves > Accipitriformes > Accipitridae > Astur > Astur gentilis. Next base: position 30,264,027 of record NC_064882.1, on the reverse strand, counting down.
AGGGGCGAGATGAGCAACAGTATGGCACATCTCTTAAAAGATAATCAGTCCACAGCTGGCATCAAAGCAACAGTACAGCAGTGAAGGTATGAAATAATGAGACCATGGTTAAGAATTTTGAATATCTGCACAGGAAAAGGAATTTGAAACTGAAATATTGTGTAAATACAGATGGAGATTTTTGTCTGTCTCTGAGCTGGGAGAAGGAGTTGAACTTACTGATGTTTTAATTACAAATCTGAGTGGTAATTCTAGTTGTGCCCAGAATGATGGCAAATTCAACTGAAAAAGTGGCATATGTGGAAAAAGCAAAGCTCAGCTTTTGGCCATGTTCACACTGTTGATGTATTGTTAATAAAGTAATGCCAGAGAAGAAAAAATTGATACACAGTCTTGGGTAAAGGGAGATAGATTTCAGTGGAGAAATACATTTTCTATAATATCTTGACTTGAGGAATAAAAACTGATAGAATGGGTAACGGGTTAAAGTGCAGGAGGAGATTATAAGGTAATGGTTGTAAAAATCATAGCTACTGAACCAAGAGATGAGAAATGGAGTTGTTGAAGTGACAAGCATGTATTGTCTTGATTCTTAGCAGGATTCATGTTTAATTCTCTTTGCTCTGAAGAAATAATAGTTTAGTATTATAATGGTTGTTTTTCATATTCATTTATTTACATGTGGAAGATAAACTGTCAAGTGTTTTCTTTCTATAATTATGATTCATACATATTAAATTCAGAAGAAACAATTAAATCATCAAGGCTCATCTGCTGTTTATCCTAAACTCTCAAATTTCAGTCAACAAAAAAAATTGTGTTTGACGAAAACATAATTCATGTTTCGTTACAGCGATTCTTTCAGAAAACATCCAGTCTTGTTTGAAGATATCAGTGCATTAAAAATCTACCATTTCTCTGAGAGTATTACAGAAGTTAATCAATTATCTCCCTTCACTTCTGTTAAAATCTTTTAAAATGGGAACTTTTACTTCCAGATGGAATCTGCTTCTCTTCAGTTTCCATCATTGCTTCTTTTATATCTTTTGCCATTAAAGAACCCTTTTCTATGCAGTACTTTATCCAAGTAAGATGGTCTTAAACTGTAGCAAAGTTGCTATTCAACCTTCTTTTTGATAAGGTGTACAGATTGTTCTTCAAGTCTTTTGATGTAATAAAAATTTGAACAGCATTGCAAGTATTCTAGAGGGGATAAAGGAATTATTTCTGCATTTTTTTTACTTCCTCTAAAAAATCCAATTGCTGTAGCTAAATATGCTCTTCTGGTATCTGCCTCACTTATGCAAAAGTTACAGCTCTTTCTCTAGATTCCTCCTGTTATTCCTGGTCTTTGATTCACTGCCTTTGTTTTTCCTCTTGGGACTTCGCAATCTAGTTCTAGAGCCACTCTGTAATTTCCAGTTCACAACATTTACTGGCGTATATGAGAAGAGCAGCTAGTTAGCCTTTCTTTTCTTTTACCCACCAAATTTGAGATAAGGGTACTTGTTAGCATCAAATGACACTGATGCTTCTATAACAGTGATGAGGAAAGCTAGATTATTTTCTGCAGGGTGTTGTTTGGAGCTAAGACTCAGCTTGGAAACAAAGATCAAAAGTGAGGAAAGAGTGTTGATTTTGTAGATTGCGCAGTAATAATATCACATCAAAAAACCTATTTCTTCAGAGTAGTTGTTTTTAAAAAAATCTGAAAATAATAATACAGTTCAAGACAGATACTTAATTGTAAAAGGTGAAAAAATTTATAAATGAGTCAAGTGATGTTCTAAATTTTTCTATTTTGTTGCTTGCTTATTGTCTTCCAGAAAACCGGCAAAAGATCTGTCTAATCTGCCTCTGAAGTATTTGAGATAAAGTACAAGCCTGTAAATGCACCCCAGAAATAATATATTTTTCAGGTAGCATTCTAATATATAGGAAAATTCAGGAAGCATTTGATAAATCACTCAAACCAGAGTCCCCAGGAGGAACACTAAATAAAAATTATTTCAGTCTTATATGTTCAATTTATGTGATGATTTTACAATAGCTGATATAATACCAGATCCTAACAAGATAGTTTTTGAAAGCATGAATATCACTGCAGTACATAGCCTCCCAGGAAGGTTCAGCTATCGTACCAAAACATGCAAATATTTTACCCATTGTGTTAATGAAACAGGAAAAAGCATCAAATAAAACAGAGAAACAGAATATTTAGACAACATCATCAAATGCTTCTTTGTTTACTTTTTTGTTTGGAGAATGACATTTCAGTACTTTTCTTTGAATAAACCAGATACAAGTCTTTTTACGATAATTTTCATGATACAGTGATTGACTGATTGTCTTTACCAATAAAGAGCACTGGGTTCAATAAATAATATTAAGATCCAGAAGGAAGATATCACCACATCTGTTAATTTTCCAGTCATCTGTAATAATTTTGATTCCTCTGTGTGTGGTATCACTTACCATGATAGTAGAATGACAACTTCTTGCACGAGTATTTAACAATTCAAAATCTAAAGCCAGCAATCTCCAGCCATAGAAATGCCATGTGATCCATGTGGTCATTCTTCTGACCACAAACCCATGATTTGTAACTCTTGATGTCCCTTTATTTGTGGATATACCCTCAGTGATGATGTATGATTTGTGATATCACTGTATACACAAAGTTGGAGAGAAGATATGACTTGTGCTACATTTTTAACCAAACATAGTACAGTGATTCAACCCATGCTTCTTTTGCATCACAGAGAAGTATAGAGAAACTTCTCAAACACTGAAAATCTTCAAAACACATGGAAAATTCTTAAAATTGTTCTGTAATATTGATAGTAGACTAAGACTAGTTTAAATAAAATAAAAATTCAAATTCTACGTATGACAGTAGGTAGGACTAATTTGTGGTAGCACCACAAATACAAGATTGAGGAATAACCAGCAAGTAGTTCAAGATAAAAGGCTATGGCAGTGTTATCATACATATTAAAGATGGAGTGCCATTGGGCACAAATTTCATTTTGGGATGTATGTATAGGAGTATAGTATGTAAGTTATATGAAATAATTGTTTTACTGTACATAACATATCATCTGGAATACTGTGTCAAGGACTTCACTTTTCAAGATGGATATGGATCACTTGGAAAAAATGTCAAGGAGAACAACAGTCATCTAGAAAAGAAAACTTCTGAGGAAAAACTGGAAAGTTTGGGTGCATTTATGTGAAAGAAACTTGAGGGAGAGACAAAGTAAATTATTTTTAGTATGTAAAAGGTTGTTCCAATGAGGGAAGGATCAAATTGTTTGCCTTTTTCAATGGGGGTAAAAATGTTTGCAGTAGAGCACAGCAAGGAAGTATTATTAGAATCAATAAATGTTTTCACAAACAAGTCATTCTACTAGATGATATAGCACTAGAAAATTATTTGAAAATGTCAGCATTTATAGAATGCTTGGTGCTTCTGTTGTTGATGGTCAGGGGAAAAAAGGCTGTTTACAATGATGAAGTAACTTTGTATATTGACACTGTGCAAAAAGTTGTTTGATATGGTCCCACTAAAAATCGCATTAAGTCATTCAGCTGATTTCAGAGGTGGTAATTTTTGATATTCATGTTCCTTGTACTTCAGTGTGGTATACAAATGTTCTGTGTATATCCAAAAAACTCTTCCTGTCTTCTCTCAGTTTGGTTCCATGCTGAAACCATTGTACAGCCATACCTTCAGATTTACAACCTTCATTTCCCTTCTGGCTATCATTGGGAATCAGCAGGAAGGAAGGATGAACGAGCAGCTTGCTTTTATTTTCTAGGGGTTTTTTTAATCTTGTCTTGCAATAAGGCAATTCTGAAGAGCATTCTGGGTTTAGAATTATGCTGAATTTCATTTCACGGTGATGTTGTCAGTCATCTCTTTTCCTTCCTATTTAAGATCTCTAAATAAAAGCTGGATAGACTCCCTTACTTAATAAGATGACTCCATTAAAACATACAAAGAATCTAAGACTCATAATTTCCGTTTTCTTTTCAAGAGAGGAAATAGGGAATACTGGGTCAGTGCAGATATTTTTTGCAATATAGATGGTCCCCTAACCTAGCAGCTGCTAAAGGTATACTATGCTGGAACAGCCTTGATACCTGAGCAGGAAAGATCAGTATCCAACTTGTATTTGTTGCTTACGGTATACCTTCTTGTAGTGTTAGAAAACAGCATTTAATGCTTCCTTACACAACAGACGTGTGTTAGGTGTCGTGGTCTGAAGATAAACCATGGTCAGAGAAGTGGTTTTAACATCTTGGGAAGACCTATGCAGTATGTTTCAGTCCCTATCCAAAAGAAGCATTGACCATAAAGTAATTAGTTCATTCTGTAAATAATGTTCTTTGAGCACCTCCAGATGTCTGGCAGACCCCACCTGATATACTTTAAAGAACAGTAAACTAATCTTCAGTGGTTTATCCATAATTCTTTAAGATTTTTATTTATAAGTTGCCATGGAATCCTTCCTTAGTTACATTTTTGGTTTTCTTCCCTTAATAGAAAAATCAAAAACTACTTCTTCTATTTCTCTGCAGTTTTAGTTGTATGATGTTTTGTGTTCTCATTTTGATTCTGTTTGTCTTATGTATGTCTAAGTTTAATTAATAAGAATGTTCATTCACAGGAATTATCAGAATTACAAATGTCAATATATATGTAATTGTTCTTCAGCTACCAGTTAAACACCAACTATTCAGTTAAACCACTCTGAAAGTTTCACTTAGTGTGGAATATTCTGTACCAATGCCCGAATATGTTTTTCTGAAATTGATGTCATTTCTTGTAGGCGACTAAATAACAATGAATTTTCAGTCCTGGAAGCTACTGGAATCTTTAAGAAACTTCCTCAGCTGCGTAAAATGTAAGTGCAACTTCAGTGCCCTTGTCTACTCAGATAGCACGTTAGCTCCTTGCTGTGTTTCTCCACCTTTCTTAGTTCTTATCTATTAAAGATTCAGAATATTTTAATCAAAAATCAAGAATGGGTTTAAATTAGTAACTGATGTAGGTTAGAGTTGGCAGCTCTTCTCTATGGGACTAGGTACTGCCAGGAACTTCTCATAGTGTGTAGCTCCAGCACCTTCACTGCAATGTCCAGCCACCTGGTCTGTTATGCAGCCACAGCAGGGAGCTCACAGTATAAGCTGCTCAAAAAAGGTTCCAGTAATTTTTTGTAACTTCCTGTACTACTCCCTAACCAGGCAATTTTGCCTCTTTCAGCACATTCAAGACATGCCTTTGATTCTGTGCTTCATTAAACTGTCATTAGACAAGGGGAATATCAAAATTAAATGACTGAAAAAAAAATGGTTTGATAGCTCATCCATGTAAGTCCATGTTCACAGTTCATGTTCTAAGAGGAGTTTATAAACTTACCAGTTACAGTTGTTACTAAAAATAAATTATGAAAAGCTTTCTTTCACTTATTTAAAAGACGTATTTGAGGGTAGATAATTTAGTTAGACTTAGTGACTCTGTGCTCAATCTTTTCAGGATTAAATCCAAACATAAATAGTAAGTGAAAAAAAATGCAAATAAAAATAGATCAGATTAATGAAAATGATGCACTGCTTTGTAGCCACCAAGTTACTACCATTTGTAAAAGATCAGTCTACATTACTGGTGACCGAAATCTCAAGGGGAGCAATAGTATTACTTAAACTGTTGTTAGCCTTATCCAGATCCTTGCTGGCAGCTGTCATGATCACAATTAGTTAAATACTTATTACTGATTTTTTTAGTTTGTAGACAAAGATTTAAAAACAAAAAACCCCCAGAAAACCCCACAACCAAAAATCAACTTAGCTTTTGACCAATCCCCTTGAGTACACCTTGCCACTTTGGATTGGGCTAAGAGAATGTAGGAATGTCTGGCAGAGCAGTGTTCTGGTGCTATATAGTATATACCCAGTTTTCTTCATTCCTCAAGGAGGTTGTCTTCATTCCTCAAGGAAGCTTTTTCATTCCTCAAGGATCTCAGGTTAGCACTCTTTGCAACTACAGAGTGCCTTTGAAATAAATAAAATACTTGATATGGCATACTTACACATGCACACACATATATCAGCTCTTCATATTTAAGAAAAATGGGGAAAAGGGAATATACTGACAGTAATTACATATTTTCAGCCTATAAAGGTAGCTTAGTAAACATTTCGTGTCATCTATCGCTAGTTTGCTGCTTTTTAGTTAAGGAGGTGTCCAAGATGAAAGAAAGAAAAGGAAGACTATTAATCAGTTTCAGCGTAGCTGTCTGCTGGAACTCCCAAGAGCTTTGAAATCCGGATAATTGAGGAGGGACAAAATTGAGAAAATGTTAATGAAAAGTTAAAGTTTTTAATAATACTGTTCTGTAACTTCCTAATATAGTTAGCAGTTATATAGTTATCAGTTGTTGCAGCATTCTTCAGAACCGGAAAGCATTGAGGTGGTGATGTTACAGATACACCCATACGAATCAATTCTGTATTTTTGTGGAGCTCATATTTCTTCTGGAGGTTCAAATAGGTGCAAAGGCTTTCTGCACGGTTGACATTGAAAAATTGGGGCCTAAATGTTAAATTGATTTGATGGTTCATCAGTAATAAAGCATGTGTATGCCCTGCATCATTGATTAGCTATGGAACATTAATCCTTAAAATATCCCTGTGAATTGGGAGAAGTAGTATCCATGTTACACAAGGAACAAATAAGATATTAGGAAACTTAGGGCTTGACACAGATAAGCTAGCTAAGAGGAGAAATAATGAGTTTCTTGATTCCAGTCTTGAGCAGCACCTTACAGGAGGCTGAACAGCTCCACTGTGAAACTAAATGAAAGCAGTGATGGTGGATGTCTACCTACACTTTAGTAAAGCTTTTGACACCGTTTCCCACAGCATTCTCCTGGAGAAACTGGCTGCTCATGGCTTGGACGGGTGTACGCTTCACTGGGTAAAAAACTGGCTGGCTGGATGAGCCCAAAGAGTGGGGGTGAATGAAGTTAAATCCAGTCAGCAGCCTGTCACAAGTGGTGTTCCCCAGGGCTCTGTACTGGGCCCAGTTCTGTTTAATATCTTTATCAACAATGGATGAAGGCATCGAGTGCACCCTCAGTAAGTTTGTAGATGAAACCAAGTTAGGCGGGAGCGTTGATCTGCTTGAAGGCAGAAAGGCTCTACAGAGGGGTCTGGACAGGCTGGATCAATGGGCCAAGGCCAATTGTATGAAGTTCAACAAGGCCAAGTGCCGGGTCCTGCGCTTGGGTCACAACAACCCCATGCAGCGCTACAGGCTTGGGGAAGAGTGGCTGGAAAGCTGCCCGGCAGAGAAAGACCTGGGGCTGTTGGTCGACAGCCGGCTGAATATGAGCCAGCAGTGTGCCCAGGTGGCCAAGAAGGCCAACGGCATCCTGGCCTGTATCAGAAATAGTGTGGCCATTAGGAGCAAGGAGGTGGTTGTTCCCCTGTACTCGGCACTGGTGAGGCCGCACCTCGAGTACTGTGTTCAGTTTGGGGCCCCTCACTGCAGGAAAGACATTGAGGTGCTGGACCGTGTGTCCAGAGAAGGGCAACAAGGCTGGTGAGGGGCCTGGAGCACAAGTCTTATGAGGAGCGGCTGAGAGAGCTGGGGCTGTTTAGCCTGGAGAAAAGGAGGCTGAGGGGAGACCTTATCGCTCTCTACAACTACCTGAAAGGAGGCTGTAGTGAAGTGGGTGCTGGTCTCTTCTTGTCAGGTGGCTGGAGATAGGATGAGAGGAAATGGCCTCAAGTTGCGGCAGGGGAGGTTTAGGTTGGATATCAGGAAAAATTTCTTTACTGAAAGGGTTGTCAGGCATTGGAACAGGCTGCCCAGGGAAGTGGTGGAGTCACCATCCCTGGAAGTATTTAAGACATGTAGATGTGGCACTTAGGGACATGGTTTAGTGGTGGACTTGGCAGTGTTAGGTTAATGGCTGGACTCAGATGATCTTAAAGGTCCTTTCCAACCTAAATGATTCTATGATCCTATGATTGTATCCTTCACCACAGGCAAGGTGTACATTAAATTACAGCTAGGCTAGAGATGAGTAGTCAGCACTCAAGATCAAGCCACAACTCCTTGTTTTCTATGTCTTAGATAATGGCACCAGTTTGTTCTGGCAAGTGTGTGAATTTTTGTTCTAACAAATAGTATCGTTCTTGATTTGAACAATAAAAATGCTGTTCTAGAAATTGCATCAAATAAAGTTTGATTTTCTTCCCGACACCATCAAGTCCATCAAATAAAAAGTTTTTCGCTTCAGTTCATTTTACGTTGTCTCAGAGCATTTTTAAGAGCTTTTTAAAAATCACTAGTGTGTTATAATACTCTTTAGTGTGTAAATATGTACTTTTATAATATGTGTAAATAGTTACATGAAACAAAAGGAGGCAAGAATAACATGAAAAACCTTTAAGAAAATGTGTGTTGTTGAGTATGATTGCTTTTGTATATATAGTACAGATACTATCCATTTGGGCTGTAATTTCCATATTTCAACTAAAAAACATAAACACTAAATATTTTGGCAGTATCTTGGGTCATTTTCCCACATTTTGATCTGCTTTGCGTGCAAACTGCAGATAAATGAACTATCTTGCTTATAAGCCCTCCTTTTTAACTAATGTCATAAATGATTAACATTACATGTACTGTTTACATTCACACATTTCATTTACATATGCTGCTGTTTATACTGTTTTATTATATTTGTGTTTACCGAGATGAAATAAAGAAATCAGAGTGGTTAGTTGTGCTGGTACTCATTAGTATCATTCTGTTATTAATTCATCTAATAATGCTACAAGGACTGGAGACATGAAAAAAATACAGTCACTGACAAGATTCAAAATTATGAAAAGATGTTGTTGTGTGGCAGCAGCATGGACTGGGTAATTGCAATTATTTAAGAACATCTTCCAAACATTGCGTTAAAAATCCTTACTTCTTCAGTTAGCAGGGCATTGAATTATGCTTTTATGGTTCAAAGTCGAACAATATATTCATTGCTTTTACACAATAACTCAGTATCTTGAAATCTATGCAGACTGCAGCATTTAACAGTTAATTTGGGGTATTTAAAAAAGAAAACATATTTTTCTCTGTTTCTTTTAATGTGTAATAGAAACCTGAGCAATAACAAGATTACGGATATTGAAGAAGGAGCATTTGACGGAGCCTCTGGTGTGAATGAGCTATTGCTCACTAGCAACCGCTTGGAAAGTGTTCGACACAAAATGTTTAAAGGACTAGAAAGTCTCAAAACACTGTAAGTGTAATTATTTGTGTGTTTTTATTCTTCCTTTCTGCCAGGTACTTTTTAAAGTAATGTTCTATCTGTCCTAAAAATATTGATTTTGGAGGATTAGCTCTGGATTATTCAGGCATATCTTGGTTTTTATTCCTATTTTACAAAAAGTTATCATATGTTATATGAATTCATATAATTCATAATTATGGATATAATGTAGCTGAAATTTTTTGTTGTGGTTACTTGACTACAGAAATTCTGAGTCCTCTGAAATGATGAAGTAGTTGAGAATGGGTAAACATCCAACTGCAGAAACGGAAACAGGGATAATCATCTGCTTCAAAGTAACACAATTTTGCACGGGAATTACACATTTTACGTAATGGAGTCTGATTCAATTCAGCTCAACCATTACTGGGAATTTTGCTAGAGGAAAAAATGATTCTGGTGGATACTGAAATGTGGGAAATTATTCTCTCCTAAGTAATTTTAATGTCATTTCAACAGTGAAGGGAGGAATAAAAGCACTATAGCTTGAACTCATTTCATTCTTTCCATGAAGGCAGTTTAGCTCTTTCCACTTAAAAAAAGATGTTTATACAATCCACAGCTTCTTGGCCTTCTTCAGAGAGCCTGTCCTGATCAGCAGAGCAGAGCCAAGATTAAATGATCTCTGGAGCTTCAGCTGTCCATAGACCTTAGGTATTTTTAATGAATCAGGCCTTTCATTTCTAACTTTGCATTTAAAGCTGCTAAAATTGTTAGAAGCATCTATTCTTAGACAAGAACATGGGGAAAAAACAGTCATTTATTGATGGACAGATAGGAGATCAGCAAACTTCAAAGCTCATATGTTTTACAGAAATATGAGAGATTTTAGAATAGGTGTTTCTTGCTTAGTATTCTTGAATTTTTACTAAATATTAGAGTCATGCTAAGAAGGACTCAGGGTAGCCTGATTTCATTTAATTGAAACGCTTGAGAATGAAGTAGAAGTGGTTTCTAGAATTTATCTTAAGAAAAAGCAGGTCAAAGGGGCCTCAGGAAGAGGTCAGCTGGTACCACCTTCTGCTCCATGTAAATAGAGTTCTGAAGTCATTAGGCTTGGAAACATGAAGAGGGGGCTGCTGTGTGTCTCTGATTTGGGGAATTTAATCAGTTTAATTTATAGTCAGGTAACACACTCATAATTACTGATTCCGGTACTGAAAGAAAAAAACCCACAGAAATGCTTAGAGGAAACACCCCTTGCCTCTGTGAAACCTACCCACCCATCTTTCTGTTTTCCAGTCCCCTCAATGCACACTGTGCTCAGTCCCTTCAGGGAGGTGACGGGCAGCACAGGGGTCACGGCACTTGTGGTTCCTCCACTGGTAGCAGTCCCTTCGGAGTCACACCGCTTGGCCCTTGCTTGGGCCACCACTTCAGCTCTGGCCTCTGCTCGGGCTAAGCTAAGAAATGCTGATCCTTCCTTTCTCAGGATGCTGAGGAGCAACCGCGTGAGCTGTGTGGGAAACGACAGCTTCACGGGCCTGAGCTCAGTCCGCCTGCTCTCGCTGTATGACAACCAGATCACCACCGTGGCACCTGGCTCCTTCGATACGCTGCATTCCCTCTCTACATTGTAAGTCACGTTTGCGTTTTACCTTACCCAAGTTTAAACCTCTAACGTTTTGGGGACATTTCTGTTAATGGTTTACTGTATAATTCCACAGCGTGAGGTAAAGTTAAGGGAAAAAAAGAGTTCATAGAGGGATTTTGAGAAAGGTTATTTTCTGGACCGTCTTGGACACATGAAGAGTATGTTTTCATGGTGCCCTTTGATGCAGTGTTAGATTTCTAGAAGTGCCTGAGAAGGCAGAAAAAATGTCCTGCTTGCCCCCCTCACTGATCCGAGCCTGTGTAGAGGGCCACATTTTGGGTAGGCATTGCACAATCACCTGTTCACAGCTGTTCACATCACCATGTTGTCTGTCTTTCTGCACTGTGCTGTCCAATTATTATCTTAAATTTCCTCAGCCTACTGAGGATCTTAATTCATATATGTTTTATAATGAAGCTTCAGTCTCATTTTCTATGAAAAAAAAAGCATCTCTTTTTTATTTAAATATGACGTAATTTAAGGGAGGGGAAAATGCTGAGCAAAGCTGCCACCCAGTTTACCGAAGAAATGCTTTTTGTAGGTAGCTTCATTCAGGAAAGTACTTAATCCCCTTTTTACATAAAAAGTGACACTTTGCACCAAGTGACTAATTTGTGCCTATTAGGGATGACATGTTTATAAATAATGGAATTGTCAATAGGTTTGTGCTGAAGTAAGGAGATGCCAAAAGTACTGAGACTTCTAGAAGTAAATTCATTTTTATAACTGGCATGTAATCAACTTAGCTGTCACTTCAGATAGGAAACTTATTCTCTAGAGCAAATAAAAGATGGAAATCTTGAGATGACAAATTAATGGAATAGCTGTTGTCAGGTTAAAGCTAATAATGTAAAGTAATCAGCCTTCATCTCTGTATGAAATTACTGCATTATCAGTACAGAGTGGCTTGACAACAAGTCAGGTCTTTGACAGTTTTAAATTATTTCTAAATGAGTTATATCAAGATTCACCATACAGAGCCTAAATTATAGCTTTCACCTATGGTTTGTACGTAGCATTGTTTGAAGAACAGTATTTAAGCTTAGCTTTTTGAAAATGGAATACTTAGGATGAAAAAATGGTGTCATCCCAAGTAAACTTTCCTGTGGTTCTCAGAAACCTCTTGGCCAATCCCTTCAACTGCAACTGCCATCTCGCATGGCTTGGAGACTGGCTAAGGAAGAAACGCATTGTGACGGGGAACCCTCGTTGCCAAAAACCCTACTTCCTCAAAGAGATTCCCATCCAGGATGTGGCAATTCAGGATTTTACATGCGATGATGGTAAGAAAATTAATATTTGAACTTTTTATAATTACAGCTTTCATATGTATAGCTGCATGATTCCCATAGATCCCAAAGTGTTACGCTTTAAGTAACTTCATCTGCGCTTCATGCTCCATTTCTACATCAGTTTAAAAATCTTCCACCCATTTTTGGATGATCAGCAAGCACACAGCTATTGTATATGTGCTTTCAAAAGTTTTTCTTGCCTATGTTCAGTACTGCAAATCATAATTTAGAGATAATATAAAAGTTAAATAAATTGATCAAATGTAGTTCGGATGAGAATATTTTCAAATGCTGATGCTTGAATCAAGCACTCTTTCAGGTTACTTGATCAAATAACATGCCATTTTGCTTAGTTTGTGACTTCCTCAATGCTTAATAAAAAAAAAGGCTGCTATCTTGCATCTCTCTCACACATGCTTCCATTTATTGCATTATTAGTTTGTCAATTTTAAAGGCTGTATCTTTTCTTTAAATAGATTCTGTTTATTTTTAATAATTTTTTAATTTTGAAAATCAACATGTATTTTGTTTTATTATCTTTCATTTTAAGTTTTGTTCTTTCTTTAATGATCTTTCATTCCATATAGTAGCATTTTTACCTAGTAAAACAGTATTGTACTAAATAAAGCATCACTTCAAATGTAAATTCTTGGAGCAATGGTTTACAGACATGACTTAATGTTTTCCCTACCTAGAGATATCATAATGTAGAAATAAAGTTTGTTTATAGGAATTCCAGGTGCGATATTATTGCTAATACCAAAGTGTCATTTCTATAGCAAGCTTAGCATCTGTTTGTTTTTATTAACCAGGAAATGATGACAATAGCTGCTCTCCACTGTCCCGCTGTCCTGCAGAATGTACCTGTCTAGACACAGTAGTTCGCTGCAGCAACAAAGGCCTAAAAGCTTTGCCTAAGGGCATCCCAAAAGATGTAACAGAACTGTAAGTGGCACACTTCCCTTTTATGAAAATCAATGTCAGATTTATATTGTCAGGTTCAAGAATGAGGGGAAGAGAAGATGAAGAATTGGATTCAGTAGATCAGCTGACATTTATTAATATACCACTTTATAGTTATAAAGACTTGCACAGTATCTTGAGAAATTTGAGGTTAAGTTTGAATTAGCAAGGCTCTGTAAGTCCCAAAACACTCTAAGAACTATCTGTTACTGAAAAGCTTTAAAAATATATGTATATAAAATGGTAATCACTCTCAGAATTTATATCCTCAACACTGAACCATCCTGTAACTGAACATGGATATCATGTTGCAATGGCTTAAATTATGGGCAACAGTGAATCTGATTAATCTATGGTCACTGTTTAGAAAGGAATGAAGAAGTTCAATTACATGAAAAAGTAAAAAGAAAACAATCTATTAATGTGTTTGCATATTTTCATAATAAATGTGGTTTTGTGGTATTTCAAAAAGACTGGTTTTAATAGAAAATCTTACTTTTTGTGTAGGCAGTCTTATACCATCTGGGATATTTTCTTAATCTCTTGATAAATTATTATATGAGAAAAATGGTTAAGATTGCATTTTATGAGAAAATATAATTTGAATATGTAGATGGACAGTAACATTGATATAAAAAAGACCTTGCTACCTCACATATTGTTTGAAGGTAATAACTGAATAAGCTACTCATAAGACTAGATGAGTCAATTTTTATGCATTATGAAGGGGAAAATATAAACCTAAAAATTGGGTTATTCATCTGTTTTGAATCTTGATCAGATAGGTCACAAGATTGAAAGAAATGGATAGAAATTATTTACAAGAAAAAAAAGTTGGGTTTGTGTTACCTATGGCAAGTATTTAGTATTAAATTACTAATGCTTCATAGTGACTGATTATTGTAGTGCTTTTTCAGAAGACATCATAACTGTGTATCTTAAGTCACTAAGACAGTGACTTTATTGTTTTACCATGTGATATTATACAGAAGATTCTGAAATGTCCACCACTAGTGCGGTGCGTAATACCATCCAAAAGGCTTTAGTCATTAATGAAGAGAAATTGTTAAGAACTCAGACTAGCACACAGCTCTATAAACCTATAACTTATTTCATTAGGTTTTGTTGTTGTTTTTTTCTCTTGAATAGAAGGTAACTTAATTAAATATAGTCTGGCCTAATAAATACAATTTGACAATGTTAAGGGCATCAATGTAATGTAAAATTAAGCAGCTAAAGAGAGATACTTTTGGAATTGCAAGTGGAACCCTGACTGTGACTGAAAAATCATTTGTGCACAATTTTGTATGCTTTAATTAGTGTCTAAGCATGCAATTTAGCATATTTTTCAAAAGGATAATGGAGGTATTTTCTGTTAGCAGTTGCATACTGATTGATTCTTCTTGTTCATTAGCATGCATAACCTTCCAAGTTGTACTCTTTGTGTTTTATAAAATATCTTAATAGTTGCTTCATTTGAACAAGGAGGAATTTTTATCAGCCAAGTGGATACTTCTAGTACTTCAGTTCTAATCAAACTAAAGCAATATATCCTAACATATCACAGAATGATAGAATCATAGAATGGTTTGGGTTGGAAGAGAACTTAAAGATCACCTAGTTCCAATTCCCCTGATATGGGCAGGGATATCTTCCACCAGACCAGGTTGCTCAAAGCCCCATCCAACCTGACCTTGAACACTTCCAGGGATGGGACATCCACAGCCTCTCTGGGCAACCTGTTCTAGTGCCTCACCACCCTCACAGTCAAGAACTTCTTCCTTACACCTAATCTAAGTCTACCCTCTTTCAGTTTAAAGCTATTACCCCTTGTCCTATCACTACATGGCCTTGGAAAAAGTCCCTCTCCGGCTTTCTTGTAGGCCCCTTTTAGGTACTGGAAGGCTGCTCTAAGGTCTTCCTGGAACCTTCTCTTCTCCAGGCTGAACAACCCCAACTCCCTCAGCCTGTCTTCACAGGAGAGGTGCTCCAGACCCCGATCATCTTCGTGGCCCTCCTCTGGACTTGCTCCAACAGGTCCATGTCCTTCTTATGTTGGGGGCCCCAGAGCTGAACGCAGTACTGCAGGTGGGGTCTCACCAGAGCAGAGCAGAGGGGGACAATCACCTCCCTCGACCTGCTGGTCACTCTTCTTTTGATGCAGCCCAGGATATGGTTGGCTTTCTGGGCTGCAAATGCACATTGCTGGCTCATATTCAGTTTTTCATCCATTAATACCCTCAAGTCCTTCCCCTCAGGGCTGCTGTCAATCCATTCTCCACCCAGCCTGTATTTGTACTTGGGATTGCCCCAACCCATGTGCAGGACCTTGCACTTGGACTTGGCCGTGTTGAACTTCATGAGGTTTGCATGGGCTCACCTCTCAAGCCTGTCAAGGTGACTCTGGATGGCATTCTATTATCTGTCAATAAAAGAATTTTCCCAGAATACTTAGTCCTTCAAAAAGTTTAAATGTTGTTCATTTCTTTCTTAGTAATTAAGTGTATGAGCCCATGCTCCATTCACCACCATTTATGTAATGCCATTAACATAGTGTAAGCTATAAAACTTGTTGAGACACGTATTTTGTATTTGGCAAGCAGCCCTAAGGAAGGCATAGTCCAAGGGAAAAAAAAAAAAAAAAAAAAGAAAGAAAAAGCTTTTTCATTAGATGTAGATAGTTATTTCATTAAGTTTAACTGTGTTTCAGCCCATCCTTTTAGTCAAGGGAAAAGTTTCCAAAGATGCCACAGCATACTTAAAGACGTTAAGCTCAAAATCAATCTAAGAATATCTCTATCAGAGGCTGCTCTTAATTCAAGTGTGTTCCAAGTATTTGGATGGCTAAATTATATTCTTTATATAGGGATAATGAGGGTGTAGTTTTTACTTGGGTTCCAGGAGACACAAGTAATACCACCATCAGGAAGTCATTTGCCCCAGTTGAGAAACTAAAGATGTTTAATCTTCCTGCTTCATTTCAGAGAATCAGGTAAATTCAGCACTTCTTATAACCTCTAAACTATTTGCCCTGGTTACATGAAGAGCCCCTCCACTTGTACTTTGTAATGACTGGCTGCACACTGGAAGCTTTTTAGGCAAAGCTTGTTACCTTCCTTTGCCAGTAACTCGGGTACCGATACAGTTTGATGGCTCTGTACCTGTTAAGTCTAAGGATGAACAAGTCTGTCATCAAGAATTATGAGCATGGAAGAAGAGCAAGGAATATACAGGAGCTGTAACCCTACAAAGAGGAGAAAAAAAAATATCTAACTTTCTAGTGAAGGATAATTGATTACTGTCTTTAGTCCCTAACACACTCCATAGGAACAGGCTTGTGGTATGTCATGCCTGATATATCATGAAATATACAGGGAGAAATTAGGGAAGGTGAACCTGAACCGCCGGCATGACAAATGAATTTGCTGTTAGAGCTGGGACCAGCCCTTGCTGTTTCTACTGTAAAGGACTACCTCTGCAATGTCAGGGTCTGTTTCTATGTACAATAACTCAAAATCCACACTTAATGCGAGTTGCAGAAGTCAGATTTACTTTTCACCTGTAGGTATGTGTGAAATGGAGATGATAAGGACCTAATTTTGCAGAGTCTTTATGAAATAACAGAAAATACTATGTAAGAGTTGGTTGTTATTACTGTTACTTCATAATACTCATAATATCTGATACAATAGCATTTGGATCTTAGGCTACAGGTCCTCAGTTGTGTCTCTAAAAAACAAAATTTGTAGGCAAGTTTTAGTATGAAACAGAAATAGTATGTATTCGTTTGTTATTCACTTTACTGTTGGATTCTAAGATTAGTAGATGAAGATGCTACTGTTTTAACAAAAACCATAATGCTCTATGTTTTATTTTTCTATTTTAGTTACTTGGATGGAAATCAGTTTACCCTTGTTCCAAAAGAGCTTTCCAACTACAAGCATTTAACACTTATGTAAGTAGTTTTAGAGCAACATCTTCTACTACAATGAAAAAATACAAACCAAAACAAAATACCCGACTACATTATACCTGGGTTTACTTGTAAGAAAAAAAAACATAAAATGTACCTTATCTTTTAGCAAATACGATGCGCAACCTCTTTTTACAACAGAGGATATTTTATTTGGCTTAACACATCCTACATATAATATACTCTGTCACATTTTATAAGCAGGGGTATTTCATTCCAGTGATTACACCACAAAGTAAATAAGCAGGAATTATAGTTAGCCTGAAAAGGGATGTAAAATCTTACAAAGTTAGGGTGATTAGGGTAAGGCGTTAGGGTAATACAGCATTTTGTTACGAAGCTCCATAAAGGCACTAGAATTATTTCATTTACAAAAGAAACATTCTGTCCTATGCTTCATTCTGTGGTATGCTTTGCATAGGAATAGCACATACTGCTGTTGTAACACTTGAATGTAACCCCTTCTGTTTCTCCCACAATATATGGTTTAATGACTCAAGAAGAGAGCTTGTCTAGAACGCCTTACTCCCAACTCTATTTCTGACTCACTCTCTGATTTGAGGCAAATCACTAGCTGCTCTAAAATTTATTACCTCTACTTCATGAATGATTTGAATGTGATTTCTCTACCTTGTAAGAGTACAGTGAGAGAAACAGGAAGACTGTCAATGTAAATGGCTGTAATTCCATGGCCTTTGTTAGGACTATAAAAATTTATACCAGCTGAGGTTGAACTGTGTAACATTCTGAAAGCAGTTTGTGGTTTCATTATAATCAGAATAAAAAGTGGAGGCTAGTAACAAAATCCCTTAAATTTCTTTTTGACTGGGTTTAGAGCTTTGCTGCAAAAATTGAAAATGGTTTGACATTCAAAAACAAGAACTTGGTTTCCTTTATTTACCTCATGCTAGACACAAGTGGTCACGGTCACAAATTTAGAAAAAAACATGTTTCCAAAACTTCTAGTATTTTGCAAATAATGTCAGGAAAAAAACGTGCAATATTCTCAAATGTATACAGCGTAGAACCTATAGGAAATCTTTGTGGATTGTTTAGGGAAGTTATACAAGAACTAACTTGCAGCACACAGAAAATACAAACTTTAGAACCTCAGTACCAGAAACAAGCGTATAGATTGGACTGTGTGCAGTAACAGTATCAGTGGAGACTGGATATATGGCTAGAGATGAGGTTAATTAGAGGCATATTGACAAGGCTTCCATCACAGAGATTAGGTACTTGTGGTGTGTTTTTGACAAACACAGACAGAAATTGTATAACTTTACCTCCTAATCAGAAAATACACACAAACAATTTAGCAGACATGTAATACAATAAATTATAGTTGAACAGTAAATAAAATGCAAACAAGATGAGTATTAACAGTCTCTATTTATCAGACCTGTGGGGCACGTTATTGTAATCTTTTCTGAATATATCCTCATACTGCTGTTATGAAGTTGAGAATGTTCCTCAGCTGTGTGTGGAAAACCAAAACACTATGCTTAGTTCTTCTGTGGCCAAACAAGGAATTGCATATGAGTCTGCTGAGTTCCAGATTAACAAGGAAAATTGTTTATTTCTAACTTTTTCTTTCTCTTTTGAATAGACTGCTCTGTTATACTTGCCTAATATGTTTATTATTATGAGTCAGTTGTCTTACATGCTTTCATGAAATTTGAGACAGAGAAATATGCATATTGCATAGCTATTCAACAGTACTCTTAAGTTAAAATATCAAGGGCCCCTCAGAAACAAATGCTGTATTATTTCACCACAAGATACAGTAAACAATAGTGAAATAGTGAACATAAAATGAAGACTAAAGCACAATATCAGAATAAAGAACAAGCAGTATTCACATTTAATACGGCTTCTTCAAAGCTTCTTTGAAGCTACCAGCATACCACTCCAGCTTCCATCATACTTATGCTTAAGATTTTATTCATTAGAATATTGAACAACAAGAAAGATGTTAAGGCTTTCTCTATAAATCTTAGACAGTGGTCTTTATAATAATAGCTTTGGGCTTTGATGTCTTCAGTATGTAAGTGTTAAGTAGAGTATTAGATGATATTTACTCAGGTGTCATTAGGGACATGACTAGAATGTTTTCCACTTTAAAACATTCCTTTCATTTCTATACTTGGGTTCATGTAGGATTGCATTATTAACTCAGTAGCATGATGGACATTGCTGTTGTATAAGAATGCATTGCGCTGCTTTTTCATCTGTGTTGAAATGAAAATGCTTTTCATTGATCAAGCTAAACACTTGCTGGGCTTGTATATGGCATG
The DNA here is from genome assembly GCF_929443795.1 of Astur gentilis. Lineage (NCBI taxonomy): Eukaryota > Metazoa > Chordata > Aves > Accipitriformes > Accipitridae > Astur > Astur gentilis. The sequence goes on along the minus strand of NC_064882.1, from coordinate 30,244,561 downwards.
TGAAAATAAAAATATGTGCTGCTTTAAATATTGATACCAATGGTGATACTACTTCTACTAATAAAAATAATGTATCTGTCAGTTTAACTTACAGTGTTTCAGGACTGGGGCAGTCATTTTAAGGTCTGAATTTCTGAATTTATGTTTTATAGAGATTTAAGTAACAACAGAATCAGCACTCTTTCTAATCAGAGCTTCAGCAACATGACTCAGCTGCTCACCTTGTAAGTTTAAACATGTAACAGTGACTCTTTGGAAGCATTACAGTGTGTTTTTTTTGTCTTGGAAAGAAAGGACATTCAGTTGATATTAAAGCTTGCTTGTTGTGGAGGCTGTAAAATAACTTGTTTTCTAACTAGCTATGTGTGCAAAACCTGGTTTTGGTCATGCTCTGCATTGTTTACTGAATGGCTGATATACTTGCTGACAGTATTTTATATATTTTCAGAATTCTTAGTTACAACCGGCTGAGGTGTATCCCTGCTCGGACTTTTGATGGGTTGAAATCACTTAGGTTGTTGTAAGTATTGTTTTTTAACCATCGCTATTTTCCAGAATTTTTGTGTACAGTAGATAGCAAATCTGTAGGAAGTTACTAGATTTTAAAACCTATCAAATATTTGAGAAGTGATAATTACATAGCCTTAAAAATCTAAGTGGCTTCATTCTGGGGAATTATACTCTCAAAATGCTGCACAAGAAGTTATGTGACCCTGGAAAACATTATATATACAGACATACACTTTTTACTTTTCTGCTTTTTAATCTTGGCTGTATTTCTTTTTTGTGTTAAGTTCTTCCTTATTATAAGCATTAAAGTCTAACAAAAATGCCATATGCATAAATTCCTCAGTATATATGAGGGAGTTTTGCAGTTGAATTTTGAATATTTTTATTCCAACAATAAATTTCTTTTTTCTTGTTTTATTTAATATGGGAATATTTCCAAACCCATTACATCATGGTTAACTATTGAAAATCAATAAAATTGCTTTTTGGTTCCAAGAAAACTTTCCATTTTACCACTAGGAAAAACATGGTTGAAAGGGCACATAAAGGGACAAAGGAAAATAAAGAACAGTCAATCTAGTTTACAGCTTCAGTTTGTCATTAAAAAAAAAACCTGCAAAAATTATTTCTCAAAAGTCCCCAGCAGAACAAGTAATTTTTGCCTCCATTTGGGTAGTTTATAACCATTTAATAGTCTAGTTGGATTAAACATCTCAATCATGGCGTTATTTAAGTGTGCCCACATAGCTTCAATTATTTTATATATTTATGGATAATTTCAAGAACCATAATTCTATTTGTGTTAGATATATGCATAACTGAATGAATTTATAGAAGAGGAGAGATATTTTTGTGCAGGTTTGCTACAGGAGACATAACACTGGTCCTGGTATTGATGCTTAATAAGTTCTTTAGTTCTTTAACTTTACTATCAAATTAGGGCAACAACCATAATACTTACACTAGTGAACAGTCAATGCCTGTATTTTCTATGAATCCATGAAAGATTAAAAAAAAAAAAAGAAGAACATAATTAATGGGAAATTCAGGGAATTGCTGAAAAAGTCAGAAATAAGAACTCTTCTCCTATCCCTAAATCCAGTCAGTAATTTGCAGAAGTGTGCCTACTTTTACCGACCTTTATTCTTTCAGTTTTAATAGAATCATGTTATTAACATTTCATATGAAATTCAGGATGAAAAAAATCAAATGACAAGTAGGCTGCCAGTTAGAGCTTAAAAAAAAAACAAACAGCTGGAAACACTGAGGAACTGGAAGAAAAAAATTGTGAGAAGCTGAAAACTGTTTACAGAAGATGAAATTTGCAAAGTTAACCTGCTGATTTTTATGCATATATATTTTTCTGTTTATTTTCTTTTTAAGGTCTTTACATGGCAATGATATTTCTGTTGTTCCTGAAGGAGCTTTTAATGATCTTTCAGCATTATCACACCTGTGAGTATTCAGATGATAACTGTATTTTTTATGTTACATTTAGAAAATTTCATATAGTTGAACAAAGACAAAATGCAAAGGCCTGCTCTGGAACAAACTCACGGCATCAGTACAGGCTGGGGACAGGCCAGAGAGCTAGCAGCTCAGCAGAAAAATCCTGGGCCTCCTGGTAGGCAGCAAATTGAATGTCTGCCATGTGCCCTTATGGGAATGAAGGCTAAAGATGCTCCGGGCTGAACTAGAAAGCGAGCAGCCAGGTGACTGAGGATAGTGACCACATCTGGAATATGTGTTCAGCTTCTCCCATAAAAAGCAGATGTGTATGAGCAAATCCAGGATAGGGGCAAGCAAAGTGGGGAGGTAGCTGGATCGTAGGAGCTGTGAGGAGAGGCTAAAGGAACCGGGCTTACTTAGTCTGGAGGAGGAGATACCAAGGAGGGACCTAATAGTCTTTAAGCCGCTAAGGAAATTACAGCAATGAGGGAGACAGATTTTTCTCAGAGGCGCACAGTGAAGAGTAAGAGTCAATAGTCACAAGCTGCAACAAGGGAAGTTTGATCGAACATAATGAAAAAACCTTCACTGTGAGGATGATTCAGCTTTGGAACAGGTTGCCCAAAGAAGCAGAAGAATCTCCATCCCTGGAGATTTTCAGAGCTCAGCTGGACACAACCCTGAGCAACACTGCTCTGACTTTGAAGTGAGTCCTGCTTTGTGCAGGAGGTGAGGCTAGATGACCTCCAGAGTGCCCTAAATTATTCTGTGATTCTGTGTTGGTGTCTGTTGACATAGAATACATGGCATCTGATGTCAGAACATAATTTGAGGCAATACTTTTCCTATTTTTAATTTTCAGTGGGAACCTAGATTAGAACAAGTTACCTATCTGTAAACCTTGTTGTGTTTATGGATAGTTATTAAATCTTTGCTTGCAATTGAGGAGTGAGTTGACTAGTGCCTTTAGATATATCTGGTTTTTATGTTTCTGAACAGTTGCAGTTGTTAAAAACTTAATTATCTGTTTCTAGTTCAGTATTGGACATTTACATTTAATTTGCCAATTCTCAGAAATTTGATGATACTGATTAAGCTTTAAGTCATTGATAATTCAGTCAAATGCTACTATTAAACTAGCTTATTTGCATGAAATATCAGTAAAACTTACATAGATTTGATTGCTGTTGCTGTTATTTTTTTCTTAATGGCTGCCAGTTATCCTTGCTAACATTCTGATTTTAGCAGAGCAATTGTGTTATCTCAGTTCAGGCTGATGTTCGCTCTTGCAAATACGGAGTGGACAAATTCTAGGTGTTTTTTCTTGCATGGGAGGTTCCCTATCACTAGGTATGATTTTTGTTACTGCTCTGACTTCAGCCTGACTGAACAAGTATATATATATATATATATATATATATATATATATATATTCTTATGTTCAGCTAGATGTATGTAGTAATATTTAAGAGAGGGCTTCCTGCTCAGTGTGGCAGAAAAGAGTGTTTCAGCAGTGGTAGTTTCTACTGCCTTTGCTTGCCAAAGATTTTCATGTATCTCTAGAAGACCCACTGATGCAAAGTTGTGGAACAATCTGAAAAAAAAGTACTGAAATATCTGGAGAAGTAGGATGTTCTAATACTGCCATTTGACAGTGTGTGCACATGTCAAGATTATCTGTTGAAAGTTCTATGATTATTGTATTCCTTAAAAGGAATATGAGTACATCTTTGTAGAATGGCATAATGCCTCTATCCTCCAAATTAACTACACAACATATCATTGTTCTCAGAGTTTTAAGAGTATTCATAGTTTCTAGCAGAGCAAATAGACACTTAAAAAGCCCTTACAGAAATTAATTCTGAAAATCTTTAGCTAAATTATTTTTTAATTTAAAAAAAAAAAGATTTATTTAAAGAAATGGATTTGTTTTCATAACAAGGCAATTCTTATGTAGCTACCACAAAGCTAGGATAATGTAGTTTTATTTACTTATGCAGCAGAGACCTCTTACAGAATTCTGCACATAGCTGTGAGTTCAGTGGGAGAGCTCCAAAGAGGAAATAATTAAATCAAATTTGGAAGCTTAGAAACAGATGGTTTGTACCAGCCTGGGAGCCATAAACTGAAAAGGAAAAATATCAGGGTGGAACTCTCTGGGGTTGCCTTGGCTGCTTCGGAAGAAATACTTTATTCTTGCTAACTTAGTTTTCCAGTATCAGTTTCATTCTGCTGATGCAGCTGAACTTGGCCATTACATAGCAACAGTGAAACAGAGCTAGTTAGTATTAGCTCTCCAAAGTTCACACATAATGCAGCTAAGAATAGCTAGGTTTCTGGACCAAGTTTACTGCTAAAACTATCACTTCTTGATTTAGAACCCAAATCCAGACACTTCATGTGCTTATGGTCAATTTGGTGGAGGGAGGGCATGTTTGTGGTTTGAAGTTTTTTTTTGCCAACCTGTTCTCTGGCTTCTCGTTTTAAAAGCAACCATTTAAAACTTTATTCCCTTTTTGTTTGTCTGCTTTCCATAGGGCTATTGGAGCAAATCCTCTTTATTGTGATTGTAACATGCAGTGGCTATCTGACTGGGTAAAATCAGAATACAAAGAACCTGGTATTGCACGTTGTGCTGGTCCTGGAGAAATGGCAGATAAACTTCTTCTCACAACTCCGTCTAAAAAATTTACTTGCCAAGGTACTGGTTTTGGTTTTTTCACTTTGAAGTGTCAGTTTTGAATTTTTACAAATAGTTGAGCTATGAAATAGTCCTCTGTGCTCTAAATACATTTATTACAGCATCTTCACGCAGCCTTGTCATCATTCCTCTTCATACCTAGGGATGTAGACATTGATTCTATTCAGGAACTGTATTTATTTTAAAAACTTCAATGCCTATTTCTTTTCAAATAGATGGAGGAGGAAAAAAGTCTTTGAACTTGCAGTACAGTATTCCTCAGTACATGGACGTACATAGGTACTTGGTACTTGTCTGAGTCATGAACTGCAGTTTAAACATCTACACTTCCCTTAGTCGAAGAACATCCTTTTCCTTCAGACTGTTTACAGTAAAATTTTTAAATACATCCATAAACCTTGCAGTCTGCAACTGATTTCATCAATACATCCAGAATGCTTCCTCTGATATTTCAGCATTAAAAAAAAACAACAAAACAAAACAAAACACATAGACAGAGAGATGTGATTACCTCTCTAGAGGTCTCATCCTAAAATGTTAACTGGGGAGGTTTCTCAGAGTTTAGACCAAGAGTGTTTATCTCCATGTTGGTACCAATGTTGCTGCCATTTATACCACAACTTACATTATTGTCTGTTAATTCCTAGGTTCTTTTTCTGAACCTCTATTTTTTTGGTTAGAAAAACATGGTTCTCTCTCACATGGAGAGAGAACATTGGTTTACTGTTCAATCGTCCTCTATTCCATCCATTTCTTGTTCTTAAATATTTTGAAAACATAGAAAACTTCTGCCATAGCTTCATTTCTCATGGCCCTGATTTAGAAACATTGAAATTGCCAACTGAAAAAAAACCAAAAAAAAACCAAAAAAAACCCAACAAAATTTGTGTGTGCTTATACTTGTAAGACATTACTAATCTTGTAGTTATTTCTAAGGCGTCAGATAAATACGATCTTTAGTCTTGTAGAAGTAATTTGTTCTCACAGTCTAGGTAATCTTCAAGCTACTTTGATTTACTCATCTGTTAATGTATCTTCAAAGGTGAGCTTAATCCCTTTGTAATTTTTTCCTTAAAAAAGCAATGGGACTTTGTTGGAGTTTGTCTCATCCGAAGTTGTTCTTTACTGCATGTTCATCCTATTTAGTCTTCTCTCCTTCGGCTTTCTGTCAAAAAAACACTGGAACCCATTTTGTTCTTGCAATGCCAATGAATTGTCTCTCCCTCCAAATTCTTCTTGCAGTTTTTCAACACTACCTCTCTGACGTCATGCCAGCATTCATTGCATATGACATTCATCTGTTGCAAAGTCTCTTAGTCTGATTTTAGATAGGACATTGCTGGCCAATCTGATCATTTTCTCTACAAGTATCCACTGAACATTATTGCAGATATGCTCTTATTACACACTGTTTTAGGGATGTAAGTGAAAGAATATTTGCATGGACATGAAGAACCTGTTTGGTTATTTTCCAGCTCTGTCAGTTTTAAAAACTGTATCACCCCTGCCTACAATCATTGTTATGTTTCTGTCAGACAATCCAGAAAGTATAACTTACACCGTCTTGCCCATCAGAAAATATCCTTTATATTATTATGCAGGGTAAGAACTGTATTTGTTTCACTTCCAAGAGTGGAGATCTGGTATTATGGATACCTTTGAGAGAAAATAATTTTCCTGCCACTGCCTTGTGAAGATGCTCATAATTACAGATTGCAAATCAGCAGCTTTTCAATGACATGATGGCCCTGTAAGACATTATGTGTCTTAAGATAAGTAATTTTATCTTTTGCTTAAAAATGAACTGCTCAATAGAAATTAGGAAGATGCTATATTCCTATTAGAACCAAAATTTTAGGCTATGAATGAGAGGACTGTTTTCAAAATATTTGTTGGTAGTCTGCTGTTGTATATATACAGGAAGAGAGTAGTGTGTAATTCCCTCTTACCAATATCTCTGGATTCAACTGAAAGTGAAATGGGTGCTTGAATTTTACTTACATAACGAATAGTTCCCAGTGAAAATGTGCATTTTAAAATGAAGTCCTATCTCAGTTGTAAAGCTCCATAAAATCACTGTACCTTACTCTAATTTTATGAATTCTTTTACTCCAGGAATCATCCTTTAGTATTTTCTTTTTCAGTTGTTTTTTCTACGTTTATGGGTGGTTTTTTTTCTTTTTTTATGTGGCCTCTAACAGATTCTCAATCTTTTACTTTTACCCCTTTACCATCCATGCCCTGCTTCTAGAGATTCCAGGGCCTTGTGGTTTTCTGATACCAGGTAAGGTTATAAGTAGATCTGAAATGGGTGATCTGCTTAAGAATGGACCTTCTGACCTTCCTTTTGTGTACCTCAAGCATACTTCTTTCCTAAGACACGCATGTTTACTGTTTGTTTTCCCCTTTGATGAATTTAAAACTGACTTTTCATGATATGTCATTTAACATATTGTACGAACAGTTTTGTTGTTTTAAAAGCTAGGGTTTCAGGTCTGAAAATTACCTAACTGAAACAATTGTTTCCACTGCATTGTACTAAAATCAGTGATTTCATTAGCTGCTTTAGTGTAAGTGAATCAGTCTAGATACTGATTTTCAGACCATATGCAAGAGAGAATAGGAGTCATAAAATGACAGAGCTCAAAGTTTTTCTTGCAACAGGTTTCTCTAGAAGGTGGTTTTGAGAGGGTTTGTGTCATGTTTTTCTTTAAAATTGTTAGATAGCTACATGTGTGTGTCTATGTCAATAAAATAGTTAGGTTTTCACTGTTTGCAAAAGAATACTGCTTATTTTTTCTTTTATTTTAAGGATTTTTTTCCAGTTAGGCCTTATTAAAGAATATGTATATCTACAGTATGAAAAACTGAACAATAGTTATGAACCCAATTCTTTTTCATATGCAAGTCTTTTGTGGGTGCTGGTTTCTTCTCTTCTGGCAGGTGGCTGGAGATAGGACAAGAGGAAATGGTCTCAAGTTGAGGCAGGGGAGATTTAAGTTAGATATTAGGAAAAAAATTTTTACTGAGAGGGTTATCAAACATTGGAATAGGCTGCCCAGGGAAGTGGTTGAGTCACCATCCCTGGAGGTATTCAAAAAGCAAGTGGACAGGGTACTTCAGGACATGGTTTAGTGGGCATGGTTGATGGTTGGACTCGATGATCTTGAAGGTCTTTTCCAACCCAAATGATTCTATGATTCTAAGCAGAAAGAGGAACGGAACAGTATACTGCAAATGAAAATAGGTTCCAGAACTGCCTTTCTATTAGACTTCAGTAAAAATATCTGAAACATTTCCATTTTTTGATCTTATAACTGAAGAATGATAAATCAAAATGTTAACTTTTTATTTGATACTACATATATAATAGTTAGAAATAAATGCTTACAGCACAAAATCAGATACAGTTTTGTTTACTGTCTTGTTGAGACTTAGGTTCCATTTTCTGGCTCTGTTTTGGAAGTGAAATTTAGATTGCTAATCTGTTTGGGTAAATAACCTTGGTTACTGAATGTTTTTTTAATTCATGCCAAATAATTAGCATTTTATTGCATGAGAAATAGAAAAGAGGATGTGATGTTCAGAATAAACAGTTGAGGCAGGGAAGCATAGACTTTGAGGCTACAGTACAGTGTTACAATTTATTTTCTTTTCAGTATGTGCCTCTTGCACCTTACTTTTTTTCACAGAACCTCCTAATGTACTCTAGCAATAATCAGCAGTAGTCTAGAGTACACAGGCAGGACTTTCTAGATGTTAATTCTACGGTTTTTGTTTCAACTCTTCTACCTCTGTTGTTCGCTGGTCTAACAGAAACTTTCATCAGGTGTAGATTTCTCTTTCAAAGTAAAGTAATGAAGACAAGAATAGTCAATGATCCATATAGACTGTGGCTTTGGCAATAAGCGTCTTATCACAGATTACCATGTTCATCCATTTGGATTTGCTTGCAAGCTGTGACACAGAAGCATACCAGCAACTGCAGATTTAAAAAAATAATAAAAAGAAAAGTCAACCTCTTCTTGTCTAACACCCCCTACTGAATTTTTGTAATCACACAGCTTCCTTCCATGCCAGCTCCTTTACAATGACTTACCTGAGACTAATTTTGCAAAGAAAAACAAGTAAAGAAAGTTAAGAAATTGCATTTTTTAAAAAAACTAAAACCCCCATATCTCAGTAAAAGTGCCCTCTTAGCTTGGAAAACTTTGCAGTCTGGCTCATTTTGAGTAAAACCTGTTATGGAGCAATCAGGCAGTTCCACCAGTAGGTCTTAGGAGTTTGGGGTTTGTGTCTAGTTAGAAGAAATCACTGGTTATTCCTTAAAATGTACAAATCACCTGTGGATAACTGAAGGGATTTTTCACAGGTGAAATCTGAAATCAAGCTGGAGGCAGTAAAGTCATCAGGCAATAGAGCTGGAGATAGTCGAGAATGTATGTTCATTCTCTTAATAGGCATTTGGCCAAGTCACCTGTTTTCTCTTACAGTAATCAAACTTTTTTCTACCACAAAGTGTATGAAAATGAATCATTATTTATACACAGGTGATTTCTAGTTTTTAACAAATAAGCAGTGATTTCTTTGATTGTTTGACAAAAAAACAAACAACAACAACAACAACAACAACAAAACCCTGATGTTTCCTAACTTGAAAATTCACTGTGAAAAGGCTGTATTAAAATTGTAAAACAACAGAAAAATAAATAAATATCTAAAAAATATTATTAGAATAGGGATAAGATTTATGTAGGACAGGGATTTAAGCCTGGCTTCTGAAACTTAAGATTTTGTCAGTGTTCATTTCTGAATTCTGTCGTCACAATCATTAATATAAGCAACTAGACCGCAAACATGGATTGAAGATTCATGGTACAGTTTGCATTATTTGTGGGCTCAACTAAGGCAGTAATGCACAGAACTGGCTGACTCCGTAAGGGAGCAAGGCGCAATACAGAGCTATTTGCAATAAGATAGCTTGGATAATGCAATTTACATTACAGTTCACAGATATTCAATCATTTTATAAGTAATTTTACCAGTTCATTTTGCCATCTCTGTGATCCTGCAGATAAAAAAATAAATTAAAACAAAAAACCACTAAAAATAGTTTTCTCAGTAACACTGTGTTAGCCCTTTTTCTCATAGGCAATTTTTACCCCCTAGAGAGACAAAAGCTGAAATTGTATTCATTTTGTTAATACCAAGGGAAGGTAATTATCATGGATCAGAGAATGGGGATATGGGAATCACTTTGGGGTCAGCTTCTTTAAAAAAAAAAAAAAGTGATAATTAAACCAAAAATCCAATCCCAAATTTATTTGGTCATGTCAAAAGAATTAAAGACAGTCCAGCATTTCATTCATGTAGAAACACCACAAAGTCAAAAATATAAATTCCATTTTAAAATTCAAAGCAATGTGACAGATATATCCTGTCAAATGTAAATTAGTAGTTGTTTGTTTCTGACTATCCAATTTGTATTTTTAAGGGCCCGTGGATGTTAATATTCTTGCTAAGTGTAACCCCTGTTTATCAAATCCATGTAAAAATGATGGAACCTGCAACAATGATCCAGTTGACTTCTATAGATGTACTTGCCCATATGGTTTCAAGGTAGGTACTGAATGAAGAGGGAAAAGCTTACTGAAATGTAAGCTTCTCCTTAACAACCTTTAATTTTTATTTGGCTCCCTTCCACTACTGTCTGTATTTTCTTCTTAAATTATAATTGTTGTTCCCTGCATAGGGTCAAGACTGTGATATTCCCATTCATGCTTGCATTAGTAACCCATGCCACCATGGTGGAACTTGTCATTTGAAAGAAGGAGAAAAAGATGGTTTCTGGTAGGTTGTTTTTAATTGTAATAACAGGATGGAAAACTACTGAGTTTTGTATGCTGAAATAATTTTGATGTTAATCTTGAGGTTCTCTGTGTTTGCTGGTAAGTGCACCACAAAGGCAGATTGTCAGTGCTTCTGAAATTTTCAGAACACGTCGCCATCCTTGGAAAGCTTCTAAAGCTTTGAAACTGTTAAAAACAATAACAAATGACTGTGATTAGTTGAGGCATATCAGGTCAAGACAACACAGTATTGACTCCATTATGCTAATTAATAGCTAGCTAGATCCCTGCTGAAAAAATCTCACAATTCATCTGTTGTCGTGTGTATTACTTCAACAGACAGCATGTAAATGATAAAATGTAAATCCCAGTGAAACAGAAAATTAATGATTCATTTGAAACTCACTATGCCAGCAGATAAACATGCTGTGAGCATTTTTAATCTTGAGTTATTTAATCACACAGTACAATTACTCCAGATGTACTTCATGAATTATGAAATAAAGTTCTTTAGCATTCTTATGTGAAATTATTAGTCATTTAATAATCTACACCTCAAGCTTGTTAGAAATGACACTTCAAAAAGATGCAATTCATTATCCTGCAATTCATTATGACATTTTCTTATTTTTTAATCCAAATTCTGTCCAAAGATTAAATAGTTTTCTATTAAAAATTAAGCATATACATCTTAATACTATGCCTTTAGAATTTAAAGTGACAGTCATCTCTCAGAATTTGGCCTTTTTCATTTATTTGTTTAAACACTACATGTTTTGAAAATCAAAGCGATCTTATAATGAAAGCTGTAGAAATTATAGATAGTGCATATTACATGAAAATGTATGTGTAGTCATGTTTGAGTGATCTTTTACATTTACTGCACATTTTGATGTTTTTGTTTTGTATAAACATACTTGAAAGCAAAAAAAAAAATTACTGCTTTGAAAAGTTTATACAGGTTTTGTTTTTATATGTTAATGCTTGTATTGTGCATGGAATGTTAAACAGACCTTTATATTGGTGCATTTAACTAAGTGATAGTGGAATACTACATTACATACTAATCTCTGATTCCACTGTCCTTTCCATGTGTTTAACTTTAAAAAAACAAAAGGAACACTTTCCATAAGAAATATAATCTAATCATGTAATATAAAGGTAGCACATTTTTCAAAAAGAATGTTCAGTGATTTAATTTAAGAAGTTCCTAAAACTAAAGATTAGGGCACGAATTTAGAAGCCTTTTTTCTGTAATTTAAAAAATGAAAAACATTTTGGAAATGTTTATTGTATGGGTTTTTACATTATATCAACCATGCTCCTTTATGGGATAGTGATTATGAATCATTGTACTTATTAATTACAGAACTTCTTGTCTGGTCTCCCTACCTAAATGTCCATGTAGTTAGTTTTGTTTTCTGTATTACAGGTGCACTTGCGCAGATGGATTTGAAGGTGAAAACTGTGAAGTAAATGTTGATGACTGTGAAGACAATGACTGTGAAAATAATTCTACTTGTGTGGATGGAATTAATAACTATACTTGCCTTTGTCCACCTGAATACACAGGTAAGAGTATAAGAGAAAGTACAGGTAATTCAAGAATTCCTAGCAGAACAGTAATATTTTGCAGTTTGTAGGTGAAGTAGTAGTTACTCTACAATTGACTTAAAGCCAGGTTTCCCTCCATATTTTTCTCCTATATGGTTTGTAGTCAAAAGTAGACTTAATGCCTACTCATTAAATCCTTTGTTAGTTTTAAAATTACAGCATTTTGTTATGTAAAAGATCATTCAAAATGTGTCTCTCCCTACTGTTTACCTAACCCAGACACCCCAATGAAAAACCTCTGCAGCTGTAGAAATCTGAAAAATATTCTGCTTTTATCCTGTATACCTCATGTTACTAACAGGGCAGAAAAGGATCTGTCTGTGACAGTAGGGAGCTGAATTTGGCATTCCTGGATGCTCCCACTCCATTAGAAACATAAACGCAGAGTGTGATGCTTTCTGTTCTAGCACACACAAAAAAAATCATTAGAGAGTTTCTAATTATTTGTTTCTGGCAGCTGGCAGCAGGCCAAAGCATTCCCCTCTCTTTGAGACAGAGGGTCTCTTGGTTGCTGTCATCATCTTTGTGGGAATGGAGAGTTAGAACAGCAGCACTGGAGAACAAGAAGTAGGATCTATTGTTTACATTGATCTGTTTTATAGTTTTTTCTAACTAGACGGATCTATTTTCTGTCAGCTAGTTGACCACTAGGAGAACACAGAGCTTAAAATCACAAAACCATGATTTGAAATTCATAAAAAAAGAAATGTAAAATCCACCATAACCTGGGAGTTAACTCCACTTGGTCATCCTATATCTTTACTTTAATCAATCAATCAAATTTGAGGTCTGGAAAACTGGGAGGAGAGGTGAACTCCTGAATTAATTTAATTTATTGAAAACACAGCTGACTCCTTTTTAATCCAAGGTATTTCCATCATTATTCCTACAACCTATTGGATTGATCAGATGGTTTAGGGTATTCAGATTTAAAGTCAATATTTAAATCTTGGAAACCCACTGTGAGTGAAGATGATAGAACACAAGTATAAGAAATACAACTTCATAATCTAATATATGTATTCATTCAGTAGTTATGCTGGGTAAATGTTTGATAGAAATTTCCCCATACAGAATAAGCTACAATACCTACAGCAATACAGCTTAAAAGTATAAGTAGCCAGAATAAGGTATTTAATAATAAGTGGATGGTTCACATCTGGAAGAACAATATTCTGCTTAGACAAAATACTGTTTTGCCAAGTACTGATACCTTAACACCTAAGAGCAATTTACAATTCAAGATTTAGAAACAAATAAGAGGTAACAGCATCAATAAGTATAGACAGGTGTTTGCTATTTGTCCTATAACTAATATTTCAGGTATAAGTGAGTCAAGCTTCAGCTCCCCTGGAACCAATTGCTATCTCCTTTAAAAATGGGATTAGATATTCTACTGAGTAGGCTGGAAGAAAGCAAACCAAAGTCACATCAGTTCAGTATACCTGTTCAGTGGCTTCATGCTAAGAGTTTTCATATATCTCTTAGATAGTAGACAATTCATTTTGCAAGTGCATTCCTCCTCTGCAGCTTTGCAGGTGTTTTTACCTGTGGTGTTCATTCCTTCATTTTCAACATTGCTTGAGGTGCATTTAACTGCCAGAGTCAATAGCTTGGTGTACTTACACTGTGCCATAGGAAGGACTGTTTTGTATTAAATCTTTATGGAGTGGATACAAAGGCTTGTTTATATGTGCTACCCTAAAACTTTGATTAAGTGTGCCTGTAGCATTTCTCTGGTATTGTAATTGAAAGATACGTTTTACATTTACAAAAAAACGGCAATTGTAGCATTTCTCTATACATCTATGTGGTTAGAGCAAAAAGAAGAGCATAAACATTGGTATCGTTTTTGATGTTTGTATTGCAGTTGTGCTTCTTTAGTCAAAATACAAGAAAGTGTATTTTTTAATTTGATCCATAATTGTGCATAATTCTAAAAGGAAAATACTATGAGTTTACAGGGCAGGTGCTTTTGTTTGCTAACTGTAATTCTTTCAGAAAAGGGGATTTGCTTTCACGATGCAATGCCTAATCATAATTGCTACTGAAGTCAGTAAGTCATGTGAGTAGGTGAGAATCTTCCCACAAGCTCTAAAGTAAATCAGAACAATCTACTTGTAATTGTTAAGGTTAGATGTTCTGTTTATTAAAAAAATGTTGAGAATTTACACTGTCATCAGATTTTTTTCAACACCTTACCAAAAGCAAAGACACCTGTATTTTTTTAAACATACAACACCAGAGCCTCAACTCATATTATAGTTAAGTTGGGCAAAAATTGTAGGACAAGTTCAGGTTTTCCATTCCGCAGGATACAGTACAGAATTCTACAATATACTATCTATCTTACAAAGCATCTGAGGATAGGACACAATGTGTGAGACCCTAAGTCATTTTTTACATTAATTTTAAGGAGAAAATATAAAACATTGAGCTACTCAAGGGGTCTTTGCTCCTGTCATCCTTGATCTTGCATAATAATTAAGTAACCTTCAGTGTTAAGAATTAGGCTGACAGTAGTCTGGACACATCAGGATCTAGAAATGGTAGTGTTCAGAATATAAAGTAATCTTACAATTGCCTCAAGTGTGTATGAGGTACCAAATTATTTATAGGAATTTTTTTTTTTCCTCTGGCCTGTAGCCTGATTTGAAAGATAAATAACAGAATCCCTGTCCACTATGGAGACAGTGATTTTCATGAGGAACTTTGTAAACATTTGGATTTGGTGTCTGTTCTAACAGGTTAAGATCAGATATGCATATTGCTAATGTGGTTTTTTTTTTATGAAAGGTATTTTTTGCTAAATTAATTCATGTACTAGCTGGGCAAAAGTAGGTTAACAATCAGGAAAACAGGCTATATATTCAGTAGGTTAAAAGATTTTGAAATTCAGAGATACTTACCTCTAGCTCAGAAAGTCCCTGAGCTGTAAGTTGCAGGAGTCTGGGACAGTATACATACCAGGAAAATACCACCACAGGCTTGTCCTGTTCTCTTTTAATTCTGTTGGCAATACTTCAAATTGTCTGTGTTCAAGATGTCACAGCATGTATGTACTGAACGTGGAAGAGCACCAGCCCAGAATCTTTTTCTGGGTGAATGGTTATATGCAAATATGCTTTACATTTCAGTAGCACAGTACAAGGAAGAAGTAAGCTGAAATCTGCTGGTATGAAATGTAAATCATTCTTCTTTAAAGTTTTATTTTCACGTGAAGGGCTTGTTAGAATCTCAAGTTAACTGTGAAAATACATACAAAAACTGCAAAAAATGTTGTAAAGAATGTTGCAGTGCAAAACCAAACAGTCACATTTTGACTTTTCTAAAAATCCCTTGAAAACTGATGTTTCTCAAGTATGCAGTGTCGATTTTAAAACAAACAATTAAAAAAGCTTAATATGTTGTTGCTTAAGAATCAGGAATCCATTTTTCTCTGCCTTAGTTAAGTTTTACACTTCCCTCCACAGTTACAGGTGGAAAGACAAAGAATAGTATTTGGACTACACTATGAGCTTTCTTAAGATCACAGACTGTAACTGTGAAAAACAGTAAGCAAATGGGATCAGCGGACACTCAGCGTGTCTGATGAAACCTTGAGAAATAAAACATTTAAAATACCTCACTACGTCCTGCACTCTTTAACCTCGCTGTTCTCTTAACATTATCATCTCCTTTATTTTAACCTCAGTCTAGTAAACTTCAGGTCATTTTATGTACATTCTCTAGATTATAGGTGATCATTTCTCTTGCTCATTATCATCAGTCACTAGATCACAGATCTAATTGATCCAGAAGTAAAACCTTTCTTATGCCACCAGTGGCATGCACTTCTTACCTTTTCTGTTTGTTTTGCTCTGCTGTAGGTGAGACTCTGAAGCTTGCTTCATTTTGCTATATCAACCTCTCTGCTGCTATAGTTGTGCATTAGCTTAATGTGCTATGCTGTTGTATTACAATGTAAAAAGTCTCTTGTCTCTTCTGTCTTTGTCACTGCAAGCTGCTAATCTGAATGAAGTGGAAAAAGGTCAGTTGTCTTTTAAGCCTATTTTCACTTACTTTGGTTTCTCACTTTCCTTAAAGGTGCATGGATTTCAGTTCTTAAAAATGATCAATAAATCGTATATAATTTAGAAAGCTCATTGCAAATCCTCAAATTAGGCTCTTGGCTCTTGCTGTGAATACATATCAAAAGAATGTCATTGAAGATGCAGATCGCTGTGCAGGAGTACTTTAATACTACCTTCATTGTCTTTTTTTCAGATGTATTAAAACTAGGATTAACAAAAAAGTTTACATGGTGATCTTCTGAAATCTTTATTCTCATCACCTTAAAGACATACATTGGGTCCATTCTAATGTATTCTCTGTTTTATAGCAGTGTTTTGCTGTAATTTCTTTGGTAGATTATGGTACTAGAAAATATGCTGGAGTATAAAATGGCATCATTTCTGCTCATCAGTTCTTGCTCATCATTTCTGTGGCCTTTTTCTTGCTGTAAATATCTAAAGAAATTGAAATGACCACATTAAGCTGAGGCTATGGTGTAAGAAGGTAACAGTGGAGAGATTTATGACACTAACTTTGGGTGTTTCTGATTTTTATTTTTTTTAAAGTTTCTGCTTAACACCTATTTCTCTACCAGAGATAAAGCATCTTCTGTACAATCTGATCATCTATACAATCTGAGAGCTAATACAATCAGTGACTACATATTTATGAAGTTACATATTTAGTTTTAAAAGCAAATTAATCATCTTGTAGTGTATTGGCCATTAATTTAATTTGAGAAATATGTTGTGCAGTCTATAAAGCAATATAATATTTCACTAGTAATAAAAAGATGTTCATTATCGATGAAGTGACATGTTGAGCAAGGCTGCAATCATACCATCTATGTTGATTAATTTAGATACCTGATGAATAGTTCTTACAACTTAAACTCAGACCCTAAATTCTCTCTGTAACTGATGGAGAGAACAAGACATTTCCAGAAAGTTATTCCAACCACAGGTGTTCCATGCTTAAAGCTGTATTGCGTTTAGACATGTTGCCGTATTTGGATTTTATTATTACTTATCTGGACAACAAAGATAGCCTCCTGTTTTTCTTTCCCCTTGTCACTTCCTAAGTTACTTTTTCTACATTGTTCTGTTGCTATCCCAGTATGAAAATGGTTCATTTTATAAAAGAGTACTTGTCTCTAGAAAAAAATAGGAAAAGTGCAAGCAAGTTTAAATAAATATAAAAGTTAAGTTATTTGTTATTCTTGTTTTTAATTAAAAAACACAAACAAACAAACAAAACCGAGCAGGTTACAATAACTAGTTTGACATCTGTGATTCATGGATAAAATTTGCTCTGACACTTTTCCAGTAGCGTAAAATAAAGAATTTTAGGATTTACTTCCAGAAATTAAAAGAAAAACTTAATTTCTATGTTTATGAAAAATAGCTTTTCAAATAGAATGTAAAGGGAAGATGCTACTGTGAAGAAACTCAAGTCTCCATTTCAAGTGGAAGCAGCTGTTACCTGTGCCTAATTAGTCTTACTGATAGTTTAAATGTCTTTAAATGGGATTAAAGGCCATGAATCCTAAACAGAACTGTAGTCACTGTAAATGTACTACACAAGTGTGAACTATAACATATTAAAATTAGTGATTATATCAAGAACAAATTCCTCACAAACAAATTGTCAAACACCCAGGGGATATGAACTAAGTTCAGCACCAAAATTAAGCAGATGTGTATGTGATACATACTTGTATTAGCTTGCCAGCTGAACATGAAAGTTATAATGGTCTATAACTTGCTTGGAGGATCAGTCAGTTCTATCATGCCAGACATCTTTTGAATTGTGACAGCGGTAAGAAAAAAAAAAAGAAAAAAAAAAAGAATAATTTAAAGTAATTATCTCAGTTTAGGCAAACCATAGACACATAGATATATTTGTTTGTTTGTTTGTTTCAAAACTTCATTACATGGCCTCCTTGCTACTACAATAAAGGAGTTGAGTTATTACTTTCAATTCACTCGGTAATCAAATAAGTACCTGCCTAAAATTTAAGCACGCAAATGCAAATCATGTCATATCAAACTTGATAAAAATTTTAATTATTTCATTAAATGAGGATCATAATCCTCATTCTTTTAAGAACTACACGTGTTACAACTTCTTAGAATAGATGCCTTTGCTACTCTTCCTTTTCATCACTCATTGTAAAATTTTCTGTTTAATCTAGCTTAATATACTTCAAATGACTGTTTTGTATTAATAGCTCAAGTGTTAAAGTAATTTTACTGCATTTTCATAAAGGCAGAATATAAATTATATCCTTGGCAAGCTGAGCTACTTGCTGCTAGTTTGATCACTGTCATGACTGATTCTGGTCTATGATCCATCCTTTTGTTTTCCTTAGTTGTCTTACAGCTTACCTGCCTTAAAGTTAGTATTTCTTTGTTACTGCCAAGCAGCATATGTAAAACAACTAGAAATGTTAAGTAAGCTCCATTTTACATTTTGATCCACAAGCATGGTGGATAGATGAACAGAGTTAAGCAATGGTGAAATATAGGAACAATCCAGCAATGAATCAGATCTAGAATTTTACTTCAAAATTAAATTCCAACAAAATGTTCAGATGTTACAAACTGCATCCTACTGTGACTGTGAACTTTTTTTAATTATAAGCAACCTTCTCCCTTATGTAGTAATTTTTATTTGTCTTTTCTGAATAATGAGCTCAAGATTTGAAATAATTTATGTTGTCTACTGTTCATCAAACTCAAGACTTCATAAAAATGCAGCACTTTATATAGTTAAATGGCACTGACGTTTTCCAACCACTCTTACAATATATTGGCTATTTGAATCAGAAGTAATTAAAGAGACCTCCAGTCAAAGACTCAGATAATACTACTTAGATGATAAAACATAAATACTGTAGAAGTTGACTCACAGTATGTCACAACCAAGCTCAGAAGCTGGAATGGACATATATGTACACATAGAAAATCCTGCTATTCTAGCAATTACCAGTAAGACTGTAATATATATTTGTTATTTTAGCTTTGGAACAGCAAATAAGTCTTCTAGCAAAAACCTGATTTTGATATTTAAAACTGACCATTCCTTCTTTTGCATTCTGTCTCTAGTTTTTATTCTAGTATCATACTCAACTTTGCTAATATGGTAGTGATTTTAACCTTGTTTCTTCAGTAAGCTTGCCTGTAATTAGCAATGTGCTATTATATTCAGAAGCCCATGTCCATTTGTGTTAGAGCTCTCCTCTTCATTCAGAAATATAGTGGCTGACATTGCTTTATTTGACTGTATTTTTAATTTATTGCCCAAGTATTCAAAATAACAATGATGTAAATCTTTTTTTTACCTCAATGCATTGTTCCTTATTATTTGTTGTACTACATGTCTACTCTGTACTACTACTCTGTCTGGAAAAGCCAGAGCTAAAGGTCTGTTCGGCCTTGAGAAAAGAAGGCTTAAGGGAAAACTTATCACTATGTTCCAGTATTTAAAGGGTAGCTACAAAAAAGATGGAGACTCCTTTTTTACAAGGAGTGACACGGGAAAGACATGGCGTAATGGGTACAAGTTACTCCTGCGGAGATTCCAATTAGACACAAGAGGAAAATTTTTCACAATGAGAACAATCAGCCATTGGAATAGTCTCCCCAGGGAAGTGGTGGATTCCCCAACATTGGACACTTTTAAGATTCAGCTGGACAGGGTACTGGGCCATCTTGTCTAGATGGTGCTTTTGCTAAGAAAGGTTGGACCAGGTGATCCTTGAGGTCCCTTCCAACCTGGTATTCTATGTTTCTATGATAAAGTTTTTCTGTGATTTATAATCTCATCAAGTCATAAGAGTGAATTAACACACAGAGGAAACACAAACTGACATGTGAATCTAGCAAACTTGTAACTTCGGTTAGTTTACCAAGGATGACATACAATTCATCATCCATACTTAATATTGTTGGCTGGCTGTTTAAGTCTGCATCATCCTCTATATCTAGCTGCAAAATCTCAGTAAATATTCCAGTCTTGACCTTGGAGGGTTGTGTTCATTTGGACTGTGCTGACCACACAGAGTTCCACTGGTTGCAGTGCTACTCCATACCAGAATCCAGATTTCCTAGATTAATTAAGCAAGATGTCTTATAAAAAGAGTTACTGCTGGTTCTAATTAAACTTTGGAAGCTTTTCATAGGATTTTTGACACTTTATCCACTGCTTATTTTTAAACAAACTATTTATTGCTTATTTTGCTACATACGGAAACTTTCCCATCTTTCAAAACCATAATTACTTAGCCAAGCTCTTACAAAAGCCACAGTTACAATACTCTTAGATGAATAAAAGAATATACACATGCATTGGTGTCAAGCTTCCTTGAATTGAGACACTGTTTCACAATCTTTTTTCATTTTTTTGAAGTATGTTTTTTTAAAACATTGTGTTATGCTTCCCAAATCAGGGAACTCTAAGATTTCCTTCCAGTAAAGCCAAGGAACCTAACTTGGTAAATCAGATATTTCCTTCAATAAGTGTTTCACTTTCATCACTATCTTTTGATTTCAACAAAATTACTTTCTCCCCTTCACCTTGTCTCAGTTAAGTTCTGAATAACGCACTGGTTATTCAGTACACTAGAAGAGCTGTTGCTTTACCCGGAAACTATTCTTCAGTGGTTCAGATTCCATGTAACATATTTTTACTTACCTTTTTATTAACTTTTTCACAAACAGATATATTTTGGTTATGGGAATGCTCCATTCAGAATATAAATCTGTTAACAGTACAAATGAAGGTCTCACACTTGGGTTATTTTGGTTTGTTCTTCTGGTATTTATATTTTCATTTAGAAGTTCAGTATCTGATGTACATATTTTGGATTCCATCTTGAATTTTTCTTGTTTTTCTTTTTACTGGTCCTGTGTGCAAGTCTGTCATGAATGCTACTCTCTTCATAATGAAAGTTTGTACTTTATGTAAAACTGACTTTTTTGTTCATAGGGTTTTTTACATTATTATTTCACTACATGGACTGCCATGTTTACCATGTCCTTTCCTTGATTCCTGTTTCCTTCCTTAGGCTAGTTGCTAATGGACTGTTTAACTGAAAGCTCCCTCCAGTAATACAATTATATTTTATTTCACAGTGCATGCAGTTTGCAAATGCAAGACGAAACTTCCCTTCCTTTTATGCTGTCACAGCACAAAAAGTCCTGTCTTTTAAAGACAAATGGGTTTTTGAATCATTGTTTCTCTTCTTTTTCAGTCTGTGCACTTTTCTACAGAGTGCTCAGATCAAAGTCTGACCATAATCTCAAAAATACCTGATCATGTTTGCAAGCCATTTGGCTGCAGGAAGCCTGGTAGTGTGACATCGATCTTACAATTTGAAATGGACATTTTTCAAAACTGTAAGCCTGTTTCAAACTTAAACTTCCAGTTTGACCCTCAGTCTCTATGCAGGATTTACAGCTATGACTTGGGAATTAAGATTTTTCATGTGTCCATGAGCTTTTCCTGAGGTGATTCAGCTTTCAGTGTAGTTCAGGGCCTTCAATTTATGACTACTAAAATGCAGTGTACTCTAACTAAGAAATCATGTATTTTACAAGTACCTTGATGGGGGGGAGGATTTAAAAATCAAAAAATAGACAGGCTTAGACACTACTCAATAAAGCTGTTTGCCACACAAGTAATTTTGTAGGTCTGTGCCAATAATAATCTAAGCCATGGCCCAATTACTATCCTGTAGCAAAATTGATGCCAGTTCAGTAAAATTGACAGCAATGGTGAGATTGCTTGCTCCTATTATGCCAGTCCTAATTTGCCTTTTTCTCAGTATTTTGAGCGGTTTCCACTGAACTTTTACTGTGAATCTATCTAGAGATAGCAAACCTTCAACCCTGCTTGAAAGATAGGCTCAATATGTCACTTTCAGAAAGTGTCTGGTATACTGTTAGAATCTTGAATGTTTAGAGGTTTAGAGGTAGTTTTCTCCAAGTCTTGTAAGTATTGAACAGCCATATTTTTATTATTTGTAATTGTGGTGTCATATATTTTGCAGTTCTGCATGTAATTTAATATAGAATATATGCTATAATAAGATATTTGTATGGGGGTGTCTGTGTGTATATATATATGCATATATACACAGATATGTAGGCCATAGGAATGTGTATAAACTAGGTTAAAAAACAAGTGGGTTTTTGCTTATTCTGCTCCATGTTCCTGAAAATCTGACTTCTCTGTTCCCATATCTATATCTCACTCTTAAATCTTGCTGGCCTTTAAACAGATTTCAGCTATTACAACAAGTTCTTCAAATTGGCTAAATGCTATGTGAAGAAGTACTTCCTCTTATATATGTATTTGTTTGAACAAAACCCTTTGAAAAGAGAAAGGGAACTGGGTTTTGGTTGATATATCATGGGATGCAAAGAATCCCTGGTATTTCAGGATTCTTTGTGCACTGACCTAGTCATAACAGTTCCACATTTCCAGACTAATAAGTCCATTGAGATTTGAAGAGACTTTGAGGACAGAATTAAAATCCTTTGTGTTAGTTGCCTTCAGTGGCCTGCATTTGATCTTTATCCAGTTTCCTACATATATTGACTAAGTCACATTGTTACTGACAGTTTTCCTGAGGACTGTTAAGTAGCCTGTGCTTGAAGGCTATTTTCTTGTGTTAACTCAAAGCTTTATTCGTTTTTTGTAGGGAAAATGCACTACTTGCAAATTGGTAATGTGCTATCAATTTTTTTTTATTTTTTTTTATTTTAATCTTTGTGTAGAACCAGTCTGTATCTTTTGGATCGTTGCAAAGTACTTGTCTAGCTGGTTTTGGCTTCTCTCAGTTCTGAAGATGTAGAGGTCCCGTGTCTTATCACACTTAGCATACATGTTTCAGATGTGGTTTTATCCAGCATAACCATCTTTGGCTCTGGTTCAGTTTTGCCTTTTTCTCTATCCTTGCCTTTAATGTAGACTGTTCCTCAGCTCTTTTAAGTTCTCATTTATTTGTCCATCAGTTGAAGTAAGTTCTACATACCCTAAGAGATAAGTCCTAGAAATAATGTTTCAAGTCCTGGGTAATCAGTATTCATATTCAGGATACGCAGTTTTAAACACTAGTATGTAAGCACACTTGCTGTGGAGAGGACAAATTTCTCTGGAGGGTCTATTGAATCTGTAAAAAAAAAAAGACAAATAGACCTTTAACCATCTACTGCTGCTTTCACTTTATTATGATGTGTCCTTCCACAATTCCAGAGAAGCCCATGTAAGCAAGAAGACAGCTTCTGTGTGGTGCTAGGTGCTTGGCAAGGAGCAGTGTAAGATGTCAGAAATCTTAGTGCTTAATGACAGTAGTAGCTGATGAACTGCTACACATACACACACATGCATATGAATTCTGGAAGATATCTTCATTTGTATACTCTCTCCAAAATTTCCATTCCAATGTTATTATCCTATATACCTTCCTCCCTTTTTCCAATCTACCTGTTCCTGATTCCACCCAAATTGTGTCCCTAAATGGTCTGTCCTTCTTTCTCCATACCATATTCATGGTGGTGTTGTCCTCATCCTCAGTACTGTGTTAGTTACAGGAAAGAGGTGAAGCCCTTATACGCTATTTTAATCTCAGGCTGCCCTCCAGCAGATACTGATTCTTCAGCTAACTACACTGCATGCCACTACCACACTCAGATAAGTAAAACTGAGGGACATCAAATATTGTGTGTCTTTGAAGGAAAGTTCAACTTGAGCAGTGAAAGTGTCTGCTCATCCACCGCTGTCTTCTGCTCTTCCTCATTTTGGTGTACAGTTCTACTTCTCTTTGCTCACTAGCTCATGTTTTATTACTTGACAAATGAAAAGGGCCAACCCTACTCCTTCCATAGTTTCAGGGCCTGATAGACCTGGGAGTCCCTGAATTCAGCAGGCACAAGGTTTATACCTGTTGATTATATGTATATTCTTAATATGGATGCTGGAGTATATCTATCTTACAAACCAGTGATAAATTTTGCAAGTGCACTATTCATGGTATCTTCTGATTAGTTAAGTCAGGAAACAAGACATTGTTGATCTCTTTACACACCTGTAAGTGTTTCCTTGTCATAAAGTTGCAAATAAAGTCATATTTTAACCATATTAAAATATTTTATAGATTATACAGCCCATGTTGGAAATTAGAGCCACTGCTTCTAGCAGCAGGGAAGGGTAGACATTTGACATAGATCTTTTTTTTCTTTTCTTTTCACAGAACAGATTCTAAATAATTATCACACATTAACAAATGCAAAAAAAATTGGAGTCATATTTAAGAAAAACTAGAAAGCAAGTTTTCATTTTGGGATAATTGGAATTGTATTGACATGCAGTGATATTAACAGGGGGGGTTCGGATAATTATAGTGCAAATCTGGGTATCTCTGTGTGTAATGTGCTTAGAAATAAGTAAGAGAAAAGCATATTGATGGCTTGCTTGTTCTAGAGAGAAGAGATTCAATCACTAGTGTTTTGCTATACAGCAGAGCTAGATAAATACTGTAAATGAAAAAATATTTATTTCATAAAATTATCCTTTATATCCATGGCTGGAAGATTGACAGTGAACTAATTTTTTTTTTCTAAAGGAGTTATCTGAAAGATTAGTATTTATCATTATTATTTATTTATTAATATTTATTATAAAGGTAGTAGTTATTATTATATCATGAAATATGCATTCTTCAGTGTCAATAAAAAAGTTGTAGCCGTTACTTTTAAAAAACAAACAGCTATTTTCAGGTCACTGTGATATTTTCACTGAATTGACAGCATACATTATATTTCAGGTGAGCTCTGTGAGGAGAAACTAGATTTCTGTGCTCAAAACCTGAACCCTTGCCAGCATGACTCAAAGTGTATCTTGACACCCAAAGGATACAAGTAAGTCTAAAATATTGTCACAGTCCAATTGAATCTAAATTTCTTTTTTTTTTTAGCCTGCTTAACTTATTTTCCTTTTCTTTTAGTGGAAGCAAGCTCTATTCTCAAAATACTAATTTCAGTTATTATCAAGCATTACAGCAGAATAGGCCATTATTTTCATTTAGATCTACATTATTATCTTAAATATGTTTTACTAAATTTTTACTGATCCTTAACAGTTCTAATTCCAGTCAGATTTTAAATAGAAATGCAGAGTGGAGCAGTTAGTCTATGTGACAGTCTATACAAAACCCTTTCAGTAGTTTGGACAGTAGGAAAATAATTGCATTTAATTGAAGTGGAATAATTATACTGCTTTCTGAGAAGTAATTGTGAAAGAGATTATTAGGAAGGCACACTGGAAGGTATAAACTAAAGAAGTCCATCCCCAGGAAAACTAATCTCTAATTATACCATATCCTTATCATAATTAATTAGTATGCACAATTTAAAGTGTTTTTAATAGGCTTTAGGTTAATAAATACAGGAAACCTGCAGCTTTCAATTGTTGTCATAAGCACCTGTTTTATGCACAGTATGCTGTTGTGCTAAAAGCAGATTATTTATTATCATTCCTACTACTTATGAAATTACTTTTTATTTAAAATATGGCAGAAAATATTCAAATATATTAAATATTCAAATGAACATGAAATTCAGTTGATAGTTTTCAACTGGAAAATAGAAAACTTGTTGGATTTCAGTTGTTGTGTGTTATGTTTATTTTCTTCATGCCACTTCAGTAAACCTAGTTTGGTATCTTATACTTTGCTGCCTAGTTCATTAATCTTCCATGTTACTTTCTGAGATTTTAAATCAGAAAATAGCACATGCAGTAACTTCAAGAAGGTATCTCACTTAGCTTTTTAATAACATGCTTTATATTGTTTTTTCACTTAGTTGTGTATGTGTAAATAAAAATTGAGACATATTTGATTGAAGTACTGAATTTAAAGTTATACAGCTATTTAAAATCACTCTTGCCACTTCAGAGCAAATTTTAGATACTAAAAGAAACACCACCAAGGAGGGAATCACAGGATCTAATGAAATCAGTTACATACATCTTAATTTAAAAAAAAAAAAAGTAAAATCATGTGGATGCATGAATTTGTAATTTTTCCATTCATTTTTGACAGAGTTCTGGGCATTCACTCAGTCTAATATATGAGAATTCCCTGAAGAAATGACCCTAGCATTAACAATGAGAGTTGCATGGGGAAAAAAGGAAAAACAAAACCAGGAAAAGGTTACATACTGTCTTGAGGATATGCTGTTTCTAGTTCAGTGGGGGCTCATGGAGGACAGAGGATGTGTTTTGAGACTTCTGTTAGTTCACTAACCATGGCGCTATTTATAGTAAATCAGGCTTGTGGAACTTCAAGGGGAAAAAATTTATGCATAACCTCTAAACTGTATAAATGGACCATTGGTCCATTCATAGCTGTTCAGTTGACAAAGAAAATACCCATCCGTATAATACAAGCCTTGGATTATTTGTCTCAGTTTCAGCAACTAAGCATATTGATTATTTTTAGTGTTCGCAGCCACTTACAACATCCTGTAACGTTCTGCATTACTCATAAATTCCAAGAACTGTCAAAATGATTCATGAGAGCTCTCTAGATTTAAACCACAGTTCTTCAATATAATGGCAGATGAGTAAGCATATGTAACTAGCAAACCTGTATTCATTACATATGTAGATTCCCCATATAATATCATGATTATGCTACATAGTCTTTACACGCAAAGTCACAGTAATGCATTCTTTTTCTTGAGTTTTAAACAATTCAGTAGTTCCTTAATTTTGCCATAAGCACACTGTATTGTTAAAGGGCACTGTGCTACCCCACTTTCTTTCCGGTTTCACAGATGTGATTGCACACCTGGATATGTAGGTGAGCATTGTGATATTGACTTTGATGACTGCCAGGACAACAAATGTAAAAATGGAGCACAGTGTACTGATGCAGTTAATGGATATACATGTATTTGCCCAGAAGGATACAGGTGAGAAAGATCTGAAGACAGTACAAACATACATGTCTTCTGTCAAAGTTGCTTTTTATTGGAAATACTAATTTTTTCTGTTTGTATTTAGCGGCTTGTTTTGTGAGTTTTCACCACCAATGGTTCTACCCCGCACCAGCCCTTGTGATAATTATGAATGTCAAAATGGAGCCCAGTGTATCATAAAAGAGAGTGAACCAATCTGTCAGTGTTTATCAGGCTACCAGGGTGAGAAATGTGAAAAGCTGATCAGTATAAACTTTGTCAACAAAGAATCCTATCTACAAATCCCTTCAGCTAAGATACGCCCCCAAACCAATATCACTCTACAGGTAAGATTGCTTGTGTTCTAGATTCTGATCTGGAAAAGAGTGTAAATGACTTTTTAAGGTGTGGAAAATTAGCCAAAGTTGTCATTGGCTCACTTAAAGAGCTTTTCACAGTTTGAGCTAAAAATCTAGAAGAGTCACTGGAATAACTCTATATTCATATTGAAGTAGATGGCCTTACTGATAGGAAGAGAAGGAATTTTATCAGGTTGTCCTTCAAGGAAGAATTTTATAGTGAAGTAATACACTATGGCAGTAAATTCAGAGATTCACTTAATACAGCATTTTGATTTAATATTTATTTTTAGTTCTTTCTAAGTGTTTCTTTCTTTTAACTAGATTGCTACAGATGAAGACAGTGGGATCCTGCTCTACAAAGGCGATAAAGATCATATAGCGGTAGAGCTGTACCGGGGTAGAGTGAGGGTCAGTTATGACACAGGATCTTATCCAGCCTCTGCTATTTACAGGTGAACCCAGATAAAACAAATTTCTAACTGAAACAAAACATGTATTAATTCCTTATATCAAAGTAACATTTTTTAATAGATGGTTAAAAGAAATATATGCAAATGAATGTATTGTCAGACACGTAAAACCTATTGCCAAAAGACATGATTTGGCTTGGAACATAATGCAGATGCATCAGAAAGATAATATATTATTTGATGCATTAAAACTAAGTAAGGATTAGCTTTCAGCAGAATACTTATACCTTTGTGTAAAGCTCACATGTGGAAGTGGAGTTTTTTCCATTATGTTACTCCCGAATAATTTCCTAGTGTGCAGGGTAAAGTGAAGAACTATACTGAATAAGCAGAAATTAAATGGAAGTTTCTCTTCTCTTCTGTGTTAGGCAGTCATATAATGTGGGACTTTTCCCTGACAAGTTAAGAGAAAGCTAAAAACTTGATTCTGAAAAAAAGGCACTACCCTTGAAAAAGAAATGGTTTTTGCTTCCAAAGTCATTAAGAGACAGAATCCAAATCTGCTGCTGGAGCATAATTTTTCAGGTTTCTTTAAGTCAAACTTCTCTGGTTCTCTGAAAAATTATCACCTGAGCTTCCAGGGAGGTTTTATGTAACTTCTCAAGAATTTGCAGAAAGACATTTCAAGAGTGAGCAAAAAGACAACAGGCATCACTTCTTGGCTTTGATTGCCCTATTGTTGCTACAAAAACATTCAGAAGTAAAGGGGAAGTGTTAAATGAGTTTTCCTTGAATCTTCTTTTTGCTGTATTTATACCTTTTGTGTTGTAGAATTTTATCTAGTGTATATTTATTTGCTGGAGTTTGTAGCAGCTGACATTGTTCTGCATTCTATGAGGGACATTTCATTGAAAATGATTTTTAGAAATGATTGTACTGAAATGGCAATATAAAATCAAAAGCTTAAGTTTATATAGCAGGGAAACAATGCTAAACTTTGTTAGGTAATAACACCAAGAGAACTGTGGGTTTAGTAGATTACTAAAAGCATTCCACAGATAAAAAAAATCATTCCTATAAAATACAATATAAAGTTGTTTAGTAAAAACACAGCCTTTTACAATAAGCATCTTAAGGTTGCTTTTATTTTCTGATGCAATATGTATTTCATAAGGTTTTTATACAATTCCATGAAATGGTTTAACATGTGGAAACAGTATATCTATTTTAATTCTATAAATTTTCATACACTAAAAATAGGATTTGACTTTACAGGAGATTGAAGTATATAACACAAATTTAAAATTGCATGAAACATTCACTTTTCTCAATGACTACAATTCAAAATAAGATTATTTTTCTTTTCTATCTGGGATAGAGCTAATGAAGAAGTTTAGATTGTTTTGTCAGGAGTTTAATTATTTTTGTTAATATTTATTTTGATAGGTAGAGCTGTCTGAGAATAGGAAGCAATAGAAATCAGGATCATATGTAACTTGAAGTTATTTTTGTTCCCATTTGTTTAATCTATCGAGAATACTTCTTCCCATTCAGAACATATATATTTCCTACTTACCAATTTAACACTTTTTTCAGTATTACTGGAATATAATAAACTCTGGTAATTCACACTTGTCCATTTTAGTTTTCTAGAAGAAGATTGGAAAACAATACTTACACAAGTAAAATTAAAAACCATAAATGTAGATGGGGTTAATAACAAAGTAATCAATTAACAAACAGTCCCAGTTAGGTTAGTCTTACAGAACAATTAGAAGCATCTCCCCTACATAGTTGATCAGGTCTTTTGAATTATTTGACAAGTGGAGAATGCAGGCACAGTGAAGAAAGGGATGGGAAATGTAGTGAAGTGTTACAGGGTGACATGGTTGTTTAGTGAAGCAGATACACACTTGTATTATTATTATTATTAATATTATTATTATTATCCTCCCTTTCATTTCAAATTAGCATGATGGTGAGTTTCTAGAAGATATTTGAAAATGGTTGTGCAGTGGTACTGAGATCAACTGTAATGAAGTCTTTTGCCCTTGAGGGAAGTGCATATGTTGGAAGCCACATATACATTTCCACATTTGTGTATATATTTGTACATCTAGCGATCACTGTACAAGTTAGATATTATTTCTTTTCTATTTCACGTTCTAGAAAGGAGTATGTTGTAGCACAGGGTCTTTTGCACATTATACTCTAGTCCCTTCATCCTTTCCAACCTATTCCTATTTTTCTAACTTTTGTTTCCAGCCATCCCTGTTTCCATTTCTTACTGTTTTACCTTCCTAGGATCTCTGCGACTTTTCTTGCCCATTTTCAGCTCTTTACCTTCTTTTCACCCTTTCATTGCATGTTGTCTTTCTGTGCCTTTGTTATCTATTAAAGCTGTCTCCTGTCATGTTTCCTGTCCTTCTTTCAGTCCCTCCCTTTGGTTTCTTTCCTCCCTTCCCTCCCTTCATTTTTTTCTAAGCCAGCTAGATCTAATCGTCTTTGCTTAAAAACTGCTCACAGATATAATCTACATTAACCTACTGATTCACTTTTCCTCTTCTCTATTTCATCCTTCTCAGTCTCCTCCTTAACTGAATTTCCAGTCCTGTTTTTCTTACAATCCACTACCATCCATTACTCTGATTCTTGCTTTATTCTATTTCTTGCCCAGTCCTACCTCTCTCTCTTCTTTCTCTATAGGCCTAATTTTTGCTTCTTCTGAATGAGAACCACAGAGTTTCTTTGTGCTTGTAACCTTGATCTAGCTAAGGCAATACCTTCTCTTTGAATGGGTTGGCAGGCCCAGATCCATCAAGTACTACCGCAGCCCAGCAGTACAGCTGGAGGGAGGGTGCCAGTCATGAAATATAGCCAGCATGAACAAAGAACTGGGGTTCTAGCCCTCCGGTTTCTGCAGACTTTGATGTTGTCAAGATTTTAACACCTTGCCTCAATGGATTTTCAGAAAGATGACAAATGGATAGACATGGTGCCAGCCCACTGCCAAATGTCATGACCTGCAAAGCAGGGTTAATAGAAGCATAAGAGGTAGGAGTGCGTTCCCTTCAGTTTGGGAAAAAAACCCAACATTTCAGGCACCATTCAGTATGGAAAATTTTAGAAGAAACAGTTGAAGTTTACCAAAGTTATAAATAGCTAAAGTAATATTATGAAATAGTGTTGTGCGTTCATCCTGGTAGGCAGCTAAGCACCACACAGCTGCTCACTCATCTCCCCTTTCACCCCCAGTGGGACAGGGAAAGAGAAAAGGAAGAGTAAAAGTCAAAAAAATCATAGGTTGAGATAAAAATAGTTTAATAACCAAAGGAAAAGTGGAGAAGGAAAGAAAGAAAACAAAACAAGTACTGCAATTGCAATCACTCACCATCTCCCATGGGCAGACCGATGCTTAGCCAGTTCCCAAGAAGAAGAAGATAGCTAACCTACCTAAACCACCCCCTCCTCTCCATTTCATTGCTGAGCGTGGCATTATATGGCATGGAGTATCTCTTTGGTTAGTTCAGGTCATCTGCCTGGTTGAGTCCCCTCCTAACCTCACGCGCACCCCTAATCTATTCACTGGGGGGCAGAGTGAGAAATAGAGAAGGCCTTGACACTGTGCAAACTTTATTCAGAAATAGCTAAAACATCAGTGTGTTATCAGCATTGTTTTGGTCACAAATCTAAAACACAGCACCATATCGGCTATTATGAAGAATATTAACTCCATCCAGCAAGATCCAGTACCAATAGGTGATGAATTATAAAAGCAAAAAAGTGAACGTATTATGTTTTATCAGAGAGATATGAAGAAGACAAAAGAGCATTTTAACTCATAAAGTTTAAGAACAGTGAGGTTTAAGAACAATTTGGTAACAGTGTAGACAGTTTGCAAACTAAGATGGTAAGTTGCCTACACTGAGAAGGACAGAAAGGAAATTACAAAAACTGAGAAGTTCATCAAAAGAGTTATTTAACAGAATTCGTTAAGTAAGTGAAGTTTCATGGATAGTATAGAAAAAAGAGTAAGACAAGTCGTACAATGATGAGATGCCTGTAACAAAGGCCAAAATAAAAAAAAAAACAGCCAAT
Organism: Astur gentilis; assembly: GCF_929443795.1. Classification (NCBI taxonomy): domain Eukaryota; kingdom Metazoa; phylum Chordata; class Aves; order Accipitriformes; family Accipitridae; genus Astur; species Astur gentilis. The sequence goes on along the minus strand of NC_064882.1, from coordinate 30,212,551 downwards.
AGAGTGATTGAAAAGGAAGATTTATAATATAAATGGCAGTCAAGAAATGGTGTGTTGAAAAGGAGTCAAATGGAACCTATAAAGCCTACAGAGGTGCTTGCAGTAGCAACAAAACAAAGTTACAAACAGATGATTTAATCATGATAAATATGGAGAATCAGCAATAACAGCAGTCTAGCTGTGCAGAATGAATGAGAACTACTTTACCAATGGGAATTGACTGCAGAAAGAGCCATCATCCCAAAAGTACTCATCAGTCAATCTGAGTAATAAGATGAGATATGGCAGTGCCAAGACCAATAAAGAAAATTAATTCATTGGTGGTGGTTATTTGGGAAAAGTTGATCCACTTGCATTTTGTTCTGTCTGGACGTCCATTTTTAAAAGTTAAATGTTTTTTACACAAAAAAAAAATCCCAAAACTTTTCATTCTTTAAACTAGTTTTCATCATATATTCATTGGAAATATGGGAATATTCTTCCCAAATCATTATTCTACAGAGTTCCAGAAGCTTTAAATCAGTTTTTCTTATAGCTTTTCATTAGGATCTATGCATTCGGCTCTCATTTCTCCAATGGGAAATGGGCTAGAAGTGCATTGGCGGGAAATATTGCACAGATATGCCTTGTGTTTATTTCCCCTTTAATTTAAACCACCCTTAGCTAGGAGGGCTCCTCTTTCTGCAGTAAATTTTTACCAGTAAAACAGTTTGAACTAGAAGCTTTTAATAATCATTCTTAACAGAGACACATTCCCTTTACACATAATGTTCTATAAATCCCTGGAATGACCTCTTGCTATAAAAATGCATGTTCTGTGTTGCTCTCATCCTTTTAAATACTATTGTGTGAAGGGTTGGTAAGTTGTAAAATAACATAAATTTCCTTGGAACAAGAACATTATATTAAGGTTTCTTGTTTACTTAAGAAGTCACATGCATTTTGATTTCTTAGCACAACTTTTTTCCTGGACTCATTGCCATGTGTTAAATAAATTAATCCTGGCACTTTTCTTACTCCTTGATCACAGCAAACAAACCTCAATACCTTGAATAGACCGTACTGTTTAGGAATGATGAACCCTGACCTTTTCCTTCCCCCCCATGGAACCTGGCAGTCCCCCTCCTGCCCACTCCCAAAAAGTGTTTATTCTGCTAGTGTCTGCTCTGTTGTGTGTTTGCATTTACACATAGAGCTGAGTTTATGTAAAGCATGCATGCTACCATGCAAATCTTTTATCCATATTGAGCTGACCCAGTCCACAGAGTTAAGAGTTGGTAATAAATCGCTAAGAAGCTATTTAATGTGTCACAGCTGTAAACGACCATGTGAGTGCTTCTGATCTGTTCCAGGACAAAAGCAGTTAGGTTAATTAAAACATCACTAAGGATGTTATAAGGTATTTTGGTTGATTTTTGCCTTGAGATTTAGGAAGCTAATCCCTTTCAGCTATACTGCTTTCCTAATGAGAAGAGCTAACTGACTATGTGACTGTTCAGTCCATCTCAAGCTATCATACAATTGGTTCATTTAAATAACTTTTTTCAAAGGCTTAAGCTCACTTATTTGATGGTGCCCTGAAGCAAATAAAGGCTCTCATGGGAATGGTTATAATGTCTGGTCTCTGGACTACAGCTCATTGTCATAACTCCTATGCAGCCATACAATCAGCTCTTAATTCTCCAGTGGAAAATGGGTTAAAGTAATGTAAGAACAGTAATATATTCAGTCCCAGAATTGAGTAATAACATTCTTCCTTCTCTGATGTACTTAAACTCTGTTCAAGTGCAGAGTAGTTACCCTGCACTTAAACATTTGCTGTGTAGATATTGAGGCTGGTAAGCGTAGGCAGCCATTTCTGGTACCTAGTAACATGTGTAGGCTTGTCCTTACGCAGCATAAGCACCATGCTTGAAACAAGCCTTTTCTGCATGACAGCCTTTGGGCATTCTCCTACTAGTGGAGGATATCATGTCTTCATATCAGGAGGAAATGGTATATGTAGGCAAGAAAAAAAAAAAATGAATACAGTATTCACTGCATTAGCTAGAAGCTGTACACACAGAAATAACCATGCCTAATAAAGAAAACAAATTACTTCATTGCTAGCATCAGTGCAGCTGTCTGGACCAGTGATGTGATTTTGTCTGGCAGAACTAAGGTTAGATGCAGTTCTGTATTCCATGAAATAGTAGGTTTGTATATCACTGGAGTCAACTAAGGCCTTCATACTTGCAAAATACATAAACCCAATACTATGCAACATGTAGGATACACACACATGCATGCGCACAACTAAGATCTTGAAATAACATTCGATTCATGGAATGGTTTAGGTTGGAAGGGATCTTTAATGACGATCTAGTTCCACCCCCATGCTGTGGGCACAGACATCTTCCACTAGACCAGGTTGTGCAAAGCCCTATCCAACCTGGCCTTGAACACTTCCAGGGATGGGGCATCCACAGCTTCTCTGGCTACCTGTCCCAGTGTTTCACCACCCTCATATTAAAGAACTTCTTTATGTCATCTTCTTTTACTTTATAGATTCTATCTAATCTAAATCTACCCTCTTTTAGTTTAAAACAGTTACCTCTTGTCCTATCACTACAGGCCCAGGTAAAAAGTCTCTCTCCATCTTTCTTATGAGCCCCCTTTAAATATTGAAAGGCTGTCTCCCCAGAGCCTTCTCTTCTCCAGGGTAAACAACCCCAAGTGTCTCAGCCTGTCTTCACAGAAGAGGTGTTCCAGCCCTCTGATCATTGTTGCAGAAGAACTCCAATTTTTTTGTGTGTTCAGCTTCCTGCCTAGCAAATGTATTAAAGCTAGTGTTTAGAATATCATCTATGTTTACACAGTTCATCATTTGATGAGGACAGGAATAACTCTGAATGGAAAAGGGCTATTAATTTACAATATATATTATTAATGGAGTGTTTTTGAAGGGTTATTGTATTATGTTGTGTTAGCTCTTAAGCATACATGCATGTCCTTGCTTAAAAATCTAGTTTTCACAAGACTGCACTCCTGGAGAAGTTCTGTTCTGAAGCTGTATTAACTCTTAAAGGGGAAGAAGATCAAAAACTGTTCTAACCAGGCCATCACTGTTTAAAATTAATATTAATGTTTATTTTGCAGTGTGGAAACTATTAATGATGGCAATTTCCACATTGTGGAGCTGCTAGCTATGGATCAGATTCTGTCTTTATCTATTGATGGAGGAAGCCCCAAGATAATCACCAATTTGTCCAAGCAATCCACTCTGAATTTTGATTCTCCACTGTATGTAGGAGGTAAGAGGATCTTACTGCTTCTTACTAATGGTATCCTAGTTAATTTACTCTGGTAAGATGCATTAATAAACACATGGTAAGAGACTCATTCATTGAGATAACACCTTAAGATGAAACTTCAGCAGTTAATATCAATACTTTCAATTTTAACAGATAGTATGTCCTCAAACTGCACCTGTTGCTTTTTTATCACTATGGATATTTGATACCCACTGTAAAATTCTGTAATTTTCTACTGTTATGTAGCTTTTTGTTATACCGAAGAAGTGTGTTTAACGTTGTTCAGCTACCTGACGATTCAGTAATGCCTATTCAGAAAGCGTAGAATGGTAGCATCTTGTTTCGGTCATGTTTTACATTTTTATTCACTGTACAGGTATCTGCAGGAAATGATAGCAAGGTATAAAGCCATGAAGTATAATTTATGTCTGGAGATCTTATTGCTTAGGGCTTATAGGAGTTAGGACATTAGGTAAGAAGGGAACGAACTGGACAGTTGCCTCAGTGTGGCAGGTTTTGTTGTTGTTTGGTTTTGTTTTGAGAAGAAAGAATTGTTTGTTTCACTAAAACTGGTAGTAGGTGATTGTGGAGATAAACTATTTGAAACATTTTTGATCATTTGCCACAATTTACTCTGTAGAACTATGGATTTAAGCTCATTGTTTTAACCAGCAGTTTCTGTTAAATTTCTGATGAGCCTGCATAATGTAGGTAAAAGAGTCAGAAACTTCAGCCACCACTTTATGCCTTCTTACTGTCCTCAGTAGCAAGTCTAAGTTCTTAGTCATCAGAGATTCAGCATGGTTTTTAAATACTGATGATCTTCTACCAGTCTTCATCTTCTACTTAGTTTAACCTTACACTCTTATAGGAGACTTTTAAGGAGTCTCCTTCTGATGTTCTTTCTGTAAAAAGAATACCTACTTTCTTTTTTCTTTTTTTCTGATTCTTAAGAACTGTTTTGTGACTGAGAATAAGATTTTAGACTTGAGCATCTTGCCTCCTTGCAAAAAAATCTGCTACCAGTAGTACATTCATGAGATGCCTATTTTCTCTAGAAAAGGTGATATTTATCCTCTTTCTAAATATACTGAAAAGCTCAGAGTAGTTGCTTAGATTTCTCTCTAATGGAAGAGAAAAACAGGAAGCTGCTTTGATACCCATCAAGAATAGTCTATTTCTCCTATAAAACTGGTATAACAAGTGCCTCAGTTACAAGTGATGAGGGAAAAGTTGACTTTTGTCTCTGAAAATCCCCATTCTTCCCTTGAAACACTTCAGCTTTTTTGTCAAATCTTTTCAGATTTTATCATTGCCTCCTTCCATCTAAGATGGGAAGAAGTACAAGATAGAATTCAACATTAGTCATCAGTCCCCATACCGTCAGAGAGAAGAATTAAAATTATCAAATGTATGAGCCGCCTTTAAAATTGCTTCATGTCATGAATCTTCAAAGGAGGATTGCCTTGTCGAAGCACATCTGCATTTTTTCATGTGTATCACTTCTGTTGTTTACATAGTGTCCTATGCCACATTTTTTGGAAGGAGAGATGGTCCTAGATTCTAGTAAGACACTGTGTGCTTGCTTACTTGTATTGTCAACATCAGTTTGTTATTTAATGACTGCTAAGACCGATTTTACTACTTCTTGAAAACCAAGCTTAGTGCAGAATGGTCCCCCTGTCTGTTATGGGCACCTTTTGATGAAATGAGGCTAGGCTGCCAACTATAAACATTTATTCTGTGCAGTGCTAACACTTACTTGTTGATTTGTGACATATGGTTCTCCTTGCTTCTTCACCTTGCAGATCTGTGTCTCCACTTGAAGAATGATACTAATCTGCATCATCATTCTGAAGTGTCAGAAGAAATAATTTTTGGAAATAATCTTTTCCTTCAATGGTTTGATTCCTAAGAGAAGGAGTCTTTTTAATCTTAGTACATATTCTTTAGAGATGTCGTGTTCCTTCTATTCTGTTCTTCACATTCAGGCTCCAAGCAGACAATTATTTCCACTGTCATAGAAAATGTTGGTCCAAAACAGAATGAAAACCATTATCAGAAGCACATTATTACAAAATAAAGCAAAAAAAGCCCAGTAGGTTGATATTCAGCTCTTAAACTTTTCTGTTCTTTATCTATGTTTATTTATGATCTTTAAAATTCTTGAGACAGTTAACTTCCACTCTTGTATCTTTATATTACCCACCTTTTTGAGAGTCATTCAATTTTTTCTTATTCAACTATATCTAGAATTTTTAGAGAATTTGATCACACATTTCCATCAGTTAAGAACTCAAATTCTCACTAGGATTTTATGCAGTATTTTTATCTTTGCCAAAGTCTTAGTTTGACACCTATATCATCATGTAGCTTACACTTACTCTTATCACCTTCCTGCTAAAATGGCATTTCTGGTAAGCATCACCTCAGCTGGCAGGATGAAATTCAGACTTGACAGCAAGCCCTTGTATGGTGCGTGCTCTCTTTCTCCCCCCCTGCCTCTTCCTGCCCCCTCTTCCCCCCTCTCTCATCCCCCCCTCCCTCCTTTTTTTTGTCACAAAGTTATTCTTAGGTCACAAAATTTGGGTTGGTTTGGAAGGGGTAATTTAACTTTATTTTTACAGAAAGTGGGCTAACCGATTTATATTCATTTTTTACCTTTCTCCAACTGTATGGCTGTCTTGTGTGGTCAGAATACACATGCTAAATATTTTTTTGGTCTTTCTATAACAGATTTCAGTAAATCACATGGCTTTTTGCAAGAAATCTTAAGGGACAATCTGTTTCTTCTCAAAAACTCTTCAAAGGGGTCACAGACTTCACTGATACTTCCCATTCTTCTCTCAGAAATTAGAGCATATTTTACTAGTTGAGAGTGTCACCTTGTTTCACGGAAGTTCCTATTTCTGAGACAAGTATGGCATCAGCTGCTTTTCACTTGTGCCTGCTCTGTTCTAGCAGGTTCTAGAATGAGATACTCCTTTTGACAGTGTAATTGTATGACTGTTATTTAATAGGGGTTTTACCATTTGCCTCCTCGAGCAGTAATTTGGTAATTTACCTGTAGTGATGTTCAGTGACCAAAACCTTAAAGGGGAACCGGAACTGCTTCCTTACCTTTCTGAAAATAGAGGTGAAATATTTGTCTGCATCATCTCTATGGCAGTTCTTTTCTAACTGATAAAGAACCTTTATCTAAAAATTATCTAAGAAATATTGCTAAAGATTATAACCAGCTTTTGCACACACTTTGGCCTTCTAACACTTGGTAACTTGCTAGAAGCAGCAAAACATATATAGGCTAAAAGCTTGTGTATATGATTGCATTGTGTTTCCAAATGTCTTCCAATCACATGTGACATACCTCAATTATCTGGTGTCATACATGCTTATATGGTTCCCAGAAATCATATCTAAATTTCCTGACACTTAAAAGTTCAGCATTGCATTGGCTTACTTAGAATTATGCAGCTTTTATTTTTACAATGCATAAATTCAGTGCATCTATCCTCTTATTAGATACCTCAAGCCATATGCCTAAACATTTGCTGATAGCTGCTTTCAGGAGAGACATCAGGATGAAGGGGACTTGATGGCTCTGCCTTGTCCCTGGATTTTGAGAATATGGCAAATAGTTTTGAAGAAATGGAAACTAATGATTGTTTGCAGTCTGAGTCCTTTAATATAATACTCCCAGCCTATTTTACTTAACTGATAAGATCAAAGAAGATTGGGCTTTTCAGCAGTATGGATGCAATATTGTTTGTTTCTATAATCACTGAAGTTTAGCACAAATGGAATTACAATAACCTCTAAATGAAAGGCAGGTCTACTTCATTAGGTTGCATAGCACTTCTGCATTACTCTTAACTGTTCAGAGTGACTATAAAACCATTAGAAGTATCAGTTTACATGGTTAAGGAGCAACTATGCGAAACATTACCTCTTTCTGTGGTTGTTATCTAACTAAGTACCAGAATGAAAATTGTTAATTTTGCGTAGGAGTAAACCTGTGCAGCTAATTAGCATATTTATTTTCAGGTACACATACTTTTCTAATGCTCAGTACACTTTGATTTGCTTTAATTACCAGTCTCAGGAGGTGTTTAGGCATTTGTGTATTCATTATTTGAATATAATATCTTAAGGACTAACTAATAGAGGCCAATATGTTGGAAATAAGTTTTTTTTAAAAAAAGGAGAGAGTAGGAATAAAAGAAACTTCATTTTTACAAGGAAACAATGTTTAATAGTAATGTTCCATCTGAATTAGTCTTAAATGATTAATTGATCACAACAGGATAACTGCATCATATACCTACTGCTCTAATTACACTTCTAACAATTATAGACTACAACAGAAGAATTGTTCTGAAAATGGTCAACATCAGGAGCATTTGCACTATCTAGACATCTACACATAAGTATTTTGATGTTGAATTATTGTTATTACTTACTATCTTTGTTTTAAACTGTAATGGCAAACTATGAGTGGCTTTTTTATTAATCTGTTTTTGAGACAGGCTAAACAAAAATATTTTTGAAAGTAATGGAACCTCATCCTGTTGAGCTTTTCTTTCCAAGAATTTTCACTAGCAAAATTCCACATTTGAAATGTGTACGCCAGCTCCAAATTGATGAGCTGGTACTACTAAAGTCTTCTAGATTTGAGTGTCTTAGCAGCTTACAAAAAGTCATGTATCAGCTGCTAAATTTCAACCACTTTTGGTTTTCCAAGATTCAGAAACTATGTACTATTCTGGATTTAATTGCACTAGGTCAAAAACAGGCACGTATCTGAACCTTTTGACAGTTGTGAGCTTCCGGTATGAAGTCCTATACACATCTCTTGAGTTGGACCTAGAGACCTACAGGTTTGGAGCTGGCTTACATGCATGCTTGATAATTTCGAGGACAATTTCCAAATACTAGATCATTGCCCATGGGTTTAGACTGAATATCTAAGAATAATTAATTAGGAAAAAATATTTCTTTTAAAATGTTTAAAAAATAAAGAAAGTTGTACAGAAAATTGTACCAAAGATTACATTGATTATTTGCTATTATTAATTTCCTAGGCATGCCTGTGAAAAATAACATAGCAGCTTTACGCCAGTCTCCAGGACAGAATGGCACCAGCTTCCATGGTTGCATCCGTAATCTATATATCAACAGCGAACTCCAGGACTTCAGAAATGTGCCACTGCAAGTGGGAATTCTGCCAGGTTGCGAGCCCTGTCATAAGAAAGTTTGTGTGCATGGAACATGCCATGCTACCAGCCAGTCAGGCTTTTCCTGTGAGTGTGAAGGAGGATGGACTGGACCCCTCTGTGATCAACAAACTAATGACCCATGTCTTGGAAATAAGTATGTCCTTCCTCAAGACAGACCAGTAGTATAATATGCATATAAGTCTCCTGTCGTGTATTTATTTCATAAAAGTTCACACTTTTTTCAGCAAGAAACAAAATACCCTGGGCATGTAAAAGTGAAAACAGTGTCCAGGTTATAGTATATTCTTTCTATAAACTTAATGAGGAAAAGTCCCCAGTTTAGGGGAGCACAATCACATCTCACTGAAGTGCTGCCTAAAACCTGGGAAGTGCTGATGCAAGTGTTAGTATGACACTTGGTACAAAAATCATTTAGAAGAAATTGCAAATGGAAAAAAAATATCTATTTGCTTATTTATAACTGTACAGAATGAGGAAATACAATTATTATTATTATTCTCCAATGTTTTTTAAAAACTTGATACAATAGATATATCTAATATTTTTATATTTTCACAGTACCCCAGGTTTTAGCAGGAAAAAAGATTTCTACCTTTATGGCAAACTTCTGTTTAGTCCATGTGTGCTAATTCTTTTTGCTGATTTGACTAGAACATTTTAGGTTAGACATTTTATGTATGTTTATAGAGAGGGTTGTGTATATACATGTGTAGCGGGTGACCAAAAGATGTTTATATGTGTATGTGAGAGTATTGGAGTATTGATATCTATGCATATTCATCTTTTACATTTACTATAGAGATACATTCAATTTTTTGGCTCATGGTCTCCCAGCACAAGAAGATCAGAAACTTAAGAAGTTTGAAGTTCTTCAGGATTTATTGGTCATGGGCAACCAGATGTCATTCTGTTTGCCCTTACCACTGTCCTTACTACAGCTTCGCAAACATCTTTTTTTCTTCCCTTTTTTTTTTTTTTTGTAGAGTAAATTAAGCCTACTCGGATCTTTTGGCTGCTGCTTTTTCAGTGCTCTGGCCTATATAACTTTTGACTTTTGAGGACCAGTGGCCTTAAGTATGCTAAAAGATTCTAATAAGAAGATTTTCCAACTTCCATATAAAATGATGTTTAAGTGATCTTTTCACATAGTGTGTGTGGCAAGTCTGACCCTTTAAAGCTTTACACACCAGTTAGCATGCTTTATAATGCAGTCAGCATTGTTTACATTGGTTACGGCCTCTTTCAGTACTATTAGGTTTTGAACTCTTCCCAAAGCTACAGCAGTGAATTTTTGAGGCATATCATAGCATTTGATTGTTTATGGGTCTTTTTCTTACCCTTTCCTCTTTCACAGTAACTTAAGAGATAAAGAAAGGAAGTCACAGCAGGTTAAAAAACACAAATGTGATGTCTATCACACCCATTTTATACTTTAGGAGTCAAAAATAACATGGAACTGTAACCACCAAGTGCTATAATAAGAAAAGCCAAAGAATTTCTTTCAGCTGTCCTTGAAAAATTAGATTCTATATAGGTTCTTATAATTATACACATCGGCACACAAACTGAGTGCTTTTTGCAGTAAATTACAAAACCTGGCAAGTATCAGATAGAGGCAGCATCAAAGATGGAATTAAGTGAGCACAACATTAATATTTTGTTAGCTCTTGAAAGTGTTTGTTTTGTTTCAGCTATATACAGTGCTGTAAGCTTTTAGGAGAGAAAGCTAAAACAAAATTGTTTATTTGGAGTGAAGGAGGGGTTTGTTGTTCTTTAGTTCCTGGGGATTTTGATTCTGTATTTCTTGATTCATCTCTAAATCCTGTCTATTGAACAGATACATTTTGTCCATCTAATACAGTATAACATTCCACCTTATCTGAGAAACAGACTTGTCACTGTGATCTCTGTTTTGAAAATGTAGGGGATCTTTTAGAGAACCCTGCACACCATGAAAAGGCTTAAAGCTTAGATTTATTTTACCTAAATCTAGGCGCTTGACTTAGGAGCATAGTGACCAAAGTTTGCTCTGTAGTCAGTAAAGGAATAACACATTTCTAAAGAGTAAATTAGACCTCAAGTGGTCTAATCACTTTCTGGATAAGGTTTTTTTTCTCCATGACTGCAGAGCTTATGGCAATTACACATCTAACTTCAGTGTCTGATATAGGTACCTAAAATTAGATAAGATGAAACTGTGCCCAAGAGTTTGCACTTAGCTTGATGTTCCTTTCAGTACAGTCTGAAGATGAAATTTAGGGCTTCAAAGAACAGGTGGAAGCAAAAGTATGAGAGTTGGCATTAGCTAAGGTTTAATCATCTTCTAAGTCAAGCAGAACTTAACCAAAGATCCTGACACAGATTGCTTTGATATCTAAACCAGCCTGTATAGAATATGACAAGATGTCAGTATCACCTGTGTAACTTCATAGATCAGATGTCCTAAAAGCGGCTGTTTTGTAAATGGTGAACAGATCAAATGCTGAACATAATGAAAACTAAACAAAAGCTATCTGCCCTCTGATACTGTCTAAGCCTTCAATTTTGAGTTCCTTAATCTAACAGTCTTGGAATATCAGACTTCAACCACAGGAACAATTTGGAATTTTCTAGGGAACATAGTTGCTTCAAAAGTACAGACTCTTGTATAATAGGGAAGTTGGAGGTGCTTAAGCTATTAGTTAAGTTTTATATTTGCAGTATTTAATCCCAAACTGGGTGTGTGAATGGAGGCTATGTGTTGTGCGTTCCATTTAAATATCCTGTGATGGGACTGACTTGCACAGAATTAATGGTACAGATGGAGAATTGTAATGTAGATTTCACTGATGAGTGGAACTTGTTGATGTTTATAAACTGAAACAGTTTTAATAGTTAATGCAAGTTTGTCAAAGTTAAAAAGTGTTGTGCATTCTTTTCAATTTTACCAAATTTCTTACTGTACTGAAAGAGTAGAGTACAAAGCAAAAAGTTTCCAGAAATACAGACTGTTATCTAAAAAATTTCAAAATGAGATGTTGTTCTTAACAGACCTTTTCTTTTACTACAAAATGCAATTTTATATGAATTTTTGCCATCTTCAAATTGAAACAAAGGATTTTATTTTACATCGAATGGGATTTATTTTTTTTTAATCTAAAACTTTTCATTTATTTATTTATTTATATATTTATTTAGGTGGCTGCCACGACCTACTAAGGAGGTTGTGGCCTCAGGGATCTTGCAATACAGAGAGGAAAAACATTAGAGAGGAGAAACATTAGGGAGGGCGACTGTCACCTTGAATACCAGGATTGCATTCCTCCCTACAGAGGAATCTTCACTGTGGTCTCCCTAGGAAACAGTATGTAGATAGAAAACTTGTGTATCAAGACAACAGATAAAGAAAATAACATTATTTATAGGTAGAAAGTTATTGACCCTGTGCCACCAAATGAACAAAAGAAGTGATTTTATTCCAAGTCATTGGTGATGTTTTCAGAAGATGAACTCCCCTAATCTTCAGCTGACACCTAGGAACAGGTAATTAAACATCCTCCTTTTGGGAAACACCACCTGTCTCTCAAGGGAAGACCCGCTATGTGTTCCCATACTACTGTGTATCAGAACTTAGTAGATGGAGCTTAACTCGCAGCCTTTTTTGTCTAACAACAAGATTGGAGCCTGACACGAATGTTTACCAAAGCTCAACTGAGAGAGTAGCTAGTTTAATCACTTGGGTGAGATGTAATAATATGCAACCTCATCTGGTGTGAGTTTCTGTGTAAGTACTAGATGAGTGCTGTTGGCTTTCAGTGAAGTAAAGACCTGCCTCACACATTATACGACCGCGCTACTGGCAGTTGGCAGTGCAGACTAATATATTTGAAAGGGGAGCACGTGTTCCGCTTTGAAACTGCCACTGCTTGGGTCAGAAGAGATTCAGATAGGAAATGCCTGACCTATCTTTGTGCTGGGAGCCCCATAGTTCATGAGTGACAATGTGGGGGGTTTTTAAATGATACGACAATCAGAATTTCAGGTGAGTATCCTTTTTCTCTACTTAATTCTAGTGGATTACGTTTGGGCTTGATTTTGCTGTGTTCTTCTCAAAAGCATGCTGAAAATTTAGGTAGACAGGAAATGTTGGTTTTAATAACTGTGGCCTGTAAAAGTCTTCCATAACACATCTACAGTGGCTGTTTTCTGGTGAGAAAGAGTTCTGTACTGCAGCTTGTTTCATGTAAACCTGCATACCAATTATAAACCACTTCACTGCATCTCACTGAAAAAGTCCATTAGAAACAAAAGCAATTTCTTCTGAAGTACAGTCCAAAGTATCTGTAGTTAATGTTGCTTAGCCTGAACTTTGATGAATAATTTATTTTTATTCTCTTGGGCTTGTTTCCCCTGTAGATGTGTGCATGGTACCTGCTTGCCGATCAATGCGTTTTCATACAGTTGTAAATGCCTGCAGGGACATGGGGGAGTCCTCTGTGATGAAGAGGAAATGCTGTTTAACCCCTGCCAATCCATCAGGTGTAAACATGGCAAATGCAGGCTTTCAGGACTTGGGAAACCATATTGCGAATGCAGCACCGGATACACGGGGGACAGCTGTGATAAAGGTAAAAAAATTTAAAATCATGTTGTTTTCCTCGTAAAAAAGAGGCTTTTTTATTAAAACATAAACAGCCAAAAACATTACCAACTTTTTTTTCCCACAATACACACATTTGTTGCTTTTTTTTTTTACCATACGAATTGATCTCGGTGAGAGAAAAATCAAACTTTTCCCATTAATTCGTTTACATTTTGAGGATTTTTTCATCAAATGTTTCTCTGTGAAAACATTTCTCTTTTTTTGCCTTTATTCAGAAATACATTTTTACTATATTTAACTATTACCTTTTACCTGCTGTATCTTTCTGTATTTATTGTTTCTCTGCCTTCTGCAACTGAGAAGCCAAATCCAATGATTCTGCTCCTAGTTTTATCACAAACTCTACTTTTGACCTCTCAGCTTCAACTGATTTATCACAGCGAATTATGCAGGTGAGATGGATGAAAACAGGATGACTTTTCCCCCTACCTTTTTCTTTTTCCTTTGTCTATCAAAGTTCTCCCTCTCCCTCTCTTTCCTTTACCCCAGATGGCATTTATTTTGTATTCTACATAGATGTGAATAGAATAGAAGAATATGGTTGTAGAACTTTTAACAGATGTCTCATTTTTAGCTGGTTTTATACCTCAGTAATTTATGAAGTTAGTGGAATGTAACTTGTATTAAATAACAGTTTGAATAATATTAAACTCCAGGTCTAATAAATTAAATTGCATGCTCTCTCTGAAACATTTCCCTACGGTAAATAGAACCAGCTGCAAGCAATGTAGGAACAGAAGATGTGTATTTTTATAAAAGAGGAAAAGATTTAAGCTTCCAATTTTCTTGTCATTGTAATAGCTTTGTATTTATGGTTTACATATACATAATATAAGCTTTACTGAAAATAGGAGGTATAGGAAATAAAACTCAGCATTAATCAAATTATGTTTGGTAGAACCACTAGTTGCCAATATACAGTCTGAGTCAAACTTTAAAATATCAATCCCAACTGCAAGTAGAAACACAGCATCTTCCTTAGCAGCGTCAACCATTCTTTGACCTGCGTTTCAAAAGTGTATCTCCTATTTTAAATGTTGTTTTCTACAGAAATCTCTTGTCGAGGGGAACGAATCCGAGATTACTACCAAAAGCAGCAAGGGTATGCTGCGTGCCAGACGACCAAGAAGGTATCGAGACTAGAATGTAAAGGAGGATGTTCAACCGGGCAGTGCTGTGGACCACTAAGGAGCAAGAGACGGAAATACTCTTTTGAATGCACTGACGGGTCGTCATTTGTGGACGAGGTTGAAAAAGTAGTGAAGTGTGGCTGTACAAATTGTCCCTCCTAAGTGTCCCTGTCACACTTGTCTTTTGAAAATGTTGTATACTTATTGACTGTGTCGGACTAATTAATGCTTCATAGTGGAAATATTTGAAATATATTGTAAAATACAGAACAGACTTATTTTTATTATGAGAATAAAGACTTTTTCTTCATTTGAAAAAAGATTCAAGTGCTTGAACTGAGACTTCTCATAACCAAGAGGAGCTTTGAAGAAAAAAAAAAAAAAGACCTGGTATCATTGCAACAGAGATGGGAAACTTTAACTGCTTTTAACATGGATTCTTCTTTATAACACGCTGAAGATACACTGACAATATACACATGTGACTTTCTACTTAACAGCTCAGAGATGAAACATTGACCAGAACATGAGGCTTGGTTTTTTTCACTTTCGTATCAGTATATTTTATTGTCTTGACAGACCATACCGATCACTTACCTATGGATGAGGAAGCATTATGAGTGGGAAGAATCAGATTATACAGAAATAACAATTGTATGAAATACATTTTATCTTTTGGAATTATTAAGCATCTTGAGAAGATGGGGTCCCATTTAATGGATGGGAAATGGGAGATATGAGAATATACTATAATCCTGAAATCTCCTGATGATGTATACTTTTATGTCAGCATGTTAGCAAAAGAAGCATAAAAAAGTGTTTATCTGCCCTTTTCCAGTATTAATTTTTGTAATATAAATGTTTTGGGGATGATAAAAATAGATTATTGATGGATAAATTAGTAATAATATGGATTTCTGTTTCTATGAGTTCTAAACAACTCTATACAGTATTCGGTTTCATTGAGAAATATTTATTGTATCAAAGTACATTGTACTTAACCCTTTTAGGCCATCCCTTTTACTGTTTTTCAATGCTTTAATATATATTAATTTATATTTGTCCCAGTATTTTTGTAATTTTTTTTTAAAGGACTTAAAAATCAGGATTTTTTGCAATAGAACTAACGTAGCATGTCGTCTTGGGGTAAATGTTTTCAGTCTGTTTTTTCCTCTCCTTCCCCTTCCCTTTTTCTTTTCCTTAGAATCTGACCACTTGGTGTCACTGAATCTGAAAGTGATGACAATCTGCAGTTTTCACATACAGCAGATATTCAGGACACCTTCCAAGAACCCGTAATGTATGACAGAAAATGTCTTTACACTAGGTGGCAATTGTAGAGAAGTTAATTTTCCCTATATGCAGTACTTACAGAAAATAAGATGGCATGTAGAAAATTACATTAGAAGGTAGATCTTTATAAATTAATATTCCCATGGAGCTCTTTACCTTTTTTATAAAAAAGAAGAAAAGGCTGTGCTACCAAGAACTGTGACTTTCCCCAAATAATAAAACTACTTTACTGCCCTAATGTTCCCCATGTTAACATGTTGCTGCTAAATTATAATGTAGAATTGGTAATCAATAGTGGGTTGTGTTCTTCTTCCAGTAAAACCCAGGGTACCCTGTAAAAATGCAGATGTTTTTCAATTTTATTTTATTATTTTTTTTACAAAAAAGTTAGATGTACATGTGTAATGCAGTGTGTTTTGTCTTATTTGGACTGATATCAGTAATGCTACTGATGTTTGTAAATTAAACAGATATTTACTTCATTAACAGCTTTTATTTGTATTCTTCTGAGAAGTTTAAATTGTCTGACAGCCTTCAATTAAGCATCTGTAGTTGCAAAGAATATTTGGTAAAAAACAGAATAAAGCCCAACCCTAGATCTAGTGTATTCATTGCTGAAAATCTGAAGAAGGAATTAACTTGGGTTTATTACACCTACAGGCAGTGACATCTGAAAATGTGGGTACATTACAAACACAGCTGAACACATACCAAAATTAACAAAAGACTTCTAAATAAAGGACACTAGATGAAAAGGCAAATTGAGTCTATCCTAATATTTTAATGCTTATACAAATGGCAATTTGGCATTTAGTTTTAGCAAGTAATTTGGTTCTTCAGAGGGATTCATTTTCACTAATCTTGGACTAAGTATTTCAAACTTAAGTAATTGGATGGGATGATACTTAACCGGGTTTCTCTTCTGTGATACAATTTTTACAGATACTTCTGTATTTATTTTACTTAGTCTACTTTAGAGTTTGTCTAAATATTCAGTGAAACAGCCTTTTGGCATGAGGCCGCCTTTGCAGTTTCTATGACTTTTAAATAACCTTCTGTAAATAGGGGTAGCTTTGAGGAAAAACAAGCCATTTTTGCACAACAGTACTGATATAGTATTCTTGGATAAACAGTATTATTTTTCTGTGTATGATCAAAATCCCTGTACCAAGTATCTGGAGTTGGACTGCTTTCTGTCCTCATACTGATAGAGAAAGAGGAACTTTGCACTGGTATGCAAGGAATGCTAGCAGCTATTGGTGATCCTGAGGCCACCAAGACAGGGTCTTTTTGCGGTCTCTAAGCAAAACCAAACAAAAACTCAAGAATTAAAAAAAAAAAACCAACCAACAAACAACTTTGGCACCTACCCCTCTGGAGGAATATAAGGCACCTAACACCAAACAGTGACTCGGCTCACCTTAGAAACCCGAGCAGCCCTGTATTCTCACCACTGAAAGTCCTTAAGCATCAACAAGGTGTGCCACTCTGCGTGACAAGAGAGAACTTTCTCAGTGGGATGGGTCACACTGACATCTTTCTCATGCCTAAATCAAGTTCCTTGTAATATTGCTGTAACAGACTGCCTTGTAGCTGTATTCCCCAAAAGGGAAATGGGGGTCTGAGGGTACTGTAGCTTTAGGCATAGCTAATACAGTGGAGAATTTAGTTCAGTGCAGAACACTCGGACACATAGGTTTTCATTCAAAAACATAAGTTATGCAGCTTTTAACACAGTGCTAAGGGATTAGTTTTCTCTCCTAGGGTCTGCTGCCTGCAGTAGGAATCGCTGCCATACAGTCTGCTTTTAATGCATTGAATAAAATGCATAAACAGCATTGGGTCTGAAGGATACGACTCAGTACAGTGACCAAGTTCCTACCTTTGAGTTAACACTGCATACAATTCAAATTCTTTTTTCATTAGAAACCAAGAAAACTGAAAATTGCAGGTTCCATGTTTTTCTGCCAGTATTCTTAAAAGCTATAAAAGAGAAAGCACATGAATAGTGCTTAATTTGTAGTGGCTTATGCACAGCTCCTACTGTCATCTCACAGATGATACAAATGTGAAAGAGCATTGAAAAGAAGACCATTCTTCTTGAGTGAAACAGTAACAAAAGTCATTGCTTTTTTGTTAACATTGAAAGTCAATTCAGAACAGGAACTATCACACATGGAACCAGATTCTGCAGCCTGTATTAAAGTTCCTGGGGAAGATGGATATGTGAGTGATAGAAATGCTGTTCTAAACAAACCAATGGTGGGCTTTAAGCTTTGAGAGATACAGTTTATTTTCTAAGCTCTGTTGTAACAACAATTTTGTCTCGTATTCAGAATACTTTTTATTGCCATACGGGGATACCATGAGGCTTAGTGTTACAAGAATCATTGTAATACGATGATGCTCTGTGTAGGTGCCAATATGATATGAATATGATGTTATGAAGGCATTTGTCTGGAAAGACCAGAATGCAGAGGTTTTGTAGATGACAACAAATCTGGCAGACCCGATGATCCACAGTGTACTTGCAGGGATAGTAGCAAGGCAACAGAGAAAGTGGATGTCACCATGTTCGTTTTGATGAGATGAGTGATGATTAAGAGATGAGGGGGAGGGTGGTACATTTTGGAAGGGAGCTTGCTGCTAGGAGGAAAATGCCCAGAAGTTTTGGAAAAGTGTCAGGAATGTTGGAGGCTGTTTGCATTGAAGCTCTGTATTTTGGGAGCTTTATCTGTTATTGCTTGAAACTTGGGTATTTAAAAGAAACCTCTTTACGGTTCTGAAAAATGCACACTTGATCTTTCTATCTTGAGTTAACCCTATTGTTTGAGGAAAAGTTTATCTTTTTGAAGCAATTCAAAATCCCATCTTTTGGTTCCTTTTCTTCTCCTTTAGAAGCGAGTGTTATTCTCACGGTAGCTCATTAGGCATGCAAGTGTCTGTGCTTCAGCTATCCCACCTTACAGTGGAGAGCCTGGCACATAATTTCAGTTCCCATAAAGTGCAATTCCCCAGCTGAGCCATTCAGGATTCTTGGCTTTTAGAAGAAATATTTATACACTGAGCTGGTATCTCCAATCTATTTAAGATTCCTGGAGTGGAAATCAGAAAATCGTTGGTAGTTGTGACTATGTAGGGGCTGTCAGGAGTAAAGTAAAACTGAAGTGTTTGCCTGCATGCCTGGAGAGCCTGGCTCATTCTGGAGAGCCTACTGTTTTACTGTGCTCTTTATGTATTGTGTTCCTGGGAGAGTGGGAAGTCGTCGTGCTCATCCTTACAGAAATGTCTGAGAGCAGAGGGATTTTGTGTCCTTTTGCAAATAAATTGTCTAGGCTGGAAATCATAGGCCTTTTTGGACCTCGGCCAGGTTAAACTGTGTATTGTATACCTTAACATCAACCATCCTCTTGGACACCAACAGCTCCTGATGTTAAAAAAGTGAATAAATCTTGCTCTCAGTTTAATAAAACACAGATGGGAAAAGCAAACCAAACAGAGAGTTAACAGCTCTATTCACTAGTCTCCTGGGCTCCATGTGATTAAATCAGAGTTGGAGGGTATGTTCCTGCTGCTGCTGTTCTGGCCAGTGTCCGTAGGGGTGATGGCCAGCAAAGGAGAAGCATTCTGTCAGAGCTGCATGTCATTTGTCAAGCTGAGAAAAAACAGTCATCTCGCTGAACAGCAAGACTTCTGGCTATCCACAATCCTAGCAAATATGCTCCAGCTCTACAGCATGACACCCATGCTGCAGGAATTTTGCTCAGCCATGGGAACAGACTTCAAAACTGCCTCCCAGATCCACAGCTTAATTTCAAAATGTTGATCTTAGTAGCACTTTCTGGTCTTTACACTCCATCCTTTTCTTTCACTCCAGTTCAGAGGTAAACTCCTTTAGTTCTAAACAGCAAGCCTGAGTACTCTCAATAGCTGCCCTATACTACGTACAGGAGATTAAGACTTGGGTTCTGTTCCTTTTTTAGGTATTCGTTAACATTTATAGAGGGATCAGAAGACCTGCCTTAATGGAGGAGAGAGACAGGTTACACATCCAGCTACAGAGATCAGACATTTTCATGTCCTTTATAATTTGGAAAATATTACATTACCTCCTGTGGAACAGTCTGACATACACAGACTGATATGAACTTACATATTTTATGGATTTATAGACCCAGACCAGGAGAATTGTTATCTGGTTTTGCCTGCTAGAACTTTTTTTTTTTAATTCCTTTTAAGATACTTTCATATCGCAAGAGACAAGCAAAGACAGAATTAATGTGCCTGGGTTGCTTACTCTGTCATTAAAGTTCCTTAAAAAGATCCGGTAGCCTTTTTCCACAACGTTTTTCTTCTTTCTCATAGTTTTTCACATTCTGGGCTTCAATCTCTTGTTTCTGTATGATGGCCCGTTTGTCCACTCTAGTTAATTTCCAGGACAGATTTAATCCTTCTAAAAAGAGGGAAAGGATACCTTTTTTTTCCTGCAGCTGTGCCTAAAATCTCTCCCAGCACATCTTTAGAAGTATGTTTTCTTTCAAAGTCCTCTGAGAATAGGTTAACTTGAGCTGTTTTTACTGCAAACTTGTTTTTTTGCTTCTGATTAGCTTTATTTATTTAATCACATTTCTGGGTTTCTGCTATGGTAACAGCAATTAAAGCTGTACCAGCTGACCTGTGCTTCAGAAGTTGCTTGCTGTTTTGAAATAGCAAGTTTAAAGAGTTCGAAGCTTGCCTGTTCTCTCTCCATTTTTTTTTGGATCTCCTTCCCTATCAGTTCACCCTTCTTTGTGCAGTTTCGTGATTATTCTTTAGGAGGCAGGTAAGGACATGAGTCAATGCCAACAGTAAGTAAAACTGACCACAGAAGACACATAGATCTACCAAAAAAAACCTGTTTCTAAACTTTCAGAAAAATCAGAAGTAATTATTCATTAGTTGTTGCCTTCTTTTTTGCTGAACAAACTTTTACATGATGAGCAAACAAAACTATTAAGCAGCCTCCAAGTACACCCCTAGAAATAATTAATGTGGTGTGTCCAGGGTTAGAGAAGGAAGAAAAAGGGGCCTAACAGTTACCTAATTCCAGTACACCTTTTGTGGACAGGAAGGTTTGGGCATGTTTCTGTCTCTGAATATCCACAGCGAGACCATGTGGCACTGCACAGACTCCACGGCAGAAAAAGGGTCACTGTTATCCTAAATAAAAAAAAAAATTAAATAAACTAATGCGAAACTCTGCAAAGCAGCTTAAAAATGAGAAGCAAAAGGGTCGTTAAGTCCCACTTGACCAAAACAGTGTTCATCATCCACTATCACAAACCACAGACCAGCCTTTGGCATCCACCCCGTCCCTCCAGCTCCAGGCGCTCCAGACACTACTCACTTCCCCGCTTCCCACCCACCCGGCTCCGGACCTGCCTGTGCCTGCCGTTCCCACAGCCCTCCCACGTGAGACGCTTCTTCCTTCCCTTTGCCCCACGTCACAGCAATCCCCTCCCTGCGTGTGCGTTCTCCAAGATAACTGGAGGCATCTGGTGGGGGCACGACGCCACGCTGGTCATGGAAAGAACGCTCTGCCGCTAATTAATATTTAAGCATTTTAAAAAAAAAAAAAAAAAGTATTATTTATTAAGCTGTTACAGCAAAGTGCTTGCGCCAATAGGCAGGAATGACGGCTGACAAAATGTTTGAGTAATAAAATCCCCACTCTGTGTGTGATGTGGAGAATGAGGCCTCTTCCTTGTCATTCTGAAAAGCGTGAGTAGCTGCAAGTTAATTGAAAGGAAGGTAAAGAGACTTAGCCCTAGCTGAAAATCTGCTCAGCAATCGCATTCAAAAGCCAGAAACAAACAAACAAAGATGCCCCAGTTAGTTGTTTGGGTGTTTTTTACTAAGAGAACAAAGAATAAACAAATAGGTAAGGTACGAGTGCCTGGGAGATAAGAATGATAAAAACAAGCCAGCAATGGCTATAACAAAATGCTGGGCAGTGAACACACAAGGGAATTAACTGCTGCAATTGCTCATGGATAACAAATACAGCTATATATTTTCAAAATTTTGTAGAAAGGACACTTGCAGCCCAGAAAGTAGTGACCAGCCACAGAAGTCATCCTACAGTTACTTCAAGCTGACATGAAACAACTCTTTGGGAATAACTTCTTTTAGCAGAAGTGACCACAGTCTATTTGAATTTCACATGGTAATGAACAGGCTTGTAAAATGTAGAAAAATAACGGTATTAGCCCACAGAGAAGAAAATATTACAGATTTAAGGCATGTAGGGCCAGATTCACTGTAAGCTCAAGCTGCTTCATGCTGTTTCAGTGATGCAAAGCAGCTGTAAACCCAGCTTAGCTGGCCTGGAGCCACTACAACTTCTATCTGCTAGGAAAAGGAGTTACTGGTTCCAGTGCCCAAAACCTGGGTTTGGAACTGCGGTCCGTCCTCCAGCATGTTGGCTAAAGGAGCTGCCGCTTGTGTTACTTCAGGAAAACCTCTGTGCCCCTCTTGCTCAGCTCTGCCCCTCTTCCCCGTGTAAGCGGTGCCGAGGATTTGTGGGAAAGGAGCTCGCTTTTCAGTGCTGCTCTCCAAACTCCAGAGGAGCGAAGAGAATTGGCAATGCCTCTTCAGCGACAGTAATCAGAAATGAAAGACAGGAGGTCTTTAACCAAAAAAATAAAATTAAGTGAGTACTATTGTAGTAAAACTGCTTCTAGTGAAGTCATTTCTTTAATACTCGCTTTTAAAGACTCACTTAATTGTGGCTCCATAAGAAAGCATTATGGAAAACAGATTCTTCTTGTAAAATCTTTTCTTTAGTGTGTGTGTGTATATATATATACACACACACATATAAGGGCAGAAAGTACATGCTGGGGTTTTTTTGTTTTTCAGGATGTGAACTTATTTATGCTTTTTGATTCCCCTGAGCGGCTCTGAACAACAGCAGGTATGATTAAGAATTCAAGGTAGCTGGCAGTGAGGAAGTTTGACCTAATCTATCTTGACTTTGCACTCCGTGCATTTAAATGCAGCATGTCTGTGTGGAACACGCTGTAGTTCACCGGGGTACAGCATATCTATTTTAGTCACACGCATGCTCTGAAATAGCTGTGTGCACATGGAGATCACGTCTTTTTTTTGTTGTTTTTAGCCAAATTAGGGGATCAAAGCCATGTAAAACCTTTTGTAATGAAACTTGAAGCCACATGTAATGAAACCAGATAGTTTTTCCTTTAAGTCTTTCCTGTTTTCAGGCATTACTATAAACCTACATCTTGGTCCAGTCTGTAACTTGGTCCAGCTTGGATTAGATTTGCAACAGTTTGATGAATCTGGGATGACTTATAGCTTGAGGTAGAAAGAAAACAAACAACAGAATCTAAAGTTTGGCCTGCTTTAGGCTCAAAATCAAGCGTAACCTCCTACTGAATCCTTTTGGAATTTTGTGTCTTCAAATCCCAAGAGGAAAGCACCCCACTGAATCCTAAATCCACCACGAAAAAGATACTGCAGTGGTAAATATAAAAGTAAGTTTCACAAATATCCTTTCCTTTTCTGGGAAATTTCCATTTAGACTTAAATGAGGAATTTATACAGAGGGAGATTAGAGTAAATATTTCTTCCTTAGTATCAAGAGCTGAATGTTCTCTGCTTTGTTCAGAAGACAAGAAGTTTATCTATCAAAGAGCACTTTATTCATGCCATCCACAAACTTGTTCATTCTCTTTTAATTCAGCTTAAAAGGAAGATGACAAACATCAGCAGGGAGCTGTTTAGCGAAAGGAAGTGTAACATTCAGAAAAATCAATACAGATTGCAAAGAGAGCATGGCTTAAACTTAGCATGAAAATAATGTGAGTTATAGCAGCTCTAAGGGTTCCTATTTCCCATCTACTTTTAAGTATAGCGACTCTAGATACAAGACACGTCTTCAGAGGTGATGTCTGAGAAGAATATCCTATACCATCGTTTCACAATGTGGATTCTTTCAAAAAATGCTTCTTTACTCGTTTAAAGAAATCGATAGGGCCAGGGTTTTCTTCAGAAATTGTGCTGGTTCTTGGTATTTCTACCCGCTGCAAAGCACATGCACCAGGTGACACTCTTATCTGGGCCAGGCCATCTTCATTTTCGGCATCAGCAAGCAGAAGGAGAACAAACCAATCCCACAAGAAACAGCTGTGCAAAATACGCCTTAAGCAAAATCTGAGCAAGCAGATGCTTTGCTTCGTTGGACTGGTGTGGGTGACACACCGTCCCACTTACAGGACAAACTCAAATGAGGAACTGATTGAAGGAAGCTGTTTGCATATTCCAGTATTTGGCCAGAAGGAATGGAGTATATACTTTGAGACACCTTAATTCCCATATAACTAGAAAATAATTTTATCAACAATCATCGCAGATCTTTAATAACATAATACCGAAGGTATCTCTGATTCTTGATAAAAAAGCATTTTGTGCACACAAATAAGATCACAAAAGTGTGGTCCTACAAGCCTGAAACCACAACTCTTTCCCTGATCAAAATTTAATTCCTGGGCTAAAAGGATTTCAATCTGTATCACATTACAATACATTCAATATTTAAATTCTTTTTCTTATTTAAAGGCACCCTAAACAAGAGATCAGTGTTTATGTTCCAACAGGTCGTGTTTCCTATTACTATCAATAATGGGTACTCTCAAAGGACAGAAGGACAGTTGAGGCTCAGTACCCTAGCCATGAAATCTATCCACACCTTGTGGAAGGTCAATCATGCACAAACCCATTTAGCCACCCTTTAAAATTCAATCTAGATCAAAATGTTGTTTTCTTCCATCTGAGGCATAAAAATGTATAAAACGGATTCAGAAAAATTCCACATAATTATCCTGGTTGGATGTGAAGTTTCCTTCGATCTTTGATCTATAATGTAGCAATGTGTCAGCTCGACCAAAGTAGTTTTATGTGCAGGAAATAAGACAAGCTGAGTAGCTTCATGGTTAATTGATTAAAAGGTTCTAAAGAAGGTGCAAGATCAAAGAGCAACTTAATGGTTTTATGTTACTCTAGAGAACTGTTGGTCCACTTGTCTGACAAGACTGACCTTGGGCAATGAAGTAACAGGCAATTAAAAAAAAATGCAAAACTAAAACACAGATCATATTTATCTAGTTCAGCATCCTTATTTCCTTTAGCAAGTAATAGGTGGCACACCCCAGCGCTCTAAGGCAAGTTGCATTTTGTTAGCCTTTTACGCTATACAGCCTAAATATTGAGTACACAAAATTGGCTGTTGCCTATGCTTGCCCTGAAGAGGGATTAAAAAAAAAAAAAAAAAAAGCACACCAACTCAGAATCACAGGATGCCATGCCATTGGTTAAAAACCTATGAAAGCAAACAAATGTCAAACTCTAGGTGAAGGACAGTTCCTTGTAGAGTCCTTGGTCTGTGGAATCACTGAGCTCCCTTGGCCATCTTCACTGGCATTAGGAAATGATGACACCTCGTAGCTTACAAGATTGGCTCATCTTGAGAACTATACTAGGAAATGGGACCTGCTCTAAAGTAATATAACTGCTTGCAAGAAGGAAAGAAAAAAATATTAATGCATTGACTCTTAAAGAAAAATTTAATAGGCCCATTCTCTAAATGATACTTTAAAACACCAATACTTTCTGGTTAGGCTGCCATCACCAGGCTATTCAAGACTCTCATGAGCACAGTTTGGTTTATGTCTTCTGAATATGAGCATTGTACTTACACAGAGGTAAAAGAGAAATACTGGGAATATTAGGCAAAGGAAGGCAAGAACTGCACACAATAAGAAGTTTTCTGCAAGCTGCACCATGACCTGAATTCAAATTTTTCTGACTCCTGATCCAGTGTGGTATTTTGTACCCACAACAGGATAATATTTCTTCTTTACTTGAAGAATTAGGACAATCAGTTAAGGCATCAACACTAACAACTGGAGTTAGACTCAGTGTGGCACTTCATTCTACCAATAACTCAGCCTTCAGTGCCTAGGCTTCTGGAAAACAGTATTCCAGGTGTTTACAAGTCAGATGCAGCCTGCCCTTTGTGCAGCAATGGCTTCACAGGTCAAATGCAGAGTTACCTTACAAGAAAAACAAATCACATTCTTCCTGTTCTGCATTAATCCTGTTCTCATCAAAACCAAGGGGGGGGGGGGGGGGGGGGGTGTTACATGTTTTTCCATGTATTTTCTAATGCTTATATAGATACTCTTGCCCCTCGCCAGCAAATTCTCACCTCATGACTGTGAAGTAAGGCCCCTTCCTCAGGCAGTCCTGCCACAGTTTTCAGTTTAGCAAAGAAGAGAACTCTTTCTCTAGGTATTTATCTCCCCTCCAATATCATCAGGAGACCTTGGCCATGTGACAAGAGATATCACAAGATGCTCATCACTTAGAGCGGAAAATATGAAGGCATCATTGAGTCTGAGAACAACTTCCTTGGAAGGAAAGCTATTCTGTTGGAGGCATCTAGCAAATGACTTGAACAGTCTGAGCTATTGTCAACAGAGATAGATGGTCACAGAAAATGTCACAAGACACAGCAGCTTGGGAAGACTCCTCTCATCTGTGGATTATAAATTAATTAACACATCTGACCAGTGTGTTAATGACACCGTAGTACGCTCTACCATTAATGTCTTCTATTTACAGGAACATGACTTTCAGGTCAAGGATGTAAAAGTTCCCTGTTGTTCTATTTACTTAAAACAAACAAACAAACCCCTACTACTGCTCCTGCTGGCCTGCTTCACTTCACAAAGAAGAATACCCCACTTGAGCTGACCAGCTGACAGCTCTGCTAAATGCCTGATAAGCTGCCTTTCCCGGGTCACCACTGAGTGGGAACTTCTGAGCTGTGTAATGGGATTAGCTTTCCCACACCATTCCCGGAGAGCCCATTGTCAAAGGAGGGATAGTTTTATTCATGGCAACAAGTCAAACACAAACCCTTGGCAAGTCAAATTAAGAAAAAATAAACAAACAAATGGAGTTTTGGCAGAATCTGGGATTTGCCCTATTGGAAGTTTCTTTGTAAGCTGATGGAGAAGTTGACCGATCTGGAATGGACCACGACATTTACAACAGAGCTAAAGAGTAACTCGTTAAAGACTCTTCTTTTGTTTTGATAAAAGATCTTCCATTCCCTCAAAGCCCCTTCCTTCACAAAGGTCCTAAAAAGACAATCCCGACCCAGCAGCACATCTTCGGGGTGAGGAGGGAAAATACTAACATTTAGACTTTCTTAGGAGGAGTCTTGAATTAGTCGTTTTATAGTTTCACAAATACAAAAGCCAGGGAGTTCTTGTGATTTAAGGATATTATAATTTTCAATGCGCAAACTCCCGTTATTGGAGTATAAATGGTGCCTTGAGGGCACATAACAGCACTGAACTGGGCCTGGCAGAATCAGTTTTATTGTATTCTACAGCGCAGAAACAATTACTTTAGTACAAATTGTCATATGCCATTTTTTTCAGCCTGATCAAGTTCAGTCTTATGATTGTAAATGACTCTGTAGTTGAGAGGTATATCCAAACATCTGTGGTTAATACTGTCTTGAACCTTTTCTTTTACAATCTAAAGTTCTTCTCTTTTTGTTTTGCTCTAGCTATGAACACTTTTGTTCCCATGTAAAATTTTACAGTCGTACTTCCGATCTGAGCACTTTTCGCAATTCTTTGCTAAATCTCAATTCTAGTCTCCAAATGGTTCCGATTCAGTGCTTAACAGTACTACAAAGAAACCCACTGGAACTGTTACTTCCTATTTTGTTTTTCTAATCTTTGGTGAACCTGAAGTGTTTCCAATGTGCTATTATCAACAGACTGTCACTGAGGACTTGATTTGTCACCTGTGCTTTTTGGTGCTTCTATTTTTCATATTGAACCTGTGGCCACATATATAGTTCAAATGCATGTGCATTTGGACCTTAGGCTTCTTCAGCGTGGTGAACCCCTCACAATTTAGTTATCGATTATAATATCTTCCTATATCACTTTTTTTTGTTTATGCATCCACCAAGCACCTGGGGAAATAGGGCATCATACAGTCTCACAAACCTCACAAACTAAGCACAACTGAGAGGTGGGGTGAATTGTGCTGGGGCAGGCTCACCTAAATGCAGATGTACTGCTGTAGGGATTAGCACAAAGCTCTCTGAAAGGAGCTAGGTTATGCTGTGTAGACATGTCAGCTCAGCTGGAACTAATTTGGGAAACCCTCATCACTACATAGTGTGATTTTAAGTCTGAAATATCTCAGGGTCTTGCAAAAATAAGGATTTTCTCTTATTAAAATAACTATCGAGCTTTCAGATTGCAGAGAGGATTTCTCATACCTACAGCCACCACACCAGGAACTGGATAAATGCGGTGCGGACCTGGAGTCAGACCTTGATGAGAGCTAATGAACTCTTATGGCTTCTTGCTAACCCTGTGGCACCATGCAGTTTTCTTGCCATCCTTTTCCTCACCATTTCAGGTGCAGGGGTGCAGTGTTGGGTAGTTGCTGGCATGAGTCCATACATAGGCTTGTTAATGCCACAGCCCCTACTCTGTGTAGTAGGCACACCATGCTTCTCGACCCACATTGGCTCTGGAAGCAGTACTATGTTTATACCTGTTCTATACCCAGTTTTACAGGCTCCCTGGCACAGCTGATGGTCAACACCCAACTCCCAGGATCTGCTCTGTTTAGTAGTCAGGGAACAGCACTCCAGAAAATTGTATTTGTACCTGTACAACTGAAGGGAAGAATAATATAAGCCGATTTTTAAAAGCACACACATCAAAACCAGAATACCTAGATATGTTTGGGTATCGGATTCAGCTAAAGATGTTTGTCTCACCAATAAAATACCTGGAGCTTGTCAAAGCAGTGGACTAATCTTTCTGGTTTTCCTTTCGACAAGGTCCAGTGTCTGAAAGTACAAAGAAACAGAATATTCATCGCTGAGATGCAAAATGTTGCTGTAAGTAAAAGACCAGTTAAACAACAGAAATCAAAGAGTAGGTCGAAATGGTCATTGCCTCTTCAATTTAAGAACAAATTATTAAATAAATTCCTAACTACTACTGCCACTATTCAAAGTCATATCATAAAACCAACTGAGTGCAAATTTGCACTTTGGTGGAAAAGTATGGTGTAAATAATATTATTATTACTTATTTAGAGTCAAAGAAATAATTTAAATGATGAAAGTCCACTCATGCAGCACTCCTTGACCTTGATGGATAATTGGTACTCAGCAAAAATCACAAAGCATTAAAATACTTATTTAAACACCAATGTAGCTAGTCAGAATAAACAAAACCAACCAAAAAAACAAACACAGCCCCCCCCAACCGGTGACCTAACCTCCCCCTGCAACTCATTGCTTTTCTTCACTGCTTGGGGAGTGCGCGCAATATCTGTCCTAACAGATGCAGTCCTTTTGTGACTGTGCAAGGACACCAGTGTATTTACTACTATTCATCCCCCATTGATTTCTTTAATTTCCACATGAATAATAACACTATGAGTTATTTGCTGAAGTCATCTTTAGAACACCGTACCTGTTTGCAAGACTGAATTCCGCACTATAACTTACAGGATCATTTTAGAACTGCATTCATGGTATATTTGCTAAATAAAATGGATGGATGCACAGAATGGAATAATACTACAAGACTGAGTCCACATTGCTCTCAAGAATATGTTTTACCAATATTTTCAGTGGGACACTGTGATTATTGGATTGGGCTTGTAATGAAAATGGTGCCATTTTCAGTTTTGTGGATAGAAATTTACACAAACAGTGGCTGATACAAGCACATGAGAGGTGAGGTTGGAACAGGGAACAGGCTGGGGTGGCCTGTCCAAAAATTGTGACTATTTCCAGAGTAGCAAAAGAAGTAAATAAGCAAGAGAAATAGCAAGGGAAGGATGATAACAGGAGAAAACACTTTGGGGTCTTTTGTGTGTAGTAAAATTTCTATATATAGCGTGAGCCCTCTGACAGTTATAAAGCACACTCCGGCCTGTTACAGACTGAATTGCTTTACATTACTGATTAGGAAAACTGTCATAATTTAAACAAATTGTAATTTTACAGAATGTCTAGAAAAGTTAAAACCTAAAGAAGTTTGGGACTTGTAGACATTCGTCTGATCACCCCGTGGGACTCGGCACAGGGTCCACCATACCCTGGGCCACAGAGCACTGACACCAATATGAGGATGCTGCAAATGGCGTTTATTCAACTGCGTCACGCCCTTATATACTGTCTGTCGGTCATCCCGCCTCCTTTAACCCTTCTCTTTCCGTACATCGCGAGATCTTCCGAGCGCCAATCCCTACAGGACTTTAGGAACTGTCCTGGTTTCAGTGGTTAAACCACAACAGGAACAAAGAGATGGTGTTGAGATTCTGAGAAGTGACACCATATTTTTCATTATCCAGTCCAAAAAATAACTGCAGGATGACATCATAAACTTGTCCTACTCTTGCTTCAACCTCGAAAGAGCCTGAGCAGAAGAACTATTTGATAAGAAATAAAGCCAGCAGGTAGCAAATTCACAACCAACATAAAAAGGTGAGGGTGAACTGCCAGATTCCTTGTCACAGGCTACTGTGACTACTAATAGTCTCTTGGGGTTCAACAGGAGAGATCCATGAGAGCAATCCATTGAAGACCACTGAATATGCAGCAGTCATCCCTGGCTCAGGGTGTTCCTGAATGGCAGATGGCTGAAGGCTGGGAGAATACTCGTGGGAAATGTTATGTACAGTTGCCCTGGTTCAGTTGGTCTTCCCTAGGCACCCTCTTTGGGTATCTCCGATGGGACACTCAATGACAGGACACTGTGATATATTAATCTTTGACCTGACCCAGTGTTCAATTCAACAAAATTCTGTTAGACAGAACTTGAAATTCTGTTAAAATAATTTTTTGGTGAGATGGCAAGTTCATAGAATTTTTTAAAAACATAGTTCTCTTGTGAACTTAATTACTTTTCAAAACTCAAAGCTGACAGCAAATGTTATACTGACCACTTCTCTGTACCTTGCCTCATGGTATATACCTGGTCCTGGCAGGCTCTCAGTTAAGTCTCCTCTTTTGCATCCCCATACTGTATAACTGTTAGTGTTTATCCTACAGACACTACCAAGTTTCCAAGCTCTTGCATCTCCAGCCTTTCTGACACCACCATTCTTTTCAACCTACTTGAGAGACCTGCTTACAGTCTTAAGCCTTTGAGCTCCCTCTGTTGCCAGAATCTGCTCAGCCCGCAAGATTCACCAGCCACCAAGAACGTGTATTCTTTATTTGAAATAGTACAATATCAGCATGTGTATTTTTAAGGAAGGAAAAGGAAAGGATGGGGAGAGTAAGGGTGGGGAATGCGTACCTCACTGCACTGCCCAGCAGTACGCATTCCCCACCCTTACTCTCCCCATCCTTTCCTCTTCCTTCCTCAAAAATACACATGCTTATATTGAAGTATTTTTTCAAAGAAATACACAGGAGTGTACTATGATGAGGAATATAGCAAAAGCTTCTCTCCCACATCTCGTTCTCTGTGATTCACTGTGTAGATGCTCCTTCAAATCTTTCCCACCCTCTAGTTTCTCTTTCCAGGTCTCTTCTCATATCAGAAAGTACAACTGTGTAAAAGCTCCTGAATTACAGGAGCTCCAATCCATGAATAGAGGAAGTCTAAAAGTCATGAACTTGCAGCCTTTGCTGTGCTCTGCTTGCGGTTCCTCTCCAATATCCTAATTTTTAATTTTTCCTTCCCTCTCTTCCACACCCATTCATGACTCCTTTCTCACTGCTTTCAGCTGGAAACCTGGTGCACTGCCCCATCACCTCCCCCATCTCCCACAACCTTTGCTGGAAAAGATGTTATTCTTCTTTTTTTTTTCTGTTTTGTTTGGTTGGTTTTTTTACAGATGCTTTAATTCATCCTTCTCTGAAATCCAGTAGAGCAAGTAACAGCAGGGCAGCCTTACTCCCCCACTTGCTTCTCCTGCGTGGGCAGGGACAGAGGGGCTGTGGGCTGTTGCTACACCACTTTCTGAAAAGAGAAAAGATTAAGAGAAAACTATTACTATTACCACCACCTTTGATTCTATCGTCTATATCATTTAATCATGACTTACCACAGCTCGCATCCTTACCACCATCACTACAGCCAATACTCCTGGGCTGTTACTCATTCTCAGCCCCCAACTTGAATTGAGTCCTGTGGACCTTAAGTCTTTCAAACTTTATATGATAAACAAAGAAATTGTTCTTACCATCCCTGGACTTGTTATCTCAAGTGCTAGCTGTGGCTGGTGTGCAGAAGACATTAAATGCTTTTGTGAAGCAGTACATCCAAGCTGTGTGTGCCTCAGAGCACAGCCCAATGCTCTTACTGCAGCTCTCCCCTATGTCTGATCCAGCAAAGGAACCTCATGGACTCAGGAAAAAGGTGAAAGGTCTGTTAATGTTGGGAAAGACAACGTTGTACCCAGCTACAGCTTCTGCAGACATATGTTTGGTTAGCCAGAGCAACAGCACGTCTGCCCCAGCAACGTTCTCTGGAAACCAAGAAGTCCTAACCTAACTACGTGGATTTATACCCATTGTTGGCAAAAAAAAAAAAAAAAAAAAAAAAAAAGTACAAATACTCTCATGAGGTCTTGTGAATTTGTGGAGGACTTTTTCATATTTATTATTATTTAGCTCATTCTGCGCAGGGCTATAAAGTCCAGTAAACTTGCTCTTAATCAATGCTTTATATACTACTACTGATCTGTGCCCTACAGTGGGAAGAAAATTGGTAAAAGGTTTCCTAACAAAGAACACAATTTCTCTGACAACTGAACTGTGAAATACTTCCATTTCTTCTTAACAATCTCTTCTACTTTGCCACCTTTGATATTTCAAGTAACAGAAAACTTTGATTTTTTCCCTTGTTTCCTTCCCCAAAACGAGAGAGGCTGCAGAATGCAGAGCAGCAGTTTTCTCGGAGAAGGCGCAGAAGGGGGAAGGAAAGACAGTGAATGATTGCCACCAAGAGGGAAAATACAAAAATGCAGTGTCTGCCTCTGAACTGGTTCTTTCCCTATGCAATCCTGCTAGGGAAAATGTCAGTCAGCTCTCACAGCAGCACCTAAAAATCAGCTGCAAGTTTTCAACTTTTGCTTAATTATCTCCCTAAGCAGAATTTAAGTTATATTTATCCTGCCTCAGAAAGTTATTAGTGTGTTTTGATTTTCAAATAATTATAGAGAAACCATTTGGTGAGCACAGTTAAAGCCTGTGCATGTCTGTCTTCCATTTAAAGAACGTTAACCTGTGACAACTTTTTTGTACGTCTAAAAGAAAATTGCAACTCCACAGAAATTAGCAGGAAGAGGATAATGGCATTCTCTGCAGGAGAGAGAGAGGACAATCCCCCTTCTCTTTTTTTTATTTGCATGATGTGACATTCATGATATTATATAAAACAACCTGCAATATAAAATAGTGGGGAACATTTCTGAATGTACCCAAAGATGCAATAAAGTAGTCATCTTTGAATATCCTGTCTATTTTTTTTTTTAAAAGGTAGATTCTGGTTTATATAGAGAATGTGTTGTTTCTAGTTCTGGCACTATTTTCTGTGACACTGAGTACCACTTCATCTTTCAGGATTGCTATGCTTACAGATACATTCTCTCACTGTTTCTACTTACAGGTACCTGCACCTATTTGGTGAAAAGCAAAATTAATAAAAATTGGTAATGTGGGATATTAAGAATATCATTGGGATATTCTGAAGCAGCTGAGAATAACACTTGGACGTATCACCATGTGTTTGTCAGGTTTGAGAGGCTGGAGAGCCTGGGTTCAAGTCTATGCTGCAAATCAGGCAAAAGCACGTTTTTTTTAATCTGAATTTTCCATAACCCAGTGAGTCTTCTAGCACTGCTTCCAAACCCTTTTGTTAGCTTTCTACACTTTGAGCACTGTGAATTCTAGAAAAGAATTCACAGATATATAGCCAACTCCCTCTTTTCTTTCCCCCAAGCATTTGGCACCTACTTTTCTCTGAAACCGTATCTTTCTCATTAACATTTTCCATGAGCTAGTGCTGGCCACTGCCTGCTCAACCTTGGTACTTTCTCTGAATCTTGTTCTTAGGTGTTTTAACAATTGACATGCTGTGGTAAGGACTCCTGAAAAAAAATAGGAATGAAGATTCCAGCGAACAGCAGGGAGGCAAGAAATCAAGTATCGCAAACCTCAGATTTAGGTCCAGTGACACAAAGAAATATAGGTTCCTAACTCTTACTTTTTTGACTATACTAGTGGGTATGGATCTCTCTCCATAAATAAGCAAAGCACGTTTACAGACGTAGCTGTGATTGTGCCACCATCTGAGAAATGGCAAG
This sequence comes from Astur gentilis, assembly GCF_929443795.1. Lineage (NCBI taxonomy): Eukaryota > Metazoa > Chordata > Aves > Accipitriformes > Accipitridae > Astur > Astur gentilis. Next base: position 30,178,518 of record NC_064882.1, on the reverse strand, counting down.
GGAATGAATTGTCCTTCCTGAGCAATCAGCATCACCAGAATAAAGAACAAATTCAAACTGCCATTATTGATGGCAATACGAAAAATCAGAAGAATCAGAAAAGAAAACCAAATCCTGATATCTCATTTTAATCCTAATTTCGAGTTAGTAGGGTTCACTGATGGGTGGGTATAACTGGTCTATTTTGGCTCATTCTAGTACTAGCTAACTACAGGAGAGAGGAACATTGTTTTTGCATGGCCATGGATACAAGATGAATACAAGTATAACCAAACCATGGCAGAGCTGCTCTAAACACTTCAAAAAGTAATGAGAAGTGGGGCAGTGATGAGTTAGTATCTCTGTATCTGGTTTGACATAACTTTCTCTGACTCACTAGGGTACTCGTGAAAAACCTGAATTTCCTATTTATTTCAGATCAGCAGGATATCCTTCAGAGCAATCAAAAAGCCTAGTGTGGAATTTAGCTGCAGTTGTCCATGCAACTACCTGATTTTGCTCTGCCTTGCACTTTAGTTCAAGAATCATACCCAAAGCACCATGTCTGCACACTAATGGTAGAGACCTATGTACTCCATGATACCCATTAAGAGTCTCAATCAGTTCCTAAATTTGATGTCATACCTGTATGCATTTTTGTTACTCTGCAACATCAAAACCTGAAAGTATTCCTGGGGGTCAGGCTGCTGCTTCTGAGTTTGCCTTTGAGTTTTACACAGGACTTTGATCTGCTAATCCAAAATCGTTACAGCCATTTGGCACTTAACAATAGGCAATCAAGTAATTTCTGGTGTATTACAGAAACAATTAAGCAATCCAGTAGTATCTATGGACCGTTATCTACAATTGTTCAGCTGAAATGGCACTGTTTCACACCAATTTTCACTGAAGATATAAGGGAATATTCACAGGTCCATCAACTTCTGACAGGCACTGAACTAATCATCTGATACAGCACTTGTCAATGAAAGCACCTGGAGCATCTAAATCTTTGCAGAGGAACCCAAAAACTATACTTAGGTGTCTACAGTCTGTTCTGTAGCTCACACTTATTGCCAAACCCTGTAAATTAACTTCTCTTTTATGGAGTACTATTTATAAAGCATGTTGAGTGGTTAAGTCAGGATAAAATCTCTGGGGAACGATATTTGAAGACTATCTAAGGAAAATGCTCCTAGAGACTTCAGTTTTACATGTGCACTTTCTGAGAGACCAGTGACAATTTCTAATTTTTCAGAGTTACTGGAGAAATAAAAAGAATTATCAAATATGTTGAGAAAACATGTTTTGTTCTTTTACTGTTCTTACTAGGTTGTAAGAGTTGTTAGCCCCCAGCTGGGGTTAAAATTGCACTTGTTTAGAAACTTGTAAAATAATCTCAAACGAAAATATATCAGCTTGTATATTAGTAGATGAATATTAAAGAATATAGTAAGATGTAAGAGGAATCAATATTTAAGTCTCTTGGTAATCCGTTTCTTGTATTTAGCAAAATACAGCAAACAAATCAGTGTAAAACACCTATTGTCTAACAAAAAGGCTGCTACAAATAGAGAGGGAAATGTTGACAATGTAAATTAACGAAATTATGACAAAAATTCAAGCACCAGCTCCCTTTCTTCCACATTCAAAGGTCTGTACTTGTGAAGAAATACTCTTCCCACCATTTCCCAACCGGCACTGGCCAAAAGACAAGCCTAAACCATACCAAACAAATTAGCGTAACAAAGGTATAAATATGGTCAGACAAAAAGATCTAACACGTGACTGGTTTATGTGATGTTCTTTTAATTAGCTGTATTCCAATAAGCCTCAGTTTTAATTTCATAACCCTCAGAATCCATTTCGCTTTGGTGAATTCTCCTCCCCGTCAGTAATTAACTATTTAACTGTGACTAATGAAAAAAGAAGTCATATTGCATATTGGTTTTATCAGCAGTGAAAATTAATTAATCATTGGTTTTATTTAAATTGGCTGAGTATTGTTATTCTGAAAACATAAGTAATGAGTCCAGAATTAGCTTTCATTTTCAGATTTCTGTATGCTCTCCTAAACACGCTCACATACATATAAGTGACCACATTTCTTTTCATGATAAAAACTCCCAGCAAATTATTCATATTTTTGTCTTTTAGTTATTTTCAAGCATTTAGAAAGGTTTATGGCAGTTAAATTAAAAAAAAAAAAAAACCAACTAAAAAATACATAATGGAGAAACTCATAACTGGAGCTAATGCTATACAAGTATACAGAAATAATAGTAGCTCATGACACCATATTTAAGACTACAAAGTCGTATCATCACGATGGAGGAAAATGCTAAAATTTGTCATGTTATGTTGATCTATACACAGTATTTTTCCTTCTAAATTGTCCATCCACCAAATATGTTTAAAATGTCACAGACTAGTTCCTATTACAACTATCAAAAATAGCAGGACACAGTGTGAAAAGTATTTTGTTTTAAACAAACACATTTTATTACAAGTATTTTGAACCATATTCCCCATGTCAATATTCAGCAAGATCTTAGAAAATCCAAGGCCACGTATATAATAATGAGGAAGCTACTCAAGGAGAAGGGGATCTGCAAATTCATAGGAAAAGTGTCATAAAAACCATTTTAAGATTGTACTGTAGCAATCAGAAGGGACTGACCGTGTGTTTAACCTTAGGACTTCTCTTTTCCTAACTCTTAAAATATCATGCAAGTTAGAAAAAAAGATATCTACAAGGGTATAGTTTCATCCTACCCTATTCTAGAAATTAAGGATGATTTTAGTCTGTATTCCTCTCACAGGGGTGGGAGAGTTAAGCTCCCACATGAGAGGGTCGAGCCCACCCAAGACCGGCACATTCCCAGCACTCAGATGCTTAAGCCTTGCAGCCATGGGCACAGGGCCAGGGTGTATCTCTGCATGTACGCAGTGATGCCTTTGAGTGCCCTCGTATGGCGAGGGATGTGCTGGTGCTGGAACTGCACCAAAGCCAGGCCAGCACACCTGGGTAGGACCTCATGGCTGAAAGAACCTTGCATGAAGGCAACTTCCTGAGAGCCGTACGTAGAGATTTCTCTCAATTCAAGAGATGAAATGCCCCAAGACATGAAATGGACGGACACACGTCTATTAGGCATCCACAATTCAGTGGGTATCCCTCAGACCCTGATTTCACACATCACGTCTGACTGCAAGACAAGCAGCGCAGTCCGTATAGTCAACGTTCAAAGTACAGCAGGACTCCTGTTGTACCATATACACCACCGTACTGTAACACTCTTTTATTTTGCATTTTTCAGGAAACTGACTGAACTCTGAACTAAGCCCTGCTCTTGCACAGAAACTGGAGTCTTACTTGTCCTTTTATAACCCAGTCGTTTCTGTGCCTCCAGGAACTCAGTGGGAGCTGCTGACTCCACAGAGCTAATCAGTGGTATTTTGATTCACGCAACACAGCAGTTCATACCTCCTACTGACTTAGGAATCGTACTACTACTTTCTTCCACGCCTGAATATAGCTGTAGTCTGTTCTGTACTCACAAAGCAACTAGAGCAGATATATGAATAAAACGATAGTAAAACACTGAACTAAAAATAAACCTTGCTCAGAAAAGCAGTTCTTTTTTTCCTCTTTCTGGAGATGATCATGCTGGCTTGCATTTTGTAGTGTGGTTTTTGAAGACTTGCGTGGTCTGCTTTACAAATATTGGATTTTTCTGAGATCATTTACCAGCCTCTAAAATTTATGGATAAAAAGGCATCCATTCCTCTATTGCCTTCAGTATTGTGGCACAGTAAAATAATTTTGTGAAAATACTGTAATGTCTGCTGGGTTTAGTTAAAAACACTTAGAAATAAAATAGAAATCTTCCCTTCTCCAGCATAGTTTTTATCATTTTTTCCTTCTGTATTTCCAAAAGGTCTCTTGCACTAATGTATTTCAAAGGCATTCGGTTATGCAGCCCTATTTTAACTTTGCAAACGTCCTCACTTAGAACCTCCCATTATTGGCAGATACAAACTATTTATCTTGGATAAAACTAATTATGAAATGCCACCAAAAAATCTAATTGTAGTTTTCGAATAGTCAACAACTACTTTTAAGCACAGTCAGTGCATTTTCCTGTTTTGTTTTGTTTGTTTGTTTGTTTTGTGGAAAACCAACAGAAAGCCTTTCTTGTCCACTTCTACAGTCCCATTCAGTTCCTTGTTAAAAATTACAGAAGTGAGAAAGAATGCAACGGTGGAAAGATTGTATCCCACACAATTTAAGCAAACCAAGAAAACATCTTGCTTGGAGATTGCATAAAAGAATAAACACAGCTCTTGAAGAAAGCACTCTCATGATCAATAGAGTCCACAGAGGGAAAAAAATGTAACCTTTTACCCAAAAGGTCGTTTACCACGTTGAGATGTGATGGTGTATGAATAGATACCGTACTTGTGACAGAGATTTCAGTATTGTGCGAGTGGGTTACCTGAAAAAAAAAAGAAACTAAAAATTAACTTCCTATCATTGTGTTTGAATCAAAAATGATCACAAATGGGAACGCGGCCCCGTCCCTGAAAGCCAACCTTTTGTCACACAAAAAAAAATGAAAGCAAAATAAAGTATTTCCCCAAACCCTGTTTTCCCCGGGAAGCCCTTAAGAAAGTGGATAAAAGTGAGCGGCAACGTCACCTGAAAGTTTACCACCTCCATTCTAATCGCAAACACACATGGCAGGTTGAGAAAGAATCAGCCTTTTAATCTCATTTTCGCTCTTTCTTCGGTAAGCGCTGCACTCTGATCAGTTGAAGACGGTGCCTCAGCTCCCCGGCACTTCCCAGCGGCCAAGCTGGCCCGGCGGACCCGCCACCTCAGCTTCCAGCACGGCAGGACGGTGCTGAGGAGAAACTCCCCCCCGGCCCCAGGCCGCCCGGGCAGCCATCTTGCCCGCTCGGCCACCGCGGCGGGGCGCCGCTGAGGGGCGCCGCGCCCCCCCCCCCCCCCGCCTCCCTCCGCGCATGCCCCCGCCGCCTCGGGCTCGGCCTGCCGAAGAAGGTTGGGCTCCCGGCGGCCCGTAGTTTCCCCGGCAACCGGCAGGAAGCGTCGCCGGGCGCGCAGCTGCCCGCCCGCCAGGTGAGGAGCTGCCGGCGCGGCCGGCCGTGTAGCGCCGGGTCGGGTCGGGCCGGGCCGGGCCGGGCCCCGTGTGTCGCCGCCGGGCCCCCTCCTGCAGCCCCGCGGGGAGCCCTCGGGGCACTGAGCGGCCGCCCTTCCCGAGGGGCCCGTAAGAAGCGGCGATACCGCTGCCCGCCGGCCCGGCGCTCTCCTCTCTGGCCGCCTTGAGCTGGGCTTCCCCGCGAGAGAGTGGGAGCCGTGGGGAGGGGAGAGGGGCCCGAGGAGGGGCGCGCGTCTCCCTCCTCGTCGCCTCGCTGGGTCTTTTGACGGCCCGCGGTGTTCGGCGGCTCTGTGGTAACTTGCCGGAGCTTTGCTGCTCGAGCCTCTTGGCGGTGGCGCTGCTCGATGCCCCTCGTCTCGTTCTTTCTCTGCCCTAGCTGCACTCCAGGGGAGTCGACAGTCGCCAGGGTAAGGGAGCTGCCTCGCCTTAAAAATCCTACTTACTTTCATCCACCTTTCTTAAGTGACTTGTAGAATCCAAACTCCGGGCCGCACTTTTCCTCCTTTGAAAGGTGTCTTTTAAAGGGGCTATTTCTATTTCTACTTAAGGATTTCTGTCCTTTGCTTGAAGTCTGTCATCTGCCAGTAGGATGGTTCACTTCTGTACCACACCTTGTATGTCACTTGTTTGATTCACAACTGTACTTCTGCTGTCTGATCTCTCTACAAATGCGTGTGGCTCTCCCAGCTCTTGACTACACAAGAACTTTCATCTCGCTCTGAAGCCTGAGACCTCCTTATGAAAAGGCCTTTTTCCACTCTCTGCCAACACATAGGCATGTTACTCAGTTGCATTTTTACAAAACCGTTATCACCGTCCTTTACGCCTATCTTTACTTTTGTCCCAAAGGGCTAACATGGTTCCTGTCTGTTGTCACACCTTTTATTGTTTACTTTCTCTGATGGTACAGCCCGTGACTTTTAAAATGCATCTAGATTTTGTTGTTAGTTAAAACCTTAGTAAAGTCCTTGGCCTGTATCTTGATTACTTCTTGGAAAAGAAAATAATTTGAATACATCTGCATTAACTTCTGAATACTTTTCCGAGAAAAATATTTATGTTGTTACATTTGCGTTAGCAAGATGACTGTTTGCATTATGAGCAATTGTACATTTCAAAGGTTGACACTGATAGCACTATTTTGTGCTATATAATGCTAATGTCAAGAACTTACCTGGTGTTTTTATAGTATAAAACCATTTTGATTCTTATTTTTCTGGTAGTTAAAAATGTGGTTTATAACTAATGTGATTAGAGTTTTGTGATAATAAGCTGGCACTTACAAAATCAGTAAATTTACTTTCTATGTTATTGTTTGTCTTTTAGGGCTTCCAATTACTTCTGGTTTTAATGATTTGCATTTTACAAACAGAATAGTTCCCAAGTTACAGTGCTCAGCAGAGCAGCCCATAGTGAAATCTGGGCACTGTAATGCTGCTCAGATTTTTGTAGGCTACCCTAGAGGCAGACTGGAGCTAATTTCACTTTTGCTCAGGGTCTCAAAGTACAGAAGTAAAGGGGAGCAGTGCAGGATTAGGAAATGTGTGCATTTGAAAGGTGGAGTGACAAGACTGTCAAAATTATCCCATGCACTGTGTAGGATATATAAGAATAAGCATTTCTTTTCTGGTACACTTACGCAGATTTTCTTGATTGATTGTTCACATCAGTCTTTGGACCTGGGGGTTCTAACCCTTGATATTCTGTCATATAGGAATGAAAATTATTTTATGTTTTTAATCTTTTTCTATTCTAGGAAGCAATGTTCTAAAAATGTCATCAGGCATCCAAATAAAACCAAAGACTGCAGTACAGAAAAGCAAGACATCTTCTCTGTCATGTTCTCCAGAAGCTGCAATTAAACCACAGCCAAAGCCTAGTGACAAGCTGAATCCTAAAACTATTGATCCGGTATGTATAGGTAGTGGGTTTTCTGTTTTTTTCTTTAAAACAGGTCTCTTATTGGAAGAAATTTCCTTACTTTATGAAATACATGCAGGGCATGCTTCTTCTTGTCCTGTTTTGTAAATTTAAACTTTTGTTATTAATCATACATTCCCTAATTTCTAAGCTCAAATGCCTGAGGCGTAACATGTTCATTGCTTTTCTAAAAAAGGGGGTTTGGTACAATTGTGGCTTTGATGGTAACTTTTTTAATTTTCTATGTACTTTTGCCCTAAAAAGAGATCTAGAGTGAAGAGTTAAGAAGAGGTGGGGGGGGGGAGGGGTTGTACAGTTATAAATTTTGGCACCTGCTGCTTTAGAAGAACTGATCTCAGTTATGCAATGAAACCAAGAATCAGGTAGCATCTTGAAGATCATCAAGACCTCATAAAATCTAGCAGATTAATTGCTAGTGAGCATTACTTGAAACTCCCAAGTACTGTAAATATGTAATACTTTGGGAAGAATTTGGGCTCTCAGGAGAAGACTGATGAAAGGAGTTGTTTCATGGAAGTCCTGTGCCTGGAGAACTAGCTTTGGGTGGGTGAATTATAGCTCACCACTGGCCTTATCAGCCAAACAATTAGTAATGTCACAGCCTTTTTGGAAAACGAATTAAATGCGGGAGTACTTTGGTGAGGTACAAAGGCTGAAAATTTTCATGTGGGCATTTTTTTCTTGAAACCTTTTTGCAAGTACTACAATGACTTAATTAAGCCAAGAAGTCATCAAATCATGCACACAATTTTAACAATATTAATCTAGGGTCAAACATTCAAAAGGTAAAAATTAAGATTTCATGGTATTTCCTGCTATATGCTTTGTGATAAGATGTTTAATCTGGGAAGTATTATTGAATGGTCATGCTAATAAATAATATCATAGTTCGTATGTGTAAGAAGCATGTATATGATAAAAACCAACTTTGTGCAGGCTTTCCTCCCGTGAAGCTCCTAGTTTCCTTCTCCAGTGAGTCCTTCCTAGATTCTCACTCACTATGAACCTCCCTGCTGATTTCCAGTGCCCTCATACCATTTGCCCAACATCCGGTGTTTCTCCCACATCTTGCCAACTTGTACTTTTGTCTGTACTCTGATCAAGATGGAATTGGAGTAAATCGTCCTTCTGCGTGTTACTAGTAAAACAACAATAAGAGCATCAAGAAAGTGAGAGGTCCTTAATCTGTTGAGGAGAGAACCCATAAGACTTCAGTGTAAAGATTTGCATGAGGAAATAGAAAGATTAGGGTATTCCATCAGGAGAGCATTGATTCTACATTATTTATTAATTTTCACAACTTCCGAGTCAGACAGTTCCGAAAAGTAGTTTTCTGATAAACGTACCAAATACATGTTTTTCACCCCATAGCTGCAGTTCTTTTTTTGATTAGTTTTAGAGTCATATGACTGAGTTCCTTTTTTGGTAACCTGCAGTTTTAACATATTCATAATAGTTATCAAACATTACTGTTATGAATAATTAATGTTTTGGGTTTTTTCTGTCCTCACAGTTTGGTGCTTATTCTCGACCACCTTCTGCATTTGCTGCTATATACGCTAAAGGTGGCATTCCATGCAGGTGTGTTGGTTTTGTTTATTTTTTTACTAAATATATATTATGGTTAGGTAGAATTACACAGAATGAAATACGTTTATTCCTGTCTGATCCTTTGGTTAGGCTGTTTGATTCCATTCATTTCTGAAAAGATTTCTGATACTTAACTCTTTTCAAAGCGGAAAGCAATTCTACATGTCTTTGAAATTGTCTTATTTTGGTTCTTTTTTTATGCTAATACTGAAGCTGCATTTTTAAAGAATAGTTAGATATTTTCAGATTTGGTTTGCTAAATCTCTTTCATGAAAGAAGTTGATTTCTTCAGGTAATGGTGTTTACTCCTCCCCACTAATAAGGGACAAAGATAATAAAATTAGTGCCATTGTAGTAAGTAGACATCTTGCAGTCTTTTTCTGTCTGATGTAAGTAGTATGGCAACATTTTCTTGAATATTCCAATTCTGTAGTTGTCAGCAATATCAGATATTATCAAAACTACTTGTAAGTAATAATTTGTGGTATTTTAAGTTACATTTGTCTGTTATATATTTGTCTAGATAATAAGCATTTTAGTATTTTGTCAAGTTGAATGCAGAATTACTTAGCACAAATTTAAATAATCATTATACATGTATATACATGTATAAAATAATCATTAATACATGGCCTTTATTTATATCTTAGGAGTAACTGATGAATTCCAATATTCAGTTTCAACTGATTTCCCTTACCAATTGTTATTTGAGGAAAATGTTTCTTGATATTTATCAAAATAAGTAACTTTGCAAAGGGAGCATCTTCTGTGTTGGTATGAGAGGCGTCTACAATTTTTATAACTTTTATTTTCTGATTTCTATGTGATTGGGAGCAGAATTTTGAAAACTACCATATTTGGGAATTATAATAATTGCACTGTTAAATACCATTAGACATTTCACTAAGGAGAGCGGTATGTATTGAGATTGTGTATATAATATCATAGTAATATTGCAAACCAATTGGTGATATATTTAAAGTTAATAGTGTTAGCAATAAATTATGTATTATTATATATTAATTTATTAAAACTTTATTCTTTATGTAGGTTAGTGCATGGCTCAGTAAAGCACAGACTGCAATGGGAGTGCCTTCCTGAAACTGTTCCCTTTGATCCTCTTCTTGTAACATTGGCAGAGGTAAACTCAATTTTCTTGCAAAGTTAAGAATACAGGATTTCCTAATTGCAAATGGTATTTTGTAACAAGCTAAGCTGGCTAACTTAGATTCACCTACTAGGGAAATATGAAAAAAACATTTGTGAGGGTCTTGTAAGAATGAAGATGGTCAAGAACATTGCCATTTGTAGTTCTTTAGTACTACTTTAGTTCTGTAGTTAGAGCATTCTGGGAGAGCTAGGTAGAGCTATTTAATCTTTGATATACTGGCCAAATACGAGACTGCACCTCAGATTCCAAACTGTCAAATGAAATAGTTAATCCATTTGTGGCTTTGCAGGTTCTTTTGTAAACAAAATTGTTTTGATTCTTTTTGTCTATAAAGCCTACCTATTGAAGTAAGAATGTTCTCCTCAATAGACTGAGCTAATACAGTGGAAATAAGATCCTGTAAATAAGTGAAAGAGTAATACTATACATTATGTTCAGGCTTCTGTTTTCTCAGCATCATCTGTGACATTTATCACCAAATATGTTTCAGGAGTCAAAATAAATGTTGAATCCAGTGTGGTAGATGGAATAAAGTGCATAGTTTAGAGGTGGCTTTTTTTTTTTATTTTAAGATTGAACAAAGCTGTCGTTTCCTAAAGTAACCTAGGGCTCCTATGTCGTGGTTTAACCCCAGCCAGCAACTAAGCACCACGCAGCTGCTCACTCACTCCACACACACCCCCCCCCCCAGTGGGATGGGGGAGAAAATCGGGAAAAGAAGTAAAACTCGTGGGTTGAGATAAGAACAGTTTAATAGAACAGAAAAGGAGAAACTAATAATGATAATGATAACACTAATAAAATGACAACAGTAGTAATAAAGGGATTGGAATGTACAAATGATGCACAGGGCAATTGCTCACCACCCACCGACCGATTGACACCCAGCTAGTCCCCGAGCGGCGATTCCTCGCCCCCACTCCCCAGTTCCTATACTAGATGGGACGTCCCATGGTATGGAATACACCGTTGGCCAGTTTGGGTCAGGTGCCCTGGCTGTGTCCTGTGCCAACTTCTTGTGCCCCTCCAGCTTTCTCGCTGGCTGGGCACGAGCAGCTGAAAAATCCTTGACTTTAGTCTAAACACTACTGAGCAACAACTGAAAACATCAGTGTGTTATCAACATTCTTCGCATACTGAACTCAAAACATAGCACCGTACCAGCTACCAGGAAGGCAGTTAACTCTATCCCAGCTGAAACCAGGACATCCTATTAGGGAAAGAAGAAAGACTTCAGCCGTAGGGCTTTAATCTCCGAGCTCTGCCAGTCAGGTCTTCACTAGAAGTGCATATTTGTACCATCTACAAGTTTTTGGTGTTGCAGAGGGGCATGTGTGGTGGTGTGGTGGTGGGTGTATTTCCTTCCATAGTTCACCTTCTATTTTTACTTGTTTTTCCTTCAGGGTACAAAAGCCATTTACAGATATAGCCTATTCTTGTTCATGGTCTTGTTGAAAAATTATCTTGGGTAGTTAGATTAAAGGTAATGAAATACAAATATTGATTGAGTTGGCAGTATTCATAGTGTGAGTTTCAATATTCAATGTTCCAAAAGAAAAATAAATAAGAATATTCTGTGAGCAGAGTTGTACTCAATGGCTCCACATGGTGGAGTTAGTGTATTTTATGTTTTCAACTAATGTAACAAAATCTAAACATTATCTTGCTGCTATGTGGAACTTTTTTAATGTGTTTCTGTTTAAAACAAGGCTCACTATTAAGCAAACATGTTTTACATTTGCAACAGGGTCTAAGAGAGACAAAACATCCCTATACATTTGTTTCAAAGGAGGGTTTTAAAGAATTACTTATGGTTGAAGGTGCTACTGAAAAAGCAATTCCCTTGTTGCCTCGTCTGGTTCCAGTGTTAAAGGCTGCATTGGTATGTCTTAGTTTTCATGCAGAGATTTTACTGGATTTGATTATTTTTTTTTCTTTTTTTTCTTGTGCTGGTGAGGAATACGTGGAAAACATTGTGATAAATGTATTGCATGGGCTTTTGGTTTGGGGCTTGGCGGGTGGGAAGAGTTTCTTTTTCTCATGTTAACTCTGCCTTGGTTTTATTAGCTAAATATGTCTTTAACTGTAAATTCAGATGGGCAACTCCTTGTATAGCTGTATGTCAGTAGCTATGGGCAAATTCTGTGGAAATGTTCTATTAAAGATCTGAATATAAGCAGAAATAAATATATGTTGGTGGTGATTTTATGTATCCACATAATAACATGCAAAAAACCCCAAACATTGAGGTGAAGTAAAATGGAGATGTGGGAATAAATACTCATCTGTTACATTTAAAAATTCAAAACATGTTACAAAGATAAAACAGAATATGCCAATGAGGGAAAGGGAAGAATACAGTTAAAATGTTTGAGGTCATATTCTTAATTTTTAAAATGTTTTTAACTTTTTTACTCCCTCAGAGAATAAAGTGAGGTAAAAGTATTGGCCTCAAAGGTAATCTCTTTTGGATCTTTTTCATATCATTCAGGCCACTTTTCTGGTTCAGCTACTTGCTGTCCTTTAATCTAGCTGCATTCTAGTTCTGCTTTTATACAGATGGCTGACAGTTTGAAAATTCTTTGTGATCTCAGATCAGAGGTGTAATAGAAGATCAGAATTGTGCGTTATCAGTATCTTTGGTTTAGTTTGGAAGACAAAATTAGAAAAAATTATATTGTTGTCTGTTCTTCAAATTACTGCTATTCTTCTGATAATTTTTATTGTTCCACTATTTTGGTATAAAGTCTTGTTAAACCTACTACACAAGCAGCGGATGACTTCTAGTTAAAAAACAAGACGAAACAAAACAAAACAGTTCAGGGCCCAAACGTCAGAGTGCAAAAATAACTGTTTAAATAAAGGTCAGTATTAGTACAGGAACAAAATTGTTCTGAATCAATTTGTCTGCTAAAGCAAGAGTGAGATAACTAAACCATTAGAGAACTCAGGTTTAGAAGAACCTTCCCATGGGGGTAATAAAGATGACAAAGCACCCTAGAAGCAGATAAGAGCCTGATAATTGCTGGCAGATGACAAAGCTGTAGTTGGCAGGGGACTAAATTAATTGAGTCAAAAAGTCATTGGCTCCTGTGTTTCTCCAACAACGACAATTATTGTTATGAATTACATAGAAATTACCCTGAATTCATTACATTTGTAACTAAAATGTTGTCTCCCAGTTTCAACTTGTCCACATTTGAAGGGTTCTTTCTAATATGCTGTGAAGCACTGAAATTGTTGGTGTAGTAAACTGTTTGTTTTGCCTGCCAAATTTTTTATTTCATCAATAATAAGTTATTAGTTTCTTTGTCTCAGAAGAAATGCAAGCGTTTTACTGACATTTTGTGGATATTTTTGTTTTCTACTTTAAAAATAGACTTCTGTTTTTAAATGTTACCTCTGGATACTAATATTCAGCCACATTGTACTTGTATTTCTAAACTTGTAACATTATAACAATTAGCAGTTGCACAGTGGTTTTAATTTTAAAAAATTCTTTATACAATCATAGTGTAGAGATTGCCATTTTGGAGAGCTTTTGCATTTATCTGAGTATTACTGATTTTCTTTTTTCCCCCTCTGAAGGCCCATTCAGATGATGAAGTATTTGGAAGGGGATTGGATGCTTTAGTTCAACTGAGTGCTGTTGTTGGCCCATCTCTTAATGATCATCTCAAGCATCTACTCACAAATGTAAGTTTTGAATGCTGTAGTAAAAAATCATCTGTATTTTTATGGTACTTCTGTTGAGATGTTTACTATAATATCTACACAGATACAGTGGAGAACTCAGCAGTTCCATGAAAAGCATTACTTCATATATTCCTCTGTGTAAGTCCATCATTCTTTAATAATATGGTGACTTCCAAAGTTCTAGCAAGGTCCAAAACCTGTTGTTAGTGTAAACTGGAGAATAATGGAAGTGTTGTCTCTACTATTTAAAAAAGATCCAGCTTCAAGCCTGAGGTGAAAGAGATGCTATGTTTTGAAGGGAAGTTTATGTTTATTGCAAAATGAGGTTTGCATTTTAAGTGTGAATATTTAAAAAAATCTGTGAAAGTTTCAATAAATTAACATAAGCAAATGTTTCCACTTCTTTCAGATGGGAATTCGGCACAAGGAATTATTCATTACATAAACTTAGAGTGGGATTATGGAAAGTGTTTTTATACTGAGTCCTTCTGTAGACATCCTTCCTCTGTTAGACCAGCTTTTCATGGTTTTGTTGAGCTGGCTTCCAAAGTACAGGCTTAGAGCAAAATAAAAAGACCTTTTAGACATACAATGCAGAAGAGAGAAATTGCAGTAGGTTTTTTTAAAAGTATTTCCATTATAATAAATCTCTTTCAGTGCACGTGAAAAATGTGTTAACCTTTCATATGGACAACACTTTAAGAATGACTGTTTTTTAAGGTTGATACCTCTTTAAAATTTGTTTGCTGAAAGACAAAAAAAAAATTAAAATAAGTATTTTTTTGGCTAACAGTTGAGCTTTCTTTGAATTCTCAGCAGTTAACATTTTATTCATTTTGCCTTGACTGAGTTCCATACTTTGACATCAGTCACAAGCTATAAAGTGATGTTTCTTTTTGGCTTTAATTTTCCAAAGATAAGATCAAATAAACTAATAAAATAGAATTATATTGGCCTCTTTGCATATATTGTACAACAACAACCCTTTTTATTTTACTTCTCCAATAGCTTTCAAGGAGATTAATGGACAAGAAATTTAGAGAAAAAATTACCGTTGCTTTACAAAAGTTGGAACAATATGGTGGAAAGGTGAGTTGATTAGATGATTATTCTGTAATCTGCACATTTGACTGCAACTTTGCCAAAACAACTTCCATCTCTGGCTTTCAGATTAAGAACCCCATTGTGAAAACTGTTTATGTTTCATAACAATTCATATTGCATAAAATATAGGATTTTGCACTGTGGCAATCAGCAGAATTGTCTTCCAGTCCATAGTAAAATAGTTGGTTTAGTCTGTTTGATGTATTGAGTGGTAATAGATATGACATTAAATCTACTCTGGGTAATCCATATTCTGCCAGTTAGGTCTTGTTGTCTCCCATTTTTTTATCTCCCACTTTTCATTTGTATTCTCTATTGTTTTAATCTCTGAGCAGGAAATACAGGAGTATGTCTCAAGTAAAATATTGCAAGGGATCCATACCTACATAAGCAGCTGCATGGATGTACTCTTACAACACAGCACACCAAGCCCTGTTCAGGAGAACTCCTTTTGGGGAGCAAGTGTGCATCCTTGTGGATCCCTGCCCTTGATATTTGCTTGGAACATTTTATTGTCCTTGGTAGGAAGCTTATGCAGACTTAGTGGTTAAATGAGATACTTGCCGTTCTTGGAAATTCTCCATTTCTGTAGAAAGTCTAAATTTTTTTTCCAGGGTTTGAACTGGTGTGACAGATGGGTTACTTGCGTGGGGTAGGATCCAGGATGCCTAACATAAGTCCTTACTTCAAGTTAGACGTTGCAGGGAAAGCAGATGCTTATGCTGAGTAAAGCTTCTGAGCTTCTTGTGCAAACCATAGGGTAGGCTAGATGCCTGTGAAGAGTGATCCAGGAATTCACCATGTATCAACTAGTAAATAGCTTCTGGCCTCTTCTGGAGTATTGACACCTGACTCGGGCTGAATATTTGTCTTGCTTCAATATGCCTGGGATGCAGGCTTTGTGTTCCTTTTTCTGAGCCTAAATACTTTTCTCAACAGGATTTACCCTTGCTAAAAGATACTTTTTTGCTGTTATTGATGATGCCTGCCCATTCCCACTAATGGCTTATTGTTTAAGTTGCTTACTGAGGAAATCAGATATTCACATTCCAGCCCACCCTGGTTAACACAGAGGTTAGATCTGCAATTCCTATAAATCAAAAACTGCTTTAAGTAATAGATGGCATTCTTCTGCTGAACATTCTGTTGCTATTTTCTGTTGTGTTGTACATTGTGCAGAAAGGAGGAGAGAAGAAAAAATGAGAGAGTATTGGCTTGGATATTCATCTAGAAGAGAAAATGTTTGCTTTCTTGACCCTATGAACACTTGCATGTGTCATATTAAATGGTCATTGGTAAAGAATAGGAATAACCTAAAAAGTAGGGCCCATAAATATAGGTCTACCAGTTCTGAACTTGTGTGCCTTAATCAGTAGGCACCCAAGTAATCAGTAGACGCCACTTCATTTTTTTTGTGTGTCGCTCATATTCATTTAAGGGCAGTAGCAGTGTTTGTAGTACAGACTTGAAAAACATCATGACAAATAAAGAAGCATGAGAGTTTTTTATTTATATGTAGCAAGACAAGAGAAGGAAAATTACTTCTCATCTCTTACTTGATGTTCTGAAAATTTCAGTCTAGATAATGTAACTAATCCAGTGAATCATTAACCTCTAATTCTTCTATCTGTGCCCTGATTTCTTGTAGTCTTACCAGTTTTGTGAGGAGGTCTTTCTGTGTGTCTTTTAAAAATACTGTAATAAGATAAAGCAGAAAACTGGAAACAAACTCCTAAATTGTTATTACAAGCAATATTATATAATCCAACTAATGAATTTAATCAAGTTTCTATTCTAAATGAGTTATAATGTATATGAGTCTTACTTTTATTGGAAGTCCCTTCCAGAATATCACTCCTCTATTTAAAAATCCTTATTATTTCATGTCTACATTTACACTTAGTTTTAGGTTTTAGTTATAGTTTACATATCTCGTCTCTTGGATGTTTACTCTCCAGCATTAGTTATCACAATGCTCCATTTTTTCAGTTCGTTATCTTCAGCCCTTTTGACAGTAAATTTCTCAGCAAATACTAACTTTTTAGTTTTCTACTTTTTGATAATAACAACGATAACTACGTAAAAGTTGTGAATTATACAATCTATAGAGACTATATGAATATTCTCATATGTAGTGCTAGTCCTCCTTATTTTGTTTAAATTTGTTTTATTTTCATCAACAGGCAACTGTGGCTATCATCAAATCTAAAATTCCAACCTATTGTTCTATCTCTTCTTGAACAAGAAAACTCTAGTGATTTGTACTGTAAGGTGAAGTTTGGAAAGAAACTGCCTGTGAACATCACTGACACTTATGTGGGGTATGATATATTCTCTTAAAATAATCACAATTATTCAGTATGATGGAGAGTGGGGAAAGTCCTATCAGTTTGTGAATATGTAATTATGGAAGACTATTTAAAATAATTCTCTCTGTTTTGGCTGCTATTTCCATATGCATTGTGCTTACAATGACATTGACTAACTGGCTATTATTTCAAAAGCAGAGTAAATATTGATTCTTATGTTGTTGTAAATTACAATTTTCTTTAATATATCTGCAGTGCTTAATGTGTTTTGTACATTTATGTGATGCAAAATAATTTGGCTGTAATTACTTAAATAGTAACTAATTTGGTGTTAAATTACATATGTATACCTGCTTTTGAAACACATAACTTATTTTGTGCCATAGGCACAGATGGGTCCTAGTGGGTTAGACGTAGAACTATGAGAACTCATCTAGACTTCTTGACAGTCAGTTTTTAAAGGTATGAAGCTGAACGCACTAAACAGGTGGCATGTGGTGCAAAACTGAACTTGCTCAGTCCATTCTCAGCACATTGTTTTGAGAAGCTGGAGAGGCTCTGGAGAATACAGTGCAGAGGCATCAGGTTGCTCCACAGAGCCACAGCCAAGGTTTTGCTCAACTAATTAGTTCCAGTTAGCTTTGGTCCTACTGAATGTAAGCTAGGTGGAAGAGGCAACTTTGGAGTATTTACACCATGCTCCCTTTGCACTGAGTTCTGTAATGCCACAGATATGCTTGGGACTAGCTTGTGAATTCAGCTCCAGGAAAGTTAATAAACATCTGAACACAGACGCTATGAAAAAAATACGAGTTAATGACAATAAAAAGATTGCAGAAGCCAGCTTGTAGGGTACAGCATTTCTCCATGAACTTACTTGAATGTCATTGCAAAATAATCCCTAACAGGTCTTGTAATAAATACTGTTCAGGGTTCATGTTGTTATGGGTATTTGAGTTACTCTGAGGGAGAGCTGACTGAAGTAACAAAATTTGCCATAGAACATTTTCCCCAGAGGAAAATTCAATTCTGGAATTTAAAGTTGTTGGAAGGGATGGGGTTTTTTGTCATCAGAAGATGCTGTTGCATACGGTATTAAAAGAGTCTGTCATGTGAAAGCAATTTTAGAATTGTTTGAAAATTACCACTGCTTAGCTAAATTAAATTTACTTCAGAACTGTGCTAAGTCAAGATCTATGTATTTAAGCTTTTTAAAACCCCACAATTTTGTTGGCAAAAATGTTTAACTTGAAGAAATACAAGTATTTGTTTAACAAAAAAAAAAAATCAATAATGCTCCTTGTTTTTCTTCATGTTTACTTTATTTTTATTTTTTATTTTTTACAAAATGTGCACATTTAGTTTACACAAACACGCTACAGCAGATTTCAGGTGTACATGTATTGTACTACTCTTATCCTACACTGGTGATAGCAGAGCAGCCTTCAACATGCTTCTAACATCCCATCTCTACACCAGAATAGATACCTGATTTATTTTTGCAAATGAATGCTTGCAACATACTTTCTACTTCATTAATCCCCTTTCTCAATTTCGGCAGCAATGTCACAATGAAGATTGGCCTAACTCTGAGAGCATTTCACCTAGTTTGAAGTATTGGCATAAACTCCGTGGACAATATACCTTAAAAATTACATGGATGGGGGGTGGGGGGGGGGGGGGGGCAGTATTATATTGTAGGTACATACTTTTTTAGAAAAATCCTTCTAGGTTCAGAATTAATGTCGCTCCAATCTTAATGAAGAAATGATCCTAAAAAAAAGTAATGCATATCTCATATATAGATGATACTATATAGCTGAAGTTTCTATTTTTTTCCTGATTCCGTCTCATAATTAAAGATATTACAAAAAGCTGAAAGATGTTAACCTGTCTAGCAGTCACTATTAGTAGATGTTACTACATAGTGATATTAATTGTGATCACTGAGGTGGGATGGAAGTTTCAAAACAAGTTCATGCCTTTTTCTTTATTAAAGGCAGAAAGACACTCATGAAAACAGTGTTAGGATCCAGTTAAGGTATCTTCATGAAAAACTGAAAGTCAGAAGATCCTTAATTTTAAGTACAGAACTTTGCAGACACATCCAAGAAGAATTAGAAATACAGTATGCAGGACTCCTGATATTCATGTCATGATACATTAAAAGCAGATTTACTAGATAAGTGTGATTGATAGAAGCTTACTCATATTTGTTAGGGAGTAAATCTACCTATAAGCAATTCTTTTTTTGTTCTACAACAGTTCTTCCTCTCAAGTTATCTATTTTGTTAGGTTTGGGGATTTTTTGAAGAGAAAAGCAAGTCAAAGGTGGAAGGCAATTACAGCAAGATGTGCTTTGCACATTGATTACAGCACTTTAACTCAAAGTATTACTCAAAAAATTAGGACTACACTGTACAAATGTGAAAAGAAAATACATGGTAATGCCTCTGTATAAATTAGAAGCTAAGATTTAAGAAATACACTTGAACACCTGGAGCTTAATCCAGTACAAATGAGTAGCAAAACTAAGAGTATTTAATCTCCTTATGATAGTATCTATTTTTATCTAGGGGTTGGAATGATAATAAAGCTGCATAATGTCAGGTCTTACTTTGGGTTTGGAGTAAAAACCTAACTTTTCAGAACAATCTTGTTAACCAAGTAGCCACTTTTGAAGTGCTAAATTATGTAATTTAGAAACTTTTTTTGTTGGGAAAAGTTTATAATAAAAAATTATTTGCATAATACATGTCTCAGTGTAAAGCTGAGTAATTTTATTTATGATAAAGTGGGAAATGCATCTTTTAGATAAAGTTGCAGAATAGCTTGTATGTGTTCATTAGTTGTAGACCTAATGTCTTCATTAAATCACATTTTCAAAGAGCTGCATGGATCGCATTATATTCTCATCCTGTAAAAAACACAACAAAAAAAAACAAAAATCATACACCATTACAAATATAGCTGGCCAATATCTATAGTGAAACTGGGTAGAACTAACTATTTTAGTTAATGACAACATTGTTTTTCAGCTTGTTAGGAGAAATTGTTAGCAGAAAAAGGCTGTTAATGGATCTATGCTGAAATAGGTTTTTGTATATATTAATTAAATCAAAACTATTCTGTCAAGAATATAGTAGCATGTTAAGAAAATTAAATCTGCAATATTTTGGAGTTTATAAGTTTATATTCAGTATAACAAAATACATGTAGACAATAAATACTCAAGGAATAGTTGTTGTATCTGAAGTTTGAATCTGTATGTGAAATTGCTAGTCCTGTGTATCATACACAGCAGCTTTTTTGCAATTCTAGGGCATCCTTTGGCATAACTAGGGGTGACTCAAAACAGATTTGTGTGCATCTTCGCATGAACCGAAGAGTCTGTTGGTTCTGCAAATATCACTACAACACTCTGACTCCTCCACTCAGATTTTCTGTGTGTTCACACTGAAAAATGTTGACTGCTTTCCAGTGCTACTTCTGCTTTCTGATTGGTTTGCATTAGGTAGGTAACAAAGCCTTCAACTTCTAAGTTTGGCGTAATCTTTACTGATGCATCACTCCATATTCCAGTTTTTATCAGTAAATAACTCTCAGCACAGCAGTCAGGAACAAAAAATTTTTTTGTAAAATTTACCTTTCAGTGTATTGAAGAAAGAGTTTACTTGTAGTGGTCTATATTTGGTGGCACTTCTGGATCAAAAATTGCTTGCACAATACAATATATATAAAATACAAGAGTATATTACATGCTCATTGAGCATTTCCTGGTCTCCACTGTAATGATCCTCTTTTTTAATCTGAAGGCACATCCTTTAGTACTTTCTTGAGAGATAATCTAGCCATCTTTAATTCTAGTGAATAAAATGACTGAATTTGATAGAATATTTTAGGAAGCTTCATGAAAGAGGTGCATAAAACCACCACTTCTTAGAAAGGTTATCTCATAGTATTCTCCACTACTGATAGGTATGTAGGCCTTCTGTACATTAATATTCCAATAACACATATTCAGTATCAATTTCCAGTTAAATTATTCATTGTTCAGACTACTGGGTGATTTGCTTTGTAGAAAATGACAAGTCTGAGTAACTTTCTTAATTTATGTTATGAAACACACACAAGTGGGGTTTTTTGTCTCTGATTCCATACGTCATCTCAAGTGATGTTGCTGTAAAAAGTGATCTGCGCACTATTTTATCCTGATAAACTAACTTATGAAAGCAGTGATATTTAATTTCAAAAAAGTTATGTAGATTAATGTTTAAAAGTTTGTTTAGGAAATTTACTATATTAAATTACTGGAAATTAAAATAAACTAGCTTTTTACCACTGCATTGTTTTGAAACAGCAATAGAAGATCACAGATTAATGCAAGGTTAAAGTTTGTTTTAACTGGAATCATTTGTCATTTAATTATTTACAAATGTTTTTGAATATACATTGGCAACTCAGCTCAGCAAATGTGCAAAGCAAACAACATGCTCTTAATTTAGAAAGTGTTTTGACACTTGTATGAATTTTATAATAAATATATCATCACTAATGAAACTAGTAGTTTTCTAAAATCAGCTCCATATTTCTGAAGTTCGCTGTTTCTACACAGAAGACTTCCAATGCCCCTCCTTTAGTCAGTCAAATGGGAAGAGTCTTCACAGAAAACATAGGCTTGTCATAATATTTGGAACATGGTGACTTTTAGTAGCTTGCTTTTTTTTCTTCCATCTTCAAAAAAAGAAAGTAAAAACCAGCTGCTTGCCTTAGAATTCTTTGGCAAGTGTGTCTTTCTCATTTGCCTCTTTTCGGTACATTTTCCTAAACGATTTTTCAAGATAGAGTTGGTTAATGATTCCCTACTCAAGACAGTAGGAGGTGTTAGTGCATACGAAGCACAGCCTATACGGAGCACAAAATATGGATGAACAACCTTTGCCAGATCTGACCTAACTTCAAGCCCACTTTGACCTTTTTCTTACTGAAGTTTGAGGTGGCTCCTTTGTGGTTTTCAGGCTAGCCCAGATCATCAGCACTGTGCTCTGGCTCTGGGTTACTCCTCCAGAAAATATCTATCCATCCCAGAAGCCTTTTTATCATTATCAGAAGGACCTTTAGGGCCTTCATCCTGACATTCACCTATGCACCATGCATGCCTTAGTCCTTTGCCTCTGTTGGTGGTAGCACCTCTTCATGGTGCTGGTGTAGATAGGAAGCAGTGCCCAAGTCAGACCATTTTCCACCAGCACCAAGCAGTGCAAGGAGGTGGTGAGGAAGCAGGTGAGGAACTGGCTAGCACCTAGCCCTTGAGTTAGCCACACTACTGTTTCCCAAGACTTGGTAACTTCTACAAAGCAGGACAGAGAGCAGCTGCTTTCTGGGACTCAGTCCACATACCTAGGGCAGGATAGTCCTGTGGGAGCAGGGAGAATCCTGGAGTCTGGATGACAGACTGGCATTCGAGCACATGGGTATGTGGGGTAGGAGGGCAGGGAAATCAGGTCATACACATTCCCTCTCCCAGACAGAGGGAGGATGAGGGGAAACACCTTTGCTGTCCTCACTTAAACATGGGCAAAGATAGGTCCTTATACCCAGTGACCAGAGAAGATCACACTCAAAGCCTGGATGCTCTGTAGTTCCCTGCATAACTGTTTAACACTTAGTGAATGGACAGGCCATTCTTTGCATTGGGACCATGAATTAAGAGTCTTGAACTTGCTGTATACCTCAGGCTGTACAGTGCTACTGCATTGATAGGTGTGCCAAACCACTAATCATCACAGAGAGGTGATTTTAAAAAGGCCCACATGTATATAATGAGTGTTTAAAAACACAGCAGAGGTTCTTGATGCTACAAAAAAATCTCAGGAACCCATCCCAGGGACCTGAAGTGGAGTCTCTCTATTCAAGTATGCTCTGCTGTGTTCCTTCTTACTCTTAAAGTAAGTATGCCACGCTTTCCTTACTTACAAAACACCAGTGAAAGGTGTTTCTAAGACCCACTAGTTTGGCTTCCAACTCAAAACAGAGGAATGGCAGTTCTCAGAGGCTGGCAACTCTTGCCCGAGATCCTATTCAAATAAAAGGCTCCTGCAGCCTTTCCCTGGCAGAACAGGCTTCCAGTCCATTTTAAGATTCAGACTGGATGGGATCTGAGCTTTAGAGTTCGGTTGAGGGTTTCTTGTAGTGCTTGTCTCCTGGCACTGTTCTGATTCTAGTCCCACTGCTTGAGCTAGAACTGGCAAGCACATCCTCTGTATGCCTTTAGCATATTTTCACGTGCACAAGATGCAGCTCTGGCTGCCATATTCATCAATGGGCATTCCCATTCCAAAGTCTGAGGTACAGTCATGTGTTAGATAGACGGGCCGGGAAGGTTTTGAGCAGATGTGCTCTAACATCAATCTTCGTGCCAAAGGAGGAAGCCACCATAGCTGTCAAAGCCTAGGGAGCAGCAGGTGTGCGTGCCCCTGTTCTGAACATCCTGGTTTTGGTAAGCAAAACGTAATAGCAGAACTAGCAGTGGTCTAGAGAGAGGGCCAAGTGTGATTAAAGGTCTGGACTGGTTTCCCTAGGAGGAAAAATTGAATAAATGAAATACTTTACAGCTTGGAAAAGAGATACTGAATGAAAGGCAATGACAATAACCACTGTTTTTCCATAACACCAAAACATACAGAAAACATAAAAATATTGCATGGCAGGTCTAAGACACAGGCAGATTTACTACAGGAGGGATCACAAGATCATTTAACTTTGCTTTTGGCATTGTTAAATGCTCATGAAAGATGAGACATCTTGCTCCTGGAGTGATGTGACTTGCTGCATGCTGAGGAAAGAGGAACCTGAATATTACCTTTTTAGATCAGTCTTATACCTATTATGATATTAAAAAAAAGATTTTCCTAGAGCTTCCTAAAGGAAGCAGCCACTACTGTCCTTTGTGAAAAATGTAATCCTGAACAGGCTGAAGCCACGTTAACCCCTGAATCAAGTTTCTTGAAGGTCCTGGATTGAATCCTTAACCCAAATCTCATTTGGGAAACCAACTCTTGATATAAACATGCATTACACACTTTGCAGATCAGAGGAATAATACAGGTCTTAGTGGGTAGAGAGACAAAAATTTAGGCAGCGAGATACCTTCTGTATCAAAAAACATTGCCACCTTTGAAGTTAAAAGCAAGTGAAGGTAAGTGGCATGATGAGAACAGTGTCTCTGTCCTATAGCAGTTTAGAGAGCATCTCTCCCATGTATTCTGAATATTCAGAAGAGGTAAATAAGGAATCTTCTAACAACAGATGTGAGAAACTGTGAAGCACATTGGAAAAGGAGAGCAGGCAATTCCTTACTGAAGGCAGTAATTTTCTTCGTAAATGAATCACTCAGCCCATCACTATAATTGCTGTCATATCCAGATTAATCTGTCATTTAACTTCCAGAACTCTGCAGACCTCAGCTGGGAAATTAATCTCATGTCTGTTTCTGATGATCACTCAGCTTTAGCAGAGCAAATGCCTTTAATTTGCACTGAACAAGACCGATAAGCTAGAACCATGGTCAAAGCCATAGAGCGCTGCCGACAGATAAGACACTACCCAGTACCCATTGCTAAGGATATACAGAACAGGCAGTTAGAAGAGCTGTTGTCTGTCTTTCATCCCCCAAAATCAGCAGATTAAAATCAAAGAGAGAATCACTTACCAGGTAACTGTACTCATGAAAGCAACCACAAGGAAAAACTACAGATGCATATAAAAATAGACCACCAATTCTAGAGCATCTTTGCTATTTTCTATTCAGCTTTCCCTGTTCCAAATGGTTAAAAATCTGTCACTCACTAACTGCATTTATCTTGCTAGTCTTGTTCTCTCCTGTCTCTTGTCTACTGCTCTTTTCTTGGTATAGGAGATAAACAATACACACAGGCTATATTGCAGATCTGTGTCAGTTTCATCTGAATCAGAGCTGGCCTGGACAAGGTATCAGTAGAACACCACTATGACTCCTTATGTTTCTCACTGTAACAAATAGCATCGGGTTTATTTGCCACATCAGTATGCATAGTGTAATCAAGCCTATTTTAGCACTAGGTCTAATGTGACACTTTACAGTACATAACAACCTCTTACCACACCAAAGCCTTGTCATCATTATTTTGTACTCTATCGTGTTTCTTTTTCTTGCATCTCTCAAGTGACAAATTAACAGTAGTTCCTTAAATTTCTGAAAATGCAACTTATCTTTCCTCATATCATCTTCTGGTCCAAAAGCGAGCCAGTTTCTGAAGGGCAGAGGAGTGAAAATGGGCTGTAATTCCTGCTGCAGAAGTTTATTCCCATTCCTGGCTCTGGAGACAACAAGCTGCTTTCAGCAGTTGAAGGAAATTAACAGCCACCTGGGTAGTGTAAACACTTGCAACTGATTATCACAATCAGTTCTCCCTCCCTTGCCTTGAGAAAACTTGCCTGCTGTTAACTCCTGCCATCGAACACTTTGCAAGCTCCTTGCACTCTCCCTTTTTAAGGCCTCCAGCAGGTCATGATTCGTTGTTCAAGAAACACTCTGATAGGTGATAAATTTTCAAGCGATATTATTATTGTTGTGACTATATGCCAATCGTAATGGGAATGCATTCCCTAGCATGGGCAGAAAAAAAGAAATAAGTATGTAGCTGAATGTGAAGAAACTTTTTGCTATCAAGTACAAACAAAAAGAGAGAAGGGATGTGGTCACAGTTGTCTAATAAGCGATGACAGTTTGTATATAACATCTTTTCTACAGGTTCAGGTCACAAAATTATTTACATTGTTTAGTGGTTTTGTGTCATGGTGTACATGCATACTCTACCTTGGGAAAATACTGTCTCTGGTATTCGGATTACCATCACTGCCACTCCAGAAGCCTGTGTAGCACTATGATAGCATTAGCCAACAGATACAGGTTCCGTACTTATCACTGGGTACTTACTTTCTGGCAGCTCTCGATGAATTCATCTATGGTAACTACTCCATCTTTGTTTTTGTCCATTTTCTGTTCAGAAAGAATAAGAATGTATGTTTATCCTCCTGAAATCCTGTGTAAAACAAGTCCTTTTTATTATTCATTTCAATTATATGTCAGCCTAGGAACAACCAGGCCAAAATGCTGTAAAGATGTAGGAAGTGATATAGTAGAATACGCTCAAGGAGCTTATTGTTGAAAAAACACGGTGTAATGAGTAGATCTGAGAAACTTGGGATGGAACCACAGAGAAGAAAAAGGATTACAAAATTGGTAGGATATGCAAAACTGTTACAGCAATGAAAATCTTTCCATACCTGCTAACAGAGCAGTCTTTTTGGCTCCTATGTTACCAGACCCACCTGGAAAAATGTTTCCACATGTTGTCTAGGAGCATCCTCCTTGAGAACAGGATAGGTACATTTTCCCATCATATCATATATTGCTTTCATGATATCAAGCATTTCCTGAGGAGGAAAAAATATGTCTGTGTAATGTAAGGTGTGTTGTAGACACTGCTTGAACTCAGAACACAGAAATTATTCTTAGGATTTACATTTTAGAATAAAATTCTGAGATCGTGCTGTGATTTTATGACTGAACAGCTTCAAGAACTACTATTGTCCTAGAAATTCTAGCATGTTAGTTCAGCTTTCACAGATAAATTTTTTTAATAGATGCAGATGTATGGTTTTATTTTAAATTATTTGGAATATGTGCAAGTTCATGGATTGTGGGAAGAATCTCCTGAGGTCTTGTGAATAAAACTAAACAGGAAAAGAAGTTGTGTAACAGCAAGTGAATAGTCAAAGCACATCAGCTTCTTACAACTAAGGTTTCCTTAGAGAAAATAGAAACACCCAAGCACACAACTGCACATAGGCAGAGTCCTTTTACATCAAAAGCTTTTAATTTTGTTAGTAGAGTGGCTTGTGAAAACTATAAGAATAATTATAAAAACAAGTAATCTGCCAGTATGCTGAGAAATTATTCTGTAGATCACTCTTTTATAATAATCATGAAATGTTTTTTCTAAAGGCATAAAATTATAAGTGTAATATATATATATATTTTTACATAAAGACCCGGTTTTAAAAAAACATATTTTTATGAAAGCACTCATTTGGTCTTACTGTAATTTGTGTTTGAATCCCTGCAGAATAAAAGATGTAGGAATCTTTTTATATAAATTCTGTTTCAAGTAAAAATTTTTAGAAGTAGATTCATAAAATAAGTAACAATTTTGGCCCACGTACTTAACTCTTTTTTTGTCCAAAT
Source organism: Astur gentilis (assembly GCF_929443795.1). Lineage (NCBI taxonomy): Eukaryota > Metazoa > Chordata > Aves > Accipitriformes > Accipitridae > Astur > Astur gentilis. The sequence continues at coordinate 30,151,257 of NC_064882.1, read as the reverse complement.
ATCCTACCAAACTACTTTTTATTTTAGTGGCTGTATGTGCAAATACATAGGCATAAGTTGAAGCCAAGCATTTCTGTACCTGAAGAATTCTGACCTTTTACAGTTTCTGTGAAGATTTTATCTTTCTAACTTTTATATATGCCTTTAAAATGAGAAAATTATTTTTAGCATATCTAGTTTCATAATATATGTTTATTTGTTAACATGTCTAATTTGACAATGAAACCATTCTTCTTTGAAAGCAGGACTCACTTATACAACTCTTAGTTTCAGTGATTAGTGTAAAAAGTAAACCTTACCTCTTTAGTTATATATCCATCCTTATTTATATCATACAAATTGAAAGCCCAGTTCAGTTTCTCCTGTACTGTCCCTCGGAGTAAAATTGAGAGACCCATAACAAAATCCTAAGTAGACAAAAGGTCTTGGTCAGTTTGGAATTGAGCAGTTTTTCACAAACACTCAGAAATCCAGAATAATGCGTTCGTCAGAAGGACAGAAGTCTGGAAAGATGTGTTGTTTCTATTTTTTTTGCTTCACAGTAAGTGTTAAGGATTGCTTTTTTTTTTTTAAAAAAAGGTAACAATCTAGGCACTGTTGCCAGACTTATAATTAATAAGTAAATTAAGTAATTTTCTATAAAATAAGCCATAATTTTCTGTTAGTGGATTTATCCTCTGAAATGCCTCACATAAGCAGTTCCTGTTGAGCTTAATACCACAGAAAAACAATCCCCATGGTTTAATGGTCCAAAAAAAAAGCTTAAGTGGGAGTTAGATTAATCTAGGCACAGGAGACCAATTTTGGAAGAACTATCTACTAAGGAACATTAAATTCTTGTTAAATCTATACCTTGTTGGAAGTGGAATATATGGTTCCCAGACCTCTTTGAACAATCTGCTGCAGTCAACATTTGAAACTTTGTGTATGCTCCAGTACACCTCAATACTTAAACCCCTTATTGGAAATATGATAGGGAATAATATTGTATGTCCACGTACCACCTTAATGCTTTTGTGACCCACCAATGTTCTATTGCTGTAGAGCTATTCCACAGAAATAAATCAGAAGACTTTCGAGATTATTTATATGTAGTATTTGGTTATAGAATTTTGTTTCATAATTAATACTCTTTTGACAGCAGAATCCCCATTTACATTTAGTGATCATCTTCCAGATTGAAGAAGATATCAACTGGGATGTGTCATCCCCTGTCTTCTGTATTTCTTACCATGATAACTTTGTTTAAAGAATGGCATTTTTTCCTAACTGTCTCCTCTACTTTTTTTCTATTTGATATGCTTGTAAACCCATAAATCTGTGAAATTGTCTCCATAATAGGCTGAGCAGAATATGTCAAGAGCTTGTATTTAAATGTGCATTTCTACGTCATTGGCAAAGACATACAGGAAGTCTTAGAGTACCATTAAAGCAGAGACAATAAAAGCTGAAAAATTTCTTATCAGCACCAGCAAAGTTTATGCATTTCCTTAGAACAGGAACAGTGGAAAAGACTGCACTGCGGTTAGACATAAATCACAAAGGTCTGATGTACCACACAGTCAAATAAGGATGCCCGATACAGTGAAGCATACACAGATATCATGGCCTCAGATGGTCTAGTAGGCACAGACAGCTCTTTTGACAGCTTCAGTCTTTTTAACTATTCAAGTGGTATGCTCTGCGTTTTCTTAGTCTGTCATAAGTTTATGTCTTATTGGTATATGTGCCCTTTGGTGTAAACGGATACATGAATCTTGAAAGAGTTTTGCTCAAATTGTCTTGTCTTCATCTCAGTGACTAATTGAGGGGTCACAGGGTTAAATCTCCAAACAGCTCTTTAACAATGTACTATTAAGTATTAAAATGTTCAAGAAATTCAGAACAGATCTGATCACATTACAGCATTAGTAATTAACCTTTTTAATTCACTACCACGTCTTCAAATCTTTTCTACACTGTTTTACATTCTTGATATAGTTTTACCCTGAAGTCCCTTGCAAAGGTCTCCAATAACCTTATTTTCTTGGAGTATTATATTTCAGAACTCTGAATTTATTTTTAATTTGGCACCAGCAACAGTTTTGCATTTATTCTATCTAAACCATATATATTTTTCTTGTCCTGATTATTTCTCTTTCTTCCTCTCTGTGATGCGCCACTCATATCTTAGCTGGCTTCCTGGCATCGTTTATATCCCCATTTGCAAAGCTGCCCTTCTACCATGGGTTTTAAAAGCCATGCATAAGAAAAATTGACTTTTTGCTGTTTTGCATGGGACTGAATGTCCTTATAAAAGCTGAGACAACTCAAAAACCTTCCAGGTGTGTGCTCTAAACTTTGCAAGAGTGAATTATGTCCTTCCATATTGCATCCACATGTTTGGGAATCATACATAGTTCAGTTCAGGTGCATTGCCTTTGTCTGAGTGTTGTGCAGGAGTCCATCTCAGGAACAATAGAAAGGACTTATAAGAGGAAGTTGTGATGAGCTGAAGAAGGACCAGTTAGGAAGGGGCATCTTTTCTACATACTTGCTTTCATGCAACTGAAGAATACAGCAATAAAATCCTACAGAAATAGAAAATCTGATTCAATGGACATAGGCTAAAACCACAAGGTATTTTGGGCTAGATCCTCAAAGAGAAAAATGCTCTGTATGGTGGAAGGCAGGATAGCTATACTAGCTATTATGCAAATAATCCAGTGCAGAAAGCCATAGTAAAGCAACGGTGCTGAGGGTAGCAGCTGAGCTCAGGGAGCATCTGTCTGTATGCTTGTTACCAACAACTCAGTGACAACACATGAATCAGGCCACCATTTAGCAAGGAGCATGAACTCAAGTCCCCATGATAGTATTAGAGTACCCAGATGTGTTTTTATTCCCGATTTAGACATCTGATTTCCGGGGAGAGAGGAATTCTACTCTTAGAGCCTATTCGTTTTTGAAGAGTCACAGTACTGCTTGGACGCTTACATCCCCACTGGCCACTGAGAGGGACGGTCCTGCTCAGCTGAGCACCTAATGAGGAGCGGTGCATCTGACTTAGGGTCACAAAGGAGCCTAACACTCCAGAGGAGATCTGGGCTGAGACACAACTCTAGGTCAGGTTTCTCTTCAGTCTGTGCCAGCCAAGTTAGAAGCACAGAAGTCTGTGCTTTGGTACTTGCCTTTACTCCTTTCCACAGTCTCCTATTTCTAACTTGCTGGCTTCCTGCTAAGCCTGCTAATACCTGTGAAGACTTCCATTAAATGCCAAACTCTCCCATGCCTAACTTTGATTCTGCAAGAAAGGGGGATGTCTCACTGAAGGGTTGCAAAATGGAGCATCATTGCACCTGTATTGGAGCCTCTGTGCACTCAATATCACAGCCTGCTCACACTTCAGTCCTGCACCACAGCTGTATAAACCTCTGGCTGTGATCTGGGATTAACTTGCATTTGGGTTTTTTCCCAGCAGTGATAAATTATCTCTTAGCAAGGTTGTTGATGACTTTCTGATTGCTTTATCCCTCAGTAAATCTTTGGGGAGAGCTAGTTCATTAATAAATTAATTAACAAGCTTAATAGTGTGCTGTCTCAAATCCATAGGAAAGCTCAAAATTATTCCACCTGATCATGTGTTCCTATGTGTTTTGTTCAAGGCCAGAAGAAGGTAGACAGGCACCTAAATGCATTTTTGGATTTAGACCTTAGGATTTTGGAAAGGAATCACGTGATGAATGTGAGTGACAGAAGTGGTGGAGCCCTGGCGCATATAAAACAAAGATCACTGAGGAGGAGCTGCTCTTAAAAGGAAATATATTTCTTTGTAGCTACTTTACACCAGCTGGTACTAAAATGCTTGAGAGATCACCACTGTCCTGAGAAAAATTAGCTTATTTCCTACATGATATGAACAAGGCTTTTTGTGTCGAACACAGACATTCAGAACCCAAACCATTCTATGATTCTATGATTCATTAAACAGCTACCCTCATATTACTGCCTTGCAGACAATGACTGTTTGTCACTGTTATTATTAGAGAAATATCAAAGTTGTGTTTGATCTTAAGATCTAGACTCTCCTATGTAACTGAGTTAACGTGCTTGTTACTTTATTAATTAATGAAAAATTCTCAGGTAACAATTGAGGAATAAAGCAATCAGGAAATCACCAATGGCTTTGCTAAGAATTATTAATCATTTTTTTTTGATAAACAAATACAAGTTTGGTTTTGATTAAAAAAAAATCTTTAAACATTCCCATTGCATTTGGGCACAGCTTTGTACTTTAAGGCACTCAGAATTAGTGGGATTACTGAGTGACTTTCCTCTCGTCAAGACCACATTTAGACTAGCTTTAATCTGCATGTATAACAAACTCAGGATACTGATTTGGATATTTGCAAGTGGGTGCAATGTGCTTTACCTTTGACTATAGGTCTGAAGTTAATTAGCCTCAATTTTCCTGGCTGTGTAAATAGCCTTGAGGCCTAGATCTTCATTTTGGTTCATTTACAATATTCATGAAGCAAGTGGAAACCTTGCTTTCACATCTGTTTCTGTCTGATGGAAAAAAGAACTTCAGTTCACTAATATGCCAAAAGAACCCTTCAATAGCTGGGTCACTAGGTTTTCTGAAACTGTTTGTTCCTTGTGTTAAAGCAAAACTAGTTGGTGTAACCTATGAAATAAGTTAGTCTCAAAATTGATACAATCAGTGTATCAATGGGATAAGAAGAGGTAGGTTCAAGCGGCTAGTTTCATGAGTTTGTTTTTTTATGCTACATAAAATGCTTCAGTTGGAGAGCCTGACTCCTATCAGAGAGTATACAGATTTAGGGCTGACCAAACTCTAAGGACATAGCAATCTCACCACGCAATCTCATCCAATGAAGGTGTGCATTTAAGTTGTGCTAAAGTCTAACACTTCATTTTTGATGGTTGAAAATTTGAGGAAAAAAGAGCAAAAAGCTAGGACAAATTCTCTTTCTTCTTCCCCACAACTCCAGCTACCACTGCTTCATTAGAAAAAGGAGAGTGCAACACAAGAAATGCCATTCTTACCTACATTCTTTCAGTACCATTTCAGATTTTCATATCCTTTTTACATAGAAGAGAGCCAAAGAGTGTTTTTCATCATAGGTCATTATATTAAATTGTATTTACTCCTACACTTCGATTTAGAAAGTAAACTGGGATGAATGATTATTTAATCTCCAAATTTTTAAATCGCTCTCTTTTTCTCTATCTTTTGTGCTGTTTGTTTGGGGTTTTTTTCTAATGGAAATTAGAAAACTAGAGTACATATTGGTACCTAGGATAAGAAGGAGCAGGAAAAAAAATGACATGATTGTATTTTTCACATTTCACAATATCTACTTTCACATTTTGCAGCTACTTTCACATGATTAGAAAAAAACCCTAAACATCTTTAACATAAGAAGGATGCTTTTAAAATGTCTATCATACAATTTGTAAGTATAATGCTGCTACATGGTACAAGGACACAGAAACAAGAGTCCTTTGACAACAGTAGAGTTATGCTGAATTCAAAATTATTGCAAATAATATCAAAGTCTGGATCACTCTGAGTTAATATTGAACAAAAGTAAGCTGGAAATTTCTGTTTTGGCAATGAAAAAAACCCACTGCTGCCTTTATTTTTTGTGATTTATTTCATTCCAAAGCCTTTTTTATACAGAGACCTGCACTTTGAGATATTAAAATCCCTTAAAAAGGGCTTCATATCTACTGCATTTCTTAAGGCTTTCTGTCTCAGATACAAATGTCAACAAATTGTCCAGGAAAGATACAAAAGCTTCTTTTGTTCTCAGTATTCTTAATGCTAACAGCAGAAATACTTCTCAAATACTAATGCTAAAAATGTTTTCTCTCATCGCCTCTGCTGTTGCTGATTTGACCAGAAGGATTCCTTGTAGAAATAGCCTATGTACAGAAGATGTGAATAAAACCTCCAATCCTACTTCTAGTTTCACATGGAGCCCATTGATTTCAGTTGCCTGGAAAAAGGTAGATGGAGTTAATGTTTTTTTAAATAAATGCAAATAATCACAGAATTATAGAATAATTTGTGTTGGAAGGGACCTTAAAGATCATCTAGTTCCAACCCCCTGCCATGGGCAGGGACACCTTCCACCAGAGCAGGTTGCTCAAAGCCCCATCCAACCTGGCCTTGAACACTGCCAGGGATGGGGCATCCACAGCCTCTCTGGGCGACCTGTTCCAGTGCCTCACCACCCTCACAGTCAAGAACTTCTTCCTTACACCTAATCTAAGTCTACCCTCTTTCAGTTTAAAGCCATTATCCCTTGTCCTGTCACTACATGGCCTTGTAAAAAGTCCCTCTCCGGCTTTCCTGCAGGCCCCCTTTAGGTACTGGAAGGCTGCTCTAAGGTCTTCCTGGAACCTTCTCTTCTGCAAGCTGAACAACCCCAACTCCCTCAGCCTGTCTTCATAGGAGAGGTGCTCCAGCCCTCTGATCATCTTTGTGGCCCTTCTCGGGACTCGCTCCAACAGGTCCATGTCCTTCTTATGTTGGGGCCCCAGAGCTGAACGCAGTACTGCAGGTGGGGTCTCACCAGAGTGGAGTAGAGGGGGACAATCACCTCCCTTGACCTGCTGGTCATGCTTCTTTTGATGCAGCCCAGGATACAGTTGGCTTTCTGGGCTGCAAACGCACATTGCCATGTCATATTGAGATTCTTGTCAACCAAGTCCCCCATGTCCTTCTCCACAGGGCTGCTCTCAATCCATTCTCAGCCCAGCCTGTATTTGTGCTTGGGATTGCCCCGACCCATGTGCAGGACCTTGCACTTGGCCTTGTTGAACTTCATGAGGTTTGCATGGGCCCACCTCTCAAGCCTGTCAAGGTCCCTCTGGGTGGCATCCCTTCCCTCCAGCGTGTTGACCACACCACACAGCCTGGTGTCATCAGCAAACTTGCTGAGGGTGCACTCAATCCCACTGTCCATGTCACCGACAAAGATGTTAAACAGCGCCAGTCCCAATACTGACCCCTGAGGAACACCACTCATCACTGGTCTCCACTCAGATATCGAGCCGTTGACCACAACTCTTTGAGTGCAACCAACCAGCCAATTCCTTACCTACTGAGTAGTCCATGCATCAAATACATGTCTCTCCAATTCAGAGACAAGGATGTGTTGTGTGAACGGTGTCAAATACTTTGCACAAGTCCAGGCAGATGACGTCTGTTGCTCTTCCCTTATCCACCAATTGTGTAACCCTGTCCTAGAAAGCCACCAGATTTGTCAGGCATGATTAGCCCTTACTGAAGCCATGTTGGCTGTCACCAATCACCTCCTTATTTTCTATGTGCCTTAGCATAGTTTCCAGGAGGATCTGCTCCATGATCTTGCCAGGCACAGAGGTGAGACTGGCCTGTAGTTCCCCAGGTCTTCCTTTTTTCCCTTTGCAAATAAAGGGGTTATGTTTCCCCTTTTCCAATCAGTGGGAACTTTCTCAGACTGCCACAACTTCTCAAATATGATGGATAGTGGCTTAGCCACTTCATTCACCACATCTCTCAAGACCCACGGATGCATCTCATCGGGTCCCATGGACTTGTGCACCTTCAGGTTCCTTAGATGGTCTCGAACCTGATCTTCTCCTACAGTGGGCAGTTCTTCATTCTCCCAGTCCCTGTCTTTGCCTTCTGCAATTTGGGTGGTGTGGCTGGAGCACTTGCTGGTGAAGACTGAGGCAAAAATGTCATCGAGTACCTCAGCATTCTCTGTGTCCCAGGTAACCAGGTCTCCCGTTTCCTTCTGGAGAAGGCTCACATTCGCTCTAGTCTTCCTTTTATCACCAATGTACCTATAGAAGCTTTTCTTGTTGCCCTTGACGACCCTGGCCAGATTTAATTCTATCAACCAGGGCTTTAGCTTTCCTAACCTGATCCCTGGCTGCTCAGACAATTTCACTGTATTCCTCCCAGGCAACCTGTCCTTGCTTCCACCCTCTGTAGGCTTCGTTTTTGTGTTTGAGTTTGTCCAGGAGCTCCTTGTTCATCCATGCAGGGCTCCTGGAGTTTTTGCCTGACTTCCTCTTTGTTGGGATGCATTGCTCCTGAGCTTGGAGGAGGTGACCGTTGAATATTAACCAGCTTTCTTGGGCCCCTCTTCCCTCCAGGGCTTTATCCCATGGTACTCTTCCAAGCAGATCCCTGAAGCAGCCAAAGTCTGCTCTCCTGAAGTCGAGCGCAGTGAGCTTGCTGTGTGCGCTCCTCACTGCCCTAAGGATCTTGAACTCCGCCATTTCATGGTCACGGCAGCCAAGGCTGCCCTTGAGCTTCACATTCCCCACAAGCCCCTCCTTGTTGGGGAGAACAAAGTCCAGCATAGCACCTTTCCTCATTGGCTCCTCTATTACGTGGAGAAGGAAGTTGTCATCAGTGCATTCCAGGAACCTCCCGGATTGCTTATGCCCTGCTGTGTTGTCCTTTCAACAGACATCGAGGTGGCTGAAGTTCCCCATGAGGACCAGGCCTTGTGAACGTGAGGCTGCCTCTAGCTGTCTATAGAGGGCCTCATCTGCTCGGTCTTCCTGGTCGAATGGCCTGTGGCAGACCTCCACTATAATGTCACCTGTCCCTGCCCTCCTTTTAATCCTGACCCATAAACTCTGGGTCAGCTCCTGATCCATCCCCAGGTGGAGCTCCATGCACTCCAGCTGGTCTTTGACACAGACGGTGACACCCCCTCCTTGTCTCCCCTGCCTGTCCTTCCTAAAGAGCCTGTATCCTTCCATTCCAACACTCCAGTCATAGAAGCCATCCCACCACGTCTCCGTGATGCCAGTATGATCATAGCCCTGCAAGCGTGCGCACAGCTCTAATTCCTCTTGTTTATTCCTCATGCTACGTGCATTTGCATAGAATCATTTAATCTGGGCCCCTGATGAAGCTGACTTACTAGCTGGAATTCCTCTGTGTTGCTCTTGAGGTGCTCTCCCGCTGACCTGTGATCCCTCTCCAGGCTCCGGACATCTATTGCCGTCACTCGCATCCAGCTGGTAGTAGTGGGATGAACTGAGGTTCCCCTCGCCCAGCAACTTTAGTTCAAACCCCTCTTCACCAGCTTGGAAAGCCTATGACCAAAGATGATCTTCCCCTTCTTTGATAGATGAACCTGGTCAGCCCCCAGTAGACCAGGTTTCTCAAAGCAAGTCCTGTGGTCTAAGTAGTGGAACCCCTGGCTGGGGACCAGTCCTGTAATCATTTGTTGATTCACCAGACTCGACTGGCCCTTTCAAACCCCTTCCCTTTGACCGGGAGGACTGATGAAAAAACTACCTGCACTCCAGAGTCCCTTACCTTGCTCATCACTGATATCTGAATGAATCTGGTGATCTGCTTATAGTCCCAATTGCGGTATAGATTTCTGATCACAGTGCACCTGCTTGGTGAGGCTTCTCCTTCCATCTTACATCAATAATAAAGCAATGAAAATGCTTTAAAAAAATTTTCCGTCAGACCTCACAGCATCTTTCACTCAAGTAAATCATAAAAAATTTAAAGTGGGTGTGTTTACCCCAATCCAATCTGAAGTTGTAAGGATATCATTCGTCCATTATAAACAAAAAAAACCAAAGCAAACATATCCTTTTGCAAATAAACTGAGAGATTATTTTTTTAATTTTATAGCTTAAAATAACGGCTCCTTTGCAGTATTTTGTACATCCTGTTTTCATCTACACTATTGAAGTGAATTGCCCTCTATACCATGTTATTGCATTGATGACATCAGCCTTTGCAAGTGATGACATCAGCCTTAGCAGGGAAAGGCAGAATCTTGAAAACAGATGGGGCAGTTAAATGGAGGAAGAATGAGTTTCAAACTCTTCTGCCTTGAAATACATTTGCTTTCAAGCCTTTTTTTTGCAGAGCCTTCTCTTGGAAACTAATAGAGTGTGGGAGCAATCCTGTCTTGGCTGAGTCATCCCCATAACATTAGTTGTAGTTCAGAGTCCTTCTCACCTTGCAGAGGCAGGGAGGAAGATAAGGATTATTTTATGTAACTTGCATGTAAATTGAGTTACCTTTTAAATGAACAGATTTATAAAAATACTACCCAGCAGCACAGTCTGAGTTACCATTTTGGGATATGCAAGTGTAAAATAATAATAATTACTGTTGTTAATACATTGGAAGATATTGAAACTTGAGTCACATAAGCTAAATTTTTCATAATGTAAGCCATATAATAAAAACCACCAAACTGGACTTAATTACAAGGAATAGCAAAATATTCAATTGCAGAGAATGAAGTAACAGCATCACTTACCTCAAAACTTACAGATCCATTGTGATCAGTGTCAAATGCATTAAACAGAAAATGTGCATAAGTTGTGGAATCTACAATTTAAAACAGTAAAAATAATTCATAGTAAGCACACCTTATTTCATTTAATTTCATGAAAAAATTTGATACCAAGATATATTTTGATACCAAAATTTGACAGCAAGACTAAATTTTCAATTCAGTTTAAACTTCTTTTTTTGGCAAGGGAGGAGGGATAAGTGCAAGTATGTGGGTAGCTACACTGTTAGGAACAGAAAATCTAAAATTCTGGTCTAGAATATTCATTTTCATTTGCATTTCTGCTAATCACTGATATCTGAATAAACAGCAAAGAAGTCATGTTACTGTACTCTGAAACAACCTGTGTTAATGGGAATGCTACTGTATCAGTTAAATGACCATGATAGGGGATCTATCTCATATGTTAAAGAAGAAAAATGCATTCATTTGTTCACTTTACATGGGGGAAGCAGATAGTACCATCTGTGCATCTGGTATATCATTTTTACTCTGAAGACAGGCCAGTTAGCCAGGTTGAAGCTGAGCTTATCAGAAAGCTGCTGCTGTACTTGGGTCATGTGCTCATCCACAAGTGAGATAAAATCCTGTCTGGAGAAGCAGATTCTTAAAGCTGGGTTGCTGCTTTATTCCCATGAACACCATATGAGGGCTATGTGCTTAAAAACCTTGGAAAAACTGGTTGTGACTAACTGAAATGGTCAATAAGACTCTGAAAGATGACCTTAAATAAGTGATCCCTTTACTAATTGTTTGTGTGCATTTCAAACCTACTGACTAGTGCATATCTACTCATTTTAGAAACACAATAAATATAAATCTGTCAAGCCTCTCAGTTTTTGTAAAGATCCATCTTTCCATTTCCACTGAATGCCTTCTGAGAGGCACAAGAGGCTCCAGGAGTAATATATTGCGAAGAGAGAACTTCTCCAGAGACTGCCCTGCTGCTGTGAGGTACAAGCTGCTGCCGTTATAGGAAGTCAGCTTTCCTCAGTGTCTTTTCCCTCCCTCAAAATCATGCAAATTAATGTAGGCTCATGTTTACTTTTAATATTCATTGCTCTTTTTTTTAATTTGTTTTTAGAAACTTCATGTATTTACATTAATTTTAGGTTAATTAACGTTAGCCTTACAAACTTCTAGTAAAGTGAGAAGTGTTATGAAATCTGTGTCCCCCTTGCAGGACAAAATCCTTCCTATCATGGAAAAACCTTATCAGTGCTGAGATGTCTTTTTCCGATTTCTTGGCACTAAATCATTTTACCTTTCATATTAATCCTGAAAACCATTTTTTGTCATAGCCCCAAACTTCATTTTGAATTAAACTGAGTGATAGTCTTGGGTCACTCATCTGAAATGCCACCTTGACCCCAAGGAAACAAATGTACCAAAACTCAAAATCTGTGGTTCACAGATTCGGACCTGATATTAGTAAGTGAAGTCTCTGGTCTTACTTCAATAAGTTAATTTCATGTGATGTGAAATAACTGTAACAGGAAAAACTCTGCAACCTTTAAACCCTGTGTCTGTTAACGCATTTTCAGAGAATTAAAAAAACAACCAACCAACCACTATTGAGACATTCATTCATTCATCCATGTATCCAGTCATCAGCATAATTGCTTAAGCACAGCAGAGAAATTCCTACTTTAACTGAAAAATGTACATTTGTTGACTTCAGTTTATATTTAGGATTTTAATAGTCATATTTTCTATAATCTACTGAGACTTCTGTTGTGCAACAGAATATACTATGCAAACCATCTTCAGCGAAAAAATATGTTATAGAGGTATAATTACTGTAAATGAATTTTAAACAGCTTCCCATTTTCTTGGCATTCATTTCTTAAAAACATGTGAAATATTCCTAATTATTTTCTGTAGATTTAAACACAAAGGTTAACACAAAGGTTCTTTATTGTTTGTTGCCCATACATGATACAATATACTACTCTTTGTATGACGGGGCATGAAAAAAAAATCTCTAGTTGAAGAATCTTTTCTTTCTAGTAACCGCTTCTGAAAAAAAAAAAACTTCAGAGGTCTTTTCCAGGGTTGCTTGTTCAGGCAATTGTGGCCTGAAATGTTGCCTTCATAAACACGGAAGGATGAGGTACGCTATTCTTTTAATTAGAGCTACTTAATGTGATTCGTCCCTGCCCCTGCCCCACCTAAATCTTGAACATTTATCCTGTTAGACAAACGCTTAACTTTTTAAATAAAACATGTTTTCTTTTCAGGGATCTGATATCATAACTAGTAGGCTAAATTGATATTTTGACAGGTTGAGACAGGAATAGATATTAAATCAGAATTCCTTTGAAATACACCATTAAAGCATTTTAAACATCAGAGACAAAAAATGGCAGTCATTATACATCCGAGAGTATGCCTTATCAAACCATGAACATAAGCTGTTCTGTTCATAATGGAGGAGGAGTGTAATAATTATTCAGTGTGTGGATTCTTATCTGACCTGCCTGGCTGAAGAACAAATCCCAAGTTATATTTCAGGTAATCCATTACATGAACGCAGGGGGCAATTAATTCACCTGTATGGCAGTGGTTTTCTAAAAAGAAGTTACTGGAGTGCCTTTTTGACATGGAAAGCTTTTTACAAAGCTACTTCTGCCTTTTAAAATACATTGCTTTGGCTGCAATCCAGTGTTATCTCCTTTGTTACTCTTGCAGCCCCCTCGTCCTCTTTCTACTCCTCCTGTACCTTGTCCTGGATAGTCTTGAAAGTCGCTTGATGAAGTGACTTGCTGGATGACATTGAAAAATGACTTTTTGGTGATTGCTTGGTCACCCTGAAGCTTAAAATCTTACGCAACATCATTCTGTTTGCTCGGATATGAATCATTATGAAGATACATCATGTTGCATCTGGTTTTGCATTACATGGACAGTTGGGGCACAGATCTACATGTATGACACACATTTTAATTTGGGGACAACTTTCAAACTTCTGTTTTCCTCTTTAATATTCAGCAATACATAAAATCAATATTTTAAGCACAACTGAAATTTAAAGGCCTTAGCTGCACACAATACTTTGGCAATATATTCAAAGATTTAAGTCTCCAGTCTGGCTGTTTAAATAGACACTTAAATATGATGATCTGCCCCTGTTGTTAGCGTGCAGGGCTATGCAAATACAGACAATTAATTGTGCTTTGAAGATACCTTGGCCAATGAGAGGAGCAAAGAATAGACTTTGGCTCCCATATGTCTCAGAAAATGGCAAAAGTCAACACAGGCACTTACGAACCAGCACAAAACCTACACAAAACAGTTCAAGTCTCAGTGGGCCCACAGAAATTAAAGGATTAGTGATGTGAGCTGTTACTCTTTGAAGGAAATTCAGCTCTTCTGCCATTTTCACTAAATATTTTTCCTGAAATTTTGACAAAACTACATAAGGCTTTCACATTTGTTTGTACTGTCTTTATGTACCGCTAAGGCTGCACGTCATTGCGTGGAGGCCATGAAGGATGGGGAGAGGAAGGGCTTCTGATGCTCACTTCTTGGTGCTCTTTGCCGAGAAGTCTGAAACAGCTTTATTAAGAAAGCTAAAAACGCTGTTACTAGTGCCCAACAACATCTGTTACTGATGGGTGAATTATCTGGATTCAATACTTTTCTACCGTGCTAAAAATCTTTTTATTCTATTTTACTGTAGTTAAATGAAGCAAGAAGAAAAAGCTTTTTTTTTTTTTTCTTTTCCTTTTCTTTTCAGAAAAGCGTAGCTCCTTTGTTGCAGATAGAGTAATGGCATTGTTGGAGTTGCAGCGAACAGTATAACCGTGTGCCCCAGTAGCACGGTATTGCCACTGCTGCTAAGAAGGCACAAGTGTTGGAGGGAGCTTGTCCAAGGACGAGGCTCGTCAGCTTGCAGCTTTGTTTCCCAAGGTTTAGCTGTGACAGCAGTCTCTCAAATTGATCAGCTTTCTAAGGCGCACTGGTTTTACTTGTGTGGTGCAACTATAGCTTTATACAGGTAGCAAACCGAGGCAGTTATTCTATGCAGAAGTAGGTATTTACGACTCTAACGCAATGATGCAGTGGAGAGAAGAACTTTTTGCCTCATACTGCAGCAGAGGCCTGAAGCAGCAGAGAGATGGGATGCGGTGCGGGGGAGAGCAGGTGTGGGACGAGAAGGGACAGGGCGCAGGCTGGCACTGCTGTAAACAACTCACCCGTGATCGGCTAAAGAAACTCCGGAGCTGGACAAAACTGGTTTTACGGGTAGCAAAGAGGACAAAGAAATAACATCTAACACATATAAAAGTCACCAGCTATAATAGATTTGGGTGTAATGTGGAGCTGCAAACCAATGGAGGAAAAGAAAGGTGTGAAAACATGTTAGCAAACATGCAGAAAAGACCCCAGGTGAATCCTAGAGTGAGGAAGAAGGAAGCACCCACATGAACATCCTGATCCTCCCGGGGAAGGACTCCAGATGCCAACAGTCCACTGCTGTCCCCACCTCCTCCCCCAAATGACGCTACTGCCCTAAAGGCCCAGAGGAGCAGCAGAAGGGTAAGCATTAGCACCAGGAAAAGGGGTGGAAACTGAGAATTGAGTATATATCAATTTTAACTACATTAATCTTCTTTCCTTTCCGTAACAATTAGGTCTGGAATAATAAAGATAAGGCTTTTAAGATTACATTTATTCTCACAACATATTTTAGCTTTACTTTTAGAAAAGGTATGCTTTCTCTTTGCCCACAAACAAGTTTGAGTGTAGCAATAGGAAATAGAATTTTTTTATTATTATTTTAAGTGTAGTAAAGGTGTAGTAAATCACAGGCAGAGAATTATTTTCACTAGCCAGGGCAACTAAAAAATATAGTATCTGAAACTGTAATTGTTAGCCTGGTTTAAAAAGCTTAGATATAGAAATAATCAGTAGGCAGGTCAACTCTTTTAGCCTTTTGTTCTTCCCTATTGAGTGTGCCTACTTGTTAAGGATTTCAGTGATGGTAATCCACACTGAATGCTGCTCTTTACTTTCTAGGTCTTTATTCAGAATAAAACTGATTGAGAGAAATTTTGTTCCTACCAATTAAGTGTGGGTTTTTTTTAATACAAGTGAAAAGAAAGAGCTATGAACAGTCCCAGGGAAACATGCAAATCTCAAGAGCTGTGGGAGAAGATGAAGAGGCAGGATTGAAGAGCTGTAGGAGAATATGAAGAGGGAGGATTGAATGGTAAAAGCAAAAGGAAGAAAAGAGAGGAAAACCAATTCAAATTAAAAGAAAATACGAGGTTCAAGGCAAAAAACTGTTTTGTGTTACCTTCATTGCACTAACAGGTAATGTAGATAAATGAAATTTATGAATTAATGAAATTAATGAAACCCCTGGAAATTAATTAATTGAAACTAAAGTTAGCAAAAAAAAAGCCCTCATTCAAGTAGAGAAAGCCCACCGAAGTCAAGGGGGTTCTGCCATCGATATTAGAGGGTACCTGTAGTGCCTCCTATGGTTTTCATTCCTACTGTGAAAGGTTTTGTGGAATAAAAGAGAATGGTGAAGACTGTGTAGAAAGTTTAAAAAGAAATATCCTACTCAGAGAAACCTGGTTTTCAAAGGTACCCAAACACAGGCAGTAACTTCATAATAGAAGACTGATTTCTTGTAGGTATCATTGCATTTCATTCAGAAAGATACACTTTAAAATGTGTCCAGCCATCAAAGAAGTACCCATGAGTTCAGACAAGAGCTTGAGGCAACAATCTTGTTCATCTGAACAGGCTCTTTTGTCAGACTTAGGAACTGACAAACATAACTCTTTGTTCACTGTAGTACTAATTACGTCTGCCAAGTACTCACCTCCCTGTGGAAAGAACTGAGAGTAAATCTCTTTAAAGGTTTCTTCATTGACAACGCCACTGGGGCATTCCTGAAAAAAAGAGAAAGACAAGAAATGAATACCATCCAATCTGGTCCACTCAAATCATCTGTTCATGAGACCATACAGAATACGTATTTGACTCTGAGAGCTTACCATGTCCGATTTTTCACTTTCAACCAAATATTAATGCATTAAATGTTTATCACGTTGAAGTACCTTCCTAAAGAGTTCCCTTGGGATAAAAATTTCTTCTGTGCCATATATCTCAACTTCAGTCTTGAGACCTGAGTGACAGACATGAGCAGCAACCACAGCGCTGCAGTGCGTGGAGCTACCAATGTCGCTGTGGGCCATGGGTAGCTGGTCCCGCAGCTGCAAGCAGCATTTTGTATGGTATGGAAACAAAGCAGGAATGTGAACTGCATTTGCAGTTAGGTATTACTGATATAACATGCAGAACATTCTACCGGAAGAGTTATATTCAATGAATCCAAAAGATCCTGCCACAGAAGATCTTATTCAAACCTTGTAGATCCTTCTGCCTCTTACAACTTTTTCATAAACTGAAATATGTAAGAAAGAAAGAGCAGAAAGTGTCAGAGCAGGGCAATTACACAGAAAATAAAAGGAAGTGAAGGAGAAGAAAAAAGAGGATTAGAGCAGTGACTTCACAAAAAATGACTTGGGTAAAGAGGTAGGAAAAGCAGAAGGAATACTGTATTGTTTACTAAGTCACACATAAACATCAAAGACCAGACAGCCAGCTTCTAGTCCTGAATTTGCCAGACTGAGCAGATGACTTCAGGCAATGCACTTAATTCCTTTTTGCCTTAATTCCTTCTTCAACACAGAGGGTGAAAAAAGCCTGGCAAGCTCTTTAAAAGGAAAGTATTTCTAGAAACAAAGGTAAGTAAGAAAAGACAAATTAAGTTTTAAGGTTCATACATTTATTTTTGTCTATTGCTATGCTATTTGGACTGATGGCTCAAACCTGTGTGCTCCTAGTCCTAAACTGGGGAAAGGAAATAGCTTTAAATGAAGATAAAGAACAGTGTAACATCGTTTACCAGTGTAATAACAGCTTTTCCTGTGACAGCAAATGATATTTCTGTTAGATCAAATAAGGAACACTGAGAGATTCGTAGTTGTAACAACTTCTGCTAAGACACAAATAGTGTAATCTTGCTAATTGAGACATGAAGGCACTGCCTGGAAAAAACATCAGATCTGTAGATCTAGGATTATTTTGATTTATGTCACTTATCCTCAGCCGAAATCAGCTCTTCACCGTAACTAAGCATGTGCAAACACGTAGTGAGAAAAAATCCTGTTTTATCAGAACAGACAGACAAACAGCAGTCACGGAGACGGAAGTACAAAATTACTTGTTCCTGCTCACAGAGGCTGTCACTGATGGAGGCAGAACTAGAGCACAGTTCTCTGTAAGACCAGATAAGTACTGACTGCTGGGCCACACTGCTCTTCAAACCAAAGCCTCTGGGGAACGGGAGGAAGAGTGAAATGAATCTAGCATCTCCAGCCTTCATCAGGTAAGGAGCAAACTGTTAATTGAAGTGGCATCTCCTGACATGTATTCGGGTGTGAAAGCATTCTAAAACATCACTCTCTGCTTTACCAGCTCCCCAAAAGACTGTAGTCAGATGGTCTCATGTCTCTGTGGTCCCTAGCAGGTTTACTACGCTGCCTGTCTTTTTATCTGAAGCCTTCTGGAGTTCTATAAGTGCATGCAAAAAAGCAGTATTTTTACTTGTATTTGAAGCACAATAAAGAAAACATCAGTGAAGTGTTCAGATACTCACTGATGTAACATTATAGTTATTCAGTGCAGAAAATGTAACAAAGGTATTTCATAAGCTCCTCTTCCAAGCGTACATCGGTATATACTCTACATCATTCCCAGACCTGCGCAAGGAGGAAGAGTGCAGCCTTCTCCCTGAAATGGGTGGGAGTGTGAAAGGACAATGCAGTATTTTAGAATTCAGAAATGCGGGTAATTTCTTTTCAGACAAAAAGCTAGGCATATTTTGAGCGAACTAAAAAGAAAACCTGTCTATTTGAATTCATACAACTCTGATTTTTGGTGTTTTTTTTTTTAATTTTTCTGAGATGCTTAATAAATAAGGAGTGACTGAATGTGCATTTAAGTTCATCTCACTCTATAGCTTATTAACATGTAGTGATTCTCCTACCTTTCCCTTGGATGAGAAAGATATTCACGCTATGCTCATTTTGCAAAGAGTGCTCTCCCCTTTTTTACAGGCAATGCCAGCAACTCCAACTGTGTCAGTCCTTAGTCTGAAGCTGTGAAGACTAAGACTCCCTTTTCCTGACTGCATTTAAACATCGTGATGTTAGAGGGGAATTAAAGGTACTCTGGAAAAATGTCTCTGATTTATGCTTTGTAAGTTCAAAATAAGTTAGCAGCCTTTTTTTAGAGAAATACGTGATCTGAACATCCCATTTAAAGGTAGTACCTTTTTCTGTCACTTAATGAACTCCAGTTTCACCATACTGTTTGAAAGAAACATTGCTTGAAAAAGGCAACCTACTTTCACAGAATTACATATTAGAAGAGCCAGGAATGACCTCTTGAGTTTACCTAGGTTGACCATCTGTATTTTCCTATGCTCTTTTTTACCACAGCATTGCCAGTAACACCTTACCTTTTCCATCCTTGGCGGTCTGTAGTAATGGCATCTTAATGATATTAAATAAAAATCTGTAATGCTGGCCAATTACTCTTATCAAAAATATCAGTTCAAACTTTTCTTTCTTTAGCTTGGATCTTTCCTCTGAGACTCTACAAGACAGTGAACACTTCTGTTCTTAATAATTTTAGTCTAAATATATATGTAGCCAACATAATTTATCTCCAAGACTGCTCTTTTCTTGACTCATAAATCTGGATTTATTGTGTTTATCAGGAGATTTCTCTAGTTCAGTGAAAGAGATTTAATATTGCAATTGTTAAGTATGCCCCATGGCTTTACATCAAGTTATTGCTGACTTCTTCCATTGTATCAACTATAATTAAAAAAATCTTTCTAACCGTTCATTAAACTCTTATAAAAGAGAGCAAAATAATTAAATAGTTTGAAAGAAAAATGTGAGGCTTATTTAAACCATTTCCTATAGTCTTTTTTCCTCCAGCTGTATATAATTTATTTTGTTACAGAAAAATTCTGTTTGACAGTCTTTTAAAATTGCATTAATGATGTATTATATTTTCCTTCTGGAGAATAAAAGGAGGAAAAGTTAATCTTGAACGTTTTTTCCCGAGTCCAGTGCTCCCTCCTTTAAAGAGAAAATAATATAAACCGACAGAAAAATGAGGCAGGGAATAATAAATATGATTCTGCCTTTTGATGATCTCTCTGGCTTGCAATTTTACTGCTGGGAAATTACACCTCCAGCACATGGTCTTATGAACCACTCCAAAACTTGTAAATTATTTACAAGCTTCATGCTGTCTAAGCTGTCTTTTCTTCAGTATTTCTAAGAATACTGCAATAGGTGGGTTCTTCTTTACTACCTAATCGATGCCCCTTTTAGACAAGAGGCAAACCCCAAAAGACACAAAAAAGGAGAAATAGTGAAAAGTAGGAAAGCGAATGAAGGAGAAACAAACTCAAAGCTCAGACATTTGTCTGCATAACAAACAATTTTGTATGATGGATAAAGCTGTATTAGGAGCTTTGGCAATTTTAAATGTTTTAATTATAGGCTTTTGCGTGACAGGTTCTCCATCCCATGCTTTATTCGCTGTCAGTTTTCATTCTGCTTCAATTTAGACATATGTTCATGTCCGTTGACTTAATTATCTCCAACTGATAATATTTTCTCTTTTTGCATGTACTTTTATTCTGACTGAAAATTTAAATTTTCCATAAACACAGAATTTAATAGAAGAACACATACATAATTTTGAAATAGCATGCACATACTTTAAAGCTAACTCTACCAAAAATCCCACAAACTAAACCCACAGTGGCTTTTCATAGCCCAGTCCAGTTCCTAATTTTTCATTTGAGTATAATAGGGCTTTGATCAAAACAGTAGGAGAATTTAACAAATGGCCTTCATGTAATAACATAATCTAGGCCGGATTAGTAAATGAAATCTGGGCCAACAGACACCTCATGAAGCTCAACAAGAATTGCAATGTTCTGCATCCGGGAAGAAATCATCCCTTGTCCCAGTACCAGCTAGGAAGTGACCGGCTGAATTGCAGCACTGCCGAAAAGGGTGTGGGGTTACAGCGGATGTCAAGCTGAGTATGAGCCCACAAAGAGTTCTTGCTGCCTATAAGATAAACCGCCTACTGGGCCAAGGCCAGCAAGCTGAGGGAGTTACACTCTCTCTCTCTCTCTACTTGGGACAGTCTTGGGGCCCTCCCAGGGATGTGGAGGAACTGACGAGGGTTCAGCAGAAGGCCACGAAGACTACTAGGGATGAGAGCACATGGCCAACAAGGAGAGCTGGGCTTGTTTAGTCTAGGCCATCACTAAGGGATGAGCTAATGGCAGCCCACCTGAAGGGCAGTAACAGAGATAAAGGAACCGAACGCTTAGTAGGGGCAGACAATTTAACAAAGTTCAGTGGCCCCAGTCTGAGGTTTGTGAGCTCACATTAGACAGCAAGAAAAACTTTTTCACTCTTCTTGGTACCCTGAAGTGTGGTGATGCTTGAGACAGCCCTTAACTTCAGTGAAAATTTGTGCTGTTGAAGAGCCTTGCAAAGTTATCCGTGTATGTGGCAGAGCTTTTCTAAGGGATGAGAGGCTTTGTTTGGTAAGTGGACCTTGATAATTTGCCATTATGAACAGAAACGTACTGACCAGGACAGAAAGGTGCAGGTTAGAGACTTGAGACAATAGGTTCTGAAGCTTGTGGGTTTTCAGTCTTTAACGCTTTTAAGGTTTATGAAAATTAACTTTTATTTTTTTGCACTCCCTTCTTCCAAAGCTGCATACCTAAGGTTGATTTAAATTTGCTATATCTAATGTTTGTTCTGATGTATGTGATTGAAACATAGGCCTTCTTATGACTTGCATATTTGCAGAAAACTGAGCCAAATGATAATTACGTAATTCACATAGTTTGCAATACCTAATTAATTTCTCACACTAGGAAGTAAAATTAGTGATTTTGGACTAAACATCTAGTTTTATTCAGAAAAAAACCACATGTATTTGGTGTTTAATCAATGCACATTGATGTGTATCTAGCCTATATTGCCCTCCCATGGCAAGACATCAGTGGCTATGTAGTAAAAGTACTCAGTAAAATTATCAGCAAACCATTAGTCAATGTCTTATCAGATAGAAGCATTTTTTTAGCGTGGCTACAGGAATGTATTATATCAGCAAAGTTTATACCTGAAACGTGCAGTGTTTTTTCCAGGCTTATAGAAAAGTTAACCACAAGGCAACTCAGGTGATCTGAAAATTCATTCATCAAGGTATTTAAGAACTATATAAATTATCTGGAATAAGCCCAGTGATACTCAGTTCACAAACTATTCCTATCTTGATCCTCCTCCAAAATAAAACATATGTCAAAAGTAGCTCCCATAAGAAACTGTGACAGACTGAAAGAGTTAACGTCTCAAACATTGTGGTGGGGCAAGTTCTGCATAACAATGAACCCTGCATAACAATGAACTGTTCCTGAGAAGCCAGTCAGCAACAGGACAGGGAGGCTGTGCTGGAGGATGCGCAGTTCCCTGTTTTGACGCGCTGAGCAGGGCAGCTCACCAGGTGTGGCCAAAGATCAAACAACGGTCATGTCTGCAGGCAGGGAGAAGTTACTCCCCAAATGACCCCCAAGCCCACCGACCCATTTCCCGAAGGTTCTGAAAGCACAAACCGTGCATGACACCTAATTAGCCTAATGAGTTCAAGTGCCCGCCTGAAGGACTGGGCAAGGAGATGATAAAAGAACTGAAGCCCCATGTGTGCATGCCCTCCAGAACTGGACCTCTAGACTGGCTGTACTAATGCTGGACCCAGGGCTGGTGAAATTTGTCTCTCTTCTTTTTCTCTTTCTCCTTTTTCATAATACCTACACCTCATCCCTTTAGACATAAAACTGTTGATCAAGTCTGGGACTAGGAGTGGATCCAGCCACCCCTGGGCCCTTCTCTGAGAAGGAGTCTAGGAAGCAAGGGCGTCTCCTCTGAACCTCATGACTCAACGGGAGGGCTCTCCTCATTCCCTAATTGATGTACATGGTCACCACGGGTTACACAGTTTACTGAGGTAGTTTCATGCTAATTCCTGTCGTGAGAGACCCCACCACCTACTGTTACACCTTCCAAGTTCAGGCTGCTTCAGCGACGAATAAAAGAATCAACTGATTTTTGGTGTCGTTTCATCTTAATATAACCCAAGGGAATTCTGAACTCACCATGACTCCTCCGTGGTCTGTCCAGCACGGGTTGTGACAGAAACTAAGGTACAAACAGTCTTTCTGAGGATGGAAAAGGTAAAGACTTGGGTAAAACATGTCTAACATGATCTCACTATGCCTTGGAAGAAGGAGAAACACCAGATAAATCTCACTCTGAAAGGGCCCTTTTGTACCCTGACACAAGCTGACACGTTGACATCAGCATGACATCCACCCTGAAGACTTTTGCCAGAGCAGCGTTGATCAGGCATTGTACCGCAGCAGCTGAGCCAATTAGATATTTGTTGTACAGATGCGACACTAGATCCAAAACCAACTAGACTTATCAATCTTACCAGCTGCCACTTTCAAAACCTAAATCTAGATCTCTGACCCTCAATAGCCTCTATATGTTTTGCCAATTCACTTCACATAACAGTGTTTAGTTTCCCAGTGTTGTTGTTCAGGCAACGGCTCTGTAGCCACAGTCTGATTGCAGCCAGGAGGGTAAGTAGTTACAAAAGCAGAAGGGTGCGGGTGGGAGGATCAGAGGCAGACAGAAAAAGTTCTCTCAAATAAGCAGTGTCACATTAAAAGAACGGGTTGAGTTTGTTGAAATGACAAATATGATTCTAAGTGCTCTTATGATTAAGCTGCTGGGTCATTAAAAATGCATCTATCTCATGTTTAGATGGGATAATTGGCTGAAGAGGGATGGTAAAGTTATACTGCACAAAGTTTAAGTTGCAAAATGAAAACAAAAAACGGAAGTGACATAAAAGACAAATAGCAACAATGGCATGGCGATGGTAATTTCAATGGCAAGGTTTCTGAGGTGTTTAATTTTCCTTCCTACAGCTGGAAACCCACAACAGCTTCTTTCAAATGCCTCCTTTGAGTGCCTGCTGTTTAACATAATATCCCAGTTTGCCTCCAACACAGGGTAGTCCAAGCTCTTTTCCCCAGATCTGCCAATCCATTGGGCTCCTCCGGAGCTGCTTGGTTCTGCCAAAGGACGGATCTTGTTTACGGACATTTCTGCGCTCATTTCCACGCTCATTTCCCTCCACTCCACAGGGAGAGCTCTCCCCAGAGCCTCTTCTCAGGTCCTCTGGCTACTGCCCTACTCCTGCTTGTCTCTTTTCTCTTTATCCTTGCAACAGGGCACCACGTCCTATTTCACATAGTCTCTGTTTCCTAGTTCTTGGAAGAACAGGTCGATCAACCCCCCTCTGAATCCCCACATCTCAAAATCTCCTCTTTCCTTTCAGAAGCTCCTTCACAGATAACCTTTAGTCAGGCTATCACCAAATATTACCCCATTTGTCAGACATAACAGTCCAAGATCAAACCAAGAACACATCAGATAGATGCAAATTTCCAGTCAGATCCAAAACCCCAGCTCACTTTTAAGAACTGGCACATTCTGTGAAAAGCATGAAAGAATATCTTTCCTAATATTCTTCCGCATTCTCACTTTGTGTCAGATCTTGCCTTGTGCTGTTTCTGGTGCATAAGCCAGAGAAAGGATGTAGAGAGACAACCCTTTCCTGGAAAAAAAGCAGGTGCAATTCAGGATTGCCAGCAGGAGGGAGCGTAAGTGATAGCATCATGTTACATCGATATGGTAAATTCTCATGTCAAACAGGAAAACCCAGTGCTCTCTCAGCACTTGTGGGCACAACTGCAGCACTTGTGGGCCATGAGAAAAGGGTGATCTTCATTTGGGATGCAGAAGCAATATTGAAAAATTATTTATTTGGACATTAAAGAAAACTATTCAAAGATGATTTAAGTAAGATTGTATGCTATTGATGAGAAGAAGTTTTATTTTGACTAGGTGTTTTATTTAATGGTAAATAATTAATGGTAGTGTATAATGTCCTGATGTGGACCTGCACATGCGAAATGTTAGTTAGGAGATGTTTATACACTAAATTTGTCTAAAAACCTCATAGCCTGCAGACACAGGAAGAAGAGAATCCAATGGCTGCTGCACCTTATTCCTCTAGGGCCACTGCAGGAATTGGTTTTTTACAGTTTTACTATGTGTTACAGCTTTGGAATTCAGCTAATATGCAGCTGACACGGTATGAAACGATTTAGTCGTGTCTGCAGACCACTGAATGTACTTCAAGCAGAGTAGAAAACAAAAACACAAGCTAATACACTTCTAGACTAAACTTGTTTATGTTTTATTTATACTTAATAAAATTGTTTATATTTTATAAGCATGCTGCTCCCAGCTGTATGCTAGATTTTGTTAGGTTATGTGGTAAAAGCTTGTCTGCCCACCCGCAGAGGAGCACAAAGAGAGAATGGCACGTTGGGGAGCCCAAGTAATGCTGCTCCCAGGAGACCCAGGGCAGTCTGTCTTGTCTTCTTCTTGAGCTCCTTTCCAGCTCTTCCCTGGGTGATGGCTCTCCGTTCTGTGTGTGCCCGGGTGTATACAGGGGCACGAGTGCTGCAGCTGGGGTCAGACGATGGGTTGGAGGGCCTGGGGCAGTGTGAGTGAGTGTGTGCGTGCTAGCAAAGATCAAGCTGGATGAGCTGGTGAGCAGGTGACATGATCTGGGAGCCAGGATACGAGTGGGTCTCTACAGGTTAACACCATGGTGCGGTTGGCTAGTGGGGACCAAGGGAGTCCTGGCCAGCTGTGTGTGCGCATGAGATGGTCTGTACCAGCAACTGGAGTGGGGCTGCAGCCTCGAGGGCGATCTTGCCCAGGTGCCAGCAACTGGGGAAACTGGTATCCAGGAGCAGCTACTGGGCATCTGAGCCCAATGTCTGAGCCCAGCTGCTGGAGGGATCCACACTGTATGTATATGTGCGTGTATATACATACATATTCTCATTAGTGGACCTCCATCCTGCTCAGCCACAGAGGGGAGCAGGATAAGGCTGTTGGTGCTGTCTGTGAACTGTGTGGCTGACCATGTATATAGGTATATATGTGATGTATATGTGTGCTCTATGTGCGTATGCCTAGTGGGAATACATCTTCAGCCTCTCTGCTGGATGGATATTGGGACACGGCAACAGCCTCTTCTCTCTCATGCTGTGAATCTGGCCTGATGTTTTCCCCTGAGAAATGTAATTATTTCATTTTTTTAAACTTAATACATTTATATAATTCATACATTAATTCATCAGTATTGTATTGATTTTACTTGGGAACACCTTTAGCATTAAAGATGTATTTACCAAATACCAACAGGGCTAAGCTCAAGTTTTGACTAATCTTGGAGCTGCATGATGAGAATAAATAAGTCTGTAATTTTGTAACTCATTTCTCTCTAGTAAATATAAATCTACTTGTCCTTGATATTTTCATCAGGAATAGATTTCATTGCCTATTTCTTTTGAAGTGAGTGCTAGTGTGATTAACTTTATGTCCTGAAAGTACTTCTAGAATACAGGGTTCTCTCCTGATATTGGGGGTTTTTTTCAGTAAAAAAGCAGAACACATATCAGAAGTGATCTTCGCGAAAAGGGGCTCAGTGGCATTGCTGGAGTTCAGATCACATTATTGGCCAATTGTATTGGTTTTGTTTGGCAAGGTTTTGGTAGCGGGGGGGGGGGGGGTTACAGGGGTGGCTTCTGTAAGAAGCTGTTGGAAGCTTCCCCTGTGTTCGAGAGAGAGCGAGCGGTAGCGGGATCGTTGCCCGCATTCTCCACCAAAAAGACTGTGATGGGTTGACCCTGGCTAAACACCAGGTGCCCACCAAAGCCGTTCTATCACTCCCCCATCCTCAGCTGGATAGGGGAGAGAAAATATAACAAAAGGCTCGCGGGTCGAGATAAGGACAGGAGAGATCATTCACTATTACCGTCACGGGCAAAACAGACTCAGTTTGCAAAATTAACTCAATTTATTACAAATCAACCAGAGCAAGGTAATGAGAAGTAAAATGAAATCTCAGAACACCTTCCCACCACCCCTCCCTTCTTCCCGGGCACAACTACCCTCCCGGATTTCACCACCAAGCCCCCCCAGCGGCACAGGGGGACAGGGATGGGGTTTATGGTCATCACACGTTATTTTCTGCCGCTTCACCTCCTCAGGACGAGGGCTGATCACACTCTTCCCCTGCTCCAGCGTGGGGTCCCACCCACGGGAGACAGTCCTCCACGAACTCCTCCAACGTGGGCCATTCCCACGGGCTGCAGTTCTTCACGAACTGCTCCAGCATGGGTCCATTCCACGGTGTGCAGTCCTTCAGGAGCACACTGCTCCAGCGCGGGTCCCCCACGGGGTCACAAGTCCTGCCAGAAAGCCTGCTCCGTGGGCTCCTCTCTCCACAGATCCGCAGGTCCTGCCAGGAGCCTGCTCCAGCGCGGGCTTCCCACGGGGTCACAGCCTCCTTCGGGCACCCACCTGCTCCGGCGTGGGGTCCTCCACGGGCTACAGGTGGAGATCTGCCCCACCGTGGACCTCCCTGGACTGCAGGGGGACAGCCTGCCTCACCAGGGTCTTCACCACGGGCTGCAGGGGAATCTTCGCTCCGGCGCCTGGAGCATCTCCTCCCCCTCCTTCTGCACTGACCTTGGTGTCCGCAGGCTTGTTTCTCTTACATGTTCTCACTCCTCACTCCGGCGGCAGTTTCTCCCCGTCCCAACTTTTTTTTTCCCTTCTTAAAAATGTTATCACAGAGGCGTTACCGCTATCACTGATGGACTGGGCCTTGGCCGGCGGCGGGTCCGTCTTAGAGCCGGCTGGTATGGGCTCGCTCTCTCTCGAACACAGGGGAAGCTTCCAGCAGCTTCTTACAGAAGCCACCCCTATAACCCCCCTCCCCGCTACCAAAACCTTGCCAAACAAAACCAATACACCAATGCAGGAGAAACACCAAAAGCAGGGAAAAAAAAAAAACCTGCAGCAGCTAATAAAAGTGAAATTATTTTAGCAGGACTTCAAAGTAGATGATATAAACAAAATGAGGTTTCTGAGGGAAAGAAAGTTTTGATGTCATTAAAGGAAAAGCAAATGCAGTCTGAAAAATATCTCAGAAGATATGCTTAAAAGAGCCAGGCCCTAGACTGGGAGGCAGACTCCAAAAACTAATTCAGAGAAACCCTCTTCTTGAAATATTTGAAATGTGGCTGAATAAAGCACTAGAAATTAAGACTGGAAAAACTAATCTGGGAATAGTTAGATAGTTCAAAAGATCTTTTTCGTTTCTCATTAATACAGATTTTAAAAAATACCAGACAAACATATCTATGCTCCTTTTCTTTTTTTCTTTTCCTTTGCTCTAAATACTTCTAGAAGAAGAAATAACAGAAGATGATGTGGGGAGAGGAGAGTAGCTGTTTTCCTGCCAAAGTTAGATTCCCCCCAAGACAGCAATGCATTCACAGAGATTGAACTATAAGCAAAGTATTGTCCGTTAGGTGTTGGTAAAATTTCAAGGGGTTGTTTCTCCTATGAATTATAAGAAAAAAACCCCATGTCTTTGTAATCTATTATAGACAGTCATTTCTCTGAACAGCTTCTTTGAACTGGCGTCTTCTGGACTGCTGCATTGTCAGTATTTGGGCTCCCACTTTTTAACACCTCTTTTTGAAGCTAGATGAATGACAGAAACATGTAGTTTCCTTTGTATAGATTTGTCATTCAACACATCAAGACATCAAATGGGAGCTCTGAGGAATTTTTTAGGAAATCGGAGCATGTATGAGATAATTGCAATGACTCCAGAAGAGATGATACCTACTTTGGCTCTTTTGATCAGGCAATTACATTATTCCCCCACCTCTGTGTTCCTCTTGAGCTTTGCTGTTTGCCTACTATAAAAGCCAGTTTGTCAAAGGACTGGGAGGACGATTGGCAGGACAGTGTCTCAAACTCCTCATAAAGGATGACAATTGGCTTTATTCTATCTTTATACCTATCATTTTGGGGTCTGGCCAGGCCTATGATATAATAGCACAAGTCCAGACCTTACCTGCCTTTCTTCCGAAAAGCTGTTGAAGGAGCTGCTGCTAATTACCAAGAATGTGCAGAGATGGGAAGATAAGCAGAAGCAGGCTGCAGTGGAAGAGATGGGGAAAAGAAAGTTTTGAACACATGTGCATTGGGTGCCTGGACATCAGTAGTGGCAACCAAAAGGGCTCAAATGAAAAGTGTTTGTTCTGGAGGTGGTCTGTGCAGATGAAACCATAACAGTGAGGCTTCATAACATCATAGCATCTCACGTTAAAAACATAAACCACACTCGGTATAAATAAGAAAGTGTAATTTCTTTCTCTCTGCTAGACAGGGGAGCTCCCTCCAGTTTTACAACCTTATGTGCTGGCTTAGTAGCCAGGGTACCAGCTACTCTAGCCAACAAACAGAACTGCCTTCTTCTTCATGCTACTTACCCATTAATAGAATAGCAGTTAATTTTCTCAGAGAGAGAAGACAATTCTTCAAACAACTCAGAAACATGAATTTTTTACTCAAATCAATTTTCATATTCCCTTAAGTAATTGAAAACTTTTGCTAACTTTCCTAACATTTTAAAATTATATTCTGTATTTATTTTAATTAATTAATTATTAATGCTCTACTGATAAACAAAGAATTTTCAAGCTTATGTAGATCTGGGTATACCAGAGAAACCAGAAATGGACTAAATCAGGGTTTTTTTTCTCTGTTTGAGCATAATTCATGCTCCATAATTACGCTATGTCTATTTAAAGTAGAACACATACGAAGTATAGGACAAAGTGTACTTAAAACATAGTTATAGCTAAAAGAATTTAATATAATTTTTGTCCTAAAAAAGCTTCCTGGAGTAAAAAGATTAATTAGTATATTTCTTACTTTGTAGGAGAGTTGAGAGTCCCAGTACATTAATATGTGTAAGACACATGAAGATACTCAGAGAGTAGGGATTTTAAAAGATCAAAATACAAGGTGGTGTGGGTTTTTTAAATTTTTATTTATTACACTGCTTGAGATTACTCTTACGAAAAATTTAATTTTAAGGCCAGCATTAATATTCTTTTCATCTGTGGGATATTATCCCCACTATGTACAACAATATACGTTATATATATGAATGAGTATGCTTATAATGACCTATTTCTAGCTTGATGGATTTTCACTCATTTTCTCTAATGAATAACCTGTGTTCAATTCAATTACATTGAAAACTGCTGGTGTTCTTAATTTCAATTATGATTTCTACTTTTTGTGTTATCAGGAAAGGGACAGCTATTAATTTAACCTCCTGTATTGAAACTGAATTAGTTCTCGGGGTTTTTTTTCTGATTTGGTTTCTCATCTTAGTTTTCTCAAGAGTAAGCTATGAAAAAAAAGCTTTCACGGCACCTTTTCTTTATTGAAACAGTTCTTGGTTTACATTTTTAAAAATAACTTCTGTGCATTCATATAGAAAGATGTTGTAACCAAACAGTGACGAATGATGAAATATGTTGACCAAAGGTATAACTCGGATCAGACTTATTTGACGACTTCAAGAGGGCCAACATTTCTTCCTAAACCATCTTGCTATTGGTTTCAATTATTGCAGAATTAAGCCTTATAGAACGCAGGAGGCATCCCCAAATGGAGTGCACTAATTACTGGGTCTAAAGGGACATCCTTCCTTCTGATCTTTCCTCCCTGATCTACAGTACAGTAGAATTACTTCAGCCAAAGGCTCACAGGGCAACATCTCAGGTTGTTGCATTATCGTTTCTGTCAAAGAAGCTGTTGACTCATTTTATAGCTCAGTGGCAACAGTCTACATTTCTAGGAACATCGTGGAAGTCAGTGGATTTGATAGCATCAGTCTCCATTGACATCCATTGGTGAAATACATCTAAAAACTCCTTTCAAGCCTTGTCTCATCATGTAAAAGACAAAACTTCTTGCTTCTATTTAGCCATGTGTAGAAGAGTTACAATAATACTGCCCAACGGCACAGCAAAGATGTACAAGATTTTGAGCCTCCCACTGGAAGACAGTCTAATGAACAAAAGCCTTTTCCCAGCCCCTGCTTGCTATGGCAGTTTCAGAAGAAAACAAGCAGAAATAAAGGAATTGGCTCACATCCAGCATGTGTGGCTTCACACAGTAAATAACAATCAACACTTTGGCTGCTTCCATGATGCAGCAGGCGAGATGCCAGAAACGCTTTTAATCGGCGACGTTCTTTGCTTAGCAATGCCCATTAACTAGTGTAATTTTTATTTTCCTATTATTAGCACTGGCAGTAAAACAACAGTAAACAACATGACTAAAGATTTGAACTTAAAAGCTGGAAACACCAAAGCTTGAAACACCAAACTTTATGGGTGAGTCCTTGGCATCTGAAAGGTAATTACTGTTTCTGCCCTTACTTGTCACTACAGGAGAGCATTTTACAATCTGGACTTCACAAATAGGCAGGAGCTATAATCAAACTAAACGTAGCAGAACCCACGCTTCAGATACTGAGCGGTGCAGTTTGCTGTAAATACTTTGGCAAAGACAAGGTATTCTGCTTCTTGGGAGAAGCCGTATTTAGGTAAGCACTTCTTCTGCAACTTGCCTTTCAGACGTTCCCATGTGAGTGCTTCTGATCAAGTCCCTTCAAATTGACTTAAATCCTAGGTGAGAGGAGGAGGAATAGCTCCATGCTGGCAAGTGCTAGTCGCTCAAGTGCACTCCCTTAGACCCGCTCAAGTGATTCAACTTGAGGAAAATGAAGGACATCACCAGTCCCTAACAGCAATATCTGAGTATAGGTCAATTCCCTACTTCAAAACCATGGAGGCTTTTATTTTGTTTTTCTTACACAAGGGAGTTAGAATTCAGAAGCTTGGCTGGTGTTTTTGTTTTTCCTACAATCTCCTTGTACCTTTAAAGAGTGGATGGTTCACTGAGGAGGAAACTGTACCAACAACCTTCTGCTAAAGGTTAGCAGACTTGCACCATCATGATTAATAATATTTTATAGCTATATGTCGTGGTTTAACCCCAGCCGGTAACTAAGCACCATGCAGCCACTGCCCCGCTCCCCCCAACCCAGTGGGATGGGGGAGAGAATCAGGGGAAAAAAAGTAAAACTCGTGGGTTGAGATAAGAATAGCTTAATAGAATAGAAAGGAAGAACATAAGAATGATGAATAATAACAATAATAAAATGACAATATTAATAATAAAAGGATTGGAATATACAAAACAAGTGGTGAACAATGCAATTGCTCACCACTCACCGACCGATGCCCCGTTAGTTCCTGAGCAGCGATTTCCCCCCTCAGGCCAACTCCCCCCAGTTTATATACTAGGCATGACATCACCTGGTATGGAATACCCCGTTGGCCAGTTTGGGTCAGCTGCCCTGGCTGTGTCCCCTCCCAACTTCTTGTGCCCCTCCAGCCTTCTTGTTGGCTGGGCATCATCAGAAGCTGAAAAATCCTTGACTTTAGACTAAACATTACTTAGCAACAACTGAAAGCGTCAGTGTGTTATCAACATTCTTCTCATACTGAACCCAAAGCATAACACTATACCAGCTACTAGAAAGAAAATTAACTCTGTCCCAGCTGAACCCAGGTCACCATATCTGAAAATGAGAAAGCCTGAATTTAGCACAAAGTATTTATGAAGCAACCTCAGTGTCAGGGGTGAAAAAAAAGAACTACATTCTATCTAAAATGCTCATCTGATTTTTTTGTGTTTGTCAGTCAACTGGATGCTGATACTAAGTACTGACACCAAATCAAATTTTCATTTTAATCATGAAGTGAGAACACTGCAAGTTTTGCATTCCTGGGACACACGTTTGCATGAAAAACACTCAGTCTTAAAGTGTGTCCTAACTCATGTTATTTCAGTATTTTTCAGAGTAGTGGTTCTTTGTTTCTTTCAAATATGTGCAATGGTAAAGGCAGACAGATCAATATTTGGTTAGTGCTAACTACAATGAAAAGCACCGAGGAATTTCAGCTCCTACAGAATCCTGTCAGCTCACAGAAACGTCGAAGAACATGAAAGTCAACAGTGAGCAAGTCAGAAACTGGAAATCAAACATTGTACTAATTATTTATATTTTATGTAGTAATGCATTTATCCTTTAACAAATGTTTTTGCTTTCTCCACTACTAACAACACTTTCTTTGAGAAGGGCCCCAGCCCTGCAAACATAAGAACAAAAGTGCTTACCTGCATAAATATTTATAAAACGGAGCCTGACGCTAGCATAAGTAGGGCCTGATTCACCAAGTACAGCGGTGAAAATCAGAGGCAATTGAAGCAATGACGTACATGAAGCTGCTGTGAGTGAGAGCGCAACGCGGTTCATGGGAAGAAGTGTCTCTTCCCGGTTCACAGAGGGAGGCCAACGTGCCTCATCTTGGAGGCTCTCTGGCATTCAATGTCTGTCACAGGGTCCCCTCCCTGTGTACCAAAACCTCGCTGTCACATCTGCGCTCGTCCAGCCTGCCAGCCCACCACACCAACATCTCCTTTCTTCTGTTGCCCAAAGGGCTCCCCAGACCACGGGTCCACAATATGGAGAAGATACTTCACCACTAGAGCTCTACTGTTTAGGGTGATCATGGAAGGGCCAGAGTGGGCTTCGTGGCAATACTTTGGGCCATAAATCTAAATGTCTTTGAGAAGCAGGAATGAACAGTTCCATAAGACAGGGGAGGATGTACCATTGCTATTTACAAATGAGGTATTGTTTCTATAATTCAGTAAGAGATGTGAGAAAAGCATCAGAACAGAATTTGAAGTTTAGTCAGGAAGATGAACTGATAACATTTTTTAGCACAGCAAAAAATCTAAATAAACTGCATAAATCTCGTTTAGACTGTTCTGAAGCTTTCCTTGTCTCTCATGTGGATACTCAATACATTGCCTTTGGCAGCATATCTAAACTTTGTAGCATAAGTCAAATCGTTGGAACTGAATACTGAGATAAACCTAAATAAATGGTGATTGGTATTTGCTGGCATATTTTTTGTGAAAACATGAACAGCATAGAAAAACAAAAAAGAAACAGAAGACATTTCCCAGTTAAAATGGAGAACAAGAAGGGAAAAAGATAACTAGAGAATCAGACACATCTGAAAAAGAGTTATCTATCATACAGGGTACGCCTAAGAAAGAGATTTCATTTCTCATAGTTGTATCATTCCTTATGGAGATTCATTGAGGTTGAAATTGCTGGGCACAAAAACATCTTGCAAAGCCTGCTAAGTTTATGGCACATAAAATTTGTCTTTGTTCCGTAACTGCAGCTTCTGACAACAGAATAAGAAAATAAGGCTGTTATAACTTGGGCTCCATTACAGGGGATGGTACTACATCTCTTGTTCAGTGAAGCAGATGCTATATGACTTGATTTATTTATTTTCAACACTAGTGGAAGTGAAGTGGATTTTTTGCAAATCAGATTCAGTGTGGTTATTTGATCAAGTCTGAGGGATGATGTGAGACCCAAATCTGGAGAATTATATTAGAGATAAGAAACAGAAAAAATAATTGAACCCTGTGCATGAGCTTCTAACCTGTCCATGGACTCTTTAGTGTTGAGACAGTTACATTAATAGAAAAGGGTTCGGCTTCAATCTTAGGATCCTCATTAGGTCTTCATTGGGAAATGAAGCAGAAAACTTCTTAGAGTGCCCTGAGATTTCCCAAAAAATGCTGCTCCCAGGAACTCTGAATGCAGAAGGCAATGACCAAATGGAGAAAGGCATTTTGTTTGCAAAGCAAAACTTGAGACCTCCAGTTTCAGGTCTTCTGTTGAACAACTGAGAGCTCTGAAGAGGCCCTGCATGCTCCCAGTTTAATGGAGGGAATACCTTGTTTGGGATGCATACTCTTTCATGGCTTATTAATGTAGGAGAAAAGAAAAAATATTCTGAAGAAACCAGAAAAAGGATCAGATTTTTCCAGCACAGGGCAACAGGGACAGGTACTTGCTTATCTGCTGGTAAAAAAAGTAATAATTAGAATGCATTTTGGTATTGCCTCATGGGAATATCTTCCTCTGGGACTGGAAGATTTTAGAGCCAATTACCATGAAATTACAGTTGTCTGACAGACTGAAGGAATGTGTGGTTCTTTTAATCACAGTTAATGTGGTGGGGGACAAATCAGTTGAACTAAACTCTAATTGCCATGTTTCTATCCAGAGCTCCAGAATCCTTGAGAAGCCATTCTTATAGTGAAAAATGTATGAAGAGGGTCAAAAAAATCTTCATGACATTTGGGCATGTTCCATTAAAATCAATGAAGTCCTGCAGCTGACTTTAACAGATGCACGATTTTTAGCCTAGAAGAATAACAATATAAATTCAGGAGCTAAATGTTACAAGTATCCAGAATTGGTGAATCTGTAGTGGTAGTTAAAAACTGATAAACAAATTTTCCATTACTCTCTGGTGTCCAGTTGAATCTAATTTTGCATCTGCTTTCACATTCAAGTTCTCTGTTGTTTTATGTTGTGTCACTCTTCTTTCTCATCCTGCTCTGGAGGAAGGTAACAAATATTGCCTGTTTTACAACTTCGTTAATAGTAATGAATCACCCATTGTACTGTGATTTTTACTGGGGACTCATTATTCAGAACATGGAGAAACACTGACAAAGAGCTTGTGCCCTAAAAACTTAGAAAAGAGGTGAAAAAAGAATGTGAGATGAATTGGGTTGTTCAGCAGGACAATATGGCAGTTAGTTATTGAACCTGGATTTCCTGCCTATTAATCCAAATTTGGTAGCCTGTACAATACGCTTCCTGTGCACCTAGATCCAGTGCTTAGCGCTGACATTTTTAATCACAAGCACAATCATGTGTCTGTTGCCCTGATGCCTATAATTGGTGGTAGATAGCATGCCAGAGACAAATGGTGCTATATGCAGCTACTGGGGGTTTACTTGTAAAAATTATTCTTGACACTTCTTTTTGTGAGGCCACAGTGAAGCCGGTCACAGTGTCAGAGATGCGTAAATGGAACAAGTAAATAATTGTTAGAAATACCACGTAAAGTGCTTCCCAGATCAGTGTTTTCTGAGGCATGAGGTTACTGTCATTTCCCCTTGACTGATATGGAGCTTAGTCATCGAGTCGTAAACGGTCCGACGCAAATACACTGCTCACAGAACACACATTTCACTCATAATGCTGAGGAATTCAGCGTTCATTTTTCTCTCCTGTAAGGATGAACTTTGCTATCTTCAGCTCCTGGGAAAGTTCAGTTTCCCACAGCCACCAGCCCCCCAACTGCTGCTCCCCACTTAGTTCCCAGAGCGTGTTGGAGGAGGCTTTGATCAAAGGCTGAGAAGCAATCTCTCAGATAGCCAGGGACACTCTAAAAGGCTTTGGCTGTCAGACCAGAGACATTAAATTAGGCAGTTGTCAATGTGGAGCCTGTGCAGGCAGTGAAGCACTGGTATAATACTCTCTTGCAACCCAGAAGGCTTTTTAGTGTGATAGTTAAGGCTTTTAAAGGTGTATGGCAGTTAATAAGCCAGCCAGAGAGCCAAAAGGCTAGAGTCTTTAGACTCCTAGTTTCATGCTGTGTTTACTGAATCATGCTGTCTTCTGAGTTATTGGCTCCTATTTCTTCTGTTATGCTCACGTATCTAAGGTCCTTTAAGTATATTTCACAATGGAATTGATTGGGTTGAATAAATTCCCTTACTTGAAAGTTAACATGAGAATCATTCACATAATCGGAGTGAAGAGCAACTGCACAAATGTCCAGCTGATCTAAAGAATATGGGCTCTGTTAGATACTGGAATTTAGACTTTCACTCAAAGGTAAAGGCAGGTTGGCCCAAGGCTTGTAATAAACATCCGTGACACTGAAAGACTTGACCTTGGATGCTTTGTCACTTGCGATTTGCTGCTTTATTTGCAGTGTTTATTTATAGCACATATCTAGATCTAAAGATATTTTTAATCAGAAATTAGTTTTGTTGAAATCAAGAAAGGACTTTTGACGGTTTCACTCCTTTCTGACAAAACCTACACATGGCTGATTTTGTTTAAATTGGTCAGGAATTTAAACAAGAAAAAATTATAAAGATCCAAAATTACTTGGAAATTCCTGGGATCCAGAACAGATCCCTGAGTCCAGCAAAAATAAGATTTTGTCTTTAAAGTTTTGAAGTAATCAGGACCCAAATGGTTGAACTGCAAGATCCAGAAGTATCACCAGAAGATGTATTTATTCCCTCTTCTCTCATTTTGCAGGCTTAGGATGCCCACCTGAAAATATGCGTGTCCACTTTGTGTCCCTGAATTGCAGTGTAACAGGGAGACAGCTTAGTACAGGATTTAATATGGAATTATTCACCTCAGGAAGAAAAGGGGACAGGTGGGAGAAAGGCGAATAAGAGGTGTCTAAAGGTCACTAAATTTTAAAATGACATCATCATCAGTGGTGCATTGCACCAAATTTTACTTCTGCAATGTTAGTGATTACCCAGAAACCAAAATCCAACAATTTCACGTAACTCAAGTACCAAGATTTGTAATGCTTAGTCCTGATGCAGCAAAAAAGTAACTGCAGTGACCTGTAGCCAAAGATGGTCTTTTGCTGCTCATATTCTAGTACATAAACATTTCTATTCCTCAGATATCACATACTGATGAAAGCTCTGTGGTAGAAACCAGCTCTACCAGCAGATGAGTTACACTGAGCAGCTGGCTGGCAGGGCAGAAGGTATGTACCGTGCATCAAGTGTCAGCCTGGCATGACTGATGGCACGCCTCACCACGAGCCCCACGGAGAGCACACCGGAGCAAAGGACACGGTGCTGCCAGTTCCAGACAGGAGGGACTGACAAGCACACAGAGCAATGCAATTCCACCAAAATATAATACCGACTTTTTTAGAGTAAAGAAGAACTTCAGAGGTATTTGATGCTCTGCACTATTATTGATGCTGGGTGGTTAAAGTCACGCTCTTTTTATATACTGCTTAATTAGCGACTTAGCATATACATTTTTCAGAGATAATTCAGAAATAAGCAATCACTATTGTGAAGGCAGTCCTTGGTATGCTAGATGACAGTTCTGCCCTAGTGAACACAACGTGAAGTATCTCCATGAACAGCAGTAAGTCATGAGATGAATAGAAGTGTAGGGACTGAGTTCATTATTAACTTTCAAAAAGAAGATTTCAATCTCTGCCAGCAGCTGTGAGACTAATTGAAACGAGTATTTCTGCTGAATGCATTAAGGTCTGTAAATTTGTGACAACTGACAACTATACGCTAGGTCCGTCAAACTGTACCTCCAAATTATTTTTACTCTTATATTTGAAAAGGTTCAAGTTTCTTGACTCACTCCTGAAGGAAATACATAATGAATATAAGTATTATTTATTGCTCAGTTTGTTAAAATATTTTCACATAGCCTTGTTTGAAATATGGAAAAGTTCTCTCTAAGTCCCTAGTAAATGAATGCCAGTGCTTTTGAAATATAATAACAAAATTCTGCCTTGGCAAGGTTGTTTGGTTTTTTTTAAGTTTTTCTTCAGTGATCTAAAATTGAGAAAACAATTGATCTGAAGCACAACTGGTAAATAATAACTCTATTTTAAAAAATGGAGGTTTGAGCTATGGGCATTACACATGTGTTCGGAAACTCTCCCTAGATAGGAAAAGATGATTTACAGAAATCTGTTGACAGCAGACGTGATATCCAGCTTCTAGGTTTACTTGCTTGGAGTTACATTATGCAGTTGTCTATTGTTCAGTTTATTA
Source organism: Astur gentilis (assembly GCF_929443795.1). NCBI lineage: Eukaryota > Metazoa > Chordata > Aves > Accipitriformes > Accipitridae > Astur > Astur gentilis. The sequence goes on along the minus strand of NC_064882.1, from coordinate 30,112,937 downwards.
AGGCTAAGCAAGTCACAGGAGTCTTCTAACACGGGGAGATGATAATTTCCAGTTTGAATTTTTACTACCTGATTTTCTAGTAAGATTCAGAAATTCCTTTATTTTTTTCTATTTTATTGGTGTTGCTATGCTACAAATTTAACAGGTTTATATGCATGAGGCACAACCTGTTCAGGTGTCATCACTGCGTCTATTTGAAAAGACAAGTTGTTGGTGCTTCTTTGTATATACATCCTTTTTGTGTCCACGACACTGCTGTTCAGACACCGTTTGTGCAGAGGGTTCAGCCCCTCTGTAAAAACTTTCAGTACAATGGGCATGTTTCATGCACTGTTACCCAGTAGAGCACCCCATCCCCTATTTGATATTCAGAGTCACAGAGGGATACAGGTCAAATGGTCTTAGTGTTGTTTCATGTTAACTAGGAGAACTAGGTGGGAAACTTTAACTGACCTATATTTTTCTTCCAGGTTCTCTTCTGTTTGGTGAGAAAGAATGTCTGCATCTGGAAAGATCCTGTTCTTGCTAAGATAACATACTGTGTAAACCAAGGACTTCTACAGACAGTGGTCACATCTTGAGGGAAAAGCAACTGCACTGACTGCTAGTGAAATTAAATCTTCCTTGCTGTCCTAGGACTCGGGCCAGGGGGAGGGTGAAAAGAATATTTAAGCTCTAAGCTACCTCATCTGCAAGAACAAGCTTTGGAGGACAGATGTGAGGGGCAAAATACTCTTGCACTAGTGCCATTGTCACTCATGCTCAGTTTTGGGTTTTTCTCTCTCTGCTGGTCTGTATTAATCTTGAATCTGCCTTTATTCATTACAGTACAAACACAAGGATTCAGCATAGAACTGAATGGGTCACAATGAACTGAAGACATCCTATTGATTCTGTGAGATGGGGGACACTGATGACTCAGAGATAGCTCATCCAAGCTAAAGTGTTATTTCTCGTAGTGTGAAACCTTCTGCTTCATAATAAATACATGGTGTTCCAGAGATACAACTAAGAGGATTATGTTGTCTTTGCCCCTTGCCATACTTTAGAACAGGTGGGAAAAGTTAAGTAAGGAAGCAAACAAAATGGAATGGACTTTCAATATCTCTGGATCATCACAGAGATATTCAAACTCGCTGCATCACCCACTTTTTTAATCTCTTTTATAGTCAAATGCCTACGTCCCTTATCAGCTTTCAGTGTCTCACAAACATAATGCAAGAAGACACGTTTTCCATTTGTACTAAATAAATTCAACTCAAGACATTGATTATCTTAGAAACTACATTTAAAAGACAGAGGTGAAAGACAGAACTATACATCTCTGTTAGTCATAGATCAGAGGCTGCGCAAACAGAATAGCCGTAAAGGTAAAAGTCATCCATGCGTAGGAAACTGAGATACAGTTCTCATACCTCCTTTCTTACCAAGTAAGTTCCAATTACGATGAGCAAAACAAACGTATTTAGTGTTCCTAGAATATCATGCATACAAATATGTAAGAAAAGTTAAACCAGTCTGAAAACTTTAACTTCAGTACCCTCAAAATTACATTGAGATGTTTCAGGTGTTGCACAAGACAGTGCATATACTGCAAAATGCACAGTATATACCTACCTTCATCTTCATCACTAAACAAAAAACTGTAGGAGTAGAGAAATGATTTATATAGTGAAAACTATTTTAATTCAGTGCACCAACTCAATTTTCCTCTCCTAAGTCCCAATTACTTTTATCCAATTTATAATTTTTCTTTCACTTTTTAAAACTCTCATTACATGGGAAAATGGTCTAACTACCAGGCTGTTATACCAAATGTGGATAAAGCTACCTTGTTCTTTCAGGCACCTGTTCTCAGCAGATCACTGTAGCTCATGAAGGTGTCTAATATTTAGACCCACAGGCTTTGTAGAGGGATTTAAATTCAGAAAAATATTTGTACCTGGTGTTTTATATTAGCCAGCCTGAGTGGCTTCCTTGCCATCCCGAAGGCTTGCAGTTTGTAGGCTCTGTCTCTGAATAAACTGACTTAATGAGAGCTGGTGCTAAACTTAAGTTTTCTACACCATACCACTGGGTCTAGCACAGATAATTTTAGAGAGGTTTTAATACATAATATGAACACTTATCATATGAGGTCTAGAATTGGTGTTTGAAGATCAGCATCAAAACTTTGAATTTTACTTCCTTGTCAGCTAATGTTAACGACATAAGATTCTGTGTCTCTCTGATCCCAAATTCTTTTTTAATGTCAGAGTGCCAACATTACCTAGATACAAAGCCATACTGAACATTAACCTAGTTTCCACGATAAATATTTATGCAAATTTTATTTATTTCTTGAGATTTTTTACAGCTAAGAATGTGAAAATTCACAGTGTAAGTATACTGAGGTTTTGAGGGGATTGGGCTGCTGTGTACAATTAGTTTCGAACCATTAGCTAATCCTGTATATTAAATTACTTATCTAATCTGAATTGGGGGCAGTTCAGATCACAAACTGATGGAACTGTTCACTAGAAGAGACCTCTGGAGGTAATATAGTCCAATTTATGAAAAATATCCTATGAATATTCTTACAGTTGGGCATGTAGGTATACCTGAGACAGATAAACCCATGTGACATGAACCATATGTTTTTATTTCCTACTCATTAGATTGGAAATACAGTCAAATAGATAAAACAAGCACTTTCTCCTCAGTTATCTTTTTCTGTAAGAAACTAACAGGAGAACAAAGAAAAGGGAAGGAATTTTCCAGAAAAGAAGAATGACAATAGTTGTATTTTATCATGCAAAAATTGAATGCTCTAGACAATCAATAAATTAGCTTTATAACCTATAAAATGAGCTTTCATTAAACTTTCTGTGAGACTCACAAATGCAACATACAGTAATACAATGCTTCCATCAAACCATAATTGAAATGGAAAAATTTGTGTATAAATTAGCATATTTTGAGTTATGCACAAACAATTCTTACATGGATGGGTAGTGTGATGGGAATCCTATCTCTGAGCTGCAATATTATCAATTATTATTTACTGTCATTGTTTGCCTCATTTGCTGACAGCAATAGAGAAGAAAGGTATCTTAGAAATGTTATTTTCCCAATAAATTTCACAAGTATGGAGCTGCATATTTAAAGCTACAGTATGTATCCAGGGATATTTTTATGCATGCATGACTTCAATTTACAGTTTCTCTGATATACAGCTGGGTAAGATCAATATTCATCAAAAATCCTTTCACTTTTCTGGGAAAGTCTAGTGGTTTCCCAACACAGAGTTTGACAGAGCTTTTGATGAGAATAATCAACCAAAATTAAAAGATTATTAACATTTAAGTTTAGCACAGGAGTGTCTTTAGTGCAGCCAAAGCATTATCTAAGTATTTTTAAAATGGAAATGTGCCATAGCTCAGGGACATTTTTAAAACTGTGAGAGACCTTTCAATGGACAAAAGAGAAAGAAAGACCACATGTTGAGTGCATGCTTGATAGTCTGTGCAATTTATTGTGAAGTACCACTTGTACTAGGCCTGCCACAGAGCCGTTGGCTTGAAAGGTTAATGACTGCAGCAATCACAATTTCAATTTACAAGAAACGGGATGACAGGAAGCCAAATACAAAATAGAGAGGTCCCACTGTGATGGCAGCTGAGCAACAATTCATCAACAAGAGCTCAGGAACACTGTAAAACCAGAGTGCTGGGGACAACCTTTTGCGCCTGGGGAGGGCTTAGGACTTCCGTTAAGCTCATTTCTGAAGGATAGTACAGAAGCTTTAAAATGGCTAAATCAGCGAATATAGGCATAAGTTTTCCCTTGGTGCTTTTCCTTGTAATAATTGTTAGGTCATCTAAAGTTGCTTATCCCACCTCCTTACGCTTTAGCGTAACTCCTCTTGTATTTTAAATGTTGACCTCGCCTACTACCAAACCAGCCATTGCCAAGATAGGCATTTCAGTACTCTTTGGGCCCTTCCTGCAGTTATCCTCTACTTCTTGCTTCCTAGAGCATCAGCTATACTACAGTGTGATCTGAGGCTCTCTGAAGCTTTCAGGTGTGTACATACACACAGAGATGCCTGTCTGAGACCCTATGTTCCTTCTGCTTGAATTACTTTTTGCTGGATTTGGCGTGTAATTAGCCTACACTGGAAAATCAAGTTCATGAAAATATCTTTAAAGGTTCACCATTTCATTTTTGTATAAGTAAAAACCACATAATAAATCAAACTTTGTAATCACCAGCACTACAGAAATACAGAAGTACTTGTGCTTTCTCATCTGAATTCAGTCACAACTATATGCAAGTAATTTGTAGTCATAAATAATAAAAAACTGAACATAAGCTGTGAGAAGTTCCGGTCATCTCTATCTCAGAACAAACATCCTAGAACTAGACAGGATTCAGGGGAATCATCAGGCTGGAGTGATATTATATAGACAAATCTCTTCAGTTAGGAAAAGAAATGGCTAAGTAGGAAATGTGTTAGAGGTGTGTAAAACAGTGAATATCTTAGAGAAGTAATGGTAATGTTTACACATTTTCTCATAGCAGAAATACTATAGATACCTTATTAAAATAAAAGGCAGCAGGTTTGACACAGAAATGAATTATTTTTCACAGAAGGCATAAATAGGTATGGAGCTCATTTCCCACAGGATGCTGTAGATGTCAAAATACCCTCATAGGTTCAAAAAGCAATTACCACAGTTTATGGAAGAGACTTTGGTCAAAGTATGTAAAACACAAAGTTGCAGTTACAACTTTCAGTGACAGAACAGTATGTTAGGGGAATTATCATTCTATATTCCTCTTATTCTTAAGTTCTTCCCCTTATCTGGCCACTCTTGAAAACAGGATACTGAGGTAAAGGGACTGAATATCGCTTTTCTTCTGTTTCATCAATTGTTTTTTCGTTATTATGTCTGGGACCTATTTCTTCCTGCCATGCTTGCATAAAGACAGAGGGGAAAATGTGCGTACTAGAAAGGCTGTTGAAAATATACAGAAAAAAATTCCACTTCACTTATTCAGTACTTTCTGACACACCTAAAGCATTATTATAATATAGAGATATCCAAGTTCTTCAGAAAGAAATGTCAGTTTTGAACTTATATCTACTATCACCATAGGTAGGTATGAAGTCTCGTCCTTTCTAAAGCCTAAAGTTTTGTGTTCATTAAGGTTATTAATACTTGCACTATTACAAATATTTATCTTCTGGTAGTATTACAGTTTAACTATTGAAAATCTCCCAGGTTTTTTAGGCTCTATACAAGGATAGAGTTGCTGTCTGTTCCTTCTGTGAAGAGATAGGCAATCTGTGGATTTATAGATGGGAAAATGCTGCCCGAAACCAACATTCACTCCTAGACTAGCATGCAGTAACTAGTTTAACTGATATGGTTGAACTAGCTTAACTACTGCAAGTTGATTCCAAAAATCAAGTGATCACATAGTAATGGTTATTCTATAGTTCATTGGTGATACAAATAGAGCAAAAATCCATATATAGGGCATAATTCTGTTGAATTCACCAGAGCATATATAGTGACTATGACAGCTGACTATTGCCTTTAGGACCACAGTCTGCACTACAGCTCTTTTGAACTGCTGCCAGTGCACAGGGCAATGCTGATGCTACTGTGCTGCGGGATGTTGTAAATTTAGTCTAACAGGAGCATAATGTCAGCAGAGCTACAGCAACTTAAATTCATGCCTTAACATATCTTGCTTCCTATAGTTAAATTGTTGAAGAGATAGTAAGACAGGTGAACATCGTGAAAAGCATAAAGCACAGAGGTAGGATCTGAACAAGTTTTGATGGTGTCATATTAAAGACGTGTGCCTGTATGTTTCATTAAATATTTTCAGTGGAGTTTCCTTCCTAGTGGAAAGATTAAACAGAACATGCCAGAATCACAGAATGGTTGAGGTTGGCAGGGACCTCTGGAGGTCATCTGGTCCCACAACCCCACTCAAGCCAGGCCACCTAGAGCAGGTTGCCCAGGACCATGTCCAGGCAGCTTTTGGATATCTCCAAGGATGGAGACTCCACAGCCGCCCTGGGCAACCTGTGCCAGTGTTTGGTCTCCCTCACAGTAAAGAAGTGCTTCCTGCTGTTCAGCGGGAACCTTCTGTGTTCCAGTTTGTGCCCACTGCCTCTGGTCCTGTCACTGGGCACCACTGAAAAAAGCCTGTCTCTGTGTTCTTTACACCCTCCCTTCAGGTACTGACATACACAGTAACACACACGTTGATGAAATCCCCCCTGAGCCTTCTCTTCTCCAGGCTGATCAGTTCCAGCTCTCTCAGCCTTCCCTCATAGAAGAGACGCTCCAGTCCCCTTAGTCATCTTTGTGACCCTTCATTGGACTCTCTCCACTATGTCCGTGTCCCTCCAGTACCACGGAGCCCAGAACTGGACCCAGCACTCCAGGTGTGTCCTCACCTGTGCTGAGCAGAGGGGAAGGATCACCTCGCTCGACCTGCTGGCTATACTTTGCCTAATGCAGCCCAGGATACCGTTTGCCGCCTTTGTCGCAGAGCACATTGCTGCTCGTGTTCAACTTGGTGTCCACCAGGACTCCCCAGGTCCTTTTCTGCAAACCTGCTGTCCAGCTGGGTGGCTCCCTATACATATATATATATATATAGATATAGATATAGATATATATAGGCGCATGAAGCACACAGGCAAGATAGTGTTAAGCCAGATCAGAAAGAAGGGGAGCGAAAAGGGAGGTGGCCTGTGGCAGACAGAAGTGGAGGACTGAGCACTTTCAGGGGAGATCATCTAAGCGCAGACCATAGGAGGCACTTTAATGCATCCTGTATCAGTACCCACCAACACCGCTCAAACTGTATTTGGTAAAAGGTAGAGATGTGACAGGAAAGATGAACTAATCCACATAGGCAAGCTACTCATAGAGCTGTAGAGCATTTTGCAGTAGAAACTGATAAATATGAGAAACAAAACCAACCAACAAGACCAACTCAACTGAAAATTTTGAAATCCTTCATTTCTGAAGTCTAATGCTTGGGCTAAAGACTACTGCTTTAAACTGATTTACTTTTATAACAGTCACCAGCCCTAGGCATGTTTTACAGAATTTTTGAAAGTAATTGATAATTTTGCAATTATATTAAACACAAAAACCCTGAAGTTCGTGCTCATTGGCTCTAAACATTCAAAGATATCTATACATGCATGTCTTGAATTGTACTTGCATATAGTGATAAGGAAGTGAAACACCTGAATAAAGATCTATTACCATTTATTACCATCGACGGTCCTTTGCTGTAAGTAGAACTTACATCTTAGAACACAAAAGCATACGAAGAGCTGGAATTCCTCTTTTCAAAAACTGGTAAAACAGTAATCAATTAAAATACTTCCTTATAACCTATTGTCTTTTTCCATACCACATTTTATGCAGAAAATTACCAAGGTCCTTAATTTCTGAGACTCTAAAAATAATTATTCTTAGAGAAAAAGACAGAAGGCTTATTTTATACACTATACTTTGTACCTTTTTGCCTTAGATAATTAGGGACGTTAGTTCATGATTTGCAATACCTAGGGAATACTGGCATTAGCAGGGGAATGTTCTCTGGTACCCTGAGGAAATGAAAAGCTTTTAAGAGCAATCACTTTTAATCACTAACATGCCAACATTATATGCCTTCTGGAACTGAGGATGATATATAGACAGGACACATTAAGTGACTCTGTATTTTACCTGCATTGTAGGCTTTTGATAAAAATGTAGTTTTAAAATATCCATTTGCATGGCTTGCTTTTTACTACAAAATACATGATATCTAAGAATTCTGTAAGATTTACACTTCTTCTTGTACAAGCTATTGAAAATATTCTCTCTGATTCTGTAGTCGAGCTTCATTGTGCTTTTAGCATTATTATACTTTGTTACACAATTTCACTTGAGCGGTAAATGTCAAAGGCAAGAAGAAGGCCCTTTTGTAAGGGTGAAAGAAAAACTAAATCAAAAGGTGAAAAATGTAATTAAATTTGTCTTTACCTCCAGCTCAGCAGGAGACTTAGCACCTGCACAATTGCAGTACTCACAACTGAGTACATAGATTAACATTACACACCCATGATTTGCAAACAATTGCTATTGCTCAAGTTTTTTAATATGAAGTATTTTCAATCCAATGTTAATGGCATATAATATCCTATAGAACTGTTAATCACATGAAAGATAGTAGAATAAAACAGAGAGAAAAGGGCTATTTTTTTAAGAAAGCTTTTTTTTTTTTTTTTTTTTTTTTTTTTTTTTGGTACAGTATTAACAGAATCAGGGACAGGTCTTACTTTTGGTTTAGAACCAGAATTTAATTATACTTAGTAAAATCTTTTTGTGTCTTATTTCTCTGCTGTACTAACCATGGATACCTTAGATGCCAGCACCAAGCCCAGCACCACAGGACAGCAAGTACACACTGGAAAAGGAGGCAGACTGCACTCATGCACTGGGGTCCTCAGTGGGGATCCCCACCAACTAAAAACATTGGACCTGCCAATAGAACACATAGATCAGCAAAAAAAGATCACAAATAATGACACCCAGTAAAGGAATCTGACAAGTTTATATACTTGGCGAGCTAGGAAGGACTGAAGAAGTCATCTACTGCTGTCCACCTAACCAAAAAAGCCTCTTGCGCAATTTATACCAATTACTTCTTGTGATAGCTAATGTGAACACAAAATTCAGAATCTTTCTTCTCACTGACCTAGTTCTTCAGGACTTACGTTCTCTCCCATTATTTCATCTTTAGACAAACAACTCCATAGCAATTTTCAATCTGTCCTTGAACAAAGTCCTACTATATTAAGATACAATTCTCTTCTGGACGTTTTCTAATTTGTCTGCATCTTTTGGTCTTTAAACAGCCCAGTTGTTGCAGAGTGATTGTTTCCTCACCTGACCAGTCATGCTGTATTTAGCTACTGAATCCCATGAGCTTCACTGCCAGTCATTCTTATACTGCTGAGATTGCAATGGTCTATCCTGTAAATGGATGATAAATTCAAAAAGGAAGTGCTTACGTTCTTGAAACCTCTATATAAGATCTGAAGTTCCTTCTTTGTGAATTTACTCTGTGCTTCCAGCAGCTCAAGAGCTTCAGGTCTGTGTCGTACTGTGGCCATTTCCATTTCATCTTCTACAGTGTCTGCAGAATATGAGAGACAGAGAAGCAAAGCTCAACAAGAAATATAGGATGTAGAAATATCTAACTCTTGCAGAAAAAAAAGAGAAAGTTAAATGACATTCTTTTAAAGAACAGCTTTTGCAGCTTTAAAGACAAATAGCGTGTTCATTTTGAACTCCTACGGAAAGGGTATCTGTCTGCTTCAGTGGCTGCACAGGACATGGAACAGCAGTGATGATCCAGCAGTCTGGATATTATCACATCAGTACAAATAGCAAAAAACTGGAAAGCCAACATTCTGCAAAGGCATGCATGACACATTCAGAATGACTCTTCTGTTTCTATGACTCTCTGGGCAAAGAAAACAATTTTGTGAAACTTTAGTGCCTCCAGAATACTGGAAATTTTCCCTTAGTTAATGGATGTGAATTCACTATTACCAGATGGGATTCTTGGTGTTCTCCTTTTACCATGAAGTTGTGCTTTGGAAAGTGTGTGAGATTGATGTTGCATATTCAACAGTACACCTTACTTTGAGTACTGTATAACAAACCCTTCAGGGCAATGTGATTATTCACGGTGAGCAGCCTAAGTGGGGAACATGAGTATTTTAGTGACCTCATCATGAGGTGAATAAGAATGTGGATATACACGTTCAAGGCTTACAGCTGAGTGCAGCCCTAAAAGAATGTGAGATAGCAAAGCATTTTTTTCCAGGTAGAGCTTTAAATGTAAAAGTTAAATAAAAGAGCTAAAGAAACTTACAGTATTTATTTTTTATATGGGGTGCTAGCCATATACCTGATGAAAAATATGTATGTGTGCATCTGTTTTCAGGTACTCCCAGCATTAAACATAGCTTATGTAGTACTCCAGACTAATTTAATCAAATCACTGCCTTTTTAAGGCAGTTTAAGATTTATACCAGCTATGGAAATGTAACTTGAGAGAAAACAAACACATATAATTGTCGCTTCTACAATGCTGAAGTTATATATTTTATTTCATCAGAGTGTGGGTCTCTGCATTCTTAAAACCAGTTTTATTCATTCAGTTTTCATAAGAGCACAATATTAGAATACTTCATTAAAACCATATTATGCTTACATCTTCACATATTTTTGTTCTGCTACAATGCAGTAGTAATAACTTTCAGCTGCTTGTGAGAAATCTGGCATCAGAAGATATAGTTCAGCTAAACAAAAAATGAACAATCTTTAAATAGATATAATCAAAATACGTAAACTATTTGGATAAATCTTCACAAAATTGTAGGGTCTTGTCTTTTCTCCTGTCAAAGAAAGGTTGCTGTTGGCACTTATCTCAGGAGGATGATCTCAGTGTCACCCGTAGTTTTATCTCAGAAAGTCCATTGTGTGTTGGCTTGTGGACAAGCTATAACAAGTTTCTCTTTCATTTTTCTTTATAGGTTATCTCAGATGACTCATAGACCACTACCATCTTTGTGAAAATTTCCAATCTAAATGCTATTGACAAAAAACCCAACTGACACAACTTTACATTGGATATTTGATAATAGCTTTAAAGGGCCAGTATCTGAACTCACAAGATTATAAGAACATTTCAGTTCTCTTCTTAAAAAAGAGTTTTTGACATGCTGAGGTGCAAAGGGGGAGTCTTGAAAATCCTGCCCTTATAGATGAAACTGGAATAAAGCTGGTCCAGGTTTAAGAAGCTGTCTTCCTAATCTAGGGAAGGGGTAGCAAAGTTCTTGAGTCTCATTTTAATTCTGCATAAGAACATCCAGGGCTTATTTCACAGGTTTTTTAAAGCCTTTCCATCATGTTTTAAGAAATTTATCTTTCATATTCTTTATATAGTCATTAAAGTCCCTATAAAAATGTCATGCTGTAGATATGCAGCTGAATGGTTTTTTGTCAAGTCAACACTGGGTTCCTATACTAAATTGTCAAAAGAGTCAACCTGAGAATAGATATTTTTGAAAAGTCACTTGTGTTTTATATGCCAGGAGTTATACTGGATTTAAATGGGCTACTGTTTAGACAGAAAGGGACTTAACTGGAAATGAGCTCTCTAAGCATCTATTTGTGAAACATCTGGCTGCCTAGAGAGACATCCACAAGCTGTTCTAGAAGCTAAATTAATACACATAATAAATGTGAGGCTAGAGATAAAGGCCAGACAATGTTATGCTGAGCACAATGTTTGGTATATCCTTAGTAATAAACTTTATTATTGTGTTTTAATGATTTGGTGAGAATATAGAAGACTGCAGTGTGGTGATGTCTTTCTGTTAATGAAAAGTTTCAATATAACAATCTTTTCACACTCCATTTCTGTAGTCTTTTATAGATGTAAATAATCCAAATATAAGATCACCGTAAACTTCCTTATAATGTGCCAACTATGCTGATTAAAATACCATAGCATTTGTGAGTCGCAGATTTTTAATTTTTTTCTTCACACTTATGGTTACCATTATCCAGGCTGGAAAAAAAATCTATACTTTTAAAAATGTGTGAAAATATTTCTAAACATTAATTATTTCTATGGCATTAATGAAAAATCCATTGTTTCAGTTCTCCAGTTTCTTCAGCCTACGAAAGTTGTGTTCTTTTTTTTTTCCATAAAAGGCTAACATAAGTCAACTGAAAAACAGAAACATGTTCATATTTACTCATTAATATATTAAACAAAATATTCTTTTGGATTTCATTAATAAGTAGCTTTCCTCCAGGTAAACAGTAAAGACAGTTTTTAATGTATTTGCCACAGGAGTTATGCTTTGAACCTTTCACTGTTCATTAAAGAACAAAATGGTAAAAGCAATGCAAAAAGCAGACATACTGTTCAAATAATGGCAGTTGGAGAAACACGTCCAAAGTTAGGGCTCAGCTGATATCTGTAAAAGTTATGCACATGCATTTGCCTGCACAAACCCCAAATTATAGCTCCTCTATCTATTTAATAACTGCATGCACACACGCTTTTGTTTTCCAAAACCATTCTGGAGTCTAGTCCTATCTCTAGCACATGCATTTAAAAATTTAGCTGAGGAAGGATGGATTTAAGTTTAGGCTTACCAGGCTAAAGTACACAAATAAGAAAAAGCATTCTTTGACGTGCTTTGTTGAATGGGAATGCTGAAATAAGATTTTGTTTATTAAAGTAACCTTTTTCTGCATATGTTGATAGAATTAAAGTACAGAAATGCAAATTAAGGCTAAGTATATTTCAACAAATTACTTGTTTTATAAATATTCCCCTCAACGTTTCTAAGGCATTCACATTATGTGGTTGTTATTGTAGGTAGCGCTGGCTTTGTTCCTAGCACATTACAATGTTGCTTCTTTCATGCTAGCATAAATCAAATAGCACATTATGTCAAAATGGGATAATAATAATATGTGTCTGCAATGATATTCTTATTTAATATAATATTTTCATTTAATATAACATGCCTACTATAGCATTTCATTATTGACGAGAGTACAGAGAAAAATGCTGAATGCATCTTTTTTCACTACTTGGTTCTCAAGTATGAAATATTTAATGCAACTTTTATTTTGACTTCTTTTCTGGTTTATAAAACACTTTTAGCATGAAAATACAAGTTTTGCATGGTCAAGGTTATTAAGACTGACTCTAAATATTTTTTATTACCTGTGCAGACAAAAAGCTCCCACAGAAATGCGCAAGGGATAAGGATGTGTTGCTCTCCGACCAACTTCAAACAAACAGATCAAGCCTATCCCTTCTATTTTATTTCCTTTTTCTATTTTATGCCCCATCCCTGGAATTGTTGAAGGCCAGGCTGGATGGGGCTTTGAGCAACCTGGTCTAGTGGAAGGTGTCCCTGCCCATGGCAGGGAGGCTGGACTAGATGATCTTTAAAGGTCCCTTTCAACCAAAGCCGTTCTGTGATTCTGTGGTGCTATGATTCCTTTTATAGGCTAAGGCCGTATTACTCAGGCCACGTAGCTGAAAGCAGCTTCTACATAATGAATTACTAGCAGGTGTCACGATAGTAACTGACCTTTTTAAGCTACCTTATTTTCAAGTAAAACACATCAGCTGAAGCAACCGTGAAAAAGTCACTGTGCATTCACATCTTCAGTGCTTTTCACCTTTGAGATCTCAAATAGTTCGAAAGGAAACCAAGTACCACAGTCTTCTCTACAGCGGAGCATAGGAAAGACAGTGAAGTGGGGTAGCGAAAAGAAAGCCCATACCACTGAAGTCTAGGCACTTAACAGGGGCCTGTGTTTGTAGCCACGTTGCCTCAGGACACAAGGAACTGCTCTTGGAGGTATTTCTTTACCTCAGATTGATTGATATGCTTTATCAGAAGGGTATACAGGGCCCGTCTGCTTGCAATTTTAGATGTTCAGGTTAGTGCCTAGAATTAAACCAAATTAATCTAGACTGAATTGGGTCCCCAGGGGTATTTTAAAATCAGTTATAGAAGCCAATTTATACAGGAAGACATTAGTGTTATTACTACAATTTATCTCTATGTAGGTGTATGTATATATATTTGTGTATATCTATGTATGGATCTCCCCTCCCTCTCTCCCCCTATTTTTATCTGTTAGCTACCCTGGAGAGATTTTATTTCCTCATAGTATATCAAGACATCAAAGGTAGTGTCAGTGTGCTTTTTCCTTTATCTCTACATTCCCACTCTGTTTTCAATTTCATTTTTATTTTTGTTTCAGGCACATACTTTAGATCTCATTGCCTAAATAATTTGATGTTACATAGCCAAAACCTGCAGAGCCAAGCCGTTCCTCCCAGACCAATACTGCTGATACTATCCTGTCTATTGGATAGCAAGCACACACAGACATGTGCACACACGTACACAAAAAGATACCGCTTTTCAAATACATTGAGAGCAGCTATTTAATTTAACCGGTGAATCACTTCTCAGGTAGCTTGTGGAGCATAAGTGCCAACCCAGCAGCTCCTATGCGGCAGACCCTGGCACTGGTATCTTGCCATCCTGCTCTGCCCAGACAAATCTGTTACCAGCCCACAAATCTGTTTGTCACCTCCTTTTAAACCTCGGTAGAGCATACTGTTGCTTCAGTAGATACCTTATCTCTCAAATGAGCAGTTAATGAAAGTATAACTTCTGATGCATGCAAACCTAAAACAAAATCAAATGAAAAATAAAACTTGCTTTGAGTAACAGGAGATGTCGTTTTGGCAGCCGAGCAGGGCAAGAGTTTCATAAGTCGCTCTTTAATGCTGCGTTTGGTACTGTTCTGAGCGTAGAGGAAACCTAAAAAATATATTATCAGGACTGTTAACATAGGCTTGATAACAATTTCTGTACATGCTGCAGAGTTCATCATTATAGCAGAATCCTGATGGGAAAAGGCCAAACAGATGGCAACCATCCTGAATTGCAAAGGGCAACCAGAGTTTTTGAAGAGGACAACAAAATTATTTTGTCTTTGTATCTTTCCAAAAAAGGGGATTTCTCTGTATGTGTGCAGCTCTTAAAAAGTTCTTATAACCCACTTAAGTTCTTGTAACCCACTTTAAAACATCTACCATAGAAGTATCAGATTATGTATTTGAAACAACACAAGGTAAGAGTGTAAAATTTTAATGCTAAAATATTTTAAATACTTTTAAGTCTATTTGATTTCAAAGTTTAATATGGAAAACAAAACCAAACCCAAATAAAATCTCAAAGATATCTTTTGTTGTCCTTTCTGGCAGTCTTCTAGTTCCATGGCTGAGCTTTCCCATATAATTCATTCAGCAATAACCAACCTGGTACTTTTGCCTTTTCTGAATATTAAAATATCAACCATGATGTGTAGCCAGTCTCCCTTTTCTTTAATATTTGACATTCTACATATATATAAAAATAAGTATTATTTATATTTTCATCTTTAAATACTGACATGGCTGAATGGTTAATGTTCACGTGCCATAAAGCCGGTGAACAGCATTATACCCTTAATGACTGTGAGGGAAAGTGTCAGAGTGACTGTCTTTGAGGTCTAACTAACCATTTTATACAAAATGGTGATACAAGCAAGCATCTCCTGGGTGGATATCTGCTGCAAATGACAGACTTAACATCCGTAAAACAGTTGAGTAAATGATTTATGTTCCTGAGAAAGGTAGAGCTCAGTTTGGACGTTATGCAACTCCTGCACTTTTCCTCGTGACTGCGTGCGCTCACACACAAAGGCTGCTCTGGGATGGCTCCTGCTACAACAGCAAGAAAGCAAAACAGATGGGGCAAGAAATGAAAGACATGACTGACAGTTCCTGTGCTAGCAGTACAGTCACCAGAATAATCCTGGGTTATCCCCGCTACTGCACTTGTGCTGAACACTGGTGTTAGTGACACGATGAAGAATACTTTCCTCCCTGACACTGAACCAGAGTGGGAACCTCCCACTTGTAACACTAAATGGAGCTTGTAAGCAATCTTGAGAAAGTATGTACTTAAATTTGGGAACAGAAGGAGAAAGTGAGAAAGCTTTAAGGATATTAAACTTTGTAAATGAAAGAAAAAATATTTCTCAGTTTGTATATGAGTAAAACAATGAAGGAAATAGAATTAAAGAAATGGGGAAAAACAGGAAAGACTCACCAACAACCTTAAAAAAAATCAACCAACTATTACCAGGCAAATTCTGCCTCTGTGAGAACAGCAGCTCTGTGAATGGACAAAACAATCCAGTTTCAGCACAAGGTCAGATGGACCTAAATGACCATCTCTGGAAATGTCAAAAGCTTTTAATACAAATAATAAGAATGAATACACTTATGTCTAGCACTTAACCATCAGCTCAACTAGGAAACACTGTGCAGATAAATGCATAAAATAAAAGACAATCTGTGATCTGATGGGAATCTCAAACTCCATATTTTTGAGTACAAAACCTGAGCCTTTAAATGGATACCTTGTTGTCTCAGCTGGCAGTGCCTGCAGTATCACACTATGCCTGTACTGTAAATATCTGAACACAAAGGAAATTTGTTTACCTTAAAGGTTTTTTTCTTTATTAGGAATTCCTCTAGCATAGATGTGATCTAGAAATATCTACTTCTAGCTTGTTAATTTGAGTTAAGTTTTGCAAAGTTTTACTGCCTATGCATTACTTACATTATTACATAGGTCCACAACCTATGTAGTTACTGAAGATGTATACAGTGCTTTGCAAAACCGAAAGGGACATATTCTTTCCAAAGGGTTTGAAGCCTAAAGCCTCGAGTAAGCAAACAATTTTGCTACTTTTATGCTCACAAAAAAGCTCATGGAATTCAATGTAACCCATATGGGCTTTGCAGTGGTATGGTCAAGGTCAAAAATAAGATGAAATACATGGGAGAAAGTAATATCAGAGGAGTAACTTAGGAGGACAGTATAATTTTTGTACTCACTTCTGGCAGCTAATTGAAAATACTGAAACTAAGATCAGGGCAGAGATGAAGGAATTGGTTTATCTTCTCACAGTACGAGGAAGCAGCATGGAAGGTTTTCGCTGTCAGTGGCTGCAGTCAGTTTATTCTGCAGCTATTGCAGTTCACTGTCATGACCTCCTGATCAGTACTACAGTTTTCAATGTGATTTTTCATGAGTAAAGGACTACTTAATACAGAGAAAACATGTTGCACACTGGGTCTATGCTGAGTCAGTGTTTAATACCCAATAAAACACTAGAAGTATAAATTAAGATGAAATATTGTAAGAATTTCTGTGAATTAAGTAGCTATTTGCCCAGTTTGAAACAGGTTGAGAAAAAAGATGGAGCCATTAAGAAGCTAATTAATCTAAGATAGATTAAAATTTATTTATTATATAGTAAGAGATTCTTATTGTATTACCAGTCTTCAAAATGGCTATTTATGAAAAGGTGAAGAGCCATGAAGAACCAACACACTGAGAATGATGGACTGATGCTGCTTCCTTCAAACTTCTAAATAATAATAACTCTTAGCCTTGTCGTGGTTTAAACCCAGCTGTCAGCTAAGCACCACGCAGCTGCTCGCTCACTCACTCCTCCCCTGCCCCGCTTGGATGGGGAAGGGAACTGGAAAAAAGTAAAACTTGTGGGTTGAGATAAGAACAGTTTAATAACTGAAATAAAATATAATAATAATAACAACAACAATAATAATGGAAGATAAAAAAAAGGAGAAATAAAACCCAGTAAAGACAAGTGATGCACAGTGCAATTGCTCACCACCTGCTGACTGACACCCAGTCAGTCCCTGAGCAGTGATCCACCCCGCTGGCCAACTCCCCCGTTTATATACTCAGCATGACGTTCTATGGTATGGAATATCCCTTTGGCTGGTTCAGGTCAGCTGTCCTGGCCATGGTCCCTCCCAGTTTCTTGTGCACTTCCTTGCTGGCAGAGCATGGGAAACTGAAAAATCCTTGACTGAAGATAAGCACTACTTAGCAACACCTAACACATCAGTGTGTTATCAACGTTATTCTCATACTAAATCCAAAACACAGCACTGTACCAGCTACCAGGAAGAAAATAAACTATATCCCAGCTGAAACCAGGACAAGCCTGCAAAGCGATATTCAGAAGAAGCTGAATTTTCCAAACTTTTCTTGATTTTTTTATTTTTTTTTAATAATTGGTTCATTAGAGAATTCATAGCTGTTATCCCTAACCCAATCAGCCACAAACTCCTCTGGGCTAAGTGTGAAGGTTCTTCAAATTCAGGTTAGTTAACTGGTGCTGCTTGCTCTTGGTTTTGATAATTTGTTCCTCTGTAATGAAAATTAAACTGTGAGATGCACTTTTCCACAGAATTCACTGTGGGGGTGTCCTAGAACTCATCTCCATATGACACCACCTGGAATTGTGGGCAATTTTCCCAAGAGGTGCTCACGCTTCACAAAACGCTCTGTAACTGGAGCATAGCTTACATATTATCACATCTAGGCACTGCTCTACTGATATAAGTGCTGCATATAGCTGTTGGGCATACTAGACATCCTTTAGAAGTGACTGCTATTTAGCATGATTTATATCTGTAGTTGCAACTGATAAATGCACCAATGGCTTAAACCTCTGATTTACAGATATTAAAACTAGAGAACTGTAACTCTACAATTTTATTAATAAAAGTTTAATATGGAGAGTACCACGCATACACATAGTCAGTACAACTGTTTTCTGAATTGCTACTTTTAAAAATCGTATTTGGCCAAAAGCATCCAGATCATCGTTAAGTGTGTGACCTAGTCATTCCAATATCACAATGTTCACAGGCTGATGTAGATCTGACGCTGCTCTTACAAAAAAATACATAATGAAGCACAAAAAATTGTCCTCATTAAATAAAAAAATAATATAACAGACTTTAAAAGATAAGGAAAAAGGATACATTAGAATATAAAAGTTATTATTTACAAATTACAAGTGACTTATAAATGACCATACATTCCTGATCATATACATCTATACCCAGACTATCTTAACTCTTTACATATTTGGTGTTTCAGACATATGATCCCTGCTTTAGAAAGACAGTATATATATATTGCCCTGTTGTTACAGAGGTAGGTGACACTACCCCAGGAAAGGCTATCAAGGCAACGGATTTTTGCAGGAGCTTTTGGAGACAAAATATCCCTCAGCGTGACTGTTTTCTTTGCAAACTCTTTGTAGTCAGCATGAAGGTGAGGGCAGGTAGGCCACTTTTTGCTGGTGTAGGAGATAAATCAGATAGTCTGCCTTGCATCCCCACTAAGTGCATGAGATGGACTGTGCTGTGGCTGCTCTTCCCCCAGAGTTTTGCTCACCTTTGCTGCCTGCATCAAATGCCCTCTCTTCAAAGCAGCACTCTCCTGCCTTGCCTCCTGCCTCGTTGTTGCCTTTTTGTAATGGGATTTGGGTGATAAATGTCAACGTAGAAGGCACGGTCATCTGAGTACTTGAAAGCTTTTGGGGCAGGTAATCACCCTATTCGATAGGAAGTTCAAAAACTAGAAACAATTCTCCCAACAAATTCTTCCTTTGCTGTCAGTGAAAGAGAAAAGTTACCTGCAAAACTACCTCTTTCTCCCTCCGTGTTTTTTCTATTTTTAATTTTTTTCTTTCTCAATGTCTCCATCTATTTGGCAAAGAGCAGATCAGCTTCCACTGTTTAAGTCTCACTCCACTTTTTAGTCAGCAGTATTTACAATCCACTGCCCACATCCAATGCCTTGGCAATATAGCTAAGCTCCCAGGAAGCTGTGCTGGAATTTGGATTTTGTTCACCTACAGGATCTTAAGTCTTCCATGAAAATGGGAAAAATGCCTAAGTTGTATTAGTTCTGACTATGACCTTTTTGGAAGAGGGTTAGTATAAAACCTAAAAGCCTAGCTGCACAGGTCATTTTCCTAAGCCTAAAATTTTGGTAGGAAGTGACAAAGATTCTGAAAACCAAAAAAACGAAACGCATGAAGTGTTTTCTTGGCATAACGGTTTACGCTCAGTTTCAGCCGTACGATGGAATTTCTCCCAGGGCCTTAAGGGCTGGCAGCCCAACTAAACTGTTAATGGTTCCGCACAGGTGGAGGGGCAAGGGAGACAAAATGAAGTGCCGATTTCATATTCACAGCTCAGGACTTGTGGAAGAGAGCCAAATCAGAGTACATATTCCTTCTGTGTAGTGAGTCTGGGAATGAAATAAAATGATGTACAACATAAATATTTATAAGTCTCAGCCTCAGTTCTTTGGAAACACCTGCCGAGGAACTGTGTGAGTCGTCAGTAGGCTACTCCACAGATCATCAGGATTTTTGCCAAGCCAGGAAAACATTCTTGCTAATCTCCTTTGTCTGCACATATGTATTTTTAGTGACTGCCCCTAACTTTCTGTTTTTCATTGCAAAATATACCTATCAGCTCCATGGACTACTAAAGCCCCATAAATCACACCAGATCTGATACAAGGAGAAGCCATGAAGCTACTGAGCCGAAAAAATGGATAGCAGCATTTAAAGGACTACCCTGAAACACTCATTCAAGAGTCAGATTGCTCTCCTTCACTGTAAATTCTCTTGTACCTACTGTTTTAAACCAGCCTCCCAATGGGAGATGCAAATTAGGATCTGGTAGCCACACTTCCCTACCAATAAATTAGAGGTCAGAGTCAATCGGGAAGTCTGGAGGCCAAGGTACTTGAGCATGGATTGAAAATGAAGGACAAAGAACAAGTGATCCTGTCAAAACCAGTAACTACAGTAGGGCATTTGTGGGATTGGCAAATGGAAAAGGATGAAAGAAGAGAGGAAAAAGCTAATATCACAGGAGAGAAGAAATGGAGTAGAGAAGTGTCAAAACATAAAAAATATAAAACAGAGAAACGGCCATGCTTTTGTCCTTACAGTCTTCATTAAATTTCCCAAATACAGCTTTATTATTCAGACCATGGCTTCCCATGACGTACATGCAGCTTTTCAACCTAAAAAACTACTTAAGTTATGAACAGTTTCTATGTAAATGTTTAATGCAAACTTTATTTAAAACTGTTATAAACATCTCCAGGAGCATAAACACTGAAAATTACATAGAGTTTCTTCAGTGCAAAGCTTGAAAATGTACTAATTTTTCCACAGCACTTTGTTGATTTAATACCACTTAACGTACTTGCAGACACACTCCCAGAGCATGTGTAAAATGAGGCTGGTCCCCTATGACAGGAAACATATTTATACCAGATCACTTGCTTGCTTTAGAAAAATCTCCCTTGAAGTGGACCATGTGAGCAAATGAGAGAATGCACAATGAACCAGATTTGTTTGATTGCTACTCGGAACTATGCAGTTTCCTTCACCTTTTTCCCCTCTGTTGTTTATGAGTATATAAGTTTTTAACTAACTAATATATATACAATGATCACACAATAAATCACATCAACAGAAAGTTAGTTACTTTGTGGGGATCTAGGAAGGAGACAGATTAGGAGGAATAGGTTTTTAATTTAGAGGAGAAAGCAGTGGAAAGGAAAATAATACTTGAAGAAAAATGTAGTAGATAGTGCAGAGAAATTAAAAAAAAAAAAATAAAAACAAATCTGTCCAGTACAATAGTTTTAAGTCAGGCTCTTACTATCCTAAGCAATAAAAGAGTTGTACATTTTTCTTAATGAAATTCCTAATTTACTATTGCTCAAAGGGATTTTAGAACTGAATTAAAAATGCTAAACTACAGAATTTAATAGCTAACTGCATTTGTATGTAATATTTTCTAACAGACTCAAGGCCCATTGTGTAAGTAGGAAAAGAGATAAAAGAACTTTTTTTTTTTTTTTCCATTGGGCTTTGATTCAAACATGTTTGTATAGCTTTAATGGAATTACAGCTTCTTTCAAAGAAACAAGAAGCAAACAAACTCTGGGCCAAAGAAAATCTCTATGTGGCTCAAGAATGCTTTATTTCATATTCAGGAAGGACACTCAACTTAGGAAAAGTCATACTGGCTCTGTCTATTCACAAGCAATTTGGCACAACAGAAATAGATTGGCAGATGAAAGCCAGTGATGCTGAGGAACCTGAGATCTTGCAGGTGGCTTACGGATACAGAGACTGAAGAATAAGTGTGCTTTATCACAGCCTAAGCAGTAGCAGTGAAATGGTCCCTAACACTGGGCAGACTAGGCTGGACATCTCAACAGTGGTGTCCCTGGTCACTGAAGAGCCTGAAGGGCTGGCACTAGGGACGGGGGGGGGGGAGAGACCCTCCGAGCAGTCCCTCGCTTACAGGGCTGGTAGGCTCAGCGTGGCAGGCATGGCAGCATGCAGCTGTAAAGAAAACCTGTTTAAAGAGGTTGAATTACTAATTGTGATTGAATAGTGATAACAAACTGAGTTTATCTGGTTTGGCGGAGATTCACTGAGTTCTGCAATGGAGGAAACCGAATTGATGCTTCAGTCAAAACGAAGGATCAGCTCTAACCAGGGGACTGAAAACCAGCGATACGCAGTACCTGTGCTGTGGAATATGAAAGCAGAGAGAGAAAAAGGCTAGAGAGAGCAACTGAAGACAAAGAGATGAGTCTATTAAAAGTGAGTGACAGATGATGGAAAGAAAACAAGTGAGTGAGAAGAGATGAGCTAGAATGACAAAGAAGGGTTCGGCAGAGAAAGGAAAGAGAGAGCAAAAGTAAAAATGTTAAAGAGGAGTTAAGAATTAGAATGAAAAAGTAAATAGGGAGATACTAAAAATGTTGAGAGACCTTTCAAATATTTATTACCTCCATATTTAGCTTCTTATCTTAACGGTGTGTATGGTGTACGTGAACACGTACAATGCTGGACTCGGGTGTGCTTACATCTGCCAAAGGGCCAGCAGCTGGACCCAGACTGGGGGTGTGGGTACCCCAGCCTGCAGAGTCCGCTACTGGAGCCACTGGGGTCTCTGTGCCACCCACTGGAGCAGGTGAGGGTCTTGGCTCCAGCCACTGGGCT
Source organism: Astur gentilis (assembly GCF_929443795.1). NCBI lineage: Eukaryota > Metazoa > Chordata > Aves > Accipitriformes > Accipitridae > Astur > Astur gentilis. The sequence continues at coordinate 30,090,312 of NC_064882.1, read as the reverse complement.
GGGAATGGTGCGTGTCCTGAAAACCAGCTACTAGGGGGTCCAACGTGAGCGAGGGGCTCAGTGCTGGGGGCTGGAGCGGGACCACAGGTCATGGCCTACGTGCCTGGTTCCGGCTGCTGGGGGGCGAGTGTCCAGGTCTGCCCCAAATCATGTGCGAGGGGTGCGTTGTAACATCCTTTAATAAGCATGTCTGTACTTTATAGAGAAAAGCCTTTTCATACTCATTAGGAGAATTAGAGCAAGACCAGAAAGAGATGCTTTTAAGGAATAATTTGTGAAGTATACCTTCTTAGTGTTCACACTATTATCCAATTATTCTGAGTGGAAATAATTAACCTGCAGTGCTCTAGGCTGTCACTGCAATGTGGTTTTTAAATTCTTTATATTAATTTAGTTCTTAGGAGAGATGTCTCACTGAGAGCTCACACAACTTTGACAAAATGGTGAAACGAAACCAGTGCACTTTTCAATTCTGCTGAACTAGCCCCAAGGGAGTCCGCTCTGACCTAGATTGTTCAGGAGTAGGTCACTTCCAAATCCACTTTCAAAGTCAACAGCAAATTTTCCAGAGTTCAGTAGGATTTGTCTGGAGCTTAAGTTCTATATTCCATACTTTGATTCCTAACATTTTTCTGCAAATTTTAGTGGTTTGCATAAAGCTCATTTTGATTTTGGGTGATGGTGATGTTGCACCACCTCTGTACAGAAGGCACCAAGCCTTTCTGAAACATTGATGGTTTTCAGTTGTTGAGCTGCCACTCTTGACATAAAGTACCCTACTTTCCATGACGATCTCTGTCCTGCTCCATAAAAATAACCTTTTTGAACAAGATGGAAAAGAGGCACAACAAAGTAATGAAGAATACACTTTTCTTTTTTGCAAAGAGATTTGAAGAAACAAAAAAATAGTGCCATTCATTAAATGCTTCATTAAAAATATTATAAAGAAATAGAAGAAAAGAGTATCAGTCCTTCCCGTTGATCAACTACCCTTAAAACCAAGTGTAACATGATGTTTACATTTACATTTCCTCGGTGCAGAGCTGAGCTATTATAAATTACTTAATTTCCTGCTAACAAAGTAGAAAGAGTAGTGTTTTATTTCAAAAGTGTTCTGGTTTCCTTAAGAGTGATGAAGCTACTCTTATAGCTTTTATAACTGTGTGTACAGTTCCAGCCTGAATGCCACTTCTAAGCACACAACAGATGACAGTCTTAGCAAGCACTAAGGTAATTAAAAATACGTAGTATGTGCATATGATGAATTTTAGAGGCTGGGTAAGTGTGACGGATTTGCGATTAGGCTGGCTAGAAGTAACAAATACATTCTTGTAAATCCCACCCTCTGTAAGGATCGGTGTGTAATTTGTTACACAAATGTTGTGCCAAAATGCAGAACTTCTACTCAATCTTCTAGTCCATCTTGACTACAGTTGCATTCTGAGACTATAATTAATCTCAGATAGGTTTAAGAATTAATGATCTGGATAGCACTGTTGAAATACTGTCAAATTTTTCACTAGTGTTCTAAAAGTTATAAATAAAGAAGCCACTTTGAAGCAACAAATTCTCCTTAGCAGTGGTGAATATGAGAACTTAACTGATAAAAATTTCACATACAGTTTAAAGGCTTATTAAAATTCAGGAATCACATGTTTGCAAATATGTAAAATACTAGGATACATTTGCACCATTTTGAAAGAATGTTTAAATAATTTACAAAGTACAAAAAATGCAAAATTTCTTCCTCTTAGTAAAACTAAGTCTGTGATTCAATGGCAGACGCCAGCTCCTTGTGCTGAGGGTCCCTGACCAGTCCTCGCTTCCCTGACACCGATTCTCATCACAGTATCACGCTGCTTGAGAACAGCCCTTTCCTTTGCAAACCTGGTTCTATTTCCTGATGCAGCTGACAGCACATCTCTGCAAATAATTTTGTCTGCATGCCTGGAACAGTGATGTATTTGGGTGGGAAGAGAATGAATGGTTAACCTGGGAAAGTGGGAGCTTCTTAGGCCTACGTTGCTGCTGAAGTACACATAGTGCTGAACCACGATCTTATTTTCTACTTCACAGAGCTGGGGAGAAGGTGCAGAATGATATTCAATATTGAAGGAAGACAAAAAATGCTTTCCCTGCTAATCCTTGCAAAAGAAAGAAGTTGAGATATTCCAAGCTATTTTCTGAGATTATAAATGGCATTTATTGTCAGCTTTGCTCATGAGTGTTTTGAAAGGCATCTATTCTATTTCAGCTGAAGGGTATCATGTATAGCAAACCCATGAAATTATTAACTAACAGCAGCCTGAAAAGTGTTAGATGATTATACACTGTCATAACAAAGAGATTTATCTAACACAAGCTATATGTAGGAAAAAAAAAAAAATCCAAAAATCTATTTCTGATAGTTTTTCTATGAATTACAACATTTAAAAGGCTAGTTAATTCACAGAGCATTATGAAGACAATTGGAGCACAGTCCTTTTGTTTTCATCAGCCAAAACTCCCAATAAAATTAGTTCCTTGAACAAGGAGATAGGAAATCTGGCTTACAAAGGAACTTTGAAACCTTTGCACAAAAACATTAGGAAAAAGATTTCAACCGATCACTGGCTTTCCATCCTGATGCTTTGCTAACCATTGCAAAGGACCTAAGGAAGGAATTACACTGAAACATTGAAGAAAGGTCACTTACTGAATAAGAGTTTAAACCTTTATTTTTTTTGGACAGATTTCTAAAGATGCTTTTCTCTATGAACCAACACTTGCATGCACAGGCACACACACAAACACTGACTGCAGCATGCTGATGCTGATTACAAGTCTTCCCTGCGGCGATTCAGGCTGCAAGATAAAATAAATAAACTGCTGCAACAGGTGGGGATGTTTCATTACATCCTCTTGGTTCTGTAACTATTAAAACATGTAGTTTTCTGTGGTTGCAGGGCTTTTCAGTTGCTAGTGCTCAATTTCTTCTCTTTTGCCTGTAGCTTCCATTTCTCCTTATAACTGTCATATTACAGTTCTCACTCGCTGTACATTTATTACATTCCTAGTATAGCGAGTACATCCTGCAGTCTGTTCAAAATCTGCAACTAAGATTTTCTTACCTTGACATAAATGTATCGCCCTGACATAAACTTGGCTTGCTGCTCTGTAGCCTGTATAAACATCTCTCTTAAACGTCCCTCCCCACGTCCCTCCTCCAGCAGCAATATTCCCTTCTTGCCTTATGGAAACTCCACAATCGAACTGCATCTAATTCATTGTCTAGTTACCTTAATATAAGGTTGCTGTCTGTCTTTGTTCCCCTGGTGATCTCAGCTTTTCATCACCCAGTTCTCTGAATTTCTAGCTGAGACTTTCACTCTTTCTACTCATATCACTGCATGCACAAGGAAATGAGAACTGGACTATGTTCTTCTTTAGTCATCCCTTTAAACTCTTCTATTTGTCTACTGATCTACAACTAGATTGAATTTTTACATAGAAACATGGAGAACTGTGAATGGCATTAATAAAGGCAATTAAAGAATGCACTGCTTTGTATTTTATTTGTCTTTTATTTCTGCTTTTATCAGTGGCACCTCATCTATCTACCGGTCGCTTAGGTCCCACTATGTGTGGAAGGACAAAGACATTAATTTATCTTTGCACAATACCTGCTGCAATAAATCCAGACTGGCTCTGATCCTTAGGCAATAATCTCACACAGAATGTTTATAAATAACAAAATATATTTTAAAAACTCAAAACAATTACGAGAAAGAACAAATGAAAGACTAGCGGCAGCTACTGAACAGGAAGAAGTGCTTTATTTTAACTTCAGCCAAAGAGCCTTTGCAGTGCTGTCATGAGCTACATGGAGCAAACTCTTATATTGAGCCTGACAGAGCTTTCAACTGTGAAGGAAGAACATGTGCTGGGACTGGTCCTAATCCTTGTGCTTTGAGTCAGTTGTTTCTAAACAAGTCGTAATTTGTTGAAGAGGATACTGTATCTCATTTTTCTCCTGCTTACTCCCTGTCTATCAGAAGAAATACATCTGACTTTTGAACTTGAGAGACCCTGGTATAAATCAGTTGTAACTTACTTGCAATACATAAAATCCCCAAGTCTTTTTCATTCCCTACTACTAAATGTTTTTCCATTTAGTGTTGAAAATTTTCAGTTAAACCACAGTAAAGTAACCATGTGCAATATAACACATATCAGCTTGTATTAAAAGGAGCAACCAAAGGAACGCCAATTTACAAGTGAATAAATGTGGGGGAGAGAGAGTAGGTAGGAAGATCACTGGGTATTGTAATGCTAGCACACAGGAAACAACAAGAAACAAGCTTCCAGTAGAGAAACCCCCTGCGCCAAAAGGTCCTATCACTAATGTGTTGCAAAGTCCCATTAGAGCAAGCGTTATTGATTTGGGAGTTCTTGCCAGGGCAAATCTGTTCAGTTCAGAGATTCCCCAAGGGTCCTGACAAACCACACTCTTGCCATACTACAAGAAATTGTCCTACTGGGTACTGTTTTTTTAGCAGGCCTAAAAGCAAGCAAATCCACTTGCTGTTTTCTTTTACAGAAAGCTCTGATAGTTGGGGTTTTTTTAGTTTTCTTTTCCAGACCACTTCCCCTGTTGGCTGCAATAAAATAAAATACCTTGGACTTTTTTATTATTCTAGTTTGACTATTGTCCTCATGCTGCTCTATTCTCTTCAGCCCATTCACACATGGATCTGGGGCACAGCTGGAAATGGTTGCCAAGGATAAACTGAAATTCCTCTTGAGTTCCTCAAGACTTCTCAAATTCTTCATTTCCCAGTGGAACACAAAGAAGCCACTTTTTAAAGAAAGTAGTAATTTCAGGTTGTTTCTTCATAGTGCTCACAACATGTCACTTCAGACTAGAAGCCACAGATAACTCTTTGAAGTGTGAAATATAGCGACTCAGCAATAACTCCCAGACAATGTAAGTAAGGCAGACACAATAAAGTAGGGAAACAACAAAACTCATTATGCATTCTTATACATACATGCACAAACCCAAATAGCACATCTGTCTAATGTCAGCTGCTAGAGAGAGGAGTCTTATGGTCTAAAATGCTTTCTGCAAAACTAAATGGGTTTCGATGCTCAGTTTAAAACCAAATGAGCAGATAGAGATATAACCATTGTCATACATGGATAAATATATGTAGTTACATAAATTCTCATAAAAATACTTATGTTATACTAAAAAATCCAGAATGATTAAATTTATTTTTTATTTTTACATTTTTAAGTAGTAGACTTTCTAATTAAGACACAAATAAATATTATATGTAGATATGCAAATCTGTAGTAATTTCTTAAAAAGAACCAAATAAAAAGAAAAGTTTATACAGCCCTTGGCATATAATTCTCACTTTATGTTTGAATAAAGCACTCAATTTTTCTGGTCTAAAGTAAATCCAAGCAGAAGAAGTAGTACTGCGTTTCTTATTATGTCCCTTAGCTGTTCATGCACAAAATAAAAAGTAATTTATTTCTAAGAAGGTTACGAGATGCTTAATAGCTAGGTGGAGAAAACCTCCTGATTGTTGTTTAAAGCTATGGAAGAGAGATGTGAGTAACAGCAAGCTGTTCAATTTGCAGTCCTTTTTGCTTGTGGAATTTAACTCCAAGAAATATCTGAACATAATAAATAGTTCATTGTAGGTCTTGTTTTACATAGAATATGGGACGATTTTAACTCAATGGAACAAATCCTTAATTCTGTTGAACAAAATCCACATTCAAGAAGATTTATAAGCCATTTGCTTCAGTGTTCTGTAGTGATAGACAGTCATCAAACTATGGTTAATTACCATTACTGTAGAGCGTGGAATATGTGAATGCCAATTCTTGTGTAAAAGTTCTGTAACTAGAACAGCACATAAGCAAATGTTTAACAATCCAAAGCCAAATCAGTAATACAAGCTTTTCTACTTTGTGACCCAATACAGAAAACGATAAAATAACAGGTATTATGGATCTATGTAAAGTAAAATGGATGAGATGTGTGTTTTAGAAATGAGTTAAAAGAAAAAGCAATGGTTTGGCAAACCAGAGCACAGGAATTGTACTATGGATAGCGTATGTAGGTTCTGAAAAGATACAGAGACAGCTTTGGAAGAGAAACACTAGAGCTAGTGTCAATTGTTAAAGATTAGGAAGCAGAATTAAAGCAATAAGATAACAGAGTGGGAAATTATTTGCATAGAATGTATCTTTCATTTATAGTCTTGAACATGTATTGTCAAAATTATATAGATCAGAATTTTTAATACAGGGCACTACCGATACTTACATGAGGACCAATAATTCTCACTTTGTCTAACAGGAATTAAAAGAGTAATGATAGCAACTCGGTGACGTAGTATATACTGAAAGAAGTAGTAGCAAGGGAAGGGTCCAATTTTAATTCCTTCTAAAAAGCCTATACACATCCAATTAATTTAATTTTATTCACAGACAGTACAAATTTAAAAGAGAAATCCAGAATTAATCAGAAGTCCTTGCCTCTAATATGGAAGAATGCTCTTGATTCAGCCAGTAATTTTCCAACTACAGCATTTCTGCAAAAGTTTCCATACCTTTTTGTAACAGGCTGCAACAGAACAGCTTTTCTATCTGGCTGGCTTTATTCACTTTTAAAGAAAAGAACCCTCCTAAGTATTTCTTTTGAATGAAAAAAAAAATTATATTAAAATGGGCATAAAAACACCAGCTGGTATTTTCTAAAGAATGCATAATGCAACAGTTTTCAAATGTCTACTAGGAGATAGCGAACAAAGTGTTGCTGGTGACCTATAGAACTAGGACACAGGGGAAACTGACAGAAATTAGATTTGTTTTAAAAGGAACAGGAATTGTCTCAGAGATTATTTCTGATATGAGTTTCTAATGATGATTTTTGTGATTTACGTGTACATTCTTTTATTAAGAAAAAAAATCATCTCTCCGATGGTTCTGGTGTCCTCAGAAATAAGAAAAAACCAATAAAAATAGTGACGCAAAACACAGAGTAAGCATTCTGAAATAGTAATATATTATTTTCAACAAAACAAGCAGGACTTTTTATACATAAGTATGATTTTTTTAATTGATGCTGCCACTCTAAATGTAGGGTGTTACACCAGGAGTTTTTTGCATGAAAGTCTGATCCCGAGTAGGACAGAAACCTCCCAGAAAATGCCTGTTTTGCTGACTTGTGTCACAAGGAGGCTTATTACGCAGCTCAGAAAAGTAGAGTAGCACTCTTTCTTTTCGTTTTTTTTTTTTTTACCCCAGATCACTTCAGATTAGGGAAAACACATTTAGGGGAATTGGCACTCTGGACAGTCAAACCCATTTGAGTGGCTGCACTCCACTGGACAAGTCAGGCTTGTATCATTCTGTCTGCAATTACCTGTAAAGGAAATCTGAGTCCTGAAAGTTCAGGAAATTACTGAGGTTTAGGAAGTGGGCCATCTGTAAGAATTTCCTTTGAGATACCTTCTCCTAGTTAAAGAGCTTGAACTGACTGAGAAAAAAAGATACCTAATAAACATCTTATGGCAATCTTTTTGGTAGCTGTTTGGAATAAATAATCAAGGATAGCTATATCAGTGCTAACTAATTAAGTTTTGGGGTTTTTTGTGTTTTTTGTTTTTTTTTTTTTAAATTCTGTAGATATTTGATATTACTTTCCCCTGAGTAATTTAACAAGGGTTTGGTTTTTTTCAGTGTCACTCCTATTTAAAATTACTGATTTTTTTTTTTTTTTTTTTTTTTTTTTACACTCTTTAATCCTTGTAACTGAAAACTGTAATGCTTTTGCCATATATAGCACTAGTATTGGACAACTTCACATACTTGTGAGCTAAATTAAAAAAAAAAAAAAAAAAAAAAAAAAAAAAAAAAAGGAGAGAACAGGATAAGGAGCATTGAGAAAGCAGCCTGATCACTGATCGGTCAGTGTTTCAGAATCAATAACCAATTTACTACAGCACTTTATTACGGTATAGCTTAATGAGTTCTTGAGATCAAACCTGGTTATTTTTCAAGGTGCAATATACCCCAAATTAACATCTACCATTTTTCTTTCTTTCCTTGAGTAACCAGTAACACAGCCATTACAGCAGTTAATTCAGAAATAAAATCTCATTACTCAAGGATATATATAAGGATATATATCCTTAGACATGTTAGCAAAATAATATTGAAACTGTTTACACTAATGTGGTTTATTATTGAGACTGAGCTAATAGATCTGGGAGGACAATAATCTCCACAGAGTGACAAATGGCTGTGAGAAAGCTGTGGATAATAATCACTCCTGCTGGCAAAGCAGTAGCTGGAAGTGATTAAGCCTTTAGGGTCCTACTGATGTCAGGGTTGTTACAGTTTCTTTTGTCAGGCAGGAAAACTATCTGATAAAATTAAAATAAATACCTATCATTAGCAGATGGAATACATGTACCAAAATAAACAAGTGTTTACATATATATATATATATACACACACAGAAAATTCATTCCTAATTGCTCTTCCATTCTGAGTCAGGCATTGTTTGAAACCACCCTGTTCAAAAGAATTTTATCTCTTAATCATGGTTGCAGGGAAGACATATCCAAGAAAAGAAAGCATATTTTCAAACAAAACCTTTGTTCCTATGGTGTTTCTAAGTTGGAATGTTATTTTTCTGCTTGTGATTTTTATTATATTCTTCAAAATATTATTAAGAATACACACCCAGGGAATTGATCATCACCATCACAGGCTTGTCCAAAATTTATTTATTATTGTTAAACATTCCTTACACAAATTTGTGGGACTAACATATTTCATTTGACATTTTCAGCTCATCCCCTCAGACAACAATGCTACTAAACAAGATGCTGCACCACTTTTATCAAAACCCCTCCTAAACTGTGTTTAGCATACAGTACCCACTAAGTGAATTCATAATAATAGCAAAAGAAACATATTATTTTCTTCCCTCAAATTCCTAGTTAATACCTTCTAGACGATGAGCTTTTTCAGATTTGCAGAAACTTTATCTTTCTGCCTTATATACTGCAGGGCACGTTAAAGCTGAATAAATGAAATCCTAACAACTGCTTAGTTAAAATGATCTTCACTGGAAAATGGGTGTTTAAAAGGGCTCCTCCATTCTTAAAGGGCTTCTTTAAGAGATGATTCCAACCAACAAATTGTATTTCAAAGAAATGTCAGTAATTCTTTCAAAACAATAACGTGAGGAAGAAAATTCTGTCCAAGCTTAGCCTAACGATCAGGCTTACACCTCTTGGATGACACATTTGAGACCTGTTACAGCAGAAGTTCAAGCTTCTTAAGATAATCTTCCGAAATATTGTTAGAATTTGTTGAAACCTGTAGCGTGAAGTTTGTAAGACTGGTTCAGCAACCTTCTGACCTTACTGAAGAACCATGCAAGAGTAAATCAAAGCCTGCAAGAAGCACACAGCTCCTACCCCTACAAAGTTCTCACACAAAAGCAGTAATTGCAGGAGCATAAAGCCAACAGCAACAACAGCAGGAGAACAAATAAAAGATTTGGGCAGTTACTGCCAATACGAAAAAAAAGATAAACCAGGGAGTTCAGAGTTTCTCTTTAGCATTAGGGTTCTGCAGAGCACATTCACATTCTTCACAAAAATAGCCCAATATTCTTCTTCAGGTTGTTGTAATTCTACTCTATCAAAACAGCTGGGCTGCCCTAAGACACTTCAGGATAAATCTGTTTGAAAAGTTCAGATTTGGACAGACGTGGGCCTAAGCAAGACAGAAAGTAAAGGAGCAGCAGCCTTGTGCCTTCATGGAAGTGCCTTGAATTGAAAAAAAAATCAGTTCCGAATTAAACCTTCTGAGGATGTTCATCATTTTGCGTACTAGAATTGTTTAACTGAGGAATGTTTCTGCAGATTAAATGGAACTAGGAATCTAATGATATTTTAAGAGTTAAAGAAGATGTGGCTTTATAGGCTAAAAGCTATGCTGAATTATTAGCTGGACCCTTCATGAAGAACTTAGAGAAATTAATTAACTTAAGGAAAATTATGTCAAGGATGCAGAGAATGTGATCATACTTTCTCCATCAAGAAGTAAACAAATCCTTGAATTTTATAAATTCAATCTTATACAAGACAGAATTATTATCTAGCATGACTCCCTGCTACAATTACTAGTAGAAAGAGTGGCAATGTCAGAAGTTTACAACAGGTTTAATTGCAAGCACAATGACATTCTCACAGCTAATATACTGAATGACAAAAACATGATTTATTTATGATAAAATCATATTATAAATTCTGATCAAAGTAAGACTTTAAGGACTGTTAATTTACTGGGGTGGTGAGTATTCTGGGCATTAAATCAGTAAAGCCTTGAAGAATATAGGTTTTGCTGGACTGGGGGCAGAATGCGCATCCCCCTTGAGAATTAAGTCATGGGTTGATGATGAGATCTCACCTTCCTTTTGACCTTAAGAACAAAAAGTCATCAGGAAAAATATTCTGGAAACTTAGACCAGTTAGTCATTTTATTCTCTGCTCCCGATGAACTGAGCCTTACTCTTTATCTGTCCATGTTTCTAGAGAAAGACAGTGAAATCCACTGCTAGAGATTCTGGTGTTATTCAAATTCTTAGTTCTTTATTGTATTTTAAATATTAAAAACCCCAAACAGGTCAGAGGACCTGTTGTAAGAAATTTTATCAGTTCTAATGAAAGAAATACAAGTAGCATAGTAGAGTAGCTACTAGAGCTGTTACGTCTTTCCAGATCCCGAATCCAGATGCAGATTTGTTGAGCTATCTGGAAGGCTAGCCTCCTCCTCATTTTTTGCTGGCTACTTGGAATATACACTGTGTTGTGATGACAGAGAAATTTCCAATCTAACATCTTCCTTATGAAAGCTGCAGTCCAATATTCAAAACTGCCTGCAGCTGTGTTTTGTTCAGTAACACCTACTGTGCAAAGAGAAACACAGGAAAAAAAAGGGGTTTTACCTTTTTTTCACTTTACTAACAGTTACAGCCAAAAGCAAGAGAAGAAAAAACTCTATGCTGTACGATATATGCATACATTTGAAGCACTGGACTGCTTAAACTTGAAAGACTCATGCACTCTTGGAAGATCTTCTGTGACTACCTAAAACACAGCTTCTTTGCACAGAGAGAATATCAAATTAGCCTAAATTATTTCATTAAAAATGTCAAAAATGGGATTCTAATAGACTTCGAATCCTCTATAAAAATTTTTGTCTTTTAGATCCCTGTTGGGTGTTTTTGATCACATTTCTTTCTGTACTCCAATAAGAATCACACTAATCATCTGAAATGAAAATGTGCCCCAGGGAACATTTGATTAAAAGGTATAATATTGAGGAACAATGACTCATTGGTAATCATAAATTTATAATACTGATGGCAGATGAAATTGTATCATTTTCCAGCAAGAAATATACTCTCCAAGATCAGGTGAATTTGAAGTCATTCCTAACATTGAATTATATAGGCAGAAAATATATGCAAGTGCAAATGGAAGTGACCTTTAGTCTGATTGACTATCACATCCTATTACGCATAGGCGTTTATAGCGACTGAGGCATCTTCAGTGACTTAATAGATTAACATCACTTGGGTATCACTATTGCATATCATTGTCTGTGTAACACAAATGAGTGGAATTACTTATAGCAATTAGAAGTGGCATAAATAACGTGAGAGGCAGACACTGGGCAGATAAAAACCATTGTAGTTACAATGAAGTCACTAAGGCTATGTGGGTTTGGATTTGGTTGCTAAAATGCAATTATATTACAGAACTGGACCTGTATTATAGCACTCATAAGCAGGGGGTAAAAAGGGGAATAAAAAGAACATTCCAAGATGCATAAAATAACATTTTCATATTAGAAATTTGGCTTTAGCTACTGAAATATGCTAACCAGAAAGATTTTTTTTGCAAGTCATTTAACATTACTTATAAGATAAAACATTTGCATTTTTGTGCAAATAACAATGCAGGCATTTTGTTTGAGTACTTCAGCTGAAAAATATTGATGGAGCAAAACTGCAAAAAAAAAAAAAAAGACTAATATTCACATCAAGTCATTAATATTGTAAATAATTTGAGATGAGCTTACTGATGATATGAAAAGCAGGGAAAAAACATGTAACTGCCTATATGGCATAAACAGCTGATCTTGCTATGATTAGAAGGCTTTGCTGCCCAAAATTTACATCTACTCCAGATGATCACATCCCAATGCCAGTAAGTTACATGAAATAACTGCACAGATACTAAAACTAAAATAACTGTTCTAACAATTGTTTGGAAACAACTGGAAGCACTGGAGACAGGATTAGAATACAAAGAGATTTGCACAAATCAGAAAAAATAACTTTAAACCGTCAAGAATACAATGCAGTCAAGACAAGTGCAAAGTGCTCTCTGAAGAAAGAATGACTTGACAAAATTAGAAAAGCTTCAGATACAGGTTTATGTCAGTGTCAGGGAACCGTTTTTCAAGGACACAGACCTGTAGAAGTGAGTTTACAGATGAGTATCAGGAAAAGTTCATGAAGTTCAATGAGGCCAAGTGCAAGGTCCTACACAAGGGTCTGGGCAATCCAAAGCACAAATACAGGCTGGGCAATGAGTGGATTGACAGCAGCCATGTGAAGGATGACTTGGGGGTATTAATGGATGAAAAACTGAATATGAGCCAGCAATGTGCACTCACAGCCCAGAAAGCTAACCATATATATCCTAGGCTGCATCAAAAGGAGCATGACCAGCAGGTCGAGGGAGGTGATTGTCCCCCTCTACTCTGCTCTCGTGAGACCCCACCTGCAGTACTGCGTTCAGCTCTGGGGCCCCAACATAAGAAGGACATGGACCTGTTGGAGTCCAGAGAAGGGCCACAAAGATGATCAGAGGGCTGGAGCACCTCTCCTATGAAGACAGGCTGAGAGAGTTGGGGTTGTTCAGCCTGCAGAAGAGAAGGCTCCGGGGAGACCTTAGAGCAGCCTTCCAGTACCTAAAGGGGGCCTGCAGGAAATCCAGGGAGGGACTTTTGACAAGGGCATGCAGTGATAGGACGAGGGGTAATGGCTTTAAAGTGAAAGAAGGTAGATTTAGATTAGATGTAAGGAAGAAGTTCTTCCCTCTGAGGGTGGCGAGGCACTGGAACAGGTCGCCCAGAGAGGCTGTGGATGCCCCATCCCTGGCGGTGTTCAAGGCCAGGTTGGATGGGCCTTTGAGCAGCCTGGTCTAGTGGAAGGTGTCCCTGCCGATGGTGGGAGGGTGGAACTAGATGATCTTTAAGGTCCCTTCCAACCCAAGCCATTCATTAGAATCGTAGAAAAGGACTCTAAGAGAAACAACTTGAAAAAGCAGGGGGTTTTGGTCTAAGGAGGGTAAGACTGAAGGGAAATAATATGACAGTCTTCACTCACTGCAAAGTTGTCAAAAAAGGGGAAAAAATTCTCTAATGTTTCTTGGGTAACAGAAAGTAATAAGCTTAAGCTTCAGAAAAGATTTATTATAAGGTTTTTTTTTAAAATCATCCTAATATAATCACTCAGTTTTTCTAGGCTTGTTGTGGGCTTATCATTGCTTTAGTTGTTTGTCAGAAATGGCTCAATCCTTAGAGCTAGGCAACAGACTAAATGACGACCTTAACAGCTTTGGTTTTATGTTTCTGTGAAAAATGACAATGCCCTAAGAAGAGCAAATGACCCCTCATAAATTATAAATCTCTTTCTCTAAGTACAGCCTATCAAGGATCTTCAGTTAGGTCAAATGTGGCTTTGGATTGCTAAGTATTTCAGGGAGGCATTGTGCATCTACCTCAGTCTGTGATACATTAGCATAGCCATTGATAAAAACAAACTAACAAATCATACCAGTAACCCTGGTTCTGAAGAGGCTGGTATAGTGCTGGTATAGTGCGAGTGAGCTCCCAACAAAACATGTACACAAGTTCCTGATGATGGGCTCTGTCCATCTTCTTCGCCTCCACATATTTGGATAATGGGTGATTCTGACTATTTAGTATTCCAGTAAGTTTGTCATTAGTAAACATTTATCAAAAATATTTTATCAAGTGAATAAAGGAATATAATGGTATATAACATAGATTTAAAGAACATACCAAGATTTCTAATTTTACAAACACACAGAACTAATGAATCATGGCAACCTTCACCTACACCAGATACTTTATTACCTGAACCTAATCTGACTAATGCTTGCTTAAAGATCCTGTCACTAACAGCTGCCTATGAAATCAAAGTCTATCTGGTTTTCTTTGTCATTTGGTGGTCTTTCTAATCAGCATCAGAAAAAAAAAAAAATTACTAATGACCCAAATAAAGACAGAAAAGATGCATTTTAGTAAATATATTTTAAAAGTCTGTATACTGTTTTCTTCAATATGTATTTCTGTGCCTCTGTGAAGAATAACCACTTAGGAAACAGAATTGCCTTTAAGTCTAATGAAACGAAAGATCTGTATGCAAGATCAAGTGCACAGTTTCAATTATTAAAACAACGTTCCTTCTGGCTTGTAGGAACATTAGTGCCACCTCCTCCAGGGTAAAAGATGGAGAAAGCAGTTATTTACTCGTGTTTGAGTTTTGTAATGTTTCTCTTCAGCACTTAGAAAACCTAATTTCCTGTGAACAGGGTATGTGTTATCATCCATCACAACCCTTTTGTGCTGGCTCCTTACTAATACTGCTCATAGCAGCTTGGACTGATGACTGTGGTCTTTTCTAAGTACAGATGCTTGGACCCAAATCAAAATAGATAGTAGTCAAACAATATGTGTTAGGGCAGTACCAGCAACACACAGCAAGCTTTCTCTTCTCAGTTCCTCTCTAATGAAAGATCTTTATCTAATTTGTAGTGTTCCTGGAGTATAACCCTACTGCTGTCACCAGACTGTATTATTAGTAATTTAACAGAACTGAAAGCTGAATGAAAGCAGCTGTCAATCGAATTCTAAAATTAACCTGTTATTTGATTTTTTGGTGTCATACAGTGGGAAGCATATACAAGTAATTTTGGGTATATAGGAGGAAGACATAGTATTTTTGCACGTCTTTCTATATATCTCTTGTAACTCAAAACCATTTTTTTGATACTGACATCTGTGCCCTGAATAATTAGCAGCACACAAGCAAACCTGAGATATATGAAAAGTTTAAGTACAAAATGTATGCAAATCCGGTCAATTCTGCTTAGTTTTGAAAGATGAGCCAAATTGCACAGCAAGTTAATTGCATCAAAAAGCTATTCAAATAAATTTTAGGTACTGCTATTACTTACAAGTTGGCAGAATAATACGCTGCTTTCAGAGAGCAGAAGATAATATGCAATCTTGCTTTTGTTTTGTTTTGGGGTTTTTTTTGCAGCTCTTTGAAAACATTATTACAGTAAAAGTTACAAAATGCTTTTTAAGACCGATTAGGTACAAAATGCAAATTGTATTAGTAAAGAATTTTTTGATTGAAGGTTTCAGCAAGAGTGTCTGAAAGCTGGACAACTACCATGCTGTTAGCCAGAGAAGGTTTTTCAGAACCTGGGATAATTTTTTTATACGGGTAAGAGACTTACATTTCTCAAACTGATGATCTTAGAGGTTTGAGTTCTGAGCAAAGAGCTACTTGGAGATGGCTAATAACAAAGCTCCCGGCAGGGTATTTGCATAGATACTTCTGACTTGTCTGGAATACAAGTACTTTATGTCCCATTAAATCATTGGTATAATACACTTAATGTTCTTTGTACTTGAAAAGCAATCATTGTCATAGTAATTGATATAAGACAGTATGTTTGAGATGTTACAAGGAATAAGTTTATCAAGATTCTCAAGCACAAGACAAGGAGAAAACCAGACTCTGCGAGGACAGAATACAATACTTCTCACTGCATTCAGCCTTCTGTGCGTTTAAGTCAGGCCCCTAACAACAGATTATAGATGGGGCTTCATATAATATTTGCAGTGATTTCAGCAAAGCTCTAGATCTGATTGCTGGGTCCTTAAAACTTTTGGAGTGTCGTCTTAGTCTTCTTTTATGCAGCTCAGCTTTGCAAATGTTCATGTCAGCCTTGTGAGTGGCACTGGTTCCTTCTCAAATGTCTGAAGCAATAGTGGCTTCAGATGGCGAGATGGAGTGGAGTGGTACAGAGGTCATGCTCACAGAGGTAATTTTACTGTGGTGTCAAAGTTAAGAAATTGAGCATGGGAATGGTATCAGGGAGGAAAACCTTAGCAAAGCTTATCCTGTCACAGAAAAATGGTATTTTCATATCTGTTCCCTTATGCACTTTTACAGCAAAGAAGATATCTAAGTCCATTTCTTATATTTAATTTCTTCAATGTATTATTATACTTATTATATATAACTGAAATCAAAATAGCCAGATACGCCACACTCTTTCCTACACCAGAAGTTTCCTTTTACTTAAAACATAATGTCATAAAATTGTCCCATCAAAGTGAAAAGCAAATATCGATTGTATTCTTCCATCTCAAGTTGACAAGGAAACAAAATTATTTTCTTCTCAGCCTGCCATACTGTATAGCACAAATGTAATACAATGGGTGATCACCATTAGGTGGGCTTTCAAGCAATACAGCTGTATTCAAACCTTTTTTTTTAACTCTGGGAAGAGCCAGAATTGTGTATCTTGTGTGATATACAGGCTTGAGCTGGTGGCTATTAACAGAAAATGTCATTTGTTCTAGTCCTCAGTGGCACTGTAAAAATTGATGTGAATTATAAAACAAGATGAGTGGTTTAACAGAGGGCTAACTTTAGAGAAGATTCTTGCAATTTTATTGTCATTTTCTAGACTTTACTCCAGAATTTCATGTCTCTGGATGGATTCTCATACTCACAAAAAAGGCTGATGAACTGAAACCCAACAATGTTTATATAATTTCTTCCCAAAGACGACTTTCCAGCAGTCCTAACTGGTATCCTGTGGAAGCTGTTGACTGTTGAAATGAGGTATAGCATCAACCAATGTTGATTCGCAGGGACAGAGTTCAGAACAGAAATTTCTTATTCATAGAAATAAGTGGCTTGTACTCCCCTGATAACATAAAAGATTTGAAGACCGTGAAAATCTTTGATTCATGGTGTCCATGAACTAACTAATGTACCATTGAGAGTTGCAGGCAGCTTTTAAAACTAACGCAGATGAGTAGAAATACAATGGGAAAACAACAAAGAAAATTAATTTGTCTCTTCATTTTTGTCAATATATTTGTTGTATGTATTTAATTTTCTGAGGAAAATATCTTATCTGGTAAATTACAAATGGACCAACAAAAGCAAACATAGTGAGAATTAAAAAATTCTTTAAAATTTGACTGTAGCCCTAAAGTGATAAATTTCTTGAATCAACATGTCTCTGCAACTTCAAGCTTTTCAGAGCTCTGAGATAATTAAGACAACTCTCTGTTCCTTTAGAAGGAATAATATTTCTTGAGAAAAAAATAATTTCACCTACAATATGGCCCTTGCGATCTAAGTAATCATAAATCATCTGGGCAGTAAATATGCAGAAACAAAGCAAAACAAAACAAAATATTGCAAACCAGCCTCTGTGGGAGCTGTATGATGTGCATTAAAATTTTACTATCAAAAATCACTCCTGGTGTGTTACACAAAATGGACACCCGAAGAAGATGAGGCATTCAGAATTGAAAAGCACTAAAACCATTCACCCCTAAGTCTCTGCTTCTCTGCATACAAAGCAAACTACTGTACTTATCAGCTGAAATGCACAGGGCTTGAGCTATTTTCAGGCACAGATTGATTACATAAATTATTGTCATCCTTATTTTACAATTTTGAGAACTAAACAACAGAAATTATAAATCTCAATTTTAAAGGAAAACTTAACTGAATGGAAGAAATTTGTGTATTTCATGAGTTTCACACTATATCCAGTCCATGAATTCTCGTAACTTTAAATAGCTAATAGACACATTGTTCAGGCATAGTTAGGTGCATTGAGATTTGGGTGGCAGCCCATGTATTTGCTTCAAATATCAAATCAATTGCATGTTTTTTTTTTCCAGCAGGCTAGAAAATATGAATAGCTTAAGTGTTAATAAAAAAGCTACAGGTGCATGGATTTGGTCAACTAACAGTCCTAAGAAGTTCTGGCATAAAAAACACCTGCGGCACTGTCACTAATGGCTGTTGCTATGGAAACACGAAAAAGAAAGGGGAGCAAATTTGGAGGATAAAAATAGATGAAAGCCATATATGTGACTGCCATGCTGTCGTTATCATCTTGGTAGTTTACAGCCACGTTTATAACAATAACAACATGCCAGGATGTTTCTGAGATCTGCAGGTGGAAGCAATCCTCTCTTTCTTTCTTTGTTCTTAAGGTTGCTTTCTTGTCAGGCACAAAAGATGAACACATCAGTTTTACTGGAGCCCACAAAGGTCATCCAAGAAAAGAACAACTCAGTATGTGAGGAAGGGGGTATGTGATGCTTTGCTCTATTTGTTTTTATTAGCAGTATTAAGACATTTAACCAGTAAAAAAATATTCTTTACAGTTTACTTAGAAATACTGCACTCACTCAACAACTAGCTTACTCAACTGAGTTTCTCCAACTTCCTTCTTACCTAGAAATTATCACAGTTTAACAGAGAGCCCTGTCTATCAGGGATGTTTAGTTATATTTATTTCCCTTCTTATCTGCCCTTCACAAATTTTTGCTACAGTAATTCTTTCACCTCTTTTAATGGTCAAATTTCTCTCTTTCACAGATATTCACATCAATACCAAATATTGCTACTGGTACAAGGTACAATACCCTTGTTCCAAACATTAATACCAAAATAACACGGGTTTCATAAAAGACTTTGGCACAATAAGCAGGAATGGGCTAAATATCTTAATAGCAGGAAAGGTGCACTGGACAAAGAATCTCCTTATTTTGAAATGACAGAGAAAGTAAAGATCCACATGTATTATTTCAGTATACAATAGCCATCAACTACCAAACCAAAGTGGCCACAACAAAGATGCTTAAAATGCTTCAAAGACAGTTTTTCCATTACTGCTAGGAAACACTGAGTCTTTGGCATTTGGGAGACACACTCAGTAATACCATGCAAGATTTTGCTCAATCATGTTTATGAAAGATGAACTGAAGTTGGAATAGATGAAGACAAAAATTCCCAGGATGACTTGAAGCTTGTTCAGCTTAGTGAATGCAATGCCAAGAAAGGATACAGCTCTTGCCTGCAAATATAACAAAAATGCAAACTTGAGAACTGGAAATAACGCTATTTAATCCAAAGAATAATATTGGCACAAATGGGTATGAAATGACTGCAAATACTCTTAAGCTGGAAACTAACATAAGATTTTCAGCTACCATGAACCTGGAGTCCTTCAATAGCACTAGTAGGGGCAAGAACATACCTAGCTTCAAGGTAATGCTTGATTAAACAGCAGAAAAGATTATATGGCTGTTACCTTTGAGTCTATGGGATTCAGTGACAAAGGATATATCCATTTTTTTATTCCTACTTGTATTTAGTTTAAGTGGCAAGGTTTTTGTAGCAGCAGGGGGGCTGCAGGGCCCCCTCTGCAGTGCAGAGACCCCCACGTCAGAGCAGGAGGATATTTCCTGCAGTAAGCTGCAGCTGCAGATCATGGGAAGGACCCACGCTGGTGGAGGGCAAAAGTGTGAGGAGGAAGGAGCGACAAAATCTCTCCTCTACTATCCCTCTCTGCAAAACACCAGATCAGAAAATACCTTTTACAACTTGCACACATGTTCATCAGATGATATCTGATACCTTTCTCAGATAATCAAAGATCACCTGTGGCAACACTCAAAATTGTTCAAAAATACTTTCATGTAAATAAGGATAATTGAAGCTTGACTGCCCTTTGTTAGCTCTTTTTCTAAAATGGAGGTAGAAAATGGAATGGAAATGGAGTTTTCAGTCTGACACAGATACAAGTACAGAGTTTGTATTCTCAAAGTGAACTCAGAAATTATACATAGGGATATTCCCTAAATCACCATAGTAATTATTGTGACCTAGAACAAGTACCTTCATTTTAAAGTCATTTTAATTATGAACTTTGGTGAATTGCAGAGGTTTGGGAGAGAAACTGGGGCAAGGCTTTACCATATCTCCGGTGCAATGCAGGCGCTCCAGAAGAGTTCTGGGAAGGAAGCCTCTGTGAGATCTTTAACTAAGAGTTTTAGGGGTTAAAATACTCGTGTGAAGTGATACCATTTAAATATATTTCTGGGTATATAGAGTTCTAAGAAAATACCAGAAAAAGTGAACAGCAAACAACAAAGGATTTGAGCTTTTTTGTGACTATTCTTATTTATATTTAATAAATTTGCACACCTTTTTTCCACTAGCTGTTTTTGACAGCTGTATGTACACTGCGACTACATTTCAGTCAAAAATGCATATGCTATACTCAGCCTTTAGCCTTTTGATTGCTTGTTAACTGATCTGACAGTTTAAGAGGAACTCTGGCTATTTCTTTGGACAGAAATTAGACTTTGAAGCTGTAGCTTTCCTGTTATAATTGACAACTTGTTCATCTAAACAGTTTTTCCTTTTAGCTAGGGAAAATACTTCAAATGCCTGTTAGGAAAAGGCACATGATGTAAACCTGTTGAAAAGATAATAAAGACTGTGTCCCTTAGACACATCCCACATTACATTTAACTAACATTGAGTTTATTTTTCTGCAATTAATATGAACAGTTTAGCTTAGTGGTTGTGTTAGTAATGAATGAACTCCTTAGTAAAAGAAGTCCTCAAGAGTTACAGTTCAGTTCTGACATTTTTTTGGGGTTCAGCACCCCACTCTATCTCTTGCATTAGTGGTAATATGAAGCATGTCTACCTACCAAAGACAGATGTGCTCCTATCTGTCCTCATTTGGGGAGGCTTTCTGTTCAAATCCTTACACTATTAAAAAAAGAGATAACGATCTCATATTTCCTTGAACATATAATGTAGTAAAACATGCACATGCATATTTACCAAAGAACCAGTGACTCACAGTAACACATTACACATTACTCCTACGTCCGTAATCTCAGCTTCATACAGCAAGCATAAGATACTGCTTAATTACACAGCTCAACTTCCCATCCTCTCTTCCCATTGTCATTACTTCCTATTCCAGCTTGACATAGGTTTTCTCCCAGTTTTTGTTGTACCATCTACTTTGATGTTTCAGATTCAGTTGTGCTTCAGGCACTGTCTGAAAAGCTTCTGTCCCAATAAACCATACACTCAGAATAATTCTGCTCTTTACCAGTCAGATGTAAATGGAGCACCATACAAACTACAGGGAATCTGCTCTGCTCTGGCATCAGGACATAAGCCGCAGAAACACATAAAACAGACATAAAGAAAAATCTACAAAGCATAACAGATGTGCCAGAAATGACACTAATACAGAATACTCTTGATTGCTTCTGTGACCAGTAGGAACTGGTATCCCAAGCACTGGGAAATAAAGGTTAAATTCCTTACGTTGTCACGGACTTTGAAAATGGTCTTGGTGAATTGTAACTTATTATGTCTTATAATGTATATACATAAGAATAATAAACCACACTCCATTTGTCTGCTGTACCTATCTTTTTAAAGCAAGGATTGCAGAGATGAACACATTGGAAAATCAAGTCAGTAGGCACCTGCCAGTCAATGGAAATACCAATAAATCCAGTGAGGATCTCAGAATGAAAGACAGCAGGAGGAGAACAAAATATAAGCAAAAAAAAATTCTATAACTACATTTTACTGAGGAATGCAGTTAACTTGGTATATGTATTTTAAAGTCCCAAATGGTGCACACAATTGCACACATAGCTCAGTAAAGAAGTCAAGAGAGACAATATTTGCAATTTTCTTCTTGGGAGGAGGGTATAGAACTGGCAGTAGAAATCTGCCTCATGTTTTGTTCCTACCACCCCCTGGAACCTGGTGTACATCCTTAGCAATTTAACAGGTTATTAGAATTTATGTGAGCCCTATGTATCCTTACCACTATACTAGCAGAAAAAAATTCCCAAACAAAAAAAAACCCCAAATCCCCCCATCTTCTAAAGCCAGCAGAAAACTAGAATATTGCTGATCTGACAGTAGACAAAGTTGGCATGAGATAAAAAAGAGAAATTTGAAATGACAATTCCTATTAGACTAAGATAGAACAAAAATGAAATCGCTCACAGACATAAAATGAAATGACTGAGATAATTTAAAGCAAGAGTTCAGAGATGTGTGAAGAAATTAAAACACAGCTGCTGAAGGTTTCTCAGTGGCCACAGATAAAATTCTTATTAATTCAGC
Organism: Astur gentilis; assembly: GCF_929443795.1. Lineage (NCBI taxonomy): Eukaryota > Metazoa > Chordata > Aves > Accipitriformes > Accipitridae > Astur > Astur gentilis. Next base: position 30,067,901 of record NC_064882.1, on the reverse strand, counting down.
AATATCTGAGAAGGCTGTCAATCTATAAAACTCGCCGACACAACTACCAGAGATCAAAGGAAGGACCAGTAACATGGACCACAGTTTCCACTGTATTGAGTCAGGAAGACTTCAGACACCTTCAAGTTTAAAAGAGATGACCAGAAGGAAGAGCCTTGGGAACATATGTTTAGATGGAAACAGAAAGTTGAAGTTTATGGTAGAAGAGGGAAGGCATTTCTGTGCCAGAAATGGAGAACATACTAGGCTTTACCAATAACTTTATCTCTAATTTTAACTCATAGAGGTTCAGAGGGGGAGCGTTCACCTCATGTTACAGAACAGGGGTAGAGAGGGGAAGATTTATGTCAATGTTTTAGTACAAAGGTTTGTTTAAATTTATGGATAAATGTATGAATAAACAATAAAATCAGCCCAACAGGAAAAGTGACACAACCTATGCAAGTAGAGATGATAAATTCCATATTATTATTGCATCATTACATATGGTAGTATCAAGAAGTCCTGAACCTAACAGATATTAAGATTAATAGAATATTCTGTAATAAACCGTTAAAGAAACTGTGTTTTCCAGAGAACCAGGCAAAATATTGAAAATACTTTACATTGTCAGTTATTTCACTTTTAAATAGAACAAGAAATATAGCTGATGCTCAGTGAAAGATAGATTTAACAAGTCTGAAAAGTAGATGTGACCTGCAAATCCTTATGGTGACCAATCTGAAATTTTGTGAGAATATAGTACTGTAATATCTCTTGACAGGCAGCTGAACAGGAAGTATTGCAAAAGGCCAAGGCTACTAACTAAATACTGATATCAAAGCACATTTTTATGTTCTTAAAAGTACATATTGCCATGTGGAAGAGGACCTGTGTAAATGATAGGAAACACATGATAAGATCTGATAAAATTTTAGTAATGGCTTTTGGAATATGTAATCAATTTGCCAGAGTAATGGGATACAATTTTAGCATGGTGTGCTGAAAAATGGTAAAAAAAGAAAAAAAAAGCTTAGGAATAAACACTAGATAGACTAGATTGTCTGTGATAAGTTTGGCATGGAATCTTGGGAAAAGACAGTCGTTCAGAGGAGTTTCCCATAAAAAAGTCAAGTGTATGCAAAATGCCAGCCAGCCTGGCACTTACAGCAGAGCTTTGTGGGGTTCTGCTTCCATTGCAGAAGGGTTATTTGTCTATCCAGAACACAAGCACCCTTGTAGGAAAGAGACCCCCTTTCAGGGGTTTGAATGTAATCTTCGGAATTTCTAAATCTGAGAAAGGATTATGTCATTTCCATATCTGTATTTTCTTCTTTAAATTTTTTTTTAACAGAAGCAAATGCCAATATAGTGACAAAAAAATACAAAGCCATAGGGGATGACTAATTACAGCAAGTTTACATTTGCTTTGGGTGGGTTTTTTTTTTTTTGCATTTTATCTACAATTCAGTCAGAAAATAATGTTTCATTTATATACTCCTGCCTCATAAAATTCCAAGTTAATTTGGATTATTCCATTTTAATAATGAAAGGGATTTTATCTGTGATTTGTATAATTCAGGTTATAAGGAGTAGATCATAAGATGAATAAAACAACACAGAAGTAAAAAAGTGGGTGATTTACAATTTACACTATTAAAGGAAAAATTATTGGAAAGCTAAGCCTTCAAGCTGCCTATAGCAATTCTGATGCAATTAAAGGAAAAAAAAAATAAAACCAAATGTGATAAGACGGATTCATGTCCTTGAAGAATCTGTTGTTGAAGATGCCAGAGCTGCTTAAGGTTCTGCCAAATATGAGATTATCAGCATCTGATTCCAACAATTGTGCTCAGCTGCTGAGAACTAAGAAATGGTGTGCACATGGCCTCTCCCAGTCCCACCAGATGGAACTGTGTTTAGTCAAGTTTTAAGAAAAAAGGATTTTTGGTCTGCCAAGAACATGAAATGGAGTAAAACCTTATCTAGACAGAGGGTCCCTTTGGCACAGACTGACGTGACGTTGTCATGAAGTTCTGAGGTTGTGAAAAGTGTTAGTGACAATACCACAAATACTGGAGTGATGTTTTTTATAGAGTAGAATGAAAAATATCTATTATTTTCAGTGAACTTCCATTAAACTGGAATATACATGTATTTGTACACATTCTTTTATTTATCCCTGTATTTATGAAACCATGATTATTGTTGTTAAGTCTTTTAGTGCAACCAAACGCTGCAAGTGATTTTTGTGGTGTGGGATTTCTAAGAACCTTCCAGAAGTAACAACTGGTTGCACTGAAAAGGAAAGTTTAGAAGCAGAAAACAGTACAGTAGAAGAAAATCTTCAGAGCTCGTGACACAACAGCACTTCGGAAATATCTAGTAATTGCTCATGCCTTTTCCACAGCTTAGAAAATACTTCTTTCTAAGCACTTAGGCTATCAGAGAAGCTCACAGAACACCCAGGAACTATTCTGGAAGCATTTCTTCCTCTTCTCTCAAGCCCCACAGAACGCAGCTGTACAGGGCCTGAATATTTTATTACATTCTCTAATAGGAGGAATCATCCATGAGTTAGATACCATTTCTGTACCAGCAACAGCACAATACTAACCCACAATAATACCATTGCCTAATTTGATTTTTACTGTGGCAGAGCGACTCTGACTCTGCATATTAATATAGTACATTTTTAACACGGTTTGTTGGAGACCCATAAATTTCCAGAGCAATCCAGCCACTACCTCATCTCTAGAACAGCCAAGTGCTCAGAGGTCTGCAGGATTTATTTATGTTTTCCAACTCAGCAACAGAATGTATGGTTTGCAGAGCAAAGGCTTTTGTGCGTCCATGAAACAACTGCAGTATCCATGTATCACTCTGTGGTAATTGTTGGGAAAGGTTGATTTTATAATGATGACTAATGTACATTTCTGGGTACATTGGAAGCAACATCAGACCTAGTTTAAATAAGAGGGTTTTTTATAATTAAAGTGTCTTGCAATCTTCCCTAATTTTTTGTGCCATAATACAGTGACAGTACATGCAAATAACAGGTCATCTCCGAGTTGATTTTCACTCTTCACTTTATACCTGTCATCTTTATCACTGATAGTTTTCAAGACAAAGCCAAGACAACACCATAAATTAGGTCTAATGACTAACCATATATTTGACCCTGCTGAGCTCTAATTACTGTGCTGCTGTTCTACCCTTTTGTCTAAGTTTAAGCACAGTTCATTCAACTGATTTGTAAGTGTACAGACTTTAATGGAAATAATTGTCTTTCAATTTACACATTTCTGTAATTGTTTTCCCAGAGAGAAGAAATGTGTCTAGCACCCTGCAGCACCAAATTCTTTGTAAGTAATCTCTTTAGAAAGGTAAGGGTCAGCTGAAAAGTTTCAAGCCCCTACAAATGATCTAAGTCACATTTGAGGCATGTTATTACCAACACTTGCACCACGGGAAAGCCTATGTTACAGTTTTGAGGACAAAGCTACAGTCTTATTAGGAAGTAAAAGTTCAAGCACAATATTTTTATAAATACTGATCAGAAAATCGCATGTATTTTCTTGCTTGGTTTACTGTGGTCTCAACTGAAAATGTCAGTCTGACATCCAGCCTTTCTCCCTGATCAACATTTTTTTACATAGACAGGAAAAACGAAACTGGAAAATAAGGCAACATATCTCTCTACATCAGTCTCTTTCTAACACTTTCTCAATGTTTAACACCTGTCATTGAAACCATAGAAGATATTTACAGAACAGACAGAGTTCACAAAGCTGAGAGGTTAACATAAACCCCAGTCATGGTGATAACTCGTATTTAGACTGATTCCTATAATGTATAGAAATATATTTAGAAACAACTAAGGTACCAATTTTTCACTGTAAGCAGGAACTTCATGAGCAGAAAAGTTAGAATTTACTGTCATTGGAAAGGTGTACAGAGGTGAACATCTACTTGTTTACCATAAAGGATCTAAATACAAGAAGTTATTATGGCCTCATACTCTAAAGCTTGATAAAAAGCTTTCAGTAAATTAAGTTTGGACCTTCAGCTGCAGGCAAATTCCAAAGTTTAGTTGACCCTGAGTGAGGGTAACTGATTTCTCTCTCAAACAGATGAGCCTTCTCTGGCTTACTGACAAATATTACTGATAAAATCTTCTTTTTGGAAAAGAACTGAAAGCCTGACAGTCAAGATAACTTCTACCTTGGCAGCTGTAGCTAGAGTAACATCCAAGCTTGAAAAATGTAGTTGTAAACTGCTTCAGGAGAATAGTTCATATCCCTTTTCCTCTCAGCACTTTGTACAGGATGTTCACCATCTATCTTATAAAAAAACAGGAATCGATTCTAAGGAAAAAGTTTGCTTCTTGCTAAATCAATCCATTTTTTCTGGCCTTTCTCAAAGAAGAACTCAGAAAATATAACACATACACCAACAAATTGGAAAGTAATAAGTGTTTTATAAAATAGCTTGTATAATATATTCAATTATCTGTGTTATTTATGGAGATGGTCAATGTGGCACCACATATAAACATCAAAATATTGTAAATTTTCTTGAATAATTTTTTCAATAAGCAACACTTATAAATAACTTAGAAAATTTAGTTGTATCTGTCCCATTACCAGTACCTCCATCTCTATCAGGACTTAAATGAAGCTGGATATTTGTGCTTTGGACAGCAACTTTATTCATTTTTCAAATGAGCACAAAGTCCAACATGACCTTAGTGTAGAAGACTGTGCAGTTTCCTAATAAAAAAAATAAAGTATTGAATAAATTAAAAGGGTTACAGCTCAACAAACTCTTAGATAACGTTGAAAAACACATTTATATGTGCTTTCAATGGAGCATACTTAATCATTTGCTTTGTACTGTAGTACATGGGGAGGTTTGGAAACAGTGCTGTGACAAACAGTAGATAACAGTCCAAGTACTACATGAGGTCTCTTCCATAGGAAAGATAGGAGACGAGTGAGAAAGGGAAAGAAGTCATTTTTCTGATATTGCCCCTGTGCACACAAATTAGTTGTTGTGCTATACATAAAAGCAGACCAGTTAACGTGCACATTCATGTATGACAAAGCTACAGTTGTTGTTATTCCCATTCTGATATCCTGCTTTTGGTTATGACTCTAATTTTACAAATCCAGAGGTGTTTGAACTAAGATTTTTCCCTCATTTACCCTGCTCTGTGGAGAAGCATTGCTGTTATTCCCATTGCTAGGAAAATACACTTTGTTCTCCTGACTTAAAATGTTCCTGAAGACCTTTGTCAGGCTATGTCATCTTTGAAACCAGGACTTGAAACTTAGCAGGTACTTGCCCATTACTTGAATGGACCTTTGGACTCCCCTTTAAAATCTACTAAAATCTGGTCACAGTTGTAAATCTTTGAAACTGTAGTTCACAAAAACACAGTAGAAATTGTCACAACTTTATTGTTAAATTCCCTTTGTTCAAAGGTTTGCAATGCAAGGAAGCCAAGGATGCACAGGATTTTGTCAGCAGTAGGCTGCACACAGGCAACCGAACTGAGAGTAGGGAATAAAATCTAGGTAACATGAAGGAAAGGTCTTCCCAAATTAAATGCTCCAGGGATAAGAGCTTGACTGGTTGAAGTAGTAATTTGAGAATCTGAAGTTAGAAGACGATAGGAAGACATTGAAAAAACTAATCAACAGTGAAAAGAACCTGGATTAGAAAATGTTAAATAGAAACCCTGCAGGAAAGCTTAGAAATAGGTTTTTAAAACAGGATCTAAATTAGATTCCAGCTCCAGAACAGTTTTGGCCTGTGAACTGAAAAGAAAGCCTGTGAAAACTGACTTTATGTCCTGATTATACCAATCATTCAAGTATTTCAGTCATTATATATTAAACCAGGTTTTATGCATTTATTCTTATCTGTATCTCTGTTGAGAGAGGAAAAATTTTGGCTATGGAAAAAAATCTTCCTTCAAGTCCTTTAACATAAATAGGCTATATTGTGAGGTTGTACTGATGTCCTGATTCCAGATGGACTGAACAAAAAGGGAACTAAACTACACAGACTTTTGCAGTCCCTAGTCCAGTACAAGTAAACAGTCAAAAGTACATAAGGAATAAATAATCAGTTTTAAAATAGATCTTACTTTTTTCTGTGTTAGGTTTCCTATTCTTTGTATTAGGAAATATTACAGAGGATGTAAGAGCAATCTAGTATTTCATATTCTACTCAAATAGTGAAAATTTGATGCGGATTAAATTTGTCGGAGAGCCAAACCTCATTTTTCACCATTCTTATCTGTATTTTAAGGCTGTTAGAAATCCCCAACAGAGACAACTCTGAATAACAGACCAGCTGACAGAACACTGCTTCCCTGAGTGCTATACTCCGTATAGAACACCTTCCTTCACAGAAAAAAGTTCACATTTTGCCTTTTTTTCATTTTTCAGCCACAGTAAGAAACATGTATTTAAAATTTTAAATGTGGATCTAAAGTCAAGAATTTAAAGAATGAACTTGCTTAGAGTATACCTGTCAAACCAAAATCTATGCAGAAGCACTAAGAAAAAAATTTAACATGAAGGAATTTACAAGTGCATGAAAAGTAAAACTGAAAATAGTTGCCCCTCCGAATCTTGCCCAAGTGATTATCCATTGCAAGTTCTTTGATTAATAAGTAGTTATTTACACTGAAAAAATATCTTTTTTTCTTTTTAAAGTAGTGGTTTGAAACTAATTTTTAAAGAAGGGGTGGGGGGGGTTTCCCCCAATAAGGAAAAATAAGGAAAAATGATCCCACATCTGGCTTACTCTCTACTTGGTTTTGTAGATATTGTGGGAAGTTCCCCACAACATGTAAGAAGACAAAAATGTGCATTTTTCCTTGACGAGCTTGAGTTTCATGGCCTTTCAAGGGTTTTGGTCCATCAAACTGGGAATGTCAGGAGAAAGCTTAGCATCCCAAATGATCATTTGTTTGGCTGGAAGAATTCCACGGTTCCAGGGACAAGTGATTTCCGTGGAGGTTTTGCCGTCCAAAGTTACTAACACTGGTTAATCTCATCATTTACTTTGGTAAACCAAAACCCATAAAGATGGCTGGGCATTTAGCAGCAGGGCAGTAAATATAACAGTAGAGCAATTTTTGCTTAGCATTTGAACTACTACATACTGAACGCATCGATGAAGAATTGTAGTCAGCAAACCCAGGGAACACAAATCAATAGTTAGAGTTACAACATGCAGAAATTTTTGGAGCCTTCTCCAAATAGCCTGGTGCTGTGTCATGCAGAAACTATAAGCAAATTCCTTCAAAAATGATTTATGCTGCTGAAGAGGAGCAGAAGCGCTTCACTTTCCTTATATGTTAACCTTCATGGAATATATCTTTGCTACATGCAATAACCAATTAATTTATACAACACATTAGTCAAGTATGAGAAACATCCATTTTGGGGGGACCACTGTAGAGAAATCAGCACAGCAAGAATTTACTTTTCTAAAATCTGTAAAAGCGAGAGAGATCCAAAACGATTCTTGAAACTCTTTACCTGATGTTTCTAGCATTTTTTTTTTGCCTCTACACATATCTCAGACTACAGTAAGGTTTAGCTCTCCAGTAGTCTGAAATGGGAACTGCTTTATACTGCCTTGCAACGCTGCATTCAGTGGCACTTGACACTCACTTTCCACCATTAGGCCTCATTTTTAAAAGTATGAAGGCAAGCGTGAAAACATTAACGTTAATTAAGGTGCATTTTAGGGGGATGATGGAGAAGGAATTGTAAAAGTAGAAATCCCGTCTGCATTACTGGAGACGACTGACAGGGGAGTGGAAAATGATTAAAAGAGCTAAGCGGACAACGGGAGTCAAGTCAGTTGAAAGAGGTCAAATTCGTAACAAAGCCTGATGGAAAAATGAGTAATGTCTTCCACTGAGAGGCAGGGAGTAAGATTCAGTTATTGGCCAGACTGGCTGTCTGCTTCCAGGACGCAGGTAAGGCAGCTCTCCAGGCCGTTCCTCCCCGGGAAAGGAACCGCAGCAGAGCGCGTCCCGCGGAGGGGTCGGCAGGGCTGTGCCCTCCCCAGGCGGCCCAGCTCCGGCAGCCCGCCACTGGCTCCCGAGAAAGGACCAGAGCCGATCTGCTCACCTTGCTCCCTGCAAACTTCCCCTCTGGCAGTTAGGGGGAGGATGATGTCCAAGCTGCCCCCGACAAGCCAAGGGGAACCGGCAGCTGTTGCTCCTGGAGCGCGGCGCTCGGTGGCCCGTGCTCTGCGTGGCCGACAGTCTGCGTGGCAGCCTCCGTGGTCCAGCTGGCAGTCTGGCAAAACCAATTACCTTTGCTGAGCTATTTTTCTCTGCTAGCCTGTGACCCAGGAAAGATTAAAGGTTGCAGCAGAAGCCAAGAGGTGATTTTACTACAAACGAATTGCCCAGAAAGGTGGATTTCTTCACAGCTATTATAATAGTCGGCCACTGTGACACAGCAGTCTGCCTAAGGGATCTGCTTATACCAAAGATGTCTTTCAATTACTATACATGTGCTAGTAAAAAAGGAAACAAAATGAAAAACGAAATCAAAACCAAAGGCAATTAATATTTTACAGCAATAAATGTCTCATTTTCAGAATGCAATTTTGTGCATCATCTGAAAAGGAGACTGAAAATCCTTTGACATTTCATTTTTTTTTCTCTTCTCAAAAAAGTCTTTCATTATTAATAGGTCTTATTAAACCAACAGTAGCAAGTGGACACTTTCACTCTGTAAAAAACAGACAGGTAGAAACTGACCTTTATACTCTTTGAAAAACAGTCATTTATTCATATTATCTGAATATTATTGTTTTGCTGATAACAAGAAGGAGGACTCATTCTGCATTTCTTCTGTATTCTAAACTCCTGGTGACTTTAACAATGAAAGTTATCATCAAAGGTTCTTCATGGGGAAATGGGAATTGGCAGAAAATGCAGGACAGGCCCCAAGTAGCTATACATCATGAATGTACGCTGTGAACTATCACAACTGTGCTTTCTTGCTGAAAATAGCTTTTACATGAAATAGCTATTCAGAAAAATAACTAGCATATGGTTCACTGCCTTCATTTGAATGTGACAGGTAAAATGCCTCAGTGTGTATTAACCTAATTTAAAATAGTGTTGCAGAAGGAGTAATAAGCGCTAGGTTTTTTAACCTAAAGTTCATTTTGATTACACTCCAAATATTATTCCTAACGCTCTGTGCTGTCTGAAATTTGCTTTGGTGCTGAACTGTTAGATGGTGTTGAATATGTTTTATTTTAAATGCATATAGGAAGAGGGGAGTAAAGAGGTTACCTGTCTCCAGAGCAAAATATCCCGCACACCTCCCGGGCACTGTTGTACCCCCAGCTCACTGGTCGGTGGCCTGGTTGGCTGTTTGTCATATGGAGCCACTATTAAACTAAAGGTTAAAGTGTGGTAAGATATAGCTTAAAATGGGTACAAAGATGCCTTGTAGATCCAGCCAGAGAAGAGCTGTAGGAAGATGAGGCAGCAGCACTCTGCAGTACCCAATGCTTAGAGAAAACAGAAACGTCTACTCCAAAAAATATTGACAGAAGTTGTACCTTTTCAGTTAGCTTTGACAATGACCTTTATTCTTCAACTAATTAAATCAACTTAGTTCTGGAGATTAATAATTAGTCATAGTTTCTTTTCTCCTTTTTATGTGATACTTTTTAATTAGAGTCCCTAGTGGCATTTCAGGAATTTGTGGACAAGTATTGCCTTGGTGGCTAACATTTACGTTACTTAGATCATTCTTGCTCTAGGAAGCATTTGTTATTTTTTATTACAATGTACAACAACAAAATAAATCACCATTAAACGGTTCTGCAAGCAATCTTCAGATCGTTTTGACTCAACTTCTACATTTTAAATAGATCACTTAAGTACGGTCATAAACCATGGGACTGTCACGTGATGTCTTTGACATACATGCATTTACTGAGTCCTGCTTTCCCCCTTTAAGCCTATTACACTTTCACTGCATACCACACCTTCATACCTTCATAATCCAGTATCCTATCATATAGGCATAATAATTTTGAAGGAGAATCATTTCAGTTAATCCCAGCCCAACCTTTCTCAAGAATCCGTCCCTTCCAGGAACAGTTGTAAATCAAACCTTTTAATTCATTTTTGCTATTTATTTTTTAATGTCCTACTACTTTTAAGGAGAGTAAGGAAACACATTAAAATATGGAGCATCAAAAAAAGCTTCTTCTATTTATTGATTAAATTAAAACACCATCTTCAATCATGACATCAAGAAATGCTTTTTTTTGAAATTAATTTCAACTCTCACTTTAGTTTAACAACGTAGCCTGTAATGTGTTGCTTTACATAGAGGACAAGAAATAAGTTATCACCAAGCTACTCAGAGGTTGTTCGCACCCACCTCTTGTTTGCAATTGACTAACATGGCATTTCTGAGAATCGCAGGATGACAGCTGTAGTGACTGAAGAAAAATGTCTAAGCTTTCAATTCTAATTTAAAATAGCACTTTCAAAGATACTTTCTATCTTCTATCCTTCTGTTGAATGACAAACACCTGATTGGTGTCAAACATATAAAGAACTGACAGACATTAAACGGAATATAGTTATTGAGCATTTAGTGTCAGCTGATCTTCCACAAAACAAGCTAAAGCAGCTGATTGCTAGCTGAAACTATGATCACATACTAGCATTTTGGGGGGTAGGAGAAATTTGCAACCAAAATAAAACATTATCTGCAGAAATAGATAGCTTCTTAGAAAATCCCAACATCTATTGCAAGAACATAATCATAGTACTACAGAAAGTAAATACGCAGTACATTTGCATTCTTCATTACTTATAGAATATGCCCCCCTTAATTTGTTAAAAATATCACGTTACATGATTCATTTCATGTACCTGATGGACATTCACACGTTTAAACATATGGTAATTCAAGGAATATTAATGAATTCCCCAAAGCATACCAGCCAGGAACTCCTGTTAATTGTCACAAAATTACTATACATACAAATTACTTGGGTTGCTCTCTGTTGTCATCATAAAGCAATGTTTCAGAAATGGGAAGTTTATTAATTGGAAAAAAAATGTGTGAGGAGTTATACACATATAGAGCTATAGGAAAAATCAGAGTGCAATTCAGGTCTTTATAGAAGAACGTGAAGTTCAGGCACTATAGACATCTAATTTTTTATTTACTTTGAGGTCTTATACAGTTATCTGTGGCTTAACTTCTGTACAAGCTTAGTATAATTATTTTCAAAGAGCTTTCCTCCCTACTATTATATTTAGGCAGACAGATATGGGTGAAAATTTCAGAAGAGGCGAGTTCTCACATAGATGTTCTCCATTAGGAACTGCCCACTATTGAGGTTTTTTTGGAACGCAGCTTAAAGAGTTTGGTACTTCTGTCTGCTTTTAAGTGCCTATAGTCTCATCTTGAAAAGTGCTAACTACTTAGGATGACTAGAGGTTAAATTTATATTAAAGGAATACATTTGGGATAGGAAACTAAGAAATTTGAAATTAATTCCTTTAATTTCCTCCTTTTTTTTCTTCTGCTATTTTCGCAAGGTTTGAGAATGAAAACCATGATTTAAATATAAAGTATTTATCAAATATTAAAACAGATATTAAATAAGATAATCAGAAAACATTAAATATGGTGAAACTACCATATTCTGTCAATACACATTCCTACCAACTCCATGAATTCCTGAGTTTTAGTTCTGTGAAAAGCTTGCATTTTCAGTTTCTCTCCATAACTGCTAAAGGAAAATAAACAAAACCTCAGTTGTAACTTACCAACTTACTCTTCCTTTCTCCTTTTCAAAATGAGCCAGAAAGACTTATAGCAAAAATCCTCTATATAATTTTTTTTAGGAACTAAGCTTTCAACTCAGGACATATTTTGCAAGACCACCACAACTGCAAAGAGAGCAATAGGAAATATGAATGATACTATTTATCTTTTAAAATATCCACGTAGAGACAACATGGGAGTTTTTTCTATTCATGTTTAGAATTAGACTCTCTTAACCATTCTCAAATGCATTCCACAGCAGAAGCAATGCTCTAATTTATGAATTCAATTATAATAGGATTAAAGTAATAAAACTACTATTAAGTTCATTTTTTTCTCAGAAATGTGCAACTGTGTAGTACAGCAGTAATACATTGTGAATCACTTGGTGTTAAACAACGCTTCTTACTGCCTGCAGGGTAAGACTACTCTTTATTGAAATAAGAATGAGGGAGATTATTCAAAAAACACATCTATAAAAAGTGTTTTCTCAGTGTGAAGTAGTTTAATGCACTTTCCAGGCAGCTTCCTGGCCATCTGAGCCTGCTGCACTCCATGCCAAACCACCAAAACCTGGATAAATTAAGTACCAGGGCATGCTTTAGACCTGCCTGGATTCACCTCACTGAGGATACATACAACTTTGAAGTTCTAAAAACCATCAAAAGAGAAAAAGATTTTCTGCTGAGGGTAAATAGCATGCGAAGAACCACCAGTGCTTAAACCGCATTTTCAAATGAAGGCGTCTAAACTAAGTATCTAGGAATTTGAATTGAGATGGCCTGATTTGCAGAAAAGTTTCTTCTGAAATCTGCCACAATTCTCATAGGTTAACACTTCTAAAAACAAGAGCATCTTTATTTATACTCCCGCGTTGCCAACTATAGTCTCCTTTGTTTGAAAGCAGTTGTCCAAATGTTCACTTATCATCCAATACAGTAAATTAGACTAACTATAATTCTCTGGGAAAATAGCAACAACAGAAAATCCTAAATAGTTTAAATTTTTTGGTGTTGTTCTTCTCCCCCCTGCCAAGTTCCTTCTGGTTTTTGTCTGCGTGGCTACATATACTTGTGCACAGGTACATATACAGACATTTAGTAGAAGAGCAAAAATGAACAAGAGCTACAGCTTGCTTGCCCTGAGCCAGTGAAGTCTGCTGTAATTGTCCTTCAATCTTATCTACGCTTAAAAGACTGCTAACATCATCAGGTCCTTAATAAACCCTGCTGTGATTCCTTCTTTGCAGTTCCTTAGGTGTTTTAACTCTCTTAATAAATTACCCATGATAGTTCTAAGTCCTCCTTAAGCACTGCATTCAAAATGTGCTTCCGTTGCAATGTCTCTGGGTCTGTCTGTGACCTATGTATATAGCACACACAAAATCTCCACTTGCCTTTGCATGTTGTTGCATGCAAATGTTAGGTCGTTTGCCACCTCAACTCTGGAGAACAGTTGGGGACCCACTCTGTCCTGCTCTCGATTCATGTAAGCATTGCATTGAATCTCCTCTCTCTCTCTCTCTCTCCCATCAGATGTCCCTGATTAGGATGCCATGCAGAGTGAAGAAAAGGTGAGCTGCCATAAATATTGACCTGCTGCTGCTTGTTCCTTCGCAGCAGCGGAGAACTAGAAGCGATATTGCTGCTCACCGAGTCACCAGCCTTCTCTCTGGCTGCTTCTGAAGCAGTACAAATAGAAACAGTCCTTGAACTGTAAAGCCTTTGGGCAGAAAACTCTCTTATTTTTAAAATAATAATGAATAGAATGGATGTGACTACTGTCTCTGGTTATGCAAACAATAGAAAATTGCACAATTTAGTAAAATTCATAAAACCAAGAATTTGTTATCAAGGTTTTTACTTAATTATGACTTTTCAGATGCTTCTATTCAAGCATTTGTCCATGAGATGTGTGTTTAACCTGGCACAGATAAAAGAGATCTGAATAAAAGCTTTTAATAACACTATTTTCAGCAATTTCACCTCCATTTGGAAAAAAGCTACAAGCACAAATTCATGGTAATACAGGGTACACAGTGAAGCAACCATTTACTGGTATTACTTTGAAGTTCTCTACTTTTATCAAAACAGTCTATACTTTCATGTTGATGGCTATATTCGGAATGTGCTATCTTATGCACAGTATTCTGCAGAGAGAATAAAGTGATGGACACATATAAACTCTGTTATATAGTATAACATCTGTATATAGTATAATGCATTAGACTGGTTATCTGAGAAAAGCAAGTAGAAAAGTTACAGTTTTCTGATATACCTGAGGATCAGGGGCTGAATCCAATCCCAAAATAATTAATGTGAGTTAATTGAATGGGCTTTATTTAGTGACTTCACTAATGAGGTTGAAAAATTGCCCAGAGGGAGGAAGAACTGAAAACAAATTTTTTTTTCAGCAATGTAAATCATATCACTTATTATTGAAATGTAACAAAGAAACATTTATTTGCAGTGCATCATTATTGAAATATAACAAGGAAGAGTCTAACTGCAATGTTAAACTAGAAAAAATTTCCTTTGAGTTATTATTTATTTCACAAGTGTAAATGAAAATGGATTATATTTCTTATGTTTGGGAAAACAGAATCCTGTAGAAAATCTCCACGCTTTAATAACAAGATAGCATCTTGTGCTGAAATTAGAAGTGTATTCATATTACAAATATGTTGTATTAAAGACTATTCATGTGAATAAGAGGTTGAGAAATAAGACCTGTATTTTGAAATATTTCAAAGGAAATACAAATCAGCAAAGAATTTTTTTTTTTAATTTGCAGTCTATGCATTACTGTAAATCCATCTACTTGTACTTAGTACACCACAAATTGAAATCTAAAACTATTTTCCATATATATTTCATTGTGTATGTGTGTATATATATTCTATGTGGTATATGTCTCAAAGGAGTGTATGCCTCTATACATACATACATGACTTCGAATACACTACATTGCTCATAATAAACAAGGAAGAAACAGCAAGGTTTGTCTTAAAAAGACTAGGTAATATGAAGCGTTTCTAACTGAAGAAAGTATATAGGAGTACAGCAAAATAGACTTGCTATGCTACAGTAAAAATCTTACTGTAATTCATTTTACAACAGCTTTTTACTGGAATCTGAGACAAGACTAGCTGCTTTCTCAACCAGAAAGTTTGTACTATTCGTAGTAAAATATAAAGTCTTAGGTATTGACTGATGCCAACACATTTCTGGTTGGATTCAGAGCACCTTTTTTGTTTAAAAAGTCTCAACAGGTTGAAGCTATCTATAACTCTATTGCTCACCATGATCAAGTTTTAAACTTGGGCTCCTAGTTTTGACAGTGAGATTAAGAGAGATCTGTCGATGTGTGTCTCGCAATACTCAAATGGCCTCACTACTCTAGCAGCTGATGCAACTTCTAATCTACTTACTCCCACAACAGCCAGTGAGTTAACTAGTACAATTTTCACTGTTTTCTAGATTTCCTAAGGTCACAAAGTAAAGGAATCATAATCAGGGTTCCTGAATGCCAACCCAGCTTTCCTAATATTTAACTGTGATTCTTTTATTTATGTAATTGTAGTTGCTGATAATTGGTACCCATCTGACATTGACAGAGAAATAATGAAGCACCTTATAAACAACTCAAACTACAGAAGAAATACAGGGAGAGGCTGAATGCAGGTTAGCCGATAGTCTAAAGATAATAATCACACATATTTTTGTAAAAAATAACTAACACTGTATATTTCATATAAACAATACCACTGCCCTACTGCTTGTTGAAGGTGGTATCTTTCACCAGAAGTGGTATTTCACAGTAAGCGGAACACTCTTCCGTTGCCATCTCAGAGGGAGAAATTCAGATTATTGCTTCATAAGTATAACTTTGCAGGACAAATGCTGACCCACCCAGTTTGCCTTAGCTCAAATTTCATGATGATGTGTAGAATCTAGAACTCCATCTTTTATTGAGAAACAAAGGAATCTAAACAATTTACAGTGCAAGAAGGATATAGATCAAACTGCTAGTACGCAAGTTAAACATTATGGCTGCATTTTTCAGATATAGGTAGGCTGAAACCAGTCCATCTGTTACTGTGGGTATCTGGAGAATCACAACTCAGTAAGGTGTTCCACCTTCCCCATTAGATTACAGGGAAATATGATACTCTTTTTTTGAGCGTGTAATGCTACATTTACTCTCCTTATGCAGAAGTACATGCTCGAATATAACATGATTAACACAACATATAAAAATCTAATTCACTGAAACTCCTAAGCCTATTTACTTTTCTAATTATGCTATTTTATTTTAAAAAATTTTTGAGGACCTCCTGACCTTGCTACTTATTCATTTGGTGATGGATCACTAAGCAAACTAGACTCCTTTTTCCCCATGCTACTCAACCATCTCTCCCTCTAGTTCCTCTAATTTCACTTTCCCACTCCAAACCCAGCAGTTTTATCAGCAAGGAACAAACCACCTTTGGGACTATCATGAAACAGTCACTGAACCGTTGCACTTCATCTTGGTTTGACTCATTCAGTGAACTTTGATCAATATCCCTCCTTCTAACTTTCAAAAGGCCTGTTGTCTGAACAATTATTTGATTTATATGACCTAACTCATTCTTTCTTAAGTGATTGGTGGAAGGCTGAAAATGGACCCGAACTATGGACAGATATCTATCAGAAATATTCAAGGTCTGTTTATCTATGTACATATCCAAAAATGAGGTAAAATGCACATATGGAATCCATCCATCTACTTACAAGCAAATATAAAATAAACTGCACAATAGCCTGCCATTTTAATATGGAAATACAGACTATTCAGCAGTAACATATTTTACAGACAAATAATGAATTGATCAGTAATGACAACTTTTTTTTTCTTAAACATTAAAACTGACCTACTTGCACCTATGTCAGGCCTTCCATTATACAATTGTCCCCTTGGGATACCATAACCATTAAAAGTTACTTTGTTTCAAAATTCGGTACACAAATTCTTAATTTTAGATTATTTCTCTCTCAAACAAATGCACACACATGCACTCAATCAACTGTTAGGCTTCTTCTAAAAGTTCATGGACTACAGACTTTGGAAGGGTGTGCTACATTTCTGTAAATGGAACAGTCCATTTTGTGTTTCTTCATACTGCTATAGTAACACGAAGCAGTTATACAGCATTAAGTGTCCAAATGAGACTGCAAAACTAGCTTTATGGCTGCTTTTGCAATTTTTCCCAAAGGTAATTACATTAGAATTTTTATTAGGAGTTAAAATGCATACTAGACAATGAAATTATAGCATAATGTCTTTAAATTATGTTATTATTTTCACATTACATGGAACAGATTCAACTGCTTTGTAAGTCTTGATGCTCCATATAGGTCTGCATGTAATAAGATACATAAATCCCTACAAAATTCACTGTATATCTCCCATGTCTCATTAATATCAAAGGTCAAAGAATTCTGCTCAAAAACTGTGTCAACCATGGAACAAATAATTTAAGAAGCCAAGAGACCAAAGGTGACTATGTTATTTCTACATCAGTGCACTATTATGGATGGGTTTATTCCATCATTATGCATATTTAATCTTGTTCTATAATGTCACTTAGGCAATGATTATTTATGTCTTTTCAAATATCATATTCTAACAGTAAAGCCTTCCAGATTATCAGCCGTAGAGTACATTAACGATTAGGCAATGCTTTTCTCTCCTCACCTATACTCAGCTGACCAAGTGCAGTTATTTTTCAGAAGCACACTTTGTCATACCAAATCTCTGTCATCTTAGAATGAATTATTTTATGTGGAACTACATTTTAAAAACAGCCTGAGCCTGAAGCAGTGGCAGAGTGCAGAAAGAAAATGCCTAAGCAGGATATTCTGTAGGAAGCTCCCGGTATCCATGTCCTGGGATGCACACTGGTTAGATGCAGGCTTTGCTACAGGTATCAAATATATGTTACCTACCTTTATTTTGGGTGGTTGTCTCCATATGCTGCGAGAAAATACCTCCCTCCCTTTCCAAAGATATGTAATTTTGGCCAGCAATGGCTGTTATGATTGAGTACTGACTGTTCTCTGTGTGATTTTTCCTTTACCTTCTGATCCCCTTTGTTGATAAAGAATCCATTCATTTTAGTATTCCATAACAGTCAGATGGAGTGTTGGTCACGGTTCATACACATAGTACTTCCTGATAAAATCTAGTACTCTGTTTTTCTTCTCTGAGTGCTAATTCAAATATATTTTACTCTGTTTGCTTTCCAAATGTGTTTGTACTCAACACGGGTATTTATAATGTACCTGAATAATGAAAATAAAATGATCCTGAGAAAGGGCCATCTGATCCAGTATGGAGGCAAAAGTGGTAAAAACCTAGATATCTTCAGATGAATGATCTGCTTAAGATGAATACTCAGCATGTCTTTAAATTTCAAATGATGCTCAAAAGTAACTATATCTTTGCAAAGATGAATAGAAGGAGAAGCTACCCTACCTGCTTGCAAATAGCCAATCCTTCAGGCTAAAATGACTATCACTAAGAACGTTTTCTTGGGGAAAAAAAAAAAAAAAATAAAAAAAAAAATCAAGACTAGGAAGACAAAAGTCCAAGTGGAATATCCAATGACTAAAGGGAAGGGTTCTCGCAGAGGAATGTGGCCAAAAGGAACCCTCCTCAAGTTAGGATGCAAATATACAGTGTGATCCTGAGCCAGAGAGTAAAGTTTTAGTACAGTGGGTGAGTGCATACTAAAAGGAAGTGTTTTATCTAAGCAGTCCAGAAAATTCATGCCTGATCCTTCTGTGAACTCTCAGGTGAAAAGACAGCACATAAGTTGTCCTTACAGAAGTTGTCCTGTTTCTGTCAGTATTTTCAAATCTCTTAAATATTTCTCTCTCCACACAGCCAGGATTAAACTTTGAATTCACACTGGTATGGATCTAAAATTACCTATTCCTCAGTTCAGATGTTCTGGATGTTAAAAAACATCTGGAGAAGACCATGGGAAGTAGTTGATGAAAAGGTCTCAATAAATCAATAAGACCTTTCTTGAAAATTTTAAGTAAATTGTCCCATTTAATTCATAGTTTGGTAAAAGCAAGTCTTTAGGCTGATGCAGGATTTCCCTGATTTTGACATGAAAGAATGATTTTTACTCTTCTTTATCGAGCACAGTACTTTACACTTGTATGTCATTTGTGCATCTTATCATTAGGTCCAGGTAGGAAAGCCACTAAAGTAAAAAAGCAAACCAAACCAAAATCTTCAGTTTCAATAAAATTGTGTTAAGATTACAGTCTTCTTACATAAGAAAGTTAGTCAAGATGGTGCTTCCCAAACAAAATCATGCTCCCAAGCCTGAAAGAGCCTAGTTTTTGAGGGAAGGTGAAGAGTAAATAGAACATCTTCAACAACCCTGAGCTAGATGTAACAGACGGTTACAAGTTTCAGCCTGTCTTGCACCCAACATAAGCATACAGAAAGATAAATGTCCAAGACAACAAATGCTTATAAATGAGCATATTGAAATTCACACCTCAATTTTTACATCAATCTGAGATTGGATTTAAAGCAGCAACTTGATGCAGTTTCGCATTTGGTCTGAAGTAACTGCTCACTGTTGTGTAATCTATAGATGCTTCTATAGGCCGACTTCCCTACAGTGACCTTGAGTCCAGAATGTCTGTGAAGATTTACAAAGAGAATTGGGGCAACACCCAAAGAAAAATGGCAATTCACCTCTGAGGGGAAGAAATATGCTTCTGAAAAGATAATGTTTGAACCTTTACACCTTTCATCCAGCCACATCCAGCAAATACACAGTCTATGTGCACAGCCGCTAATATATTTGATGCTGAAGGAATCATCGGTTGTCATTTCTGGTGTGAAAGATTCACTGATGATCACAGGAAGCCTAACACTACTATGTACCTTGATGCCATGAATTGGCACTGGGATATAGCATCCATGAACTGAATTTTTTGAGGCAGGTGATACTGGCTTACTTGGAAGAAAGTACTGCCCTTGATCCTACAAGTGTCTCCAGAAAAGAAAAAAAGACAAGTAGAAAGTGGACATTTCACCATGTGAAAACTGAACAGCTTACTGATAGCAGATCCTAATCAGGTACTGTAAGCAGCTGCCAAGAAGAGGCAAGGGGACATGTACTGCTGTGTGGTATATTCCTTATCTTTCTGTTTATTGTGGAGTTATGCTACATTGCATCCCATTTGGCTGAGAGAGGCGATACAGGAGAGGGAGCACTACAGGAGAGTCTGCTGGAAGCTGGACTTGTAGCACAGCCACCAGTGCATGGGTAGGACATCCAAATTCAGGTAATTCTCATCAGCCGCAGGTAGACAAGGAGAAAACTCCCTTGCTTTTGGGGGTTCTTTTTCTCAGAAAAGTATGAAACAATAGAGAATTTGTCAGCATTTGTCTTTCCTCATACCATTCATTTTCTAAGGGGAAGACTCATACTGCACACTTGAGGCAGTATTTTAAACCTTGCTGGTTTTGCTAAGCCGTAAGGGTAACTAACAACATGTTAACACATATGGCTGCAGACCTACCTAACCTTATCCTCTCTGAGCTTTTAAGTATCCGAGCTACAAAAAAAAGTCCACATTTTAGCATGTTAGTGTGACAGAACAAATCAACTCAAATGCACTACCATGACTTCTGGACTGGAGGTGGCTTCTGGCCATCCAAATTAGTTTAGAAAGAAAAAAAAAAAAAAAAAAAAAAAAAAGGTCTTTGTGTACCTGCACAGAGCAAATACATCCTGAGACAGAAAACTACCTCTATGTAAAGAAAATACCCCCCTTCCTCAATTTCAAAATTCTAGCTTGTCATGGTTTAACCCCAGCCAGCAACTAAGCACCACGCAGCCGCTCACTCACTCCCGCCCACCCAGTGGGATGGGGGAGAAAATCGGGAAAAAGAAGCAAAACCCATGGGTTGAGATAAGAATGGTTTAATAGAACAGAAAAATAAGAAACTAATAATGATAATGATGACACTAATAAAATGACAACAGCAATAATGAAAGGATTGGAATGTACAAATGATGCGCAGGGCAATTGCTCACCACCCGCTGATCGACACCCAGCCAGTCCCTGAGCAGCGATTCCCCCCCCCACACACACACACTTCCCAGTTCCTATCCTAGATGTGACGTCCCATGGTATGGAATACCCCGTTGGCCAGTTTGGGTCAGGTGCCCTGGCTGTGTCCCCTCCCAGCTTCTTGTGCCCCTCCAGCTTTCTCGCTGGCTGGGCATGAGCAGCTGAAAAATCCTTGACTTTAGTCTAAACACTACTGAGCAACAACTGAAAACATCAGCATTATCAATATTCTTCTCATACTGAACTCAAAACATAGCACTGTACCAGCTACTAGGAAGACAGCTAACTCTATCCCAGCTGAAACCAGGATGTAGCTAAAGCAACGAATTACTCTATTTACTCTCAAGTCTGACTTTACAGCTAAATATGTTTATTGATAACTGTAAGTGAACTGCTCTTTGCTTTGCATCACAGTAAGAGAAACTAAGGATCAAATATTCCTACAATAGCCTTGATGGCCTATAGAGTTGAAAGACATGGAGGGACCAGTGGGTCCTACTAGCCAAAAGATTTTGAGTTTGTGGGACATGCACATATCAGACATGAAATTTACATCTGAATAAGCATTTGAAAGATAATAGCAAGTTCTAGAAACTATCAGAAATTAGTGGAAGGAAAAGGGGAGGACTAGGAGGGTCTAGAATAGGTTGCAACACTGGTTGATTATATTCACAAACAAAAGAAAAACACTTCTGTACGAGATGCTATACTTCAAAACATAATCAACGCATGATGAAGGAAGAGGCACGAAGTTTGTCCTTTTAAAGACTTTGGTTTATGCAAGTCCCCCGATGTTTACAAAATTGCTTACACATATTTACATACTGTCTCCATATAGCTACCACTTGACAGATGTTCTGGAGACATAAATGCAAAGCGTATCTTTAATTTCCCCAGTCTCTCCCCTCCAAGTTTCTGGTGGATGAATTCCCTCTAAGCCTGGTGTTGCTACTTTGCTGCTCTGATCCTTTGCTTCAGTTCTGATCACCCTCCTGTCCTCCCCTTCCAGCTGAGTAACAAAAGAAAAGCTTTGGAGAGAAGCTGCCCAGCAGCAAAAGTTTCAGGCAAGGAAGCTGGAGGGAAGATATTGATCAGCTTCAAACCACTTTAAAAGTAATGGAAGAGAGGGAAAGGAGACTTTCATTCTCTTCTAGTAAAAGTGGTATTGATTCAATTCTGTCCCTATAACTGAAATAGCTCGCTGGCTCCAGTGGAGCCAGCTTTCTCCTTATTCTGGTCCCTCTTTCCTGCTTATTGAAAAATGGAGGATGGATGAAGTAGAAGAACATAGCCCCTAGTCTGGGACACAGGATCAAATCACGTTGTCTGTCCTGCCAAATGTTGAACACAGTAATAAAACTGAGCAGATTGCATGGATTCTCCTACTTTCCCATGGAGGAGTGAGGGCAAGTCAAGCTCTTCTTCACCCCAACTCCTTTGCTATGTAAAGTAAAGGAGGGGGGTTGTCCATCATAGCACAGTGACTCATCTTTTTGCTTGTTCAGCTGAAAGTCTATTTTTGCACTGCGCATGCCGAAAGAGCTGTACTGGGCAGAACACGTCCAGTAGATATGTTAAAGAAGAAATTTTTCTGTGAGGGTACTGTTGTTTTATCTTTGTTCTTTTTAAAAATAATACTGAAAGTGCCTGGAATACAAGATATAGAGTATTTTATAGCTCATTATAAATAACTATAAAAATAAACAATAAACAAGCCGTTGCATTTTCACAGTACAAACAGATTAACCAGTAGTGAAGCTGAAGCTACCTCTACACTTCTCTGGAAAGAGAGGAAAAGCGAACTGGGAGGATGGAAACACTCCAGTTACTCAGTCCATGATGCTTTTGTGGATCACTTTAATTCTGCTCCCCCATTATCTGCTGCTGACTCTTGGTTTGGGCTTAGACAAGTCACTCTGCTGACAGAAACTGCCATAGCGCATTGCCACAACCTCACTAAAATCAGTGGAGTTGTAACAAGTTTGCAACTGAGGATTTGTCATTTAGCTGTCTTCTCTGTCCTGTAATGGCAAACATCGGGACAAGCATGCTGCCTTATCTTTCAGTGATATTTCCAAAATAATAAGTCAATATATTGGGGATATTGAGACAAGCATGTTACGGCATCAGAAAGCCTAATTATGGGAACGGATTTGTTTCAGCATATGGCTCATGCCCTGCCTCCATGGGGTAGATGGGGAGGGTTGATTACTCATTTTGGTTTCAGGATCAACACTGGCCATTCAAATATGGTCCTCCTTGTACAACAACAGAAAACCTGTCCTTGCATTCAGTAGGAGAACAAAACCCCATTAGTTCTGAATACCCTATAAAATATTCCTTAATCTTCTGGGGCAGAATTCTTGTTTAATAGTAATGGCAGTACCCAAACATGGAAGAGTTAAATAGCACAAATCAGCCTTAGGGGAACTGGAAATCCCCCAAGTCGCTGGAGGTATTCACACTGCGGATGTTATAAACATAGCCACTATATTTTATAATGTTTAATCTTCTTACATTTAGAGATCAGTTTTATGTTGCTAGGTACTTTTGAGTGAATTATTACATTATCATGTGAGGAAATGCCATGGCACTAACAGGTGCATTGAAACAAAATGTTACACTTCAACTGAAATATCGTCTTGAACTTATTATTTATATTAAAATCAGTATAATTTCTACCAGGGGGATTTTTTTTTAAGAGGTGATTTAATATAGTTGAAATTATATGAAACATTTTCGCACAGATGTAATGGCAGTATCATACTGTGAGAAATCAAGAAAGGGATGTAACTGTACCTTTGTTAAAACACCAATACTGCATTTAAATCTTTTTTTCTATCTGTTACCATGTGTTATAAAGTTGAAACTAACACATACCTATCTAGTAAGAGAATTTTTTAGATGTTAAAAATGCTACACCTCCAGAGCATAAAAAAAAACAAAAAGTGAGCACTGTTATGAAAGAAAAATTACTCATTCGGTTAGAATTCAAAAAGTAATTTTACAATTCCATAACCAATGCATTATATAGTAACACGGCACATATTATACATTCTCACCACATACGGTTTTAAGGATGATGTATTTCGATAGTTCAGTAACTATAGAAGTGCTGTGTTAAAGATTTCACATTTTATCAGCTGAACAATTTTATGAGGTTATGATGTGAATCTGCCTCCATCAAAGATTCTATTCCATGACGAGAAGTTAATGTTTCAGAAAACTGGAGTGCTCTCCTTGGCTGTGTGATTCTGACTGAAAGCAGTTAGAGAGCAAAAAGGATTGGTTTGGGCTCACATGTACAAACATACTGACAAAAGCAGTATTTTTTGAGCAAGGGCTTCAATGAGTGAATAGCTTTTGTTTACTACAGCAGTCCACAGAAGACATTTTGTCAAAAAGTTGAAAAGTTGACAGCAAAAGATCTGGTTAATAACTGAAATAGCCTATTTCTATAAAACGTGGAAAAAACCTCACTTTGTACAGAAATAAAAATCCTATTAAAATTGATGTGAAGCCCTCTCAGAGTAGATGAAATTATATGACCCATATAGTAGAGAGCAGACAGGAATCTGAGCAAGCAAACAGGAATTTTAAAACATATATTCATTATATATATTTAAAATACCCACATTTAATGTTTTTGAAAGGTGTCAAGCAGACTCGATCCTAAAGCTTATACCTGTATTAACAGTGTTTTGCATTTATGTATGAAATGGATTTTTAACACGCAAATACTAATACAGAACAAAACTCTAAATGCATCATATTTTAGAAGAGCAAAGTGTGTTATGAACATGAACTGAACTAAGATCCACTTAATCTCTCAAGTTTTGTAGCAGTGAACAGCTTTCAAAGGCAAGTGACAGGTGTTATGTTCACAGTTTTCAATCTTTCTAATAAACATCCACTCACAGACACTTGGCAATTCATTGTAAAATACAAATCTTATGCTAGCATCTACTTCTGTTTTCAACGACAAACTAAAACCAGCAGAAGCAAACTGGGATTTTTAGTCGAACGTTATTTTCACTTTTCAAGCCTTTTCGTTTCACAGCTTTTATACCTGATGCTCTCTAAGTCTATTTTAGCAGACCAGACACCACACCTACAAACAGCACAAAGTGCAAGTGACCACTTTACCTTCTGAAAAATCAATCAGTCCCAGCAAATGAAGCAGCTTCAGAGATGCAAATATAATCACAACAATACCCACTGTCTGCAGTCCCTCCGACTCCCACTCGAGAGTCAACATTCTTCCAACAGGCAAATCATTCCAGTCTTCACACCAGTTCGCAATCAGAGGGAAATTAGAGGATTTTACCAAGAGTTTGCTTTGAAGAAAGTTGCAGCGGTGTAAAGCAGCGCTGTACGGAGCTGTGGCGATTCACCAGCCACTCTGGCTGAGACAAAATATCAGACAAAGCCCCGCATCTTATGCTTCTTTAAGCATTCGATTTCATCAGTACCGAGTCCTCTTCGAAGGCTGAGGTGGACCACGAACCCCTGGGTATGACATTGTATCCGGTGGGCAGCCTTACTTCAGAGCTGCTGGAGGAACATCTGCCTCGGAGCCGGAGACTTGGCTGTGTCAGTGCCAAGAAGAAACGCTCCCTGGAAACTTGCACGAGGGAGCACGCTGCTGCCGGCACTCCGCGCTCCAGCCCTGCCAGACCCAGGCTTTGCGAATCTCCCCCAGCTTCGCAGCCCTTCCCCAGCTTCTCTTAGCGCAATTTTTGTTAAGTTTGATAAAAGACAGTTCGCTACAGCCAGACATCTGTTTTCACGTGTGCTAAATGCTGCACGTCAGAAAACTACTGCCCTCTGCATTAGAAAGAATCATGTTCAGAGAAACACTGTCCCTTCCTCTTCTTAAGCATCGCCAGAATCTAATTAGAATCTTCAGTGGAAATGAGAATGGAAATTAAAGAAATGCACATCAGCATGATCGGTGCCTCCAGCTAGCAAATTATAGGGCTGTCAAGGAGACATGCACTGCCCAAACCCCCATTCCGTAGCCAGGAAGGATGTATTATTTATTGACTGAGAAACAAAACAGTGCTTTTCTGTGTAAGGATGTGAAGCTAGAAGTGCTGAACCCCAAACTCTGATATATATGAATGGGAATTAGGCATTTTCCACGGCTCCTGGGAAGATCTTGCCCAGGCAATGCATCAGGGGGAAAAAAAAAAAAAAAAAAAAAAAAGCTTATGATCCCAGCTGATTTATTGGATAGTCTGTATAAACTAATTGGCCTGTGTTTATTAATGTGATTACCAAGAGGATACTCAGTGTGAAGAATAGGCTCTGAACAACACTTATGCAGCACATGCATAAATATTATAAGGTTAGGCCTAAATGCTTATTCTTGTGCCCATCCTAATAATTTAACTAAATCCTGTCCACTGGTCTAAAAGGCACTAGAACAAAGTGAGGTATCAGATAAATAATTTTAGACACCCTTATTATTAAAGAAACACATATGATCTAACACTAAAAACAATCTCATAAATAATGTCCAGTATCAACCACTCGTCTTGGGTAGCTTAACTCTTTCCATTAGAAACAACTTTGACTAACTTTTGAGAAGCTCAGAAACTTTTAGTTTTGTTCAGAAAGCCATTATAATTTTAAATCAGCATAATATCAAATTGTAACATTAACAATCTATTGTTTATGGATTGCCAGGTAGAGAAAGGAAAAAGTAATCCCCCATCTTACTATCAGCTTTTTTTGTTCTTCTTTGAAGGCTGCCTGTATTGAATTAAAATAACTAATCGGAGTCACAGAGTTTTCCATATAGGCAGGACTCTAGAATCTGTGTGGTTTTGTTCATTCGAAAAAAATCACAGGTATACTTCAGTTAATTTTCACTATATCCAGGCAAGAGATAAGCAACAATATTCTTTGATTTTTGCTCTTCTGGGTATTTAATACTAGAATGTCATGAGTTCTGTATTATTTATATATGCTCTCACTCTGAACATCAGTTCCTTTCCCTATTAACCTGTAGAGCTAAAATGGTGTTTAAGAGGAAAGTACAATGAAAATAGATCAAACCAAATCAAACCTTACGAAAGAAAACACCATCCTTTACATGAAGCACTGAAACAAGGGGCCAACAGCTTGTAAGATACAAGCATCGCTCTGGCTCGTTGTCTTTCCCTAATTCCTGCTTTCATTTTTGACATTGCAATGCATTCTGGAGGTGATTTAGTAACGTATTTAAGTTTGCATAAACTTTCTTGTGATTCTTCAGTAGGTTGCATGGGGAAAAAAAAGTGGCAGCATTGTTAGGAAGGTATCCCATCTAAACTATGCATTTTTCACTGGCCATAAATTCCTCTCCACAAAGATTTGAAGCAGAACCTTCGCTGTTTGCTGGAAACAGGCTCTAGAATGCTGTGGGTTTGCTGAACTGTTAATTATGGGAGAGCATAACCACGTTAGTACTAAACTCCAATACAGAGCACTCCTGAATTAGCAATAAGCATGCACACCAAAACCCAGCATTAGGCTGAATCGCCCCTCCGCAAAGTAAGGGGAGTACCTAGTGCAGCACAAGGCTGCAGCGGGTGGGGATGCAAGGCAAGGCATGGCGTTCCTCAAAGGATGGAGTGGAGGAGTTCACAGCCATGGACTTCTTCCTGCTAATTCCTTCCCCCGGTGATTAGCTGTGCAAGCATAAAAAGAAGTACAAGTTTTTCTCTCCTACGTAAACAGACCACAGAAACCTGTGTTGAAGTGCTGTAGTAGATACATCTTATCTCTAGAAGTGCAGATCCTAAGTGAGTTCTGAACTGGACAGAGCAGCTCTGCCAAAATTAGAGGACTCTATAAGAACAAACCCACTCTGGAGTCCTTAATTTTTTCCACAAACAATCCCAAGTAATTACTGGCTACTCTAACCATTGTAAATAGCATGATTTATGTATGGAATGCAATTAATACTAAAAAAAGACACCTTAAATATGACAGTGTATTACGTATAAAGCAAATTTTAGGTCTGATTGCTGTATGCTTGTAGAGTACCTGCAATTTTCCCCTAGTTTTTGGAAGAAGAAAAAAATCCACTCAGAAATATTATTTATAAAGTTTAGATACAGGAAATTGAATTCTAATAATTTCAAAGTTGACTAAAAGCAGATAAGATCTGCCATTTCAAACCAAACAATATTCCATCTAATTTAACACATCACAAGAAGTAGCAAATACTTGAGAGTAACATTTAGGATGCTACAAATTGAACAATTAAGGAATAAAGAGTTCTGAAATCCTAAAAATAGCTAAATAATAATTCTGTGATTAGTGTATTAGGATATAAAAATTTCCCTATAATTTTATATGATTATACAGTTCTTTCAAAATTATCTGGTATTATCATACTTCTTTTATATACATTGGTAAACTAGTTTAATTCCAGTAAAATCTTAGTTTTTACCTATAACCTGTCACTGTAATTAGCACAATAAAATGAAGTGTGTACCTTTCTTTTAATTCCTTTGTTTTCATAAAGAATTTTTATTTTACTTATTTCATTTTTATTTTAATGCTTACAAGAAGTTTTCACTGTAATTTATAAACTCTTCCCCTTTTCAATTTCTTCTGACTTTTGTACATGAGAGTACAGAAACATGAATGCCTACGTGATCCCAAATACATTGAAATGTTTTATGTCTTTCCACTATATTTTGTTTTTACCATCTGCTTGTAAACAGTATCGGTCTTTTCAGGTTTTTCTCAAAGAGAAATCTCTTCATATTTATAATGATTTTAATTTCTCTTCCGTGCAGAAATTCTGGATATGCTGTTGGCTAATGTGGAATGGGGCTGATGAAAACTGAACAGTTTTCAAGGCAAGGATGTATTATTATTCATTGACTCAAATTATACTGCTTTCCTAAGTGATGAGATCTGCCCAGTGTTGTAACTAATTTGGGGGGGTGGGGTGGGGGGAGTCTTAATTGGCTAGCAGTAATCGTTCATTAGACTCTATTTGATTTTTTCCCCCAATGTAGCTGAAAAGGGAAAATGCTGATGAGTTAGAAATAGAAACAAAATTTGGAAGTATTAATTAGCTGCCCTTCTTTCTGTACTCTCTTTTTCCAGAGGGAAATGCCAGTCAGCCAGAAGAGAAAGACATTGTCAAACACACACAGAAAGGGCACCTATGTACATGTCAGATGAACTACCAAGCTTCAGCTTCTTGTCCATGCCAGATCCAAGCTTATTAGAAAAGTTACCTGACGGATAATGAACTTAATCCTCCTATTAGTTAGCCAGTAAGAAATCTATTCACAGGCAATAATCTACAGTTTTCTACACAGAAAAGT
The DNA here is from genome assembly GCF_929443795.1 of Astur gentilis. NCBI lineage: Eukaryota > Metazoa > Chordata > Aves > Accipitriformes > Accipitridae > Astur > Astur gentilis. The sequence goes on along the minus strand of NC_064882.1, from coordinate 30,038,582 downwards.
TTCTATCTTAGTTCTGCAGAAGAAAACTATGTCTACTAGAAAGCATTTAGAGAACCAGGAGAAGCAATTAATTTTCACACATCCTTTCCAGAATTATTCTCAGGGTAGAAGAATTCTTATTTTCTGAATGCAACATCTTCTGTGTAGGTTGCTACAGCTAGCCACAGAACATCATGTAATTTTCATAAAATGCTTAGAAAAATGAGAATAATCTATGGAATCATTTTGTTCATCTCGTCAGTGCTGCAGCTACTAAAGAGCACAATATTGCACTAGCAGATTTTTTATCCAACCGAAATTGCAGGGAAAATCTTGCGAGTTAGAAGAGCTAGGTAGAGTGTAATTACCCAAGATTAAATTTGTCAGGCTTCATATATCATCTTTAATATTTACACTAAGTGCCCTAGATCTTTAATGACTGTAAGTGAATATAGGCTGAGAAAAAAAAATTCAACACCTGTACAGGCAAGATAAGATTCACTGGTTTGTAATCAAGGGAGAAAATGTGATATCCAAGCTTCTGAAGGTTTGGTCTCATACTTAGAAGTAAATTACACTAAAATAATATTGTAGCTATAGCTGTATAAAGTTGGTTTCCTCATTTTAGTACTCTGGTTCTAGGCTATGGTATGGGATTTTATTACTTTTTTTTCCTCTTCATTTCACCTTCTGACTCTCACGTGCTCCTAAGATGCTTTTGTTCTTGCTTTGAACTAAATCAAAGACTGCTGCCATCACTGTTCTGAAAATAAGAGTTGAAAAGAATCCCAGAAGACAACCATTACCACCCCCCATGACATAGCAGCTGCAGGTAGTTTCATTTTTCTATAAAATCAACTGATATAGCATGTTATACAATTAATTAATATAGCATGCTATACAATTATGCTTAAAATAGCTAGTATGGAAGTGGATTGTAAATTAAATGGCATGGCCATGGGAGTAACAGTAGCATTTCAATTTATTTAGCTCTAGCAAAGCATTACAGAGAGGCTATCTCTTTCCTAAACAAGGTTATGTTACATTTAGTAATAGTAAGTAATCAAATTCTGGTTTGTTTTACTGCAAGGCCCACTGGCTTATTTGACAAATGCGATTATCTCTAAATTATGTGACTATGTCTTCAGCCTACAGACTTGTTTTTCTTTTTGTATTAAATCATACTTGATCTTGCAGCAGCAGGAATTGCCACTACCAAGCCTGTAAGCATAAACGTATGTCTACACAGGAGAAGTGCAGTATAATGGAACTGCTGGGGCCAATCAAACCCAACTACTTTATTAGCTCTAATACAGCTGTGTTATCATAAAGCTCAGACTGGGTTAACTGAAACAACAGAGAATCATCAGTAAAAGTAAACTTGCCCCCAAAAGCTTGCTGTAGATTGGTTCTAAAATTAAACGACTGTTGTTTCTCTGGCCATTGAACTTCTTGAATGAAAGTGCAAAGAGTATTTTTCAGAAAGCTCAAGCCCAAGGCATGCCTCACCTGTACATCTTTAATTCCCACCCCTTCTTTTGAAGTATCGTCTGAGTAAATCTTTGACCTACCTTCCTCTGACTAACATTACATGAGACATGTTTTCCTGCTTATAAAACTTTTTTTTTTTTCCTGCACGACCTTCATCTTCTTCAGTTTTTTCACATTTGGAAAGAACACAGCAATAGCAGTGTCTGACCTGCCAATTTTCTTCTTTCACTACTATTTTTTAATTATACATTGAAGCAAGAGGAAACCCTTACCAACCATTTTATTTATGCAAACAAGGAACTACTGGGAGGCCTACAGATCAAGATGGTGGAAACAATGGGACAGAGTAACAGCATTCACAGTTCCGTATTCAGTCATTTTCTGTTAGCCAAGTTATGAATATAGCCCCTTACGCTTGCCCATATATCTAGGAATCTATTTTTTTTATGGACTGTGCAGTTAGATGACCTCAGATGAGTTCCTAGAGAAAGGGACGGGTGTTTTCTGCTGTGATGAATGAGAAAACAAAACTGTGTATGCTAGTAATAAAAGATAACATTCTAGTAAACAACAAGAATATTCACCATCCCAACTCCAAACCAACCATCAATTTAAAATCCTCAACCTATCCTGTGCAACACCTCTGTTTCAAAAACTGGTGTGTCTGGCTCCCTATGGTTCAATGAATGGTTAGCAAGTAAACTAAAGAAAAAAATGTATTATTAAATATGATCATAAGAACATCACTACCATACAGCTCTTTTCTTGTGGTGCACCTGTCTTTCTCTGATATAAAATAACCCATGTACAGTATTTCTCTCCTTGCCGCTTAGAAAGGTGAAGCACTGTCTTTTTCCATAGCAACAGGAACATACTATAAATCACTCTGAAGTGGCTGACATATTTCTATGTTTGATGTACTCGTTAAAAGATGAGTTTATCTGTCCTATAAAGATGAGCTACAATAAATTAACCTATATTACATGGCTGAAGCACATTGAAGAAACATAACCAAAAAACCCCTGTAATCATGATCTTGTCCCTTAGGTGTATATAACAAGACTTCAACTATATATAACATATTCACAGATTTGACTACAGATCTGCAACATATGGTTACCATTCAGAATTATGCAATATTCAGAATTAGTCCAAAGCATCTGCTTATATATTATTGTTTGATTTATTAACAGCTTCTGAAGCATGTAATTGTTTATTTTTTTATCACTGACAAAAAAGATGCTTCATCAGATGAGGCCACACCTGGATTACTGTGCCCAGTTCCCAGTACAAAGGAGACATGGGCATACTGCACAGAGTCCAGCGAAGGGCCCCAAAGATGTCTAAGGGACTGAAGCACCTCTCCTCTGAGGAAAGGCTGAGAGAGCTGGGACTATTCAGCATGGAGAAGACAAGGCTCAGGGGGATTTCATCACTATATATCAATACCTGAAGGGGAGTTGCAAAGAAGATGGAGCCAGGCTCTTATCAGTGGTGCCCAGTGACAGGACCAGAGGCAGTGGGCACAAACTGGAACACAGAAGGTTCCCGCTGAACAGCAGGAAGCACTTCTTTACTGTGAGGGAGACCAAACACTGGCACAGGTTGCCCAGGGCGGCTGTGGAGTCTCCATCCTTGGAGATATCCAAAAGCTGCCTGGACATGGTCCTGGGCAACCTGCTCTAGGTGGCCTGGCTTGAGTGGGGTTGTGAGACCAGATGACCTCCAGAGGTCCCTGCCAACCTCAACCATTCTGTGATTCTAGGATTTACATTCCTTCCAATAATATTTTAGAACTTCCTCTCCTGAACACAACATTTTTCAGGTGATCTAGGTTTTCTGTATTATACAACTTGATTAATTTTTTATGGGTAATAATTTTGGGGCTAAATCCAATTCCAAGTACACTTGAAAATAAAGATTTAGGGCCAGATCTCTTCTTGCTTCTGGACACTGAAAACTTTTTTTTTTTCCTTTTTTTCTGTATAGGGCCTGAAATTCACTCAGGGTGAATGGGTTTACTGCTGAGAGTAGCAACAAAGGAGTAGGTAGGAGTAGCAATGAAAGAAAATTAACAAGGATACAGGGATATAAATGCATATAATCCCTACACTGAAAGGAAAAGGAGCTTTTTTTCTCTTCTCCGCCCCCCCCCCCTCGTTCAGAGCTTTCATTCTATTGGGAATGTAAGAGGCTTCTAAAGCTTTCTAATTCCCCCATCAAAATTATAAGTTAGAGTACTGATAGTTCAGGAAATTTAAAGGTTTTGTGAGCTAGACTCCCATTCTTCCACAAAAGAGAGAGGAAAAAAAATTATGGGGAAGGGATTGGAAAAAATAGCATAACTTGATGTTTCTCAGCTCCTAATGCAGTTTTCTTCTTGGCTTACAGCCCTATCCCAATGTAGGAACCTACAGTGATATTTAAGGATCCATGCAACACAATGAAATATTTTCTGCTCTAGCAATTTTGCTGTTCTAGCACTCTGGAAAGCAGCAGCAGTGTAAAACCCAACTCTGAAGGGAGCAATGAGCTTACAATGCCTTATCACTTAAGTAAGTAAAAGCAAGGTTACAGCTCTTCCCTGAGGAAGCATTATAACGTCCAACTAACTGCAGCATCATGAGGCTCTTGTAGATGCTGAAATGAGGGAAGGAACAAAATACAGAAGCACACTATCTTGAAACTTCAGCAAAACTTTAGATACCACTTTTGATTGTGTTATGCTACTGCAGAGATCAAATCTTTTCTTATTTAGTAGCTTTGCAGGGTTTACCACAGCCTCTATAGTATCCATGCTCAAAGCTTAGGTAAGCAGATATTCCATGAGGCACAGCGGGTTTGTGGGTCATGAGAACTTCATTTTCACATGTTTCTTGACATACATATGGCCATACCCAAATTCCACAAATGAGACACCTGCATGCCTTTCTCCTGTTAAACCAACATGATTTGGAGCTGGCTGGGGTTTTAAGCCATTTTAAAACCATTTTCAGCCATTTTTAAGACCCAGAATATTTTTGCTGCCATTAGTACTTCAGGAATCATTTCCCCCCAATAATCATCTATGCACCAGGCTATGAATATTAATTTCTCTAATCTCCTCAGAACCAATTTCCCTAGCTTTCCAATCATGCTGCTCTTTTCTGAACTCACTCTAATTAGGCAAAACAGTTATATGGAAAAAGTTTAGTAACTAGTTTTTAGGTAGAGTTCAATTAGTCATGAGCAAGATTGTATGATGAGACAGACAGTTATAGCCTTAGCATTTCCTTAACATCCTCCTCATAAAAATATCAAATATTTAATAAAATTTTGTCTTGTTTATTACTCAAAAGCAAATAAATTTCAGCACCCCTTTCCCCCCAACATTAGATGCCAATGTATGCCCTTAGTTTCCAGGAACTTGTATTTCAGCTGAGGTACCCCAAGAGTGTGCCAAGACTTCAGCTCATTCCCTCACTGCAACCGATGTTCGTTTTGGTAATGTGGGGTTTTTTAAACTTATTCTTAGAGATCTTTCTTTGCTAATACTGACAATAACACATGCTGTCTTTCACTGAAGTGAGTTTGTGGTACACTGGAGAATAATTAGGCTGTTCCAAGGATGCCTGAACAGGTCTGACAGTTTGTTGCTCAGTCCCTAGCACGTTGTCCTTTTGCACTTGCTTTGGTGCTTGTCTGATACTGTGTGAGCTTTCACAGATTGCTAAGTCAGACAAAAAAAAATAATTTGACAAAAACAAAACATACAAAAAAAAGTGGAGCCTTTGTCCTCAAGATACTTTGCATACAGTGCGCATTTCACTTTAGAGTACTGAACCCATGGTTGTAGTCCAAGACCAGCAATCCTGTGCAGGCTCAGGAGAAGGACAAAAGCCAGACTCTAATGGTGAAAGAGCAGGCAAGCAAGGAAACAAATCCTGGGTGGGTTTTAACTGACATAGCCAGCCCAAAGATATTGCAAGACAAAGTCAAAACTTGCTGTCGTACCAGACGTATGCTAAGACAAGCAGTAGCCAAGCAGCAACAGCAATCCTTACTGTGTGGGTTTCAATGAGATATACAGCTCATATGCTCATGTACACTAGCAGAAAAAACAGAGTTCAGTCCAACTATGTATTTTTAACATGTTTTATGATTAAACCTGATTTACACTTCTTAATGTAATTGTACAGGACACATTTATAGAGCTACCACCTCTGAAAGGTATTCCTTACATTTTCTGATTTGGATCCTGGCTATAGGAAGAAGTTAAGTTTATATTACATGGTGTTCAGCCAGCTGGTAAATTCTCTTGGTGAATTCAAGACTAATAGATTTTTTTTCTTCCTAACAAATTACACTGTCTAGCATACCAAAAGACACACATATGATATCTGCTTCTGAGTTGCAAGCTAGCAGAACGCAGTGTCTGTCTTGTTCCTTCACTGCCAGAAGGTTGTTTTCTTTCACTTCTAATTGTTTGGGGGGAAAGGGAATGCAACCGCAGTAGAGGTTAAGCAATACCTGCTGCCTTATTTGTTGAACTAAGGTTCACATTTAGTGGAGTGAGGGAATTTCTGATCCCCAAAGAAGTTTCTCAGTGGTATTAATGAACGAATAACCATACAGCTTTTTAGTGTAGATGGAGAAAAAAGCAAAAATAGTTAAATGATTTGAACAAATACAATAATTTCTCCCCATCCCAAACCCCAGTACATACTAGATTATTTGGAAAGACATTCTCTGTGGATCACTAAGTTTAAAAAACATATATTTATCAAGATTTTCCTTAAAAATTTAATTTCTAAAAACCCCAAATAATTCAATATATTGGGTCTTTTTTCCAGGGTACTACTTACACAGGATGTCTCTGAAGGAGGTTAGGAATAAAAGGATGGGTTGACATAAAACTAAGGTGGTTTTATAACTTTTCAGAAACACATATCAGCAAAAGGCAAGTTTCAAAAAACTAGACACAGAAGTGAAGGAATAGTCTGAACAATCTCACCCTCTCTGCAACTGTCAATCTCCAGTGAAAACAAAATCAATATACTCTAGGCGTGGAGGAGCAGTGTTCAGCTCACGCATTTCCAAGCTTTCTGGTGGTTAAATCAGTATTTTGCAGAGTATGCCCTGTGCTGACAAGCAGTAAGGGTGAGTAGTTCTCAGACTGTATTTGACAGGAGGGGCAATTTTAGCCCACTGTGGGAAGAGGAAAAAGGTGGTGGACACCCTCGGAGTACCAGATCCAGATGCCAGACACCAGCTACCGCCCTATCAACGCTCTTAATGATTGGTTCAATGACGTGTGCAATGCAGCTTTCCTGAAGCAAAAGAAGAAAAAGCAGGTACCGCCACACACTACAGGGGACAATTGTCTCATGTTTTAGGGGTATCTGCAGCATTTTGAGATACATCAAGAGCTGGTTTGCAAAGACTAAAGAGATTGAAACTAGACACATGGTCCCAGGCACAGCTGCACATTGCTCTATGAAGCAATTTTGGCCAGTGACCCTAGTGATTTGGTACAGTATACTCTTTTGAGTTCAAAAGTGACTCACACTTTGAGTGAGAGTTTAGCTTTCACCTTATCGTTATTTTCATTTTGTGTCCTGAGCTATCTACTGCTCAGCAGTTGAATAAATATTGGAAATCATTTTTCAGCCAGAATCATGACCTGATGTACAAAAGGACATAAAACCAGCAGTGAGAACGATTAATACTAAGAAAAGCTTTTCAAGTTTGTGTGTTTTGTTTGGGTTTTTTTAAAGGACACTTTAAGGAATTTCTTGGTTCAAACTTGGAGATTCTTTGTTGTTTATCCTTTTCTCACCCTGTACAACTCAAATAATGTTTCTGTGCAAGTGTTTGAATTTTAACATGTAGAAAAGTCAGTCTTTAAACAGATACTGCTCCTATACATAAATATAGCATGAAATACAATTCAGAAAACTCAAGACACTGCATATACCAACATATATCAACATATATGAATCCCTATCCTATATATTTCACTGGTAAAGTTGGTGATTCCTCTTAGAAGATACAGGATTTTCATATTTTTAAGACTTTGTTAAAACCAGCATTTTGCCCTAGGGCAAAATTACTAATACCCTTAAATCATAACACTGTAATCTACTATTAGAATTCAGAAGTTCAAAGTTTGAAAACATCATTGTTAGGATGATGAAAGAGGGAAAGATTGTGTAGATTTTGGTTTTGCATAAGAAAAACAACAAAAAGTAACATATGTTAACAGACTGCTAAGTCCATTAGACTCAGGACATAGAAAAAACCCAAACCATTAATGAATCATAAAGTTTTACTCCTGTTAGACAGTGATGAATTGGATAACCTGTGTAGACCCTTTACATTTCTTTCTCTACTACTGTACTTCAACCAAACCCCTCTAGGATATTTATAAGCAATACTTTATTTCACCAGTGGAAGTACTTATTAAAGATGTAGACTGACAGTAAGTAAATATATATATGACATCTAAAGCCTACTTTTAGAGACTCAGGAAGAGCATGTATAAAAAAATGCATCCACCTATGCTGACGTACTTTTTAAAGCGTTGTAGAATAAACTGACTGGATCACAGTATCATAACAAACAGACAAACAGTTAGGAGACAAACCAGTTAGGGAAGCTAGAAAAAAACATGTGTCAAGGTGAACACTTGAAAATTTGTGGAAGAAAACATCAGGTCCTTAACGTGGTACTTCTGATTCAAGAATACACATGTCAGAGTGCCTCCCCCCAGCCCAGGAGTTTAGCTGCCTGTGCTCAAGGCCAGCACCTTGGGGAGCAAGAGCTGCTTGAGGAGCTGAAGCTGGCCATGAAGCTGTTCGAGAAAGAGCTGGAAGAAATAACACACTTTCTCTCAGGACCTGCATTTACATGGAAGCTGTTGCTCTTGCTCCCTTCCAAGGCTACGTTACAGTCATACCCCTAAGTAAAAAAAAAATAAAAAATCTTCTACATCAGCAAATTTTGCACATGGACTACAGATAAATTTAATAGGAGAGTCAAGGAAAATATTTTCTATTTCACAATAACCTTTAATATACAAGTAAATATGCTATGAAAGCTTGAGAAAAGAGATCTAAGCCTTATTAACCAGCAACTATGCTTATAAGATGAACACAAGATACTTGTGCATCACTACCAATCTGTTTGTGCACACTATAACAGAAAGTAGTTAATACATTTTTGCATTTTTTGAATGCTAGCCAATTGCAGAATAACTGCTAAAGAAGATTTATATTGTTATTGCACTGAAATATTTCAGGAACTTCGGTCTATAAAATATTATGCCACTTTTATCCATCTGCCATCTTTTATCTGTTGTTTTAATTTTCCTTGGGAACTAAGAGCAGCCTTTCTCACACAGCTGTAATCATTCTAGCTGTGCCTCCAGCACTCTATAAAAGAGTGACTATCTACAACTGTTAAATGTCTTTATCCCCCCCTCCCCCAAGTTGCAAACCAATTTATAATAGCAAGTACCAATCTGCTTCTATAATTTAATAGAAGAGATATCTTCATTGTGCTTGCTGATCAGCTGCTTCTTGCTTCTACCACCACTGTATTTTTATCTGTTAGCAGATCATGATCCCCCCAATTAAAGCCTTTTTCTGCTAACAGATAAAACCACTTCAGTTTCCAATTTTGTACATTTGTGGACACATCAGACTCACCAGATACCACTGCTGACACATCAACAGTTCTGCTTGTGCTTTGTTTAATTCTGTGGTCCACTTCCATTGCTTAGCAAAGACAAACTGGTTATGCTTTACAAAACTGGACTGAAGGAAAGGAAAAGAAAAACAACAGAAGTGAGGTAGAAAACCAGATTCAAGTAGTTTATCTGTAAAAATCTCTGGAAGAGTAGCTCAAACCAAGGAAGACCATGCCACTTTATCCTATTTCGTGATCCTACCTTTATTTTTAAAAAGGCTGGTGGTGCTCACCCTTCTAGAATTACTAGGTACTACTGAAGTAAACCACTCCCTTTCCAATAGTCACTGCTCCTTTGTCAGTAGCTGCAGTGATGGACAGTTGACTAAAATCTTGAAGTAAAAACCCCAAAATTAAAATAGAAAGTCCTTGCTTCTAAATTACCAAAGTACTAAGTTTCTGCTCCACACAACTAGCTCGCCAAGCCCCCAAATCTAATACTTAATCAGTCTAATTCAATTCCAGGTGTATATATGTGACCATATATACAGTCAACAATGAGTCGGCCACGTTTACTAGCAGTGCAGATGTAGGGGCAAAGCAGCCCTTGATGAAATTCAGGATCCACCTTTATAAGGAGAATTATCTCCATCCCCCACATCCCTCCCCCACTAATGTGCTACCATTTTTCTTCTGAATAAACACTGACTCCAGAATGTACCATTTGCCAGTGAGGACAAGCATTGACCCTCCTATAACATTAAGCCTGTTTTTTTCTTAAGTTGTCTTTGCAACAAAGAAGAAACAATCTCCCTAAAAAAGACAGACAAAAATCTGTTACTCAGCCATATTTTATCTGTCACTGCTTTGGTTTGTGTCCGTAGCTCTGTACGGAGGAGACAGCAGTACAGAGCTTGAAAATCTTACTTCAAATGGAAACATTCCTGTATGAAATAGAAGAAAGCAAGGTTTTCTCTTTGCTTGGAAGCTGGAACATCTTTAATGAAGTTACAAAATTCTAAGAAGCTTTATCCTAGCCTAGTTTATTTCACATTTATAAAGCAAAGTAAGCGGAACTAAAGCACGCTTTTACATCTTATTCTGTACATGTTAATCTCTACTAAGGTAGCTGCAGTGCAGTTATGTCATAGTATTATGCCATTTCCATTTTGTATGTTCCACTAGATAAGTACTGCAACTGCAAATTAGTTTTGATCAGTACTGCCACCTGCTAATAAGGAAAGCTACTTTTCCATGTAGCAAGCTGTTGTGCTGAATACTAGTGCTAAGAATGGTATTTCTGCTAATAATCACTAAGATAACTGATAGGAAAAAAGAAATGCTGCTTTTTTTTTTTCTCATTTATTCTTACATACAGAATATCATAATGAGGTTATATCCAATGGATCCTTTGAGGCTATCCTGTTTCAAGAATTACATACAAATTAGGAAATAGTAGCTTCAGGTTTGCAACTATATTGCTAATATATGGGGAGTGAATCAGGCAGTCAGTAATAGATGACTGAAGACATGTAGTTTGAAAATGCAAAAAATAAATGAGAAAAGAAAAAATGAGCTCATAGGAAGGAAAAGGGAAAATACAGCAGCAGTAGGAGCTATTATCTAGCTTCTGGCATGACTTGGGCATTGCAAACTTATTTAAATAGCATAAAGAGAATATAAAAGTTAATTATTTCTCATTCAGTATAACAATTGAAGTATATGCCCTCAATAAAGGCAATAAACAATGTTATATGAATGAGCCAAGAGCAATGCATGGTAGAGGAAGATAGCACCAATGAATAGAACATTCACAGAGAGAAAACATTTGTAGCACTCCTGAATGTAAAGAAAGGCACCAAGTGATGTCTGGGGTCAAAGTCATTCATATTGGAATAACAAATCCAGGCTCATGTTCTAGTTACTATTCATAAAAATGAGAAAGTCCAATAGTGCTATAGCCTTGTTGAGTATGTTGAAACAGGTACTTTCTAATAATGTATTCAACCTATTCTCTCAAATGTTTGTTGTTTTTTTTTTCTGTTTTCCAAGTGAATATGAAATATAATCCAAAATATATTAAGAAAACCTATGAAGAAATATATATGTAAAAATCTCTTTTGGTGATACATTGCACTTCCTACTTATAATTTTTGAAGCTTTGTAGATTTAAATACAAGAGTAACCAATTTCTGTTGATGCTAAAAGGGGTATCTATCCATAAGATTTTTAATGTCTTTGTTAAGATTTTAAAAACTAGCACAAATTAGACTCATTCTAGATCAAGAACACTAAGAGGTACAATGACTCGGTCTCATGCACTGAAACTCACTTATACTATCTCTGCCTTTAAGTAAATACTGAAACCTAATTTATTGGAATGCCCTGACAGTAAATCAGGTAGGTAGAACATACTGATGCCTACTCCTTTCCAGTGCGTTCCTCAATTCAACGTGCTACACTGTATAAGCTAAAGTAAGCAAATTTGCAGTTAATCCAAAAATTAAAAAAAAAAAAAAAAAAAAAGCTGTGTGACTGAAGTTCCTCTACTTTTTATGCTAGGAAATATGTCTTTGGGTGTTTAATTTGTTTTAGGATATTGATTTTTTTTTTTTTTTTAGATATTATGTGACCAAATGACCGACTTTACTACTTCTGACAGTCCATTGTGTGATATTGCTGTGTCTTAATAGTAGAACTGCAAAGGCAAGTTATACCACCACTGATTAATACATACTCTACATAATCCTCGTCCCTGCTGATTTACTATTATACTAGATAAATGGAATTACTAAGTATTTTAACACTACAAGAACCTAAAGATTCACATACTGGTTTTAAATTAGAGTATTTATATTCATCCCTCTACTAATAATAAGACTAACTCTGCTTCAGGACATCATATTTAGCCAGGATAACACTGAAGCAGCATGTCTTCAAGATGTACTGAAGGCAGTGAAACTTGAATATATACATAAAATTACCAGAAGGAATTACATTTTTGTATTCACTGCTTGCATAAGCAATGTGTGGCACTTCATTTTGCAGAAGGAAGTAGAATGAAAGGGCATTGCTAAATGTTTTGGAAAAGAATTTCATCCCTCTGAAGTTCAAGAGCAGGGTTACTTTGAATCAAGTAAATCAACAGCAAGCCTCATCAGTGTGACATTAACTTGATAGATATTTTCTGCATGTTTTAAGAATTGCATTGAAAGTTTTAAAGAGAAAAAAAAAGTGGAAGAAAAGCCACATGCATTGGCATAAGTGACATGACAAACAGACAAGAGCAGAACCTAAGCTGAGCTACATCCATTAGGAGATACTGCTAATGAAAAGAAAGAAGCTGCACACCCTGATAGGAATTCTGTTATTTGCAAATACTATTCTATTTAGAAATTTTAAAAATAATAATTTCACATCAGTATTGAAAAAAGAATAGTTGAAGAATACTCCTATATTGACAGGTTGTAATGCCTGTGAATGTGGTATGAAATTAAAATGACACAGCGTCCTTATACATGGGATAATGCCTTTATTTTATGAACTTTATTTTGCTATGAACATTCCAAGATAAAGGATGTAAAGTATGGAAAGATAAATGTTGTAAAACTACTTTCAAATGCTACATCTTTCTCTCCTTTGTAGCTTTTTTGACTTGGCCATGCTCATTCAGCAGTACACTGGGGATGACGTGAGCATGCAAATATCTATGCATGTGAAGTAATATTTCCCACTTACAGAGATTTCACATGCAGTAAAAATCTGCAGTAAGTTCTTGTTCAAATGCTGCATGGTCCAGGAGTAAAAGCAGGAGCTCTTGTGCTACCTTCAGAAAACTAAACCCCACCTTTGCAAAAATACCATTACGGTGGTGGTGGTGAACTGTTTCAGGGGTTGGTTTTTTTTAGTTATCTTCATTCTCTCAGAAAAATACTCAATTGTAAGGCTTACTTTATTAATATTTGAAAAATTATTTCAGTTCCTATTATGATAGCCATTGAAATGTGAGTTATTGTTATTTTGTCATCCCCATCACTACCTGCTAATGCTTACAGTTCCATCACCAACATCCAACACCATTTTTACTTTGAATTTTGCTTGTTGAGCTTTTTTTTCATCTACGCTTATATTTTTGTCATCTTATTAGCTCAACCCATTGCTCTACGCAGAAATTAAACAAAAGGGTGAAAGGTATGCTACTTATAAAAGATTTCATTCCATATGTTTAATCATATTAAATAGATTGTCAAGTTAGTGATTAAAGCAAGTGGAGAAAAATCTGTACAATAAAGAGATTTTTCTTTTTGGATAGTATTCATTCACAATAGAAAATGAATTTGTTTTACTTGTTACATAGCTGTTGAGTATAAAATTAAACATAAATTTGTTCTATAAAATAAATAAAAATATAATGAATGTATTTAATATTTCTTAAACCCCTAACTGTTTAAAATATTGAATAACACAGTAATTATTCTACAACTTCATAACATGAAACTGTAATCAAACTATCACTTCATTATGTTACATTTATCGCAGTTAAGACAAGCCAAATGCAGGTTTCCTACGCTTGCCTAAATTTTGAGTTCTCTTGCCTGTGTTTCAGATCATCCTTATCCAGTTCATTTGAGTAATCTTAAATGGAAAATGTGTAGCAAGCACTAAAGAATAGCAGAAATGTTGGACTTTGCACTACTGGCAAGTAACCTTTTTTCCTAGGCTACAGAATCAGGCTGCACTTGCCTATTCTTTCTGATCTCACAAGCCTGGCTTGTACTGCTAGGCTGCTGTGCAAAAAAATTGCACCACTACCTCTTCTCTTCTGTTACAGATCAGCCTTATAATGGAGATTAGTGTTTTGAATCCCAAATGGATGGATTACTTCTCAGAAGTCCTAAATCAGACATTCATTCAGATACATCTTTGTGCCTATTAGAGAGCTGAGAAAACTCCCTTCTACTTGCATATTGATAAGTCTACTGTGTTTCAGAAATAAATGGAGGGGAGGGTGGAGAACACAGGCAGAATGAAATAGTTTTCTCCGTAGGCTCTCTTGCCCAAAGGGGAGCTCCAGACAGTGATTTCATGGTTTCCTTGACATCTCTCTGTCCTCATAGACCTGTTTCCCCTTCTCCTCCCTGACCACAACCACTCCTCACCTGCCACCACCCCAAACACCCAGCCACTTGGGAGACAACATTGATCTTCTCCTTGAGATTTTTCACTTTTCCCAGGTCATTCACTCATCCACTGGGAATGCGAATTGCTTTTCTCCCTCAACAGGAGCAGTATGAAATGAGGAGGGTCTGGACATGGGGCACTTTCACCCTCCCATCAGTTGTCTTTTTGGTGTGACACCAATTTCTTCCTGGCCCTCCCAGTAGGAAAAAAAAATGCTTAAATTTACCAAGCTATTTCTGATTGCATTAGTTGTTAATATTGATATAGTCTCTACCTTTTACTCTGATTCAAGTAAAGTTGGATTCAACCTTATACTAATGAGAGGCCGCTGACTTCCAACCAACAGCATTCTTGCAGAGGCCTGGGCACAGCTGCTAATAAATACAAAAGCACTTTCAAGAGACAATTGTCTAATCAGCTGGAATTTTGAGTCATTAAGATTCAATCTCCAAGCACATTTAGTGTGCATCATGGCATGTTTTATTAGCCTATTTTTTTTCTTTTCTCTAGTGCAGTTATTTAAGCACAGAATCCAGCGTGATCAATATAGTGGGAAAGATTATTTGCTGTAATGGTTTTGGAGCTTTTTTTCCAGCCCATCCATGCATTCCAACAAGCATATTGCCAAACTGCCTTAAATTTCATGAGGCATTTAATTGAACAAATGTAGAACAGATACTTGATCACAGTGTTGTGGAGAAAAATCCTTCCCTGACCACCCACTGTACAAATAGGGAACTGACTTGGAACTGTGCACAGTTTCAAATATTCTTTTCCATTTCTCTAGATTCTTACTACTATTATATTACAGTGCACATTCAAATGTTATTAACTCACATACATTACAGTGTAGTAACCCCAGCTGTTTTAGCAGCAGCATCTCCTTACATACACAATTGCAGGCTTTCCTGCTGCTGCATTGTGTTAATGGTTTTCATAAATAATAATACACTTTTAAATAGCTTTCCTTCACTGTCTTAAACAGTATAAAAAGCAGTTTAAGAAAGATGAATAAATATAATTTTAATAATGTATTAGTTCTATACATTCCCATTGCATCTTCTATATCAAAACCAATTACTAATGAATGAAACATCCCTGAGAATAGGTAATACATTTTATCAAGAGAAAAATCACAGGGATTAATAAATTAAATCTGAAAACTTTTTGCAGCTGTTCCACTGCATTTTATCATTAAATTGCTATGTTACAAGAGAGTCGATTGGTATCTCACAGTAAGCTAAATGTACACATTCATAAATCTTTTTCATTCCCATCTCAGACACATCCTGCTTGTGTAGATCATCCTTGTTGTGCTAAGGTTCATGCTGGGTACTAAAGGCAAAGCAGCACAAGCACTGTTAGCGGAGCTGTTTTGAAAGCAGGTATGGCACGTTTGCCACTCTGTTCTTTAGAACGATCAAAGTTTTCAAACATGGCTTTTTGCTCAAACACTGTTCCAGTGTTTTCATCATGAACACTTCATTTAGGGCCTTCATGACTCATCTGCTCAGATTCCTCAAAACTGAAGAGAGCTCTAAGATATGTTTAGGATTATAAAAATTTCATTAAATGAGACAAGGCGGAAAAGACCAAAAAGTTATTTTAACTTGAAGTGTAAAAAGTATGAGCGATCCAACTCTGAGAGCATTTGTTTCTTTATTTCATTTTTCTGAATTATCTCAAAAATCTCAAAGTGGATGAATGCCTAGCCACAGAGACATCAGTGATAACTTTGCTATTGTTTCAACTAAATTCACATTCTCACCTACTGCAGTGAAAGATTGTGCCCATCAACACATACCATAAAAACAAACAAACACAATGTTTTTTATTGCATGCTTACATGGGCTGTGTGAATTAGCTTTTGATTATTAATGGGAGTTTGGTGTCTAATTTATTTAAATACTATGAATTTGTAAACCAACTTATATCTCCAGATATGGACAAACCTGAAATAAGTTATAATCATAGTACCATCTACATTAATACCTTCCAACATGGTATTAATGAATTAAATGACAATGCAGAAGTGCATCAGCTGTCTCTTGAATGATCTTTTACCTGTTACAATGTGGATCATTAGTTAATACTCTATTTAAAGAATACAAATTTTACTATTATTATACAATTACATTATTTGTTAGTTCTATTTCCTAACTCAACTTTATTTTCACCCTGCAATTTTGCTGTGCATGCTGTGTTATGCATCTTAAATTAAACACAGGTTTTCACGTTAGGTAAGAATAGTTTCTTCCTGGTGTACTGCATAATTTATGCACTTTGTAAAAACAGTTACAAACAGAAATTACCTGGCTGACCAGAACATCTATAACAGATGTGGTGATATCTTAGCAGCAAGAAATACAAGATTTATGAAACACAGACAGAACTGATAGAGAGGACTGTCAGCTTTGTAAAGAAGTGGAAGGTATCTTTCTCCCCACTAGAACAAGAGAAAAACATGTGCACACATCTCTGTTCGGGGCTATGATTTGTTTCAGCAATCAATTCAATTACAATGTTTCCTGATAGCACATCTTTGGTTAATATTACATAAGAGTTATGTGTGTAGTCATCTGAAACAGTAATTCTTATTTAAACAAAAAGATGAACTTTTTTTCATCAAAGAAAACATTTCTGAAATGCTGTCAAGATTATCTTGTGATCCAGTAGCACTCTCTCAGTGTTATCTTAGATGAGATGCATTTAATTTCATGCCAGCATTTTGCTGACAGATAGCTGGAAAAGAAAATTTTCTGTTGGAGAGGACTGCGGGCAGAGCACCGCAGCTTGGGACAGTGCTTTGTCACATAGGTTGGTGTGGTGGAATGGTCCAAAAGGTCCGTGGAGGAAAAAGCAGTGTGCTGGTTTTGGCTAGGATAGAGTTAATTTTCTTCACAGAAGCTGATACGGGGCTGTTTCGGATTTGTGCTGAAAACAGTGCTGATAACACAGGGATGTTTTCGTTCCTGCTGAGCAGTGCTCACGCAGAGTCTAGGCCTGTTCTGCTCCTCACCCCACCCCACCAGGGAGCAGGCTGGGGGGGGGGCACAAGGAGTTGGGAGGGGACACAGCTGGGACAGCTGACCCCAACTGACCCAAGGGGTATTCCAGACCATATGAAGTCATGGTCAGCAATAAAAGCTGGGGGAAAGAGAAGGGAAGTGGGAGGATGTTCAGAGTTATGGCATTTTGTCTTCCCAAGTAACCATTAGGTGCGATGGAGCCCTGCTTTCCTGGAGATGGCTGAACGCCTGCCTACCAATGGGAAGTAGTGAGTGAATTCCTTATTTTGCTTTACTTCCATGCACAGCTTTTGCTTTACCTGTTAAACTGTCGTTATCTCAACCCACAAGTTTTCTCACTTTTACTCTTCTGATTCTCTTCCCGATCCCACCCGAGGAGGAGCAAGCAAACGGCTGTGTGGTGCTTAGCTGTTGGCTGGGTTTAAACCACAACAAGCAGTATCCAAAAAGATTATATGGTTTCCTCCAATTTTGATAAGTCAAAAAGAAAAAAAAAGTAGTGGTCAGTGATACCAAAAGTTGCAGATAAATCTGAATTGATTAGTACACTTGAGTTTTATTACCTATATGAACTAATTTGACTTAAAGGAAGAGCATAACATATCAGGCTGAAACAAGAGTGGAAATGATTTTAAGAAATCGCAAGTGATTTGCTAGTTGCTGTCACAACTGACTTAATATTGAGCGAAGAGAAAGGAGAGAGCTTTAGTTGTTGCCTCCTGTCATTAGGGTCTTATAACTGATGTGAAAGAAATACCTAACCTTTATCATGACAAGGTGTTAATGATGACAACAAATCTCTCTTGATCGTTATGACTTACCAGGAGACTCACAAATCCATGTCACAACCCTAGCCTGTCTCATCAGTGAACCTCAGTGACAAGCTAGGTACTAAAAAAATAAAGTAATCCTCATAACTCCACTTCTGAGATTTACCGTGATAAAAAAAGGCAGTCAGGATCCAATTAGCTCTAATATATTTGCAAAATAATTGGAAAGAGTAAATTCTGAGAACTTTCTGGCAGGAAGAAGCCACGCACTGCGTAAGAGTTATCCAGACACAGGCAATAGTTAAAATATTGCTTCCATGACTGAAAATGTGGGTAGCTGCTTTGAGCCGCTCTAATAATCCATAAGGACTCAGGAGTATCTTTGTCTCCATAGAGGATATGGCTGTTGATAAGTATATTGCTATAAAGCTTCAGACAAAGAAACAATGCTTGGCTATACCAAATTCAGTTTTCTCTTCAATAATCATTTCATGAAAACATGGAAATAAAAAATTACTCAAGCATATCCAGTGATAGAGAAGACTGATTTTGAGAGCATATTAGCAATAAGGACTTAATCACTCTTTATGCTGACATTACAGATTCCAAAACATAGTACAGAACTTGATAATTTTCTTGCAGTTTTTTCCCTTATGGAAAATACATAGAATAGAATAGAATTTTTCAGTTGAAAGGGACCTACAACAATCATCTAGTCCAACCACCTGACCACTTCAGGGCTGACCAAAAGCTAAAGCACATTATTTAGGGCATTGTCCAAATGCCTCTCAAACACTGACTGGCTTGGGGCATCGACCACCTCTGTTGGAAGCCTGTTCCAGTGTTTAACCACCCGCTCGGTAAAGAAATGCTTCCTAACGTCAAGTCTGAACCTCACTTGGCACAGCTTTGAACTATTCCCATGTGTCCTGTCACTGGATCCCAGGAAGAAGAGCTCAGCACCTCCCTCTCCACTTCCCCTCCTCAGGGAGCTGTAGAGAGCAACGAGGTCACCCCTCAGCCTCCTTTTCTCCAAACTAGACAAACCCAGAGTCCTTAGGCACTCCTCATAGGACATGCCATCCAGCCCTTTCACCAGCTTTGTTGCCCTCCTCTGGACACATTCAGGGACCTGTGAACATCCTTCTTAAATTGTGGGGCCCAGAACCGCACACGGTACTCGAGGTGAGGCTGCACCAACGCTGAATGCAGCGGGATAATCACCCCTCTTGACCGGCTGGTTGTACTGTGTTTGAGGCACC
Source organism: Astur gentilis (assembly GCF_929443795.1). Taxonomy (NCBI): domain Eukaryota; kingdom Metazoa; phylum Chordata; class Aves; order Accipitriformes; family Accipitridae; genus Astur; species Astur gentilis. The sequence goes on along the minus strand of NC_064882.1, from coordinate 30,019,202 downwards.
CCAGGGTGGGGTTTGCCCTCTGGGCTGCCAGAGCACACTGCTGACCTGTATTGAGCCGGCTGTCAACCACCACCCCCAGAGCCCTTTCTGCAGGGCTGCTCTCCAGCCACTCCTCTCCCGGTTTATACTGGTGCCCAGCATTACTCTGCCCACGTCCAGAATCTGGCACTTGGACTTGTTAAATTTCATGCCACCAACGACTGCCCAATGCTCCCCCCCCATCTAGATCCCTCTCCAGGGACTCTTATCCCTCAAAAGAGTCAGCAGGACCTCCCAGTTTGGTATCATCATCAAACTTGCTAATGGTGCTTTCAACTCCTGCATCCAGATCATTGATAAAAACATTGAGCAGAACTGGCTGCAAGATTGAGCCCTGAGGAACACCGCTGGTGACCAGTTGCCAGACAGATGTAGCCCCATTCACTACAATTCACTACTGAATTTTTAGGCGTTAAAAAATGCATGCCTTTAGGAAAGAAGAATAATGAAGACAGGGCAGGCTTTAGTTACTTAATGAGGAGAGTGCTTAAAGTGTGCTCAAAGACTCAGGCTCTTGTCCACATTTGTGCTCCAGGATTTCTGGCTATCTTTGAGCAAGGTATTTCACTTTTTGCCTTAGTTTGCTGGTCTGTGTATTGAAGCTATGCTGCTTTACAGAAAAAGGTAACTTTCTGAAATGTAGTTTGATCATGAAATTAAAGAAGTTTGAATTACTGAGATTATTATCTTTCTCCCACTGATCTAACTTATGATCTCAGAGAGGTCACTTTATCCTCTTCAGTCTTCCTTTATCACTGTAGGGCCTGAGGAAGACACAGTGAAGAAAAACAAAAAGAGAAAAGAAGAACTGGATTTTGATCTGATCTCAAAAGTACTTTTAGAAATGTTTACACAGCCTACTATAATAAAGCTTTCTTATTAGTACCCTTTTGTGTTAACAGGCAAAACAAAACCAACAGACTGTCAGAAAAAGAACACACCTTGTTTTCCCACACTCAAATGTACATGTCCAAAACATTACAGTGAAATTAGTAGAAATGTTGGCAATGAGGTAGTAATGATATCCTTAGGACTAAATATCTAGTTCTGGTAAATTACTGCAGGTTTTGTTCTACCAAGTTTGTATACAATTTTTCAAACACAATGGGTTATAGCTACCACAGCCATGAGTAAAACTCATATTGAAAACATTCTGCATGAACTGTTTCATGCCAGCTTTTTTAATAAATCTCCTGAACAGTAAAGATGCAGAGGTCATAGCGAGACAGCATTCTGCAGATACAGATCTTTGGAAAAATAAATCAATAGAATTTTCCTTTTACTGGGTATCACAGTAGTCAAACAGTCTAGCTGAAAATGATGGAAATACATCATATATGTTGCTTAGAGTTTTTAAAAAGCATCTATTAACTAATCAATGAACAAAAAAAGTTGCTGGTGTAGTTTTAGACTTATTTTGTCTTAATCTCAAAGATTTTTTTAATTGCATTTCCCTTGGGAAAGGGAGAGTGCAATACACTTCTACTGCCATAACTTGATATACTGAAAAAACTTGAAAAATGGGGTCTGACTGTGCTCACAATAATTGCGGGACCTCTGAAGAACAGGAATACCTTCCATTGGTAATATTCTGTACATAAGAAATTATGAATTGCACATCATGTTGTACAGCACGTTAAATATTGGCTTCTCTGTGAAAATCACCTTCCAAGTTTTCAACATTCAGATCTTAGGAGGCACTCACAGGATATTTCATAGCAGATTTGAACATATACGGTCTGTTTACATTGTGTTTTCAGGTTATGGATTAAGTTAAGGACCGAGTTCCACCAGCAATAAGTAGAAATGAGAGAAGTTACCCTGAAGTCTCAGAGCTATTGTGAGGCAGAGACCATAGGTGTAAACACAGGCTCAGAAACATTTGGATCACAAAATCAGATAACAGGAAAGCCTTAAGTAGAGGCCAGATCTGCTTTCCATTCTTGGGTTTTAATCATAAATTTATTTTTGTGTTCCTAGTGACTTACTGGATTTCCAGAATAGTGAAGCATTTGCAGGACCCAGTTCATGAGAAGCAAGCAAGCAGTATTTAGGTGACTACTCAAGACTTCCTTCTTTCAGTAAATGAGGAGAAAATATTGCTCTTTTGGTGTTTTTTTTTTTTTTCAGTGAAATCTCTCAGCTGAAGTCACTTTCTAAATGGGAACCATTTGAACGATTAATACCTTTTGTTTGTCTTTCTAAGTATTCCCACATCACAATGCACCAAGAGATTAATTTTTACTTAAGTCAAGCTTTCGAAGTAGAAAGCAGCAGGTATTTTTCTACCTACATTTTCCAACACCATCAAGAAAGAACTGACCCAAAAGAACGTATCTTTCTATAAAGGATTTTGTCCAACTAAAGCTGGGCAAGGCATAGGTTATAATGTTCATTTGACAACAAAGACTATGCAGGAAGGAAATTAACCTGAGAATTAACCCAAATCTGTTTTTCCATTAGTTCTCTTGTTCAAGCCTCTACGATGTATTCTAAACCAGCTATCAGAGACTGAAAAGCAAAACTGAACCAGAATTTGCTAAAATTTCATTTATTCATTGCATTAATAAATGCGCTAGTATATGACTGTATAATGTCACGTATTTAAAGACTTTTTAATCCTTACAGACATCAAGCCAAGAGGAGGATGACTCAAGTTAGTGAGCAATCTAATGTGCAGATATACAACATTAAAAATGAAGTGCCTGATTTCAGAGCAGTTATCATGGATTATGTGCCTACATGCCACCATTCAGTGCAGAGTATTTAATGGGTCATAAATCTCCCTAGCTTGTCTGTGTTCATTTACAAGTGCAGCATAAGCAGTATATGCTGCTCACAAAGGGCCAGATAAGGCATTGTCAAGTGCCTCGCCCGAGACAATGTCACAAGTCACAGGCTGGGCAGAACATCCCAGTTCCTCATCTGTACTCCTTCAGCCAACGTAACACAACTTGTGCCAATACATTTTATGCAAACCAGGATAGATGATGTATTTATACTGCCAAGGAAGTAGGCAGCTAGGAACTAATGAGAGATTTTTTTAGTTAATCTTTCAAAATAGTTTATTTTGAATTTACCCATTATACCTAATCTGGACTTGGATTTATTCTTAACATATCTTATTACAAGTATTGACTACTACTGTTGCCTTTTTCCTCAAAAAGAAAAACAAAAAAAACCCAAACTGTGAGGTAATATTTACCAAAACCATTTAAAATGAACTCAAGAAACGCACTTATTCTTTCCATCTGACACTGCAGACAAGAACATTTATTGAATCAAGAAAGTGGTTTTGACTAAACTTCACAAAGGGGAAGGTGTTCAATGCAGTTTTGAGGATGTATTTGAGAAAAGATTTTCAAGGAGTCTGAAACATGATTTCTTATTACTACAGGCTACCACAAATAATCACTGCTCTGTTATATTATACTACAATGCTTATCAAAGATGTATTCATTTTTGTAAATCTTTGTGGGTAAAAAGAAAGTGTTTTTGAAAAATCCTGAAAAAATGGTGTTACAGATTTTCAGAACTTTGATATGGTTCTTTTACAGAATACTGTAAATACCTATAAAACAAAACAGAGAATAATACCTAGAAGTACAGTACTGCTGATGTGACAGGGACAGTGCATTAAAAACACGCAGAAAACCCCACCCACAAGCGGGGAAACAAGTCAATATGCATTGTCATAGATTTTTGTATGTCAAAACCATAGCTGAATAAGTTAATTACAGCCAAAAGAAAAAAATGAAGAGAATCAGTGGTGATATACCGTTCCTGTTCTTATAAGAAAAGCCATAACCCCTGGATTATACAACGCTGAGAAAAAAATCTCTTGAGAAGCTTAGGAGAATAAACAAATTGCATTCTACAAATACTTTTCAAAGGACTGCTCTCTAACTTAATAAAACATATTGCTGATTTGGCATTAAAATGCTCCTTTGACATTGCTTCACCAGTGTCCTCGCAAAAACAGAATTTGAAGAGAGTCCTTGAACATCCACCATTTTAAAAATGAATAGAAATAGACTAGAAATTAATAATGCTATAATCTCACAGATATCAAGGGGCAATTACTGGACTAAAAACTGATAACTCTAGCATTTGGCATAGAAATTGGATTATTTTAAAATTCAGATCCCAGATGCTCATTTGCAACATTAACTGCAAATTTATTATCTTTTGAATAAGCTCCTTCAAACTCACCTATAGACTATAATTTGATGCATCCTCCACACCCATAGTGCATCAAACCTACTACAAGATTCCAGTTTTCATATAGTTTTAATGTAGTAGGAAAAAATACAAACCCACAGAATCCACCTCCACCCATATTAGTGTCTTCAGAATAGTCCTGAATAATTGTGCTTGTTGGGAAGCAGGAAGCTCTTTTGAACCTGTTCCTTTGGGGTTCAAGGGCCCACATTCCCACACCTGAAAGGTATTCCCATTTACCTCTGTGAAGCAGATGACATCCATTTATACTTTTAATGGTATATGGAATAACTAATGCTAGTTCTCTGCAATAAGTCAAAATCAAGCACAGCATGTTGGCTTCAGCAGGTGGCAGAATCACTCACAGCTTAAAGCAGGCCTGCTCTGATGTTTTAAAAAGATAAAAACTTTGCAAGAAGCTTTTCACCTGCTAACATGACTTTAAATATGCTTTTGAATCTCTCTGCTCTGAGGTTACTCAGATTTATTTTGCTTCAAGTCCTTTCTGCAGCTATTTCTAGGTTTACTAGTTCTGTTAATGAGGGGTTACATACCACCAAATCACATCTAATGCACTAATGGGGAGCTGAAAACATACAGCCAACTGTGCCTCTGAGGAAAAAAAAAATACAGCAAAGATGCTGAGAAAAAGAAAGGCCCTTGACAATTTACATACATTGTGAAGAGTTTTATCTGAGAAAAACCAGGGATATTTTTCTTGAAAATGCACGTGAGGAAGGAAAAGGTTAGGAAACACTGTTAAGGCCCAGAAGTAGAAACTAGAGTGGGTGCAACTCCTCCTCTGATGCACACCTTGCTGACAGACAATTTTTCTTTCATTTTTAATTCAAGTCACAGATCTCTGAAAATTTAAAACAGTGACTTAATCACCCAATGGAAACATCAGACATGACCAAGTGGAAACCTACTGAGACCATGGAGTAGCAGAACTCCTCAGCCAATTTTATTTGTTATTTGTAAATTCTACCTGATCTGCATTGCAAGAACTAAGACATACTCAGCAAAGACATCAGTGGTTAGTGAAACCACCACCAAAATAATTTACATATATGTTTTCTACACAATGGGGGGGGGAGCAGGATCAAACAAAAAAAAAAAACCCAAACCAGATCTGTCATCCAAGAGAAACTGTCATAGCAGAAATAAGATAACTACTAGTGGTGCAAAATTACTTAATTTTACTACATGTATCTGATGATTACTTGGTAGTTATTAATAGTCGTATTTGAAAGTTACTTACAAATGCAATTTCTCATGAACATTTGTTCCTTCCCAATAGAATTGAAAATTACTATAGTATCTATCTCCAGAGAATAATTAAAATTTTTACTCTAACTTGTTTTAGAAGTAGTTACTTTTAGTCTAAGAATGTGCAATTCATACATGCTCAATTTTCCTTTTACATTAAAGGATAAGTAATTGTATCTTAGGGTAGAGTTGGGAAATCACATCTTTTGTGAAGATGACAACCACAAGAACTGCAAATGTTTCCTCTAATAGTTCAGTTATTAAATAATTTGGTATCACCCAAGAGTAAGTTTCCACTTCTAAGAACTATGTTGTCTTAGTAACACAAACTTTTAGTTCTGATATACCCAAATTCTTAATCATTGTGTATCTTGAACAACAAACTCGGGATTGTTTTCTGCAGAGACATGCAAACTCTTGTGATCTGCTTATCAATAAAACCAGCTGACAATATTATGCTCCAGTTTGTTACGATTGCATTTACCAGTAAGCAAACGTAACTGGTGAATCAACACATAAATGTCCATCAAAAACCTCCATTATACCTATACTTGTAATACAAGTTTTTCACATTAGTAGCATTTTTTTCTACATTGGTTTTCTTTCACCAAGATTAAGGGCAAGTGCAGGGATGTCTCGCTGAGAAACCAAGTCAAATTATCTAACGATCAAAATGTAAAATTCAGTTTGCAAAAGTACATTATACTCCTCTGTGTTCAATATTCATTCATAAATAAAATAGCCTTAGTCTGAGTTACCTTAATGGAGTGCATCATGTCTTAATTTCTTCAAGGCAATGGCTGTTTGCTACGTATCCAGTTACTGAACCTTTCCACTGTATTGTAAACTAAACCAAGTCCTTCAAAACAAAAAAGTAACGTAATGATAGGGAGGGCTATAAGATAATTTTTTTGGAAAGTTCAAGGTGGTTCTCTGAAATGATCCCAAGAGAATAAACACTGCAGGCCAATTTATGGCCACCCTGTGTTGACAATCAGTTTTCTGCACCTAAGCACGCCCAATAAATTAAAACGACAATCAAAGTAGACACAAAAGATATATTTAAATATATTTTTTCCTGTTGGTAAGAATTACGACTAGCGTTCAAAAAGTTTTCAAACCTGCAGTCCATGCTTTGGCCTTAGAAACTGCCCCGTTAACAGACGTTCCTTGCTGAACCTTATCAGGTCCCTTCAGAGGTGCAGCCGCCGGACCCCCAGCAGGACACGGGGGCATCGCCCACCCGAGGCCCCTCCTGCCACCCCCCCCCCCCGCCTTTTGCTCAGGTAACGGTGTGAAACCCGCACCCTGCGGAGCTCTGCGCGTACGGCACAGCACGCCCACGATCCCCAGTTTTACAGAAGTAAATAGCCCAAGCGCACGAACTAACCAGGGTGGTATTGACAGCACGCGGGCAGGACCCTGCACCCACTGTTAGGCTTTGATGGCCTTGAACGGCCTCGCCTGGGGCCTCCTACCCGCCTCCTCCGTCCATGGGCCCGGGGGCTCCAGCACAGCCCAGGCCGCCCTGCCTCAGCCCTGTCATGGCTGTACCCATTTCCGGCCCCGCTTCCCTGGTGAGCACTGAACCTGCGTTAGAATTATCTGTGCCTGTCTCCCCTCTGCTCCTGACTGGACTTTCTGGATTGACCTCCCAGTCCTGACTTGTTACGTCACGCTCCCTGATGACATCTGGACAGTTGACAGCGACTCTTTCCATCAGCACCCCTGCCCTGGTCTGGGAGGGCACTGCCTGTGCTGGGAACGGCATCATCTCCTGGCTTATCTCCTTTACAGAGGCAGCCTCTCCCTTTTGATACCTGATGCTTGCTTCATCTTCCTTTTCCTTTCCATACTTCCACAACTGCTTCCCCCCCCCCACACACACCTTTTTTTAAGGGGGGGCAGCATCCACCTACAAAAAGACCCAGACCTCTCTGGCAAGCCAGTGGGCTCAAAACCAGAGAATGATGAAGACTGAAAAACTTAAGAAAAGGCCATTAATGAAAAGAAGTAGTGCAAAGGCAATACTTCCTACAGTCATGCAGCAGTTAAGTGAACCTTTTTTTCTGTAGGGGATATGAGATACAGGGATACATGCCCTGAAAATTTGCAGTAAAAAGGGAGACTTAAAAGCACACCACGTAGTTTCTTGCTGTTATGATACAGAGCCAAGACACAGCAGCATTAATCCTACATCAAATCTCTTTATACTGTGATTGTAGTTTAGGCCACAAAAAATTTACACTTGCATGGTCAGGATCATTAACTGCCCTCAGGAGATGCCGTTTCATTTATAAATAGATGGCTGTCAGATAACCCAATCCTTTCCTCTCTTCAGTTCACTGGTATTCTCTGCTACCCACACTCCACTCTTTCTGCTCAGGCAAAGATGCTTCTGCCTATTCCTCCTCTCATACACAGCTCTTCCACTCAATCAAACGAAAGCACATTAACAGCTGCGTACACTCAGGTTGCAGGAATACATATTCACATGCTTCGAAATAATGTACTACATTGCCCAAGAGAAGGCAGGGGATTTTGAATATGGTTTCTGCACAATCTCTCTCCACACTAGGCTTTTGGCTATGAAAGACCCCTCAGTGCTGTGGGTGGTATGAAGACAGTGAGGCTGTTAAGAACAACTCTGATCTAGCTGAAGAAACATCTGCTTTCTCCTAGCAGAGAAAATATAGGTAACATTAAGAGGTAATAGTAATGGTTGGAGGTCAGCTTCTGCTACAGAATTAATGGCAGTTTCCAGTGCTGTTGATCTTAGAAGATCAAAAAGTAGCTGTTAAATTAACTGCCAAACTGGTACAAGCATCAGATCAAACTTAAAACATAACCGCTCTAGTTGTTACTTTCCTACAGCCACAGAGAAAATAATCATCTAAACTAATAGAAGGGAATTAATTAATGATGGAATTGATTTTATCCAGTGAAAAGCAGAATCTTCCCTCACATTTACAGCATAAATGTAATTAAGTTTAAACAGAACTTTCAAAATTAATTCTTATGAAATTAGACACTAAGAGTGATGTTGGCTGTTGTGAAGAATGGGGATATATGTATTCTCATTTTGTTCTAGCAAAATGAGTCTAGATTGCACCAGAAGTTTGCATGCAAAGTGCAAATATTAAGAAACAAAACATTCTCAGCAGTTGCATTTTATACTTCTGACAAAAGTCCCAGGATAAGTAAGGTTGGAAGGGACCTCAGGAATTGTCTAGTCCAACCTCCTGTACCACCCATGAGATTAGGCCAGGGTGCTCAGGGATTGACCCACTCACATTGTGAAAACCTCCAAAGATGGAGACTGCACTTCTCTGGGCAGCCAGTCCCACTGCTTGACTGTATTTTTCACAAAGTCAGAACCTCTCTTATTTCAATTTGTGATCATTATTTCTTGTCCTGCCATGGAGCCCTACGAAGAGGCTGGCTGTCTTCTCCATGACCTCCTTGTAGGTTCTGGGGTGCTGCTGTTAAGCCCCCCTGAAGCTGTCTCTTCTCAAGTCTGAAGAAGCTCAGCTCCCTCAGCCGGCACATGCTCCAGCCTCTTACCAGTTTCACGGTCTCCACTGAACTCACTTCTGTTTATCAGTACTTTGTATTAGAGGACCCAAAACTGGCTGCAGCACTCTAGATGCAGTCTAATGAGGGTAATAATCACTTTTCTCAATCTACTGACTTTGATCCTTCGTTTTAATACAGCCTGGGATGCTCCCAGCCCAGCCTTGCTCAAGACAGCAACGTGCCAGGCAGCACATTCAGCTTGCTGTCTACCAGGTCCCCCAGATGCCTTCCAGCAGAGCCGCTCCCCAGCACGTATTTCTTCCCGAGTGCAGGATTTGGCATTTGTCCTTATTGTATCTTATGAGATTCCTGCTGACCGTTCCTCCAATGTGTCTAGGTCTCGCTGACTAGTGGCTCTGCCGGTTTTGGCATCACCCGCAAACCTGCTGACAGCACACTTCTTGGCACTTTCTAGGTCATTGATAAAGCTGTGAAACAGGACAGATCTCTGGCTAGATCCTTGTGGTAATGCACTTGTTATCAGCCTCCAGACAGAGTATGACCCACTATCCACTAAGCCTAGTCATCCAAACAGAGCTTTTTTTTTTTTTATCCACCTCATTGTCCACCAATCCAAAGTGTAATTTCCTTGGTATAATACTTCAAGTGCATGCATGCTTCCAGGTACCTTTAACCATAGACAGAAAAGAACACAAGTACAGAGCTGCAGGCTGAATCCTATGCATGGCTCCATTGCTAGACCTTTAATGCAGCTTGAAGAGTACAACAGAGATGTATTGCTGCCTGAACCAAAGAGCTGCAGGATCAAGGGTCTATCCAAATAATTTGACAGAATACTTCAGTCCAAAGCATGCCCTTCTAAAGTTTCTAAGACCCATTCCCCATCTGCATTTCGGCAGTCTACAAAAGAGGATAGCTCATAGTCCAAGATGCACATTTTGTTAAAGAGAACTTCTATTTTTCAAAGAAAATCACAATCACTGTTTTGTTTTTATTACAGTGGTCTTATCGACATGTTTTACAATGATCTTTAGAGATCATCTGGATTACGGGACTATAACCGAGTAGCAGGACCAAATGTTTGATTATATTTAAAGTACTTGTTGAGGCTCAAGATGGACATGCAAGATAATTTTAATTCCAGAAAGTAGCAAGATGAAGTAATTTGTTGCTGAGTAAATTAAGTACGTGACTGAAAACCCAAAATATTAAAAAGGAGTCCTGATCAAAACAGACTAGAATCAAAAGCACATATTCATGAGACATTTATATATTTGGAAACACTACAAAGGGTGCTAGCTAATTATGTTTATTACAAATTCTTAAAGTGAATTACAAAAGCAAAGAAGTTCTTTTCAATGCATGTAAAATAACTCTCTAATTGCCACTCCCTCAAATCATCAATACTTGATAGAAAAATAATTAAATCAACGTTAGAAAATTAAAACAACTATAGGAAGGCATATATTTTTCACTTGTTAAAGGCACAAAACCTAAACTTAATTTTGTTGTTCTAACTTGTTTTGAACAGTGTTTGCCTTCGGGGGCCGGGGGGTGGGGGTGGAATGGGAGCTCCCCTGTTCACTACCTTCAAAGGCTCTGCTGGTACCTCACAGACTCTTGCTTTTTGCCTCTCTAGTTTAATAAAAATAAAATTTAAAAAAAGAGTGTTTCCTCCACAGTTGTTTTCTCAATCTTAGTCCCTTCTCTGCACTCAAAAGTACTAACATACTCTATGTCTAAAATTTTTAACACAAGAATCTGCTTTTCTCCAGTAGCATTTCTTCTGTCTGCTCTTGCTTTGTTTGTTGACTCTTTTCAGAATCTCCAGAACAGTATGTTGAAGACCTATGGTCTTGGACTGCTAGCTTCCTGTCCCCCTCCCACCTTATTTTGATATAGCCTGCTTAACACTACATTGCTTATCAATTAATCACAGATGTATGAGTACATATGCCATTTCTAACGAGCAATGCAGAAGCACTTGTTTTTGCTATTGTTAAGCAAAGAGTACCATGCACGATAACTTACTCTGTATTAGGTTCTTCCAAAAACATGTGCCTTCAGAAAAATAATCAAGTCTACTTTTAGACTCTATGAGGGTTTCTGCCAAGATTGTCCCCTGGAAAAAAACAAGCAAACAAACAAACCAACCCACCCCCCCACCCCTCCAAACATCTTAGTTGTGTTGTTCTGCTCTTAATTCTTAGTGTATTTCTAATGTCACATAAAATAAGAAAAAATGGACACACATTCCATAAAACTAATGAATTGAATAAATCAAGTCCTTTATTGATACAGTAGATTTATTGATTTTCACTGTGTTAACCAAAAGAAGATTGTGGATCAGTCTTTTCCTCGTTCTTACCTTTTCTGATGAACACATGGCGAAACAGAGGCAAGCATGGGGTACAGACAAATTCAAAAGTATGATTTGCTTTTGTAAGCAGCTCAGCTGGTCATAGTTTTAGAAGCTATAAATAATACCACAAGAGGATCAAATCTATTGATCCCAGAAGGCCATTTACATGTGAGCATTACTTATACAATGGGACACTCATACTCTGTTTAAGTGGCTTTTTTCCCTTAAGTCTGCAAGATATATGATGCAAGACTGCAATTAAGGCAAAAAAAGAAACAAAACCATTTTATATTTCAACATTGCAACTTCTTAATGCAATTGATCTAAACTTTGATCTAAGAATAAAATTGCAGAAGTTAAAACAAACTCACATATATAAAAATTCTTTTCATCTTGCAATGGTTGAAGAGTTTTTAAATAGCAGTATCAAATAACTGCATTCCTCACTTGCTTGTTTTACATTGCCACTAAAAATAGACATTGTCTTACTCAAAAGATTATCCAAAGGACATAATAGTAATATTTTGCATTCACTGTTTCAGAACATACTCCAGTACACTTCCATTCAGATCCATGGAATATTACCTATGGCATCTGTTTATTATTTTTAAAATCCTACTCCTAGCTCTACTACAAAAAAGTGAGTTTTCTCTTGATGCCAGGAACCTTTTACCATTTACAAGCTTAGAAATAGAATATAGCTGATGCTGCAGCTTTATCATTTACCTCAAGTGCTGAATTAACTGTACAGTAAATAAATAGTAAGAAATACATTGAGGAAAACATAGCCCCAATTCACTCAAACCCCACAGTACACTGAAAAATGAATTCAAGTACAATCTTAGCCTTTCAGCATACAAAGAGTCTCCAATTTCTTTATCAATTTATTTTAGCTAAAGCTAGGGTTCCACTTCAGTGCATTGTTGGATCAGGAACAGATTATTTAGAAGCTTTCAGAATTAGATTCCAAGCTACTTTGTATTTATAAGTCCATGCATATGTCTAAAATTGTGTGTTCTTTATTCAGCTGTGTCATGGTTTAACCCCAGCCAGCAACTAAGCCCCATGCAGCCACTTGCTCACTCCCCCCCCACAGTGGGATGGGGGAAGAGAATCAGAAGAGTAAAAGTGAGAAAACTCACTGGCCGAGATCGACAGTTTAACAGGTAAAGCAAAAGCCATGCACACAAGCAAAGCAAAACAAGGAATTCATTCACTGCTTCCCGTTGGCAGGCAGGCGCTCAGCCATCTCCAGGACAGCAGGGCTCCATCACGCGTAATTGTGACTTGGGAAGACAAACGCCATCACTCCAAACATCCCCCCTTCCTTCTTCTTCCCCCAGATTTATATACTGAGCATGACATCATATGGTCTGGAATATCCCTTTGGTCAGTTGGGGTCAGCTGTCCCAGCTGTGTCCCCTCCCAGCTCCTTGTGCCCCCCCAGCCTGCTCCCTGGTGGGGTGGGGTGAGGAGCAGAACAGGCCTGGACTCCGTGTGAGCACTGCTCAGCAGTAACGAACACATCCCTGTGTTATCATCAACACTGTTTTCAGCACAAATCCAAAACATAGCCCCATATTAGCCACTATGAAGAAAATTAACTGTATCCCAGCCAAAACCAACACAACATGTAAAACTGGAAGGCGTTCATGATCAAACATTGTAAAATACACTTTTTTTTTTGAGGTTAGATCTTGTGTATAGAACGAACAAGAAAAAGAACCTACAGAAAAAAAGAAAAAACCCAAACATAAAGCACTTCACATATTGAGTTTGGAATGGAGGGGGTTCGTCTGTGTTTTTTGTCAAAAGTGTCTGTGAACTTTAACTACAGTTAAAGTAACAGCTGATGAACTACTGACAAATTTCTCTATCCAAATACCACTGCAGGAAATAAGCTGTGGAAAAATCATTGACTTATATGGTTGGATTTTATACCATGGCACAACAAATCACTACTGTCTCCTCTAAGATCCAAACTCCTTAAAAAAAGTGCCCAATCAAAAAAATCATCTCAGTCCCTCTGTAGCTGCCAAAGTTTTGACTTCTTGGCCACCACAGTTTGGTCCAAGGATAGATTCAGAATGATTAAGATGAAGGATCATTATTTTACAAATGAGTTAACTACGTAACACTTCACTCAGGTTTCCTTCATTTCTAGAGCTAAAATAACACTAAAAAGACAGCTAATCATTCTTCCTTTTTCTACTTTATACATGAAAAAATGGAGGCAAGAATAAAGAGATCTTCTCATCTTCAGATACGCAGACAATGGTCCCAGTGGACATGCCTAGAGACTGTAATCTGTTACTAGCTAGTCTTACATAAAATTGAACTTCAGGTTTGCAAACTATCAGACTACTAGGTTTTTTGCAAACAAGTATGTCCTGAACTTAAGATTATTTTTTTTAAAAAGACAGTAAAAATCACACAGAGTGTGAAGTTTGATACTGAAAATTAGATTGAATCCCACTCTTCAAGTGTCCTTGCTTTATTGTATCAGTGTTCAGAGAAACCAAGTTTACAGAGCCTAATAGCAGCCTGGGTGGCATCACGCTACACCATGTGGGCTGCTGGAGCAGCACGGAAGGTAGTGAATGCAATATAACTACAGATTTTTAGCCCACAAATATCATCACGCTGTTTAAACTCTCTTCTGTGGCCTCAAGGAAGTAGCATGCGGCACCACTAGAGTTCTGGTTGCCAACTTTTCCTGTGGTGCAACTTTTCCTTTTAATCATTGTTAGATTAACTTTTTTTCCCCAAATTAACAATATGATATGCACAAAGAAATAATTGTTTGAGCCAGGAGGCTTTTTTCTTATTCCATTAATTATCACATTTGTACATAGGCAGACAACCACTAAAGATGAACTTTAAAGTAAAACCATTTAGTACTACTGTATATCCTCTTCACTTTGGACAACCAGAGATTAAAGAGCAGCATGCCTAAAGTAGGGGAGTTATAAAATGAAATGGGAAATTTCAAAGCATTCTGCAAAGCATTTCTTCTAAGAGAGAAATGATGTTCAAATGAAAATGAAGAGATCATCAGAATGGGAGTCCTGGGCTCCCCATCAGGAAGGATTACTCGAGGAGCTAAATACCACTTTTATACTCTTAAATCCCCCAGCGTCAAAAGAGTCAAAGCTAGTTACAGAAAGTCTGACTTTAGTTTTCACAGAAATACAGCACTAAAAGTAAGCATTGTTCATTACTGCTGCGCATTCAACAATCCTTTTAATGATTTGATGAAACTCCTCCTTAAAAATTCAGGATATTTTTTCTCCTCTTCCTGCTCCTGTTGGAAAGTTGTCTCAGAGCTTCATCAATTTCCAGCATATGCTGACTCACAGAGAGTTTAACCTGTTGTGCCAACTTAATCATTTACCTTGGATACAATTTTTTCTGCCTCTGGATCATATCTCACTCCTGCTTTCTGTTTTGATGTGCTAAATGAGTCAGCTTCTTTCATCTTCATCCCATAAGAGAGGTTCTCCATCTCCCTGGTTGGCTGAGTACATTCATTACACCTCTGCCACTTTGAATTAATCTCTCAACCTCTAACCTGACGAGCAGAGCGTCATAAGCCAAAACGAGCTGTCACAGGCTCTGATCCCTGTACGAAAGAGGCCGATTACCCAACAGTCACAGCCCCAGATCTAACAGGGCAGGAGCTATGCCCATCAGTCTTACAAATTCAGCGGGAACACCAATCCTTCAAAGCCTTCCTCATCCTTCACCTCAGCCACTCGCTTCAAGACTCACCCCCGCGACAGCTCAGCCTCCGAGGGGAGCTGGCAAAGGGCTGGCATGGCCCAGAAGAGGAAAAGAAGCTGCAATAACGTGCACAAGCCCACGTGCCGCGGCACACGTCGGGCACCGGGGCTTCCTTCTCTCGGGATGGCAGGGAGAGGAGCAGCCGCGCTCCACGTGCCAGTGCTCGCTGCCGCGCGGCCATCCACACCACAGCCACGCTGGCCGCGTCACCAGCGCACTGCAGCCAAATTCGCCTCAATTTGAGTACTACGTGTAAAGCCAAACAACATTTAGACGTATTATATTTGTTATTTACGTGCCTAATGATGCTTTTCAACTTCTGCAAAACAATCCACTCTCATAGCTTGTGGTGCGACATTTTTGAAACTAGGGTGGACCCTATCTCTCTCCTGTCTCTATCGCTGCAGCTTAAGATACTCACCTTGGAAGGAGAGACCTGCATCCGAACCCCTCCTATACTCAAGTCAAAGCAAGGATCTTTCTTAGAGCACCCACCGCACTGACATATGAATTTTTAGGATGCCCAGTTGATGTTTGTCTTCCTTTCTGCACTTAAAAAAATACTTAAAAATCCAAGGTACACAACCCCCCTCAAAATCTACTAGGTGAGAGAAGAAGAAAGTGTGAGCACAAATCCATAGGCACAAATCCATAAGTTACTCAAGTATCATATGTCATTCTGGATTGGATGCAAAACTGAATTCTGTCCTGGACTGTAAACAAAGGTAATTTCAAAGGGGGGGTGGGGGGGGTGGGAACCAAAACCAAACCACATTTTGGAAACTGTTAAAGCAAAGCAAAATGATTTTGAGATGCCTGTCAAACACATACATAGAGTTTGGCAAACACAGAAGAAAGCTGTACAGAACTAAAATGTTTTTGCCTTTTCAATCCAATATTTCAGTGTTTTTGAGCATGACTGCAATAGGCAGGATACATCTGCTCACTATCATCATGTAGTATTTCCTATTCATGGCAAGAACAGATGGAGCCTCAGTAATCCTCAGCAGTTCTTACTGAACTATGACTTGGAATAACATCAAAACTGGAATACACAATATTTCATTGATGGATAAAACCTCAGTTACTGGCAAAAAAACAAAAGGACAAACCACAGAAGAAGCCAGTGTTAAAACAACTTCTTCTCTGTAGCAATTTATCCCACTGAGGTCTAAGATTTTATTGAAAGAACCTTTTTTTTTTTTATTATGAACAGAGATACTTGAATTGAAGGTTTTGGTCCTCAGATGTTTTATGTTATAGCAGTAAAACAGCAGGGCAAGCAGTTAACCACATTTAGAGTATATTACTATTTTTAAACTGCTGGTTAACCAAAGCAGAAGATAATCACCTTTGGTATTTGTAGGTTTATGTATTTCAGTTTGTCACCTACTAGCGACATCAGCAAATAATTTTTCTCAAGCAGCTTAGCTGTAAGGTACAACACACAGTTGTCCAAAGAGCAGTTCAGGGAATGAAATGCAATCCAGCCTATCTGAACTCTTCCGTCTCCCTTCTTGGTCTTAGCATAAGGAATTTTGCTATGAGGCATGACTGGACACATCTGCTTTTTTTTTTTTTTTTTTTTTTTTTTTTAAGTCACCTACTCCCAGCAGTTTCGTCTCCTGCATAAAACAGCAATTTAATATTTTAATGAGCTACGCAAACGAGAACCCACTTCCACCCTCAAGTCCTCTCTACAGGTGCACCAGGTTGCCAGCTTACCATCTGGCCCAATGCACGTTCTATGTTTTCCAGGCAAGAGAAACATACAGCCCATGTGCTGTGTGTAGCATTTAGACATAGAGCCTACATAAATAAATTAGCATTCTGCCAATGCATAATAGCAAACCTTCAAGCAGAGCTTACTGACTGTGTCTGATTACATGTTCCTAAGAGCCTTGTTACAGTTAATAAAAGGCATGTGAAGTATGATGACAGTGTTAGGTAAAAACCACACTTCCACAGAGAGAAACTTATGAATTATGGTCAATAAAATTTCAACATAGCATTTATGGTAATTTTTGAAGATAGTCTAGGATATCACTTTCCTATATAGCCACAAATCTGAAGGTAAGCACTTATACTAGATGAAGTATTTAAGCAAATCCCACTTCTTTTCAAGTTTTCTATTTTGTGAAGCTACATAGGATAAACAGCACATATTTTAAAAAAGCATAAATTAGAATAACAGTTGTCATTTCTGGCTGCTGTTCTGTAACTGTTCCTGTTGCAGCAGCCTAAATAACAAATATGGCTTGCCTATGGAAAACAGTTTAGTGCAGTAATAAGGTCCTTAAAAAAGAAAGGGCTAAGAAGTAGTATCTTGAAAGGAGATTATCGCTTTAGAGAAGCATGAAAAAGAAACCTTTTCTTTTAGAATAGAGTTCATATTTTAAGATTCTGCACTCAGAGGAGTTCATGATTAGGTTTTTCATGTACAGTATAAACATGGATGTCATTTCACATGAATACAGAAATACAGTCCAAGACTGTATTCCTTAGAGCTGAAAATTTTGGAAATCCAAAGCAAGATTGGCTGTAATAGCTGCCCAGCTCTTTTTATTCTTTACTGAAAGTGTTGGAGAGGCATATACTGACAGAATATCATCTATTTGCCCAAGGTTTTCCCCCAGTCCTTTACTTCATTCCTATTTCAAGACTGAAAAAACTGAAGTTTGCAACATGTCTTACCCAATGTCCTGGTTTCAGCTAGGATAGAGTTAATTTTCTTTCTTTCTTGTAGCCTTATGTTTTGGGTTCAGTATGAGAAGAATGTTAATAACACACTGATGTTTTCAGTTGTTGCTAAGTAGCATTTATACTGAGTCAAGGATTTTTCAGCTTCTCATGCCCAGCCAGCAAGAAGGCTGGAGGGGCACAAGAAGCTGGGAGTGGACACAGCCAGGGCAGCTGACCCAAACTGGCCAAAGGGATATTCCATACCAGGTGACATCATGCCCAGTATAAAAACTGGGGGGAGTTGGCCTGGGGGGTGCAGATCGCTGCTCAGGAACCAACTGGGCATCAGTCAGCGAGTGGTGAGCAATTGGATTGTGCATCACCTGTTTTGTATATTCCAATTCTTTTATTATTATTATTGTCATTTTATTATGCTTGCTTTCTGTCCTGTTAAACTGTCTTTATCTCAACCCACGAGTTTTACTTTTTTTCCCCCCCCGATTCTCTCCCCCATCCCACTGAGTGGGGGGGGAGTAAGTAAGCAGCTGCGTGGTGCTTACCTGGCTGGTGTTAAACCACGACACCCTACAAAACTATCCTAAACAACTTAGAACCCTTTCTCTAAAAGTTGAGCAGGATTTGCTACCCATAGTGTTGCGTTCCCTTCAAGACAACCTCTCCCTTTCGTTCATGAGCAATCGTAAGTGCATAGATACTATGAATCTTCATCCAGTGCACTTCAGTCTTCCTCCACTCCTCTATTTTGCTCACGTCCTGTTACTGGGTTTTGGGAAAACTTGTTCAGTAATAGCAAGTAAGTTTAACAGCAAGAAACTGTTACAAGCATAGCAATTGTTGGTTGTAACCCAGTTAATACTTCCCAGTTTATCACAAAACAATTAAAATGGATTTTGTAATTTTCAGAGTTCCATGTCTGTTTGAATGCATAGAAACCATTTTAGCACTAGCCTTGGGTTGTACTAAATAACTTTTTATTAACTCATAAACTATGATAATTCCTTGAAAAGCTCGAGTACTATCAGACTTCTCCTTTTGAGTCTTAAAGCAACTTCAAATATGGGAATAAGTTTACAGAAAAAGTTGTTAGCTAACTATTTAAGAAAATATTAGGCTCTGAAGTTTAAATGCAAATTTTATTTTCAAAATGCTTACTGGTTGCTTCATGATATGTTCCAGTTTGATTCATCTTGGAGGACATGAACAAACACCACCACCAAATCAGGTATACATGCGGTATTCAGAATTATGACCATTTCTAGAAAGATTCTTGATGTACAGCAAGATGAGACTTCTAGTACTGCAGTAGCAGTAAGCTAAGAATTTAGCATTTAAGTAAACAACATTTACAGGAATTTACACAGACTTTCAGACTACTGGACTAATCCAAGTAGCAACTAATAGGTACAGTTAGCAATAGTCGCTGTAACAACTGTTCACAGAAGCATGACAAATATCATTTTATAGAAATTTATTCAGAAAGCAGAAAGTATATTTTGGTTTGCCACTGCCTTCATTATTATAAGACAACATAGCTTAACAATTATTACTCTCCAATGGCTTTTCAACAATCTTTGTGAAGCTAGCTGATCTAAGTCTAGTTATTAATTAACAAATAACCATCCAGATAAAAAAAAAAACCCACACACCACACCCCCACCCCCCCCAACACTAATCAAATCAGAATTAATGAGTTTGGAGACTTAATTGCCACTTCATTCCAAACCCAGTCCAGGGTCTATTAAACTGAGGAGCATCTCTCCTTTGTCCTCAGCAGATTTTGAATCAGAACATTTATCATTGCTCCTTTGTATCATAGCTTGCCTGCTCTAGCAAGGTCTGAGAAAAGAAGCTTAGGCTGTTTGCTTCTGCTCTTCAATTTTTCAGAAAACGAACAGGTTTCAGTTCTATCTTACTCATGAGGATTTCCTCACAGGTAACGTGGAATATGTAAACACCCAGGACCCTTCCTTCCATTTTACTGGCACATTCACTAGACTAGAACCATGTCTTTGTTGATATTCCTTTTTCTTGTCTAGCAAGTCTGGCAATTTGGGCTGCACAGACCTACTGCTTTACTGGCAGCCCTTCGCTTTAAAACTTCTCTCTGAGCTAGATTATACAGTTTTTAATTCTCTCAAATCAGGGATGGAATTACAGAGCTGCCAACATCTGTGGGATCCAGGAGACTTCACGGAATACATAGTACAACTGGACAGTATATTATTTGTATGGATTTATCTATAATCTGAAATAATAAGAATGCCTGGTCTTAATTTGAACTGTCTCTCTTCTGTTTTTCAGCTGACACTCCAAAGCATCTAATGGGTAGCATTACAGATACAAAAATGACGTCCATGAACATTCTGCATGTCAACTTAAAAAAATAAAAAATAAAAAAAATTGTGTGTGTTGTGTCTGTGTGCTTATCCACATGTATCCGGTCTCCTTGTCTGAGAAGCCATGTAAAGCCCACACATACGGTGTGTTTAGAAGCTGAGTTTTGCACAGACTAACCTGTATATGCCCAGGTCTCTTGTTGGATTAGAGTTACTACTGATCTTGTTGTTTCCCCACCCCTACATTTTCAGTTAAGTTAGACAACTGTCTAAATACCACATCACGTAGCTACAATTTTGCAAAAAGAAACACCTAAAAGGAAAGCTATTATCATTAGCAAGCTCACTGAAGTCTTTTGTAAGAGCGTATGAAATCAGAGAAAAGAAAATTAAGTATTTCTTACTTCAAGTGTCTAAGCTGCAATAAGAAATTAACCTTGTTTCTGCCAACATTCATTGTGCTTCTTTCACATACTGGCATTTGTTTAAAACCTGTGACTGTTGGGTATATCAACAGTGCAATCTGGTTTTTTAGAGCTATTCCTAAGCATATCCGGAAATCTTGTGGTTAGCATACAAAAGCACAAAATAATTACAGTAAATTCACTTAGGAAAAGATAGACTTCTTATCTCCCCAAAAGTCTACCATGTAGTACAGATGTGCACGCTATTGTGATTTGAAACGTCATTTCTGTAAGTTATTTGGAGTCCCACAAATTTTTTCTTCTCCAGATATAGACAGCATTAAGGAGTTGGTTTTCAGAAGTGCTCAGCATTCAGGTCTGAACAATCAGACTTCTTTAAAAAGGATTCATTTTAGAACAAGAAAAGACAAAGCACTTCTTTTTTTTTGTTGCTAGGCCTTCATTGGCATGTATGCAGAATACCTAGTATTCCTCATTAGTATCAGTTACAAGTCATGTGAGTCCATGAATATTCAGAGGACTTAAACAACAACAAAAGAATCACTCTGAGTTATCCAGATAGCTCAGTATGAAATTAAAGACTCAACATCTTAAAACAACTTAAAATACACAATTACAAAAATGAAATTGCAATTTCCTCACTTTCAGTGCCGTTTAGAAACCGAACATTGGCTTTGTGCAATAAGCATGCACTTGCCTTATTTCTTTTTAACTTAAGAAAGAGCTTTAATAAAAAGATAAAACACCAAAGAAAATGTTTTAATTTAAACTTATGTTCAGTGGGGTGTCATCCCGATTTAAAAAAAAATCCTCAGATGGCTAACAATATTTGGGAAACAATACCTACCGATAATGAGTCCAGGCTTTCAGCTTAGAAGAGCTGAATGAAGGCATTTGCAGAAGTTTGAATCCTCCCTACTACACTTTCAAGTGGACACCTTTTATTGGTTTTGTTTCTAATCCTAGAAAAAGAATTCTGGATGGAAACCCAATTCTCCTCCCAGCCTTTAGCTCCTTCTTATTTTGCAACCAGAAAAAAAATGTATTTTTCCACATTTTTTTGTTACCTCCCTCAAATGAAAAACGTGATGTTGGAGCCCTCCTGCCTCCCATTTCCCATCAGAATATTCCTCCTCTTTCCAGTTGGCTGTAGCATTCTCTGCAGTAGCCAGCATCTTCTATTGATAGCTATAAATTTTAACTGGAAATATTTAGTTCTAAACAAAGTCATACCAAATAGCTTTTGCATAATTAGACTTCTTAAAGCACACATCCAAATAAGGAAATGGGAATAAATCAAATCATTCAGTGTTCCTCAAACTGAAATAGAATCAACTTTTTCATAAACTGAAGTTATTACACCCCTCCCTGGATCTTAATGCAATAATATAAAATTTAATTTTAGTCATTTGCAATTGTTGCAAGTGTATATTATCTCTTTACTACTACAGAATGAATGAGATCCATTTAATTTTCATTGTTATAATCAGAAGTCATTAACCTAAACTAGGAAGCTGTGAAATTAATGTTGCAACAGCTTCAAACTTCCGCATGTTTGCCGAGGGATATTTTTTAAATTTTTTTCAAAGCAGCAGAGCATAGGTTAATTGCTTCAAGAGAGTTGAAGAATAATATATTGTCTCCAGATTACTCAATCTTTTAATTCATTGCTTTTAAACAAGGGTGTAATTTAATCCAGCTATTCAACTTTTGCCAGCAATTTCAGTTTAGCATAACATTTGCAATTTAATTAAATGCTAATAAAATACATCACTCATATCACCTGCAGGCCAGGGTGTGGGTAGCTCAATTATTTCAGTGTTTACAGCTCACTGAGTTGTGAAGGGCAAGTGGAAACTTTTTTACATTACTAAACAGCAGTTATTTGAGAACTAGCACTGGAAGGAGATATGAATGTTTTGTCTCAGATTCTAAAAATAGAATAATAAACAGAGAGGTAGAATGGATGTATCAGTGTTCCCTTATGATAAAGGGAAAGAAAAAACAGAACTCAACTCTGATTAATAATTAGGTCATCTTTTTTAAAAGAGAGAGGTAACATTTCAAGAAAAAGGAACCTGATTTTTGTTGTGCTATTAATCAGTCCATGTCTGTACAGATCTTAGTCTCATATTTCTTCTGATTTTCATATATATTTGTAAGGTAACCTGTAGGTAGTTTGCTAGAATAATTAATTGCTTATTTTTTCCCCCACCATGTTGATTATTGCCTTTTTTTTTTTTTGGCCATTAAAATATACAATAGCTCATCACAGCCTGGTGAAGTTCACAGGTATCCTTGGCATTTTCCTCCAAGTTCTGAGCAGGTATGAGAAAAGTCTGTTCTACCCCAAAACATGTTTAGTGTCCACTAAGCTAAGGAAAAAAGCAGGAGAGCTTCAGTGCAAGGTTCACACTTTCCTATGGAATCTTCCTTCTCTTGGACTGACGTTAATATAGATACTATAGCGACAGATACCAATATCTGCATTCAACTGTAGTCATTTGGGAAAATATTCCCTTCGGTCCACGTTCATCATGCATATCCTGGGCATCCCTTTTCTTTATTCTCCATCTCTTTCAAAAGACAACTACTTTTCTTAAACAGCTACCACTTCACAACACAGAGTTTAGGCATTCTTGTTCTCCAGCTGCAAGGACCAGATGTTGGCCACTGGTGGGGCAGGAGGACCCGACAGGAGGGGTCTGAGGCTGCTGCCAGGCAGTCTCTGCTGTCCCGCTGCCCCTCTGACAGGGCACAAGAACAGCTGAAGGAGACCAAGCACACGAGGTGACTCAGCAGAAGGCGACTGGCATCATCCTCACTCGCAGCTGCTACTCAAGCCGCCAGCGGCGTGAAGTAACAAACAAGCACGCTTTGAAGAGTGATCCCGGCTTCCCTGGTACATGGGACTTGCTATAACAACAGGCAAGCTTAGTCCTTTGCACAGTGTCTAGAGAAGAGGAGGTCTCTGGGTTATTCGGAGGAGTCAACGGGTTGCAGGCAAATAGGCGGAGGAACTGTGGGGCAGTTTTGACAGGAATGATAGAAAACGCCCTAGCATACTGCTAATTGTCAACATGGGGCAGGGCAGCAGTTTCAGAGGAAGTTCCGAATAAAGAAATCATAAACCAGAAAGACAACAACAACATTGTAGGTATTTCTGGATGTTTTTCCAAAGTGTTAGGACAACATGGGGGGAAAATACTGATATGGTCATGTGGAAAAAAAGTGTAGAGAAGTAAAACGAGCATCACTCCATTTGAAAAAACAAGCAAGCACACCCCACTGATCTCTGTTCTAAAGGAAGAAAAATGTTTTCATGTAAGCATAAGTGAGGTATTATTTGTGCATCTGTCTGATTTGCATCAAGCCTGGGACCCAAGATGTGACCAAAGTCAAAGTGGGTTAGCCTCCAGTTCTCTGTACCAGTGACCAGCGTACTTTAGTTCATGGTTGAAGAGCAGCTGTTGGCAAGCCTTCAGATCAGAGATTAGAGCTTTTATCTAGAAAAATCCTTAAACATCAGCTTCTTTGTATACACTTTGGGATCAGTTACCTTCTGTTGTTGACTCGTTATCCAAGAAATTTGAACTTACTTGAAACAGTACTGTCTATTGCATAGTTAATGCTCTATCTACCAGGCTATTATCTCAGCTGCTCTCTTCACTCAATTTTGAAGCCCATCTTGACCAATACCAAGCAGAGAAAAGTAGTTTTTCTCCCTGCTACACTTTCTCCATCTATATATTCCCTACTTGAACAAGCTCGTCAACCTCTCTTCTGATAAAGGCCCATTCTCAAGACCCATATCTACTGTACTATCTATAACAAATTGCTCAGTAGATCAGAATTGCACGTACTGGATTATGGCACAAGGAAATCCTAGGAAATAGAACTATTTTTTTTTTCATTCTTTATATGGTAAGAGGTTAAAACTTCATCTGATCCAGATCTAATAATCTCAGAGGAATTAAATAATACTCTAAACTAAGCAAGAGGTGAAAATGAGAACTACAAAATTTTAGAACTGCATCTTCAGAATGGAAACTTCTGAAACAATTAGGCAGAAAAAGACCCCACCCCACTGCTCTGGAAAGGAGCTCCTTTTTTGAAATTTCTGCTACAATCTTTAGTTATAATGCATTTTTACCCAATAATGGGGAAAAATCAACAAACCATCATTAGGTAAGGCAAAAAAATAACATATTTATGGATTTTTTAATTTTTTTTTTTTTTTTTAAAGACAGTGATATAAAAATGACTGTTTAACAGTAATCAACCAACGAATATCACTTTGCAATATCTACTGCTCCTCCAACTGATCTGGGTGCTAAGTACTCTTCAGATTTATGGCAAAGCAACTAGTTAGATTTTCAGTATACAATGGCTCACAGAAGGCACAAGTTGAAACTTCTTCCCAAAGAAAGAAAACAGTACTGTACATGAACATCAGTTAGATCCTTGAACGAAGAGACTAAGAAAGTGGCCACTGGGAAACTTACACGAAAACAGGGAAAAAATATTTTATGTATAATCACAGCTTAAACCACATATGCTCGACAGAGAAAGAGCAAGCACTTTGATTAGCAGATTAAGCATTCAGAGACAAGAAGTATTATATTAAGAGAATGGAGTGTAGAACAGGACATTGTAGGCGAAGCATTAAAGCAGAAACATAGAAACAAAAGCAGAAGAAATACACTGAAGACAGTAAACTAGCAAGCTATCATACAAGAAAATACAGAATAAATAGCTTTAAAACAAGTTCTAAATTTGTTCTCAAAACCTGACAGTATTGATTTTGATTTTATATTGTATTTTTACCTAGTCTAGTTAGTCAGAACCAGGTTGGGGTTTTTTTTTTTATTCTTTTCCTTTTCTATTCCTTCCCTTTCCCCTTATTTTGTAATCAAACAAGTGCATGAACAAAATCTGATGTGGCTACATACTTTTAATTTTGTGGAAAATGAGGAAAAAAAAAAGTATTTTCCTTACAGGTTTTCATATGGTTTGTCAAAACTGGGAAGCGTGGACTAGAAGAATCGGATCCATTTTTAATGGAGACTATCACTTTACACATAGAAAAGAAAAATCAGAAAACATATGTCATTATTAAAGGTTGAAGTATAGCATCACCTCCCCCCCTTTTTTTTTTTTCACTGCATTTTTCAGCTTCCAGGTTAAACTGTATTTGGAGGCACCGTATTGTCATGCTGCACAAGTTCTGTCACCATACATACACAGTCTATGACATCCCATAATACAGATATTCATCCTACCATAGTACATGAGAATGGATGACAAAGAATGGATGACAAAGGAGAAAGCCAAACATGTTGGAGGGTGATGCTTCCCACTCTGAAGCAAGTTCCAATAAGTAAACACATCAATCTGTAACAACTGCAACATTAGGAACAGTGGATTGTGATAAACAGGTTGATTTTATTCCTTGCATCATTATTAATATAAACCACGATTCAGACAGCTTTTGAATAAATACTTGTAAAATAAATTATTTTCAAGGGCTTATTCTGATTGTATCATTCCAAAAAGCTTAGAAGGCTATCAATATTGCATGAGCTTGACAGTGACTCATAAGGTGCTCATACATATGTTTTCATTAGTTAATTGAGCTTATCACCACAGAGAAAATATTAAAATTCGGTAGAAACTACAGCATGGGAAAGTCAAGACAGAGTAGAAAGTATTGTGGGTACCTATTCAAACATTTTCAGAATGACTGGGTTTTTACCTACCAAAAAAAAAAAAAAAAAAAGAGAAATGAAAAGCAATCTGTAAGCTTTAAAAAAATTAAGACAAGGAGAAATCTTTTACCTTGAGAAGTTCTTACTGTAGTAGAGTCAATAAGCCTGAAGATAAAGCATGCAAGACTTGCAAGGGAGATTTTATGGACTGTCCTGTGTAGAGGTAGGAAGACATAATAATCTCCGAATAAGGTCAAAGCAGGATATTTCTGTGACGTAAAAAATTATGCCCCACTAATCTCTTGAATACTTCAAATGAGTCAATAAAACAGTGGCACAGGGACAGAAAAGAGGCAATTAAACTAAAATCACAGCCTTAGGGAGTCTTTAATATTTCAGATTAATCAGACAAGGATCAACTATTTAAATAATTGAGAAGAATTAGTTATCAATTCCAAGATTTTCACATATAACATTACAGTACTTATGATTGGGAATATATCTGATGTTACTATATCCTTAACATCATTTAAGTTAAAATGTCCTATTAAGAAGTGGGAAGAGGCTAAAGTGATATGCGGGGGAATATTTTCCTTGTTAAAATCTCCAGGCACAAAGCCTTTGAGGTCAATTAGAATTTTCTTGAATTTATTGTTTTAAATTTTTGAAGTTACTGACCTATTTTGCAATCAGCAATAATAAATCAGTTTTGTCTTAATAGATTTTCTGAAAATTAATGAGCGAGCAAATAGCAACATTAAAAAAGCTACTATAAAAATTATTATAAACTAATTAAAATTGAATAATAAAGGTCACAATAGAATTACTTGATAAATCAACGTATTAACAAAGTATTATTTTACATCCTAAATTAACACAATACATTATAAATCAATCTTGGGGTCGACAGATGAATTAATTACATAATGTTAATTCAGCATCAGAAAATTGAGGCATTGCTTTCCTTTAATCTAAAACCCCAGATGATACTCTAGCCAGAACAGTAATCCTGACCTAGGTGGTAAAAGACCCAAATAGCCCTTCTGATTCTTTTGCTCAAGAGAGGTTTCCCAGAGCAAGCAGTGAAATCAATTTAGCTGGTCTTAAAGCACCAAAAATAGCTATTCCAGCTCAGCACTTCAGCACTCCTCAGATATCTGCTCAGGAGCGAGTATTCTTGCTTCCCGTTGTACACTGCAACACTAAGCACGTACAAGGACCTTGCCTGGGGTGACAAATAAACTACTCTTGCAGTCTAATATGTCAGATTCCAGTAATCCTTCTTTAACCTTGATGGCAATTAATGACTTCCAGATATCAGTTTTGAGGTTTCGGAGAGGTATTCAGGGTGCAACATAAACTGTGTGCCTACATTTCCAAAGTTGGTTGTAACATTGAAGACACTCTTGCCCATAAAACCAACCCCAAACCCTAAATGAACTAGGTGATACCCTTGATGGACCCCTGCACTGACACACACAACTTATAGGAGTTCTGAAGTAACCTCAAGGGTTTACCAGGTACCAGCACTATTTATTTCTTCTCAGTAGCTTCATGAACGTTGCAATAAAATGCATGCAGTGGCTATTGAGGGCTGCCTTGGTTTTGTACAGAATAAAAAAAAAATTAAAAAAGAATCTGGGGAAATAGCCGCAGGACATCATCTACATTTAAGTCTGTTGCAACAAAGACATATTATTCTGGGGTCTTGAATTCTACCATCCATTGCCAGTAAAAGTAGTATTTCACTAAGCGGACTGTGTTGTAAGATGCCATTTCCTTCGGTTCACGTTCTCAGCTTTTGCAGTAGGGATTCCTCAGTCTCATGAACATTAGCGGCAGCAGTAGCCAACTCAAAGGTTTACAGGGACTACCAAGGAAAAAAAAAAGTGTATGTTTAGGTAAGAAGAGGAAGGAGGGAGGTGGGCGTGATCTCTGGTCCAGAGTTTACAATTTAGATGTTATACTTGACCTACCAAAACGGTTTCGCTCATGCAGCTGTGCAATGCACAGCATGGACAAAGCGCTGCTAATCCAGCCGCAGCGGGGCAGTTGCAAGTGCTTCAGTTCTGCTAGAGTGGGCAATCCCAGTCACAGTTCACTTCCCAAGTGAAACAGCACAAAAACAATTTTTCCAGCATAACAGATTCCACGGTAATGACTTATGGCAGCACAGCTGTGTAGGTCAAACTCACCTACCTCTAACTTTGCCACACATAACCCTGGAAAATTCAGTCATGGTGAGAAATGTATGCAGATTAAAAAACTTGTAGAAAACAAAAGGAAACAGTGAAAGGATTATAAAAGCAGAATAATACAGTAGAGGTCACATTAGACTTGCTACCCAGTCACTCAAACATTATATGGTCATGACACAAAAGATAAGCCTTCCTTCCTGAAGGATAGCTCTGAAGATATTTTGCAGTGTCTTCAAAGCAGGAGTTGGGATATTCAGTAAAATAAAAAATACATAGGAAATCAACTCCTAGACTCTTTTACTTCAGTTTTCAATAAAAGTTGCAGTATATGTAGTTGTTTTAGCTATTGTGTGCTTGCACAGTCTGTAATGCTTCTGACTCCGCAAGAAAACAAACAAAAACCACTCTAGACATTTTCTCAGAACATGAAATAGATTCATTTCTTTCTGATCTAAAAAACATCTAAGCTATGGAAAACATTTGGAGACTCAAAAGGCAGTATTTGAAACAGTTAGCTTTGCCTTAAAATCTTGTTTGCTTGTTAAAAAGAAATAAAGAACTGTCAGAACAAAGACTTCTAAACACAGTTTTGAAGGAATAAGGTCTTTGGCAGTCTGCAACCCCCTAGTGAGAAAGCTTAGTTTTCAGTGTTAACAGATTGTTTGTACATCCTTCAAAGGAGTAATATATGCCTAAAACTTAGATTTCATTATGGCGATTACAATACTTGTCAGACCCAAGAACCAGAGCTTTCTACAGAAATTGACAGTGGACTTACACTCCCGATGGTTGTAGAGAGAACATTTTGTTAGAAAGTACTCATTAGCACAAGTTTGAAGTGTTGCACTTCTGGATATTTTCCATATGAACATCCTTCCCACTGGAAAACAGGTTGGATTGGAAACTTAAGATTCACTGGCAGCAATGTTTAGGTTTTTAAAACATAAAAAAACAACAACAACAAAAAACAAATTAAAAGAACAGTGAAGCCTGTGAAACTGGTTATGAAGCTCTGTGTGCTAAACTGGTAAAAAGTTCAAAACAAACAGAACATTGTACTTCTTCACGCATTAGTCAGTTATGTTGTGGAACTCCTTGCCAAGAGACAGTCATACAGAGAAAAAGTTACAAGACAAAGAACATAAGAAAAAAAAAATCCCTGCAGACATATTAAATGCAGAGAGGTGATATCTTCTGACTTTAGAAGTCCCCAAGATATACATCGTTTGGGAGTGGAATACTGGGTAAGTGCCAGTAACGTGATTTTTATGTTCTTTCACACCTTCCTTAAACACTGTCAAGGCCACTCACAAAGAGTGGATTCAAAGTGAGATGAATCTTTGACATTAACCCCTATAATAGCCCCTATATTCCTAAATCAAAACAAAGTTAAAACCAGGACTGAAAGACTATTTAATCATCCATTTCTACTAATTATGTGTTCACAATATCGTGGTAAATGCTAAAGAAACACTCAGGGGGGGAAAATTGTGAAATTTCCTTTACTAACTTCATAATGGGTTGCCCCAAGAAATAAGTGAGCATAACATCCCGAAATTATATTCAATCGGAAATTTGAGAATTATTGAGAGAAATTTGATCTATTCATCCTTCTGCTGAATATAGTAATAATGCACATAAAAAAGCCAATGCAGCTACTTTCAAAGCATAGACCTTTTTCGAGTAGCTTGATAAAAGGTAGCACAAGAAGAAATAACTTTCATAATCTAGGTAAATCCTGAACTGCTGACAATTTATTGAGATTATATTTTTTAACTTTATTTGTTGTAAGTTATTTTCTTTGATGTTTTCTCTCCCTACAAATTTATTACCTGTGCTAAATCAACAGAAATGAGGTGGAATCTCATTTATCACTATGTGGGAACTCTTGATAATGTAAGCATTTTTATAACACTGCATTATGTATCATATAATAGGAGCTGAGAATGATTTTATTCATACTATCCTTAAATAAAAAATAAGAAAGCAGTAAGAAGTGTTTCTTTTGAAATCCTGATAATAAATTGCTTTTTTGTTCATGTTACTAGTACAGAATAATTCTAAAAGTAATTTCAGAGATACTTGCAAGTCTAATTTCAAGAAGCAGAAAAGATACATTTCAGTTACCTGAGAAAACTAGCATCCACTTGTGGAAAAGACAGATAACACTTGCAGTTAGGCAATATTTATAATCTCAGTCTAACTTTTTTAACTATGTTCTTGTGCTTCCCCCCAAATTTGCATATTTTTAGACAAACTCTCTATTAGCTCCAAATTTCTTACAGAGCAGAACAGTGGGAAAACAGCCAGCTTCCACTTGGTTTATGACTTCATCTTTCTAATCTGATCTTCTCCCTTGGTATTGTCCTTTGAGAAAGCATTCTGAAGGTTTAAGCAATTTTCAAAATACAAACCCTCTCTCCTTATACTTGGAAATAGATGTGCCAAGTCAAAATTAAGACAGAATTCCAATACACTAGTGATCTATAGGATAGTATTAAGACTGCCTAGCTTCATTGTCACAACAAATTTGACATCTAAATTCAAGATGCTAATTAGAGTCTCTACATTGCAAAAGTGCTGATTAAGTGGTTCAATGCTGCAAAAAGGGTAATACCATTCCTCCCCCTCTTCTCACTGCGCGACCCCGCCTGCCCTCTGTTATTAGCTCTAGTACTTGCCGGATTGCACAGTTAAACCTATTCAACACAAAGGGGGGGGGGTAAACAAATCACTTTCTATGCTGAGGTAGTTTTCTGCAGGTTACTGAACTGGTTTAGCACATGAACAGATAAGGAACAGAACTAGCACAGAACAAGTGATGGGATTATACAGCCAGAAACAGAGAGGAAAGAAGGGACTGGTGAATGGTGAGCTGACAGATTGGGCCCTCATCCATACATAGGGCCTGGACATGCCAGCTCCTTGCGGCACAAACAAAAAACCCAATTCTTGTGATGTTTAAGTCACTATGCATTTTATATATTGCAGCGTAACAAAGATAACAGACTCTTATCTCTGCTAAAATAAGAAAGAGTTGATTATTTTTAAAAAAACATACATTTTTGACTCTATGTTTAAAAAGACCTCATTGAAGAGTCTAGAGGACTTATTTTAGAGACGTTTGAGCAACAGATCCAGCAGAGAAGGCAAGTTCTTCAGAGTTGCTTGAGTTTGGATCGGATGGCTTATATCGGATGGCACGTGACTGACAGAGAGAGGAGTTTTGGTATATATAGTGAAATGAGTCAGTACAGTCACTGAGAATACCTAAATAACCCCCTGAAAACAAGTGCAATAAAACCTATAAATTAAAGTATGCTATGATACATTGAAACATATTCTTACTTGAATTGCTTGCAAATACGTGTAATGGAATGACTATCAAAATAAATGAAAATAAAAACTAACCATTACCTTATTAAACTAGTGGATTTATTGCTATTATTTGGGACGATCTTTTTCCTCAGAATATTTTTAATATTGGCATGTAATGTTGATTCTTAGTTTTCTAACCTGTTTTTATTTTTACTTTTACAGCTATATCTATGTATCTATACATATATAAAATGAAATGTTTAATAGTGTCTTGGAAAGATCCATAGTTTTGGAAACTAAAATATTCTTAAAAATCTGTTACTTCCCAATCCTTAGTGTTTTACTGGAAGATCTTCTACAAGACAGTTTTATACTTAACACATTAATTGCAGAGTGTCAACAAAAATCCTGCAAAACCAGATCACACATTTAAGGAAAAAAAAGACTAGGAAATAAATGGCTGAGCAGCAGTACTGCATATAAGGCTCCGATAAGTAGATTGAACTATACATTGTACTAACTGCCCCTGCTCTCTTGACTGCGATGAGCTGCAGGAGAATCCTCCACTGGACTATGCTGACAAGTTTTAGCCAAATAAAGACACACATAGAATTAGACCAAGCTGAGAGTATGACAAGAAAATTAATAAGCTTAGAAACTGTGATCTGTGAGAAAGGGTTGGGCTTAGGGAGAGAAAAAGAGCAAAGGTGTATGGGAACAGTATTCAAGTGTTCAAAATGATATTCCAAAAAGAATGAACAATTACAAGGTTTCCACGTCTAAGGCAGTATGAGAAGTAACTGGCTTACCTTTTAATAAAAGAGACTTGGCTTAGGTACTGAGAGCCCACCCACAGTGTAAGCTATTAAATTAATCTAGCATAACAAAAACCACGTAAACCAGGGAAAATGGTGAACTGTGAGCAAGGAAGACTCTGAAAAACAGATACTGTTCTTGATACTCATCTGTATAAGTACTGCCCATCAGCCTTGAAACTAAGCAAAAAAGGCATATAGGACTCTTAACACTGACTCCAGCCACACACTTCTGATGTTCCAAGGTCAAAGTATGGTTATACCAAAGAGCTATGGCAAGAAAGTTGAAAGAATTGGGAGGGGGAATCTCAGCTTCTTCATACAGAAAAATTTACATTATGAAAAGGAGAGAAGAATATAAAGTATATATTGCTCTCTACATGAAAGAAATTGTATTCCTAGCTGAGTAGTAAAACAGGAAGTTGAGATTCTTCTGGTCTCACATCGGAATCTAAGCTTTGTCTCCAATATATTGGAGAGAAATATTTTGCAATATATTACATTTTCCAATATACATATCTTTGCTCTCTTAAAAGAGACTCAATGAGCCATAGCCATTTTAATTTATTCTTTATCATGCTGCTCTTCACAGGGACTGCTATTCTCCTCTTTTCAATTTCAGTGGCAAAGTAGACTTCAAGTTAAATTTGATGAAAAAACCCACAAAACTGTAACTTTACATATATTTGTTCATAATAATAAAATATGTATGTGTGTATATACATGTTCTATGGTCATGCCGAGAACAGGTTTCAGCTATGAACTCTAACTTAGAGTAACAGTTTTAAAAACAGATGATAAGCAGCAGCCTGTTTTCTCCAGAGATACACAGACTTCTCACCCTGGGAGAGAATGAGGGGTCACAAAGTCAGTTCTTCCATCGTAGCCACAGGCTTTGCACTTGGGAATGATGAACATATGCAACAAGTCATTAGGTTAAATATTGGACAAAAAAGAAATCATGGAGGTAATAAACTCCCATGTCTAATGAAAGTTTGCATCTTGTTATAGGTTTTGCATTATTTCTATAGAACTCAGTAAAAACTTTGTAGGACTCCATTTGTTTCACCCCGAGCCAAACTGTAATTCTTCATTAAAAGGTAAAATAAAAATTTAGTTTTAAAGTCTCTGCAACTGTAACAACTACTTATTTTTACTCTTTATTTACCCATTCTTAAAGTTTAAAACACTATTGTTTCTGTAGACATTAGTTTTTAATAATGATGGATATGCATATATTTGACCAAAAGTCAAATCTAAAGAGCAAGGTTATTCTTAGCCCTCTGTGGCTGTCCAAGAAGATTAAGTGGATTTATTCAGAAGAAAGGCACAGCTGTAGCTCTGATACCAGCTGAACCAGGGGAAGACAGAGAGCCCAGAAGAAAGTGCACCATTGCCCTCATATAAGAGTCTACCAGTAGGTACGTGCTCTTCCAACTTCTGACATAACATCTGTCTTTTTCTAAGCCTTAGGTAGCAGGACTGCTATCTGATTTTTCCTAAGGGCACTAGGTAGCTCCAAACTAAGACTAAGTTGCGATGTTGCACAATGTTTACTTCTCTATTAGGGGATTTTTATTACATGAAAGAAGAGTGCAACTTGCTCAAAATAGACAATGAACAAATAGACAAATTAATATCCCAGCCCGAGTTGTCAGATCCTATATGATTTAGCATATTCCATAACACACTATCATTCTTCTTTCTTTTTGCTCTGCATGTGCCACATCTCTGCAGGTTTTCAGAGAGCTAGATGCACTTTGCCACTAGGCAAGACTTTTTCATGGGATTCTAAAACTCCACATGGAATAAATAGCATAGCACGTGATGCGTGAGCACCGCCCCTGACATTCTCATTACAAATAATCTCTTTGTTAAAATCTGAGCTAGAAGTCTTTTCTTTGTTCCTCACAATCCATACTTCTTCATTAGCAAAACCCTTTCCATATAAAATTAAACAGCCAAGATTAGGAATTCTGAAGCTACTTCTCTCTGTCAGATGGTCTCTATCTCAGAACCACTGCCAACTTTTTGGTACACTCTTGATAGTCAGCCTTGCACGTATTCTTTACAAGAACAGAAAATATATAAAAATATATACTTTCTTTTAGCCCTTTGATCTGATAACTCTTCTAGCAAAACAAGTTTTAACTCTTCATTTAACACAAGGTATAACATCTCTAAGAACTTGTTCATTGTTTAAATCCAGCTTTGTATCCGTGATTGAAACAGTTTTAACATAAATTATGTCAATGCGAGCACAGGAGAAATTCTTAAAATCCAATGTATAATGACTTCTCCCAGCTGACCAGTCACATATAACACTTATGGAACTGATAATACCATTAAATGTATTTAAAATGCTTCTGAAACAACATCTATACTTAATCTACTTTTTACTTGGCAATTACAATATAATGAGAGGATACACACTGCCAGATAACATCTCGGCTGAAAATGACAACTTAAAAAACCATAATCTGTTTATAGCTTAAGTATAAATATATGTACCAACCAAAGCAATATAGGCAATTTAAACAGATATTAAAATGTCTGCAGAAGGCTTGCTCTACTCTAATTAAATTCTTTTTAAGCAGATTTAAGTTTAATTATAGCAGCCTGAGCATGTAAACAAATTTTCTGACGCTTTAACACATCGAAGCGGCACATTTAAGTTTGCATATACCATTAGGAAGACTAGCGTTTTCACCCTCAGAACTAGTAAATAGTAGGACAACTTTCTTGCAAAAGTCAGGCAAAGACACAAATTCCTGGAGTATTTCTAGTTCACACATACACAGCTGCAGCACTGTAAATTATTCCTTCTCCCTCCCACAGCTCCATCATCAATACACTATACAGCCTTGTTTCTTAATTGCTAGCTTTGCTTCCTTTTCACCAAACGGTTTCTCTGCCACAATAACCCAACTTATTT